>NC_134355.1:165984837-166634122 GCF_048569485.1 Anomaloglossus baeobatrachus
AAAATCAGCTTCTCTACAAGACTGACAGCCATTCCATTACAGTGTCAGTTGAATTCCAGTACAGACCGGCAGAAAGCGAAAGCGACTCTCCACTAGAGTTGAGCGCGGTTCGCGGTTCGAGGTTCTCCAGTTCTAAGCTCGAGTGATTTTGGGGGCTGTTCGAGATCGAACTAGAACTCGAGCTTTTTGCAAAAGCTCGATAGTTCTAGATACGTTCGAGAACGGTTCTAGCAGCAAAAAGCAGGGCTTTTTACAGCTACAGTGTGCAGGAGCCATCGCTGGCAGCCTGCCAGAAGCTGGTAACCAAGATAAACATTGGGTATCCAACCAAAGCGTTTTGGTTAGTAACCTTATGTTTATCCTAGTTACGTGCAGGAAGCCACACTTCCCCGCTCAGCTCGCTCCGCCCCCTCCTGCCCGCGGCATGTACACATACACACACACACACACACACACACACACACTCTCTGCACACATGGCCCCGCTCGGCTTATCTGCGGTGATGAAGTCCCGCCATCCCGACCTCAGCGCTGTCACTGTCCTCCATGGCCGCCGCTTGTCACATCACCTCTCGCTTCCGACCCGAGACTGACTAGCGGTGACGTCACGGGCCTCTCGCGATATTTGGCTGTGAAGGCGCCGGTCATTGAGCTCAGTGACAGGGGCTGTCAGTGTGCTGGAGATCAGCGCAGGTAATGTACCTCAGCACTTGTCATGCCCTGCAGTGACCTGGGCTGACCCATTGATGTTAGCTCAGGTCACTGCACTGCTCTCCCAGCCAATGGGGAACATCCTGCTCTTCATTGACTGGGACAGTGTGGATCGTCATGGCAACCCCTTGGATTACACCAGACCTGGATTTGTTTTTCATTCTAATAAATTGGTTAAAGAGGGAATGTTTTGGGGAGTGTTTTTTCAAATAAAAATGTGTTTGTCGTCTATTTTTTTTTTATTACTGACTGGGTTGGTGATGTTGGTATCTGATAGACGCCTGACCTCACCAACCCCAGGGCTTGATGCCAGGTGACATTACACATCTGGTATTAACCCCATATATTACCCCGTTTGCCACCGCACCAGGGCGCGGGATGAGCTTGGGCGAAGCACCAGGATTGGCGCATCTAATGGATGCGCCACTTCTGGGGCGGCTGCGGCCTGCTATTTTTAGGCTTGGGAGAGTCCAACAACCACGAACCTCCCTAGTCTGAGAATATCAGATCCCAGCTGTCTGCTTTACCTTGGCTGGTGATCCAATTTTGGAGGACCCCTACGTGTTTTTTTTTTTTAATTATTTATTTAATTTAAAATAACAGCGTGGGGTGCCCTCAGTTTTGGATTACCAGCCAAGGTGAGGTTGCCAGCTGTGGTCTGCAGGCTGCAGCCGTCTGCTTTACCCTAGCTGGCTACAAAACTAAGGGGAACCCTACGTCATTTTTTTTTTCATTTTTTGGCTAAATACAAAGCTAAGTACCCCTTAGTGCCACATGAAAGGCACCAAAGGGTGCTCCACTTTTTCTCCATTTTTTCTCCACTTTTTCTCCATTTTTTCTCCACTTTTTCTCCATTTTTCTCCACTTTTCTCCATTTCTCCACTAATTCTCCATTTTTCTCCTTTCTCCACTTATTCTCCATTTTTCTCCAACTTATTCTCCAATTTTTCTCCAAATCACCCAATCACACCCAAAACACCAATTTTCTCCATTTTTCTCCACTTATTCACCCAAATTTTTCTCCACTTAAACTCCACAATAACACCACTTACACCACTATTTCTCCAAAAAAACACCCCAATAAACCACCACTTTCTCCACAATTCTCCAAATTTTCTCCACAAATTCTCCACAAATCTCCACTTATCACCACTAATCTCCACATTTTCTCCACTTTACTCCACTTTTCTCCACTTTTTCTCCATTTTTTCTCCACTTTTCTCCACTTTTTCTCCATTTTTTCTCCACTTATTCTCCATTTTTTCTCCACTTATTCTCCACTTTTCTCCACTTTTACTCCACTTTTTCTCCACATTTTTCTCCATTTTTTTCTCCACTTTTTCTCCAATTTTCTCCAATTTTCTCCACTTATTCTCCATTTTTTCTCCACTTATACTCCACTTTTCTCCACTTTTACTCCACTTTTTCTCCACTTTACTCCACTTTTCTCCACTTTTTCTCCATTTTTCTTCTCACTTTTCTCCACTTTTCTCCCACTTTTCTCCACTTTTCTCCACTTTTTCTCCACTTTATCTCCATTTTTTCTCCACTTTTTCTCCATTTTTCTCCACTTTTCTCCCACTTATTCTACACTTTTTCTCCACTTTTCTCCATTTTTTTCTCCACTTTTCTCCACTTTTTCTCCATTTTTTTCTCCACTTTTCTACACTTTTTCTCCACTTTTCTCCATTTTTTTCTCCATTTTTCTCCACTTTTTCTCCACTTTTTCTCCATTTTTTTCTCCACTTTTTCTCCACTTTTTCTCCACTTTTTCTCCATTTTTTTCTCTATTTTTTCTCCACTTATTCTCCAATTTTTCTCCACTTATTCTCCACTTTTCTCCACTTTTTCTCCACTTTTTCTCCACTTTTTCTCCATTTTTTCTCCACTTTTTCTCCACTTTTTCTCCATTTTTTTCTCCTTTTTTCTCCACTTATTCTCCATTTTTCTCCACTTTTCTCCACTTTCTCTCACTTTTTCTCCATTTTTTCTCCACTTATTCTCCATTTTTTCTCCACTTATTCTCCATTTTTTCTCCACTTATTCTCCACTTTTTCTCCACTTTTACTCCACTTATTCTCCACTTTTTCTCCACTTTTTCTCCATTTTTTCTCCACTTATTCTCCATTTTTTTCTCCACTTATTCTCCATTTTTTCTCCACTTATTCTCCATTTTTTCTCCACTTTTTCTCCATTTTTTTCTCCTTTTTTTCTCCACTTATTCTCCATTTTTTCACCACTTTTAATCCACTTTTTCTCCACTTTTTCTCCATTTTTTCTCCACTTATTCTCCATTTTTTCTCCAATTATTCTCCATTTTTTCTTCTCCACTTATTCTCCATTTTTTCTCCAATTATTCTCCATTTTTTCTCCACTTATTCTCCATTTTTTTCTCCACTTTTTCTCCATTTTTTCTCCACTTATTCTCCATTTTTTCTCCACTTATTCTCCATTTTTGTCCACTTATTCTCCACTTTTTCTCCACTTTTACTCCACTTATTCTCCACTTTTTCTCCACTTTTTCTCTATTTTTTCTCCACTTATTCTCCATTTTTCTCCACTTATTCTCCACTTTTTCTCCACTTTTTCTCCACTTTTTCTCCATTTTTTCTCCACTTTTTCTCCACTTTTTCTCCACTTTTTCTCCATTTTTTTCTCCACTTTTTCTCCACTTTTTCTCCACTTTTTCTACATTTTTTCTCCACTTTTTCTCCATTTTTTCTCCATTTTTTCTCCACTTTTTCTCCACTTTTTCTCCATATTTTTCTCCTTTTTTCTCATCTTATTCTCCATTTTTTCTCCACTTATTCTCCACTTTTTCTCCACTTTTACTCCACTTTTTCTCCACTTTTTCTCCATTTTTTCTCCACTTTTCTCCACTTTTTCTCCACTTTTTCTCCATTTTTTCTCCACTTATTCTCCATTTTTCTCCACTTATTCTCCACTTTTTCTCCACTTTTACTCCACTTTTTCTCCACTTTTCTCCATTTTTTCTCCACTTTTTCTCCACTTTTTCTCCACTTTTTCTCCATTTTTCTCCACTTATTCTCCATTTTTTCTCCACTTATTCTCCACTTTTCTCCACTTTTACTCCACTTTTTCTCCACTTTTACTCCACTTTTTCTCCACTTTTTCTCCATTTTTCTGCACTTTTTCTCCACTTTTTCTCCACTTTTTCTCCACTTTTACTCCACTTTTTCTCCATTTTTTCTCCACTTTTTCTCCACTTATTCTACACTTTTTCTCCACTTTTTCTCCATTTTTTCTCCACTTTTTCTCCACTTTTTCTCCATTTTTTTCTCCACTTTTTCTACACTTTTTCTCCACTTTTTCTCCATTTTTTTCTCCATTTTTTCTCCACTTTTTCTCCACTTTTTCTCCACTTTTTCTCCATTTTTTTCTCCACTTTTTCTCCACTTTTTCTCCACTTTTTCTCCATTTTTTTCTCTATTTTTTTCTCCACTTATTCTCCATTTTTTCTCCACTTATTCTCCACTTTTTCTCCACTTTTTCTCCACTTTTTCTCCACTTTTTCTCCATTTTTTCTCCACTTTTTCTCCACTTTTTCTCCAATTTTTTCTCCTTTTTTTCTCCACTTATTCTCCATTTTTTCTCCACTTTTTCTCCACTTTTTCTCCACTTTTTCTCCACTTATTCTCCATTTTTTCTCCACTTATTCTCCATTTTTTCTCCACTTATTCTCCATTTTTTCTCCACTTTTTCTCCATTTTTTCTCCACTTATTCTCCATTTTTTCTCCACTTATTCTCCATTTTTTCTCCACTTATTCTCCACTTTTTCTCCACTTTTACTCCACTTATTCTCCACTTTTTCTCCACTTTTTCTCTATTTTTTCTCCACTTATTCTCCATTTTTTCTCCACTTATTCTCCACTTTTTCTCCACTTTTTCTCCACTTTTTCTCCATTTTTTTCTCCACTTTTTCTCCACTTTTTCTCCACTTTTTCTCCATTTTTTTCTCCACTTTTTCTCCACTTTTTCTCCACTTTTTCTACATTTTTTCTCCACTTTTTCTCCATTTTTTTCTCCATTTTTTCTCCACTTTTTCTCCACTTTTTCTCCATATTTTTCTCCTTTTTTCTCATCTTATTCTCCATTTTTTCTCCACTTATTCTCCACTTTTTCTCCACTTTTACTCCACTTTTTCTCCACTTTTTCTCCATTTTTTTCTCCACTTTTTCTCCACTTTTTCTCCACTTTTTCTCCAATTTTTCTCCACTTTTTCTCCACTTTTTCTCCACTTTTTCTCCATTTTTTCTCCACTTATTCTCCATTTTTTCTCCACTTATTCTCCACTTTTTCTCCACTTTTACTCCACTTTTTCTCCACTTTTACTCCACTTTTTCTCCACTTTTTCTCCATTTTTTTCTGCACTTTTTCTCCACTTTTTCTCCACTTTTTCTCCACTTTTACTCCACTTTTTCTCCACTTTTTCTCCACTTTTTCTCCACTTATTCTACACTTTTTCTCCACTTTTTCTCCATTTTTTCTCCACTTTTTCTCCACTTTTTCTCCAATTTTTTCTCCACTTTTTCTACACTTTTTCTCCACTTTTTCTCCATTTTTTTCTCCATTTGTTCTCCACTTTTTCTCCACTTTTTCTCCATTTTTTTCTCCACTTTTTCTCCACTTTTTCTCCACTTTTTCTCCATTTTTTTCTCTATTTTTTTCTCCACTTATTCTCCATTTTTTCTCCACTTATTCTCCACTTTTTCTCCACTTTTTCTCCACTTTTTCTCCACTTTTTCTCCATTTTTTCTCCACTTTTTCTCCACTTTTTCTCCATTTTTTTCTCCTTTTTTTCTCCACTTATTCTCCATTTTTTCTCCACTTTTTCTCCACTTTTTCTCCACTTTTTCTCCACTTATTCTCCATTTTTTCTCCACTTATTCTCCATTTTTTCTCCACTTATTCTCCACTTTTTCTCCACTTTTACTCCACTTATTCTCCACTTTTTCTCCACTTTTTCTCCATTTTTTCTCCACTTATTCTCCATTTTTTCTCCAATTATTCTCCATTTTTTCTCCACTTATTCTCCATTTTTTCTCCACTTTTTCTCCATTTTTTCTCCACTTATTCTCCATTTTTTCTCCAATTATTCTCCATTTTTTCTCCACTTATTCTCCATTTTTTCTCCACTTTTTCTCCATTTTTTCTCCACTTATTCTCCATTTTTTCTCCACTTATTCTCCATTTTTTCTCCACTTATTCTCCACTTTTTCTCCACTTTTACTCCACTTATTCTCCACTTATTCTCCACTTTTTCTCCACTTTTACTCCACTTTTTCTCCACTTTTTCTCCATTTTTTCTCCACTTATTCTCCATTTTTTCTCCACTTATTCTCCACTTTTTCTCCACTTTTTCTCCACTTTTTCTCCATTTTTTTCTCCACTTTTTCTCCACTTTTTCTCCACTTTTTCTCCATTTTTTTCTCCACTTTTTCTCCACTTTTTCTCCACTTTTTCTACATTTTTTCTCCACTTTTTCTCCATTTTTTTCTCCATTTTTTCTCCACTTTTTCTCCACTTTTTCTCCATATTTTTCTCCTTTTTTCTCATCTTATTCTCCATTTTTTCTCCACTTATTCTCCACTTTTTCTCCACTTTTACTCCACTTTTTCTCCACTTTTTCTCCATTTTTTTCTCCACTTATTCTCCATTTTTTCTCCACTTATTCTCCACTTTTTCTCCACTTTTTCTCCACTTTTTCTCCACTTTTTCTACATTTTTTCTCCACTTTTTCTCCATTTTTTCTCCATTTTTTCTCCACTTTTTCTCCACTTTTTCTCCATATTTTTCTCCTTTTTTCTCATCTTATTCTCCATTTTTTCTCCACTTATTCTCCACTTTTTCTCCACTTTTACTCCACTTTTTCTCCACTTTTTCTCCATTTTTTTCTCCACTTTTTCTCCACTTTTTCTCCACTTTTTCTCCATTTTTTCTCCACTTATTCTCCATTTTTTCTCCACTTATTCTCCACTTTTTCTCCACTTTTACTCCACTTTTTCTCCACTTTTTCTCCATTTTTTTCTCCACTTTTTCTCCACTTTTTCTCCACTTTTTCTCCATTTTTTCTCCACTTATTCTCCATTTTTTCTCCACTTATTCTCCACTTTTTCTCCACTTTTACTCCACTTTTTCTCCACTTTTACTCCACTTTTTCTCCACTTTTTCTCCATTTTTTTCTGCACTTTTTCTCCACTTTTTCTCCACTTTTTCTCCACTTTTACTCCACTTTTTCTCCATTTTTTCTCCACTTTTTCTCCACTTATTCTACACTTTTTCTCCACTTTTTCTCCATTTTTTTCTCCACTTTTTCTCCACTTTTTCTCCATTTTTTTCTCCACTTTTTCTACACTTTTTCTCCACTTTTTCTCCATTTTTTTCTCCATTTGTTCTCCACTTTTTCTCCACTTTTTCTCCACTTTTTCTCCATTTTTTTCTCCACTTTTTCTCCACTTTTTCTCCACTTTTTCTCCATTTTTTTCTCTATTTTTTTCTCCACTTATTCTCCATTTTTTCTCCACTTATTCTCCACTTTTTCTCCACTTTTTCTCCACTTTTTCTCCATTTTTTCTCCACTTTTTCTCCACTTTTTCTCCATTTTTTTCTCCTTTTTTTCTCCACTTATTCTCCATTTTTTCTCCACTTTTTCTCCACTTTTTCTCCACTTTTTCTCCACTTATTCTCCATTTTTTCTCCACTTATTCTCCATTTTTTCTCCACTTATTCTCCACTTTTTCTCCACTTTTACTCCACTTATTCTCCACTTTTTCTCCACTTTTTCTCCATTTTTTCTCCACTTATTCTCCATTTTTTCTCCAATTATTCTCCATTTTTTCTCCACTTATTCTCCATTTTTTCTCCACTTTTTCTCCATTTTTTCTCCACTTATTCTCCATTTTTTCTCCAATTATTCTCCATTTTTTCTCCACTTATTCTCCATTTTTTCTCCACTTTTTCTCCATTTTTTCTCCACTTATTCTCCATTTTTTCTCCACTTATTCTCCATTTTTTCTCCACTTATTCTCCACTTTTTCTCCACTTTTACTCCACTTATTCTCCACTTATTCTCCACTTTTTCTCCACTTTTACTCCACTTTTTCTCCACTTTTTCTCCATTTTTTCTCCACTTATTCTCCATTTTTTCTCCACTTATTCTCCACTTTTTCTCCACTTTTTCTCCACTTTTTCTCCATTTTTTTCTCCACTTTTTCTCCACTTTTTCTCCACTTTTTCTCCATTTTTTCTCCACTTTTTCTCCACTTTTTCTCCACTTTTTCTACATTTTTTCTCCACTTTTTCTCCATTTTTTTCTCCATTTTTTCTCCACTTTTTCTCCACTTTTTCTCCATATTTTTCTCCTTTTTTCTCATCTTATTCTCCATTTTTTCTCCACTTATTCTCCACTTTTTCTCCACTTTTACTCCACTTTTTCTCCACTTTTTCTCCATTTTTTTCTCCACTTATTCTCCATTTTTTCTCCACTTATTCTCCACTTTTTCTCCACTTTTTCTCCACTTTTTCTCCACTTTTTCTCCATTTTTTCTCCACTTTTTCTCCACTTTTTCTCCATTTTTTTCTCCATTTTTTCTCCAATTATTCTCCATTTTTTCTCCACTTATTCTCCATTTTTTCTCCACTTTTTCTCCATTTTTTCTCCACTTTTTCTCCACTTTTTCTCCATATTTTTCTCCTTTTTTCTCATCTTATTCTCCATTTTTTCTCCACTTATTCTCCACTTTTTCTCCACTTTTACTCCACTTTTTCTCCACTTTTTCTCCATTTTTTTCTCCACTTATTCTCCATTTTTTCTCCACTTATTCTCCACTTTTTCTCCACTTTTTCTCCACTTTTTCTCCACTTTTTCTACATTTTTTCTCCACTTTTTCTCCATTTTTTTCTCCATTTTTTCTCCACTTTTTCTCCACTTTTTCTCCATATTTTTCTCCTTTTTTCTCATCTTATTCTCCATTTTTTCTCCACTTATTCTCCACTTTTTCTCCACTTTTACTCCACTTTTTCTCCACTTTTTCTCCATTTTTTTCTCCACTTTTTCTCCACTTTTTCTCCACTTTTTCTCCATTTTTTCTCCACTTATTCTCCATTTTTTCTCCACTTATTCTCCACTTTTTCTCCACTTTTACTCCACTTTTTCTCCACTTTTTCTCCATTTTTTTCTCCACTTTTTCTCCACTTTTTCTCCACTTTTTCTCCATTTTTTCTCCACTTATTCTCCATTTTTTCTCCACTTATTCTCCACTTTTTCTCCACTTTTACTCCACTTTTTCTCCACTTTTACTCCACTTTTTCTCCACTTTTTCTCCATTTTTTTCTGCACTTTTTCTCCACTTTTTCTCCAGTTTTTCTCCACTTTTACTCCACTTTTTCTCCATTTTTTCTCCACTTTTTCTCCACTTATTCTACACTTTTTCTCCACTTTTTCTCCATTTTTTTCTCCACTTTTTCTCCACTTTTTCTCCATTTTTTTCTCCACTTTTTCTACACTTTTTCTCCACTTTTTCTCCATTTTTTTCTCCATTTGTTCTCCACTTTTTCTCCACTTTTTCTCCACTTTTTCTCCATTTTTTTCTCCACTTTTTCTCCACTTTTTCTCCACTTTTTCTCCATTTTTTTCTCTATTTTTTTCTCCACTTATTCTCCATTTTTTCTCCACTTATTCTCCACTTTTTCTCCACTTTTTCTCCACTTTTTCTCCACTTTTTCTCCATTTTTTCTCCACTTTTTCTCCACTTTTTCTCCATTTTTTTCTCCACTTTTTCTCCACTTTTTCTCCACTTTTTCTCCATTTTTTCTCCACTTATTCTCCACTTTTTCTCCACTTATTCTCCACTTTTTCTCCACTTTTACTCCACTTTTTCTCCACTTTTTCTCCATTTTTTTCTCCACTTTTTCTCCACTTTTTCTCCACTTTTTCTTCATTTTTTCTCCACTTATTCTCCATTTTTTCTCCACTTATTCTCCACTTTTTCTCCACTTTTACTCCACTTTTTCTCCACTTTTACTCCACTTTTTCTCCATTTTTTTCTGCACTTTTTCTCCACTTATTCTCCACTTTTTCTCCACTTTTACTCCACTTTTTCTCCACTTTTTCTCCATTTTTTTCTCCACTTTTTCTCCACTTTTTCTCCACTTTTTCTCCATTTTTTTCTCCATTTTTTCTCCACTTTTTCTCCACTTTTTCTCCGTTCTTTTTCTATGGTCGGTCTACCCATTAGCTCTGCCATGCATACTGTAGCTCTACACCTACTGCACATGTTACTTTATGATTGACATCTCTTTCGTACCAGAGCTGTCTAAGCCTACTCTGACCCCTTATTTGTCATTACTATATTGTCCTTGTACTGTATTATGACATTTGTATCATGTGTTTCATTTCTTGCTGTGTTGCAATTTTTTTGCTGCATCCCAATTGTACCTCTACATTGTTCGTGTTTATGTTATTGTTCTATCACTCTTATGTGATACTGATTATTGTCATTTTTCATGATTACATGCAGATAAGTCCAATCTGACGAAGGCTCAGGCCGAAACGTCATTTGTAACTTGTTTTGGACAAAAACATATATGCTTATGAAAAATTTGTTTTTCTTAATACGGACCAATAAAGAGTGATTTTGCATTACTATCCGTTGTGACTTACTGACTTAGTCTGGGAGATTTAGAGTTACTCACTAATTTTATCTAATATTACCTCTGAGCACCTATATACCAGTGAGCAGAGCTTCCTCTACAGTAGTTCTCCTGATTAGGCATGCCCTTACCTCATGAGCAGGGCATTGCAGCTTTGGTAGCAACCATTACGACATGGACTCTGCTGCTGTGGACCCGAGAAGAGTGAGTGCAGATTCATTGCACCCACACTCCTCACATGAAGGGTCTGCACTCCTAGAAAATGGGGGATACGTTCCCTGAGTGTCTCCCCCCCATATTCTAGACGGTCCAGAGTCATCGTGGGACCCCTTTATTTTTTTTCTTACAATAAATTGGTGAAAGAGGAAATGTTTTGGGGACTGTTTTTTCAAATAAATTTCTTTTGTCGATTTTTTTTTTTTTTGTTAGTACTGACAGTTTATGATGTTGGGTATCTAATAGACGCCATGACATCACAAACTGCTGGGCTTGATCTCAGGTTACTTTACAGCTAGTATCAACCCGATTTATTACCCCGTTTGCCACTGCACCAGGGCACGGGATGAGCTGGGGTGAAGCGCCAGGATTGGCGCATCTAGTGGATGCGCCACGTCTGGGGTGCCTGCGGCCTGCTATTTTTAGGCTGTGAAGGCCCAATAACTATGGACCTTCCCACCCTGAGAATACCAGACCACAGCTGTCCGCTTTACCTTGGCTGGTGATCCAATTTGGGGGGGACCCTACTTTTATTGTGTAATTATTAATATTTATAAAATAATTATAAAAAAGAGCCTGAGGGGACCTCCACATTGGATCCCCAACCACGGTAAAGCTGCCAGCTGTGGTTTTCAGGCTACAGCCGTCTGCTTTACCCTAGCTGGCTATCAAAAATGGCGGGACCCAACGTCATTTTTTTTTTTAACTATTTTTTAAATAGAAAAAATTAATGGGCTTCCCTGTATTTTGATTGCCAACCAAGGTAACGGCAGGCAGATGGGGGTGGCAACCCATAGCTGTCTGCTTTATCTGCGCTGAGAATCAAAAATACCGCGGAGCGCTACGTCATTTTTTTAAAGATTTATTTTTACAGCACTGTGATGTCCAGCAATCAAAATACAGGGAAGCCCATTTTATTTTTAGTTATTTAAATAAATAATTAAAAAAAATATATATGGGCTCCCGCTGCATTTTTTGTATTGCTAGCTAAGGGTAATCCAAGCAGCTACTGGCTGCTAACCCCCACTGCTTGGTGTTACCTTCACTGGCAATGGAAAATCCAGGGAAGCATTTTTTATTTTTTTTGCCAAAAAACTACAAAAAAAGGACGTGAGCTTCACCATTTTTTTGTATGCTAGCCAGGTATAGCAGGCAGGTGCTGGAAGAGTTGGATACAGCGCCAGAAGATGGCGCTTCTATGAAAATGCCATTTTCTGAGGCGGCTGCAGACTGCAATTCACAGCAGTGGGGCCCAGAAAGCTCAGGCCAACCTGTGCTGCGGATTCTAATCTCCAGCTGCCTAGTTGTACCTGGCTGGACACAAAAATGGGGCGAAGCCTACGTCATTTGTTTTCTAATTATTTCATGAAATTCATGAAATAATAAAAAAAGGGCTTCCCTTTATTTTTGGTTCCCAGCCGGGTACAAATAGGCAACTGAGGCTTGGGGGCAGCCGTACCTGCCTGCTGTACCTGGCTAGCATACAAAAATAGGGCAAAGCCCACATAATTTTTTCAGGGGGCAAAAAACTTCTGCATACAGTCCTGGATGGAGTATGCTGAGCCTTGTAGTTCTGCAGCTGCTGTCTGTCTGTATGGAGAAGAGCAGACAGCAGCTGCAGAACTACAAGGCTCAGCATACTCCATCCAGGACTGTATGCAGAATTTTTTTGCCCACCAAAAAAATGACGTGGGCTTCGCTATATTTTTGTATGCTAGCCAGGTACAGCAGGCAGCCACGGGCTGCCTCCAACCCCCAGTTGCCTATTTGTACCCGGCTGGGAACCAAAAATATAGGGAAGCCCGTTTTTTTTTAATTATTTCACTTATTTCATGAAATAATTAAAAAATAAATGACGTGGGCTTCGCCCCATTTTTGTGTCCAGCCGGGTACAACTAGGCAGCTGGGGATTGGAATCCGCAGCACAGGTTAGCCCGAGGTTTCTGGGCGCCTCTGCTGCGGATTTCAGTCCGCAGCCGTCCCAGAAAATGGCGCTCTCATAGAAGCGCCATCATCTGGCGCTGTATCCAACTCTTCCAACAGCCCTGGAGCCGGGTGGCTTGTTGGGTAATCATGAGTTAATACTGGCTTTGTTTTGCTAGCCAGTATTAAGCCAGAGATTCTTAATGTCAGGCACGTTTGACCCGGCCATTAAGAATCTCCAATAAAGGGTTAAAAAAAAACACACAGAGAAAAAATACTTTAATAGAAATAAATAAACAGACACATTAGAGACTCCATCTTTATTACCCCCTGTCAGCCCTCCATGATCCTGCTCTTCTGTCTTCTTTCTTTCTAGTGTAGTAGTAGTGACGATTGTAGTGAGGATAAGGTTCACCAGCTCATCACTTGGGGCTGGGGAACCTCATCCTCAGTACAATCCTCACTACAATCGGGAAGCAGCGTGCAGCCTTCACTCCGTGAGTGATCAGTGCTGGCTGTCAGCGGTAACGCTGACAGACGCGTTACCATAGCAACGGTGCTCTCGGAGCCGCGGTTAGCGGTGACGTCACCGCTAACTGCGTTGCTATGGCAACGGTGATCTCCGTTAATGACCGGCTGTGTCAGCCGGTCCCTAACGGAACGGGGAGTCGACCGTGTACTAGAGCAAGTCGCCGGTACACGGCGATACACATATGTGCACCGTGTACCGGAGAGATGCACTCGCAGGTCCTACATGACGTGTCATAGTCATGTGACCAGTCTGTAGCCAATGAGATAATAGCCACGTGACTGGTCACATGGCTATTTTGACGTCACGATAGGTCCTGCATCTCTGCTGGCAGTGCCGTCACCGGGAGGATTCAGCGATCATCGGATGGAATAGCGGCAGGAGACAGAGTGCAGAAGGGATCGCGAGGACCGGTAAGTGTTATGGCAATGTTTATTAACTGTTTGTGTACATTTATAATGCATTTTTATGTGTTTGTGATTGCCTCCCATTATAGCCTATTGGCTCGAGTTCGGTTCGTCGAACGTTCGACGAGCCGAACTCGAACGGGACCTCCGTTCGGCGAACCGACCTCGAGCCGAACCGGGACCGGTTCGCTCATCTCTACTCTCCACTGACCGGGATGACCGTCATTTTATTTGAATGTCACTCAGCAACCACATGATGACATCAAGTGACCTACAATAGGAATGGCAAATGGCAGCTGGGCTGAAGTGCATGGCAAGAACAGTTCATAACAGACTCCTAGATGCAAGGCTCAAGTCATGTAAAGCTAGAAAAAAGCCTTTTATCAATGAGAAGCAAAGGAGAGCCAGGCTAAAGTTTTCCAAAGACCATAAGAATTGGATCATAGAGGACTGGAGTAAGGTCATTTTCTCTGGTGAATCTAATTTTCAGCTTTGCCCCACACCTGGTAGTCTATTGGTTAGAAAAAGACCTGGAGAGGTGTACAAGCTACAGTGTCTTGCACCCACTGTGAAATTTAGTGGAGGATCGGTGAAGATCTAGGGTTGCTTCAGCAAGGTTGGAATTGGGCAGATTAAACTTTGCAAAAGGACATATGAATCAAGACACATACAAGGTTATCCTGAAAAAAGTTGCTTTCTTCTGCTCAGGCAATGTTCCCCAACTTTGAGGACTGTTTTTTCCAGCAGGACAATGTGCCATGCCCCACAGCTACAGTCATGGCCAAAAGTTTTGAGAATGCTACAAATATTAATTTTTACAAAGTCTACTGCTTAACTTTTTCTAATGGCAATTTGCATATACTCCAGAATGTCATAAAGAGTGATCAGCTTAACAGCAATTACTTGCAAAGTCAATATTGGCTAAGAAAATGAACTTCAACCCCCAAAACACATTTCAACATCATTGCATTCCTGCCTTTAAAGGAGCAGCTAACATTGTTTTAGTGATTGTTCCATTAACATAGGTGTCAGTGTTGATGAGGACAGGGCTGGCGATCAATCAGTCATGATTAAGTAAGAATGACACCACTGGACACTTTAAAAGGAGGCTGGTGCTTGGTATCATTGTTTCTCTTCAGTTAACCATGGTTATCTCTAAAGAAATACGTGCAGCCATCATTGCTCTGCACAAAAATGGCCTAACAGGGAAGAGTACCGCAGCTACAAAGATTGCACCTCACTCAACAATCTATCGCATCATCAAGAATGTCAAGGAGAGAGCTTCCATTGTTGCCAAAAAGGCTCCAGGGCGCCCAAGAAGGACCAGCAAACGCTAGGACCGTATCTTAAAACTGTTTCAGCTGCGGGATCGGACTACCAGCAGTGTCGAGCTAGCTCAGCAATGGCAGCAGGCTGGTGTGAGTGCTTCTGCACGCACTGCGAGGTGGAGACTGCTTGAGCAAGGCCTGGTTTCAAGGAGGGCAGCAAAGAAGCCACTTCTCTCCAGAAAAAACATCAGGGACCAACTGATATTCTGCAAAAGGTACAGGGAGTGGACTGCTGAAGACTAAGGTAAAGTCATTTTCTCAGATGAATCCCCTTTTTGATTGTTTGGGACATCTGGAAAACAGCTTATTAGGAGAAGAAGAGGTGAGCGCTACCACCAGTCTTGCCTCATGCCAACTGTTAAGCATCCTGAAACGATTCATGTGTGGGGTTGCTTCTCAGCCAAGGGAATCGGCTCACTCACAGTCTTGCCTAAAAACACAGCCATGAATAAAGAATGGTACCAGAATGTCCTCCAAGAGCAACTTCTCCCAACTGTCCAAGAGCAGTTTGGCGCCCAACAATGCCTTTTCCAGCATGATGGAGCACCTTGCCATAAAGCAAAGGTGATCACTAAATGGCTCATGGAACAAAACATAGAGATTTTGGGTCCATGGCCTGGAAACTCCCCAGATCTTAATCCTATTGAGAACTTGTGGGCAATCATCAAGAGACGGGTGGACAAACAAAAACCAACAAATTCTGGCAAAATGCAAGCATTGCTTATGCAAGGATGGACAGCTATCAGTCAGGATTTGATCCAGAAGTTGATTGAGAACATGCCAGGGAGAATTGCAGAGGTCCTGAAGAAGAAGGGTCAACACTGCAAATTTTGACTTGCTGCATTAACTCATTCTAACTGTCAATATAACCTTTTGGTACTCATAATATGATTGCAATTATATTTATGTATGTGATGTAAACATCAGACAAACACAATTAAAAACCAGAGGGCAACAGATCATGTGAAAATAGAATTTTGGTGTCATTCTCAAAACTTTTGGCCATGACTGTAGGTCAATTAAAGTGTGGATGAAGGACCACCGCATCCAAACTCTGTCATGGCTAGCCCAATCTCCAGACCTGTACCCCATTGAAAACCTCTGGAATGTAATCAAGAGGAAGATGGATCACAAGCCATCAACCAAAGAAGAACTGATTACATTTTGCACCAGGACTGGCATAATGTCACGCAAAAGCAGTGGGAAAGACTGGTGGAAAGCATGCCAAGACGCATGACAGCTGTGATTAAAAATGATGATTTTTCCACAAAATATTGATTTCTGAACTCTTCCTGAGTTAAAACATTAGTATTGTTGTTTCTAAATTATTATGAACTTGTTTTCTTTGCATTATTTGAGGTCTGAAAGCAATGCTTTGTTTTGTTATATTGACCCTTTCTCATTTTCAGAAAATAAATACAAAATTTATTGCTTGGAAATTTGGAGACATGTTGTCAGTAGTGTATAGAATAAAAGAACAGTTTACATTTTACTGAAAAAAATACCTAAAAGAGAAAAATCAGAAAAACTGACAATTTTGCATTGGTCTCTTAATTTTTGCCAGAGCATGTAGTAAATGCATGCTGTTCGATTTGTTTTTGGTCAGATTACACACTGTACCCTAGAAACATATTCGGTTTTATACTAGTGATAGCTTATTATTATTTTTTTATAGATATGTATATATTTTATTGGAAATACAATATTAGGATTCTGTTTCCATTATATCTACTGAGTAAACACATTGGACCATGAAGGTTTTCTCGAAGTCAGCATTTTGTAGTCTCAAATGTGTGTTCTAAATACTCCCTTGAGTTTCTAGCTGAAGCAGGGTTTGTAAGATCATAGCTATTTTTCAAGCTACAATAAATATGCAACCTTGATATGTAACAAAGGTCAGATGAAAATGCTTTCTTCATGAAATTCTTCTGCTGTAATAATCACTGAGGCTTCATGGTAGATATTAAAGGGATTAATATTATTCAACAAAGTCTAAATATTACATTTCAACACTGTTAAAATAAAATTAGGGTTGTATGCTGCATCTACTTAAGGATTCATACATATTGATGTAGCTTGGCTTCAATCCAGGATTTGTGAATACCATATTCATCTTACCATCAGTTACTAACCCACATATTGCAGTCATACATGGGCAGGTGCTGAAGAGAATCCTTTACTGAACTTTATTTTTGTTATCCAGTGTTTGACTAAGTAATTTCAAACCGGCAATGCTATACACTGCTTCAATACTGTGACTATATTTCCTGTTATTTTTGGCAATCTAAAATTAGGACACTGTAGCTGTCATGGGCTGGCTCGTGAAAGGCTGTGATCAGTGGCATAATTTCCCTGAAGGAAGAAAGTATTGCACTGGCCTACCAACGCATCGGACAATCCTCCGGTGGGCCCTCATCCTTGCTTCTTTATGGTTTAAGCTGAGACATTTAGGCTGAAGTCTGGAGCATCATTTAAGATAGTACTAACATATAAATTGAATTCTGCAGGACTACCTTAATAAACCTTGCTGTAATATCTTAACATCTCTTTCCTTCCCCTCTGACAGAAACACTTCTGTCTTCATTGCTCTAAGGGCAGAAAGTGGGAGGGGGTCTGCAGACATTTTACAATATCCGTATCATCCTTCATTGAATGAGGGCCTCCCTCACTTACACTGACAGCTAAGCACACATTATACATCAGTATAAACATTCATACTCCACATACACATGTATACACTCTATGTACTGTGCTGGCCAAAAGTATTGGCACCCCTGCAATTCTGTCAGAAAATACTCCGTTTCTTCCTGAAAATGATTGCAATGCCAAATTCTTTGGTATTATTAACTTCATTTATTTTGCTTGCAATGAAAAAACACAAAAGTGAATGAAACAAAAATCAAATCATTGATTATTTCACACAAAACTCCAAAAAATGGGCCAGACAAAAGTATTGGCACCCTTAGATTAATACTTAGTTGCACAACCTTGAGCCAAAATAACTGTGAACAACCGCTTCCGGTAACCATCAATGAGTTTCTTACAATTCTCTGCAGCAATTTTAGACCATTCTTTGGCAAACTGCTCCAGGTCCCTGAGATTTGAAGGGTGCCTTCTGCAAACTGCCATTTTGAGACCTCTCCACAGGTGTTCTATGGGATTCAGGTCTAGGCTCATTGCTGGCCACTTTAGTAGTCTCCAGTGCTTTCTATCAAACCATTTTCTAGTGCTTTTTGAAGTGTGTTTCGGGTCATTGTCCTGCTGGAAGACCCATGACCTCTGAGGGAGACCCAGCTTTCTCACACTGGGCCCTACATTATGCTGCAAAATTTGTTGGTAGTCTTCAGACTTCATAAAGCCATGCACATGGTCAAGCAGTCCAGTGCCAGAGGTAGCAAAGCAACTCCAAAACATTAGGTAACCTCCGCCATGTTTGACTGTAGGGACCGTGTTCTTTTCTTTGAATGCCTCGTTTTTTTCGGTAAACTCTATGTTGATGGCTTTTCCCAAAAAGCTCTACTTTTGTCTCATCTGACCAGAGAACATTCTTCCAAAACGTTTTAAGCTTCCTCAGGTAAGTTTTGGAGTTGGCACTCCATTACCAACGTGGGAGCACCTGTTCAGGACTCTCATTGATTTTCCCGAGGGTTCGTGCTGCATACTGGAGGATTAATAAGAGAGTTGATCCACTACATGGATCATACTAGCGAAAACAGAAGAAATCTGCACGGTGAGTGTAAAATTCGTACGATCATTACAATCTGTGTTTACACACATTTACACTTAGATTTGGCGCCCCGTTATCCTCTTCTTTTTTTCTTTCCTTTATTCAGGTAAGTTTTGGCAAACTCCAGCCTGGCTTTTTTATGTCTCGGGGTAAGAAGTGGGGTCTTCCAGGGTATCCTACCATACAGTCCCTTTTCATTCAGACACCGACGGATAGTATGGGTTGACACAGTTGTACCCTCGGACTGCAGGGCAGCTTGAACTTGTTTGGATGTTAGTCGAGATTTTTTATCCACCATCCGCACAATCTTGCATTGAAATCTCTCGTCAATTGTTCTTTCCTTCCACATCTAGGGAGGTTATCCACAGTGCCATGGGCTTTAACCCCTTCACGACCATGGACGGAAAGATCCGTCCTTGTGCCCTGGGCCTTAACGACCAAGGACGGATCTTTCCGTCATGGCGGAATCGCGGCACCGGAGCCTCCGGTGACTGCGATCGGTTAACATAAACCGCAGATTCGGGGAGGAGGGGACCTGTACCTGACCTCAGGAGGGGTGGTGCCTCCTCCCCGGACCTACGGAGGCTGTGATTGGCTGAGGAACGCCGCTCAACCAATCACAGCCACTGTAATGTTCCAGCCATTTAAAATGACTGAAACATTGAAATCCAGCCCTGGCCAGTGCAGCTGTAGCACTGGCCATTGGCTGGAGCTGGGTGACCTCACTGGATCACCCTCCCACAGCTCCACTGCTCTGATTGGAGAGATCGGCCTTGTGACCGATTTCTCCAATCACAGTGGACCTGCTGCCGGTGACGGCCCCCATCAGCTTCACTTGTTCCTGCAGCACGCTGAGCACAGTGAGTGTACACAGTGCAATGGCAGGGCGACAAGCTCCGGTCCCATGCTGTTATGAGACCGGAGCATGGGACCCGGAAGTTGCCGCGCTGCCATTGCACTCACTGTACGAAAAGCGTCCCGATCCGCCGCCGCTGCCCTCCGCGATCTGCCACCTGTCTCCCCGATCTCCTGCCCACACCCTCACCCCCACACCTCCCGATCCGCTGCCGCCGCCGCCCTCCATCTGCCACAGTGCCACCGTTCCCCCAATCTGCTGCCCGGCCCCTCACCTCCGTGCAGCAGATCGGAGGGAGCGGTGGCACTATGACAGATGGAGGAGGACAGGGATCGTGCACCCTGTCCTCCTCCATCTGTCATAGTGCCACCGCTCCCTCCGATCTGCTGCCCGGCCCCTCCCCTCCGTGATTTGCTGCTCGCCCCCTCCACTCCGTGATGTGCTGCTCGCCCCCTCCCCTCCCCTCCCCTCCCCTCCGTGATGTGCTGCTCGCCCCCTCCCCTCCGTGATGTGCTGCTCGCCCCCTCCCCTGCCCTCCGTGATGTGCTGCTCGCCCCCTCCCCTCCCCTCCATGATGTGCTGCTCGCCCCCTCCCCTCCCCTCCGTGATGTGCTGCTCGCCCCCTCCCCTCCCCTCCGTGATGTGCTGCTCGCCCCCTCCCCTCCGTGATGTGCTGCTCGCCCCCTCCCCTCCGTGATGTGCTGCTCGCCCCCTCCCCTCCGTGATGTGCTGCTCGCCCCCTCCCCTCCCCTCCGTGATGTGCTGCTCGCCCCCTCCCCTCCGTGATGTGCTGCTCGCCCCCTCCCCTCCGTGATGTGCTGCTCGCCCCCTCCCCTCCGTGATGTGCTGCTCGCCCCCTCCCCTCCGTGATGTGCTGCACGCTCCCCCCCACCTCTCACCCCCGTGGTCAGCTACCCGCCCCCTCCCCTGTCACCGCCGTGATGTGCGCCCCCTCCCCTGTCACCGCCGTGATGTGCGCTCCCTCCCCTGTCACCGCCGTGATGTGCGCTCTCTCCCCTGTCACCGCCGTGATCTGTGCTCCCTCCCCTGTCACCCCCGTGATCTGTGCTCCCTCCCCTGTCACCGCCGTGATCTACTGTCCACTCTCCCTCCACCTCTCACCCCCGTGATCTGCGCTCTGCTCACCTCTCTCCCCCGTGATCTGCGCTCTCTCACCTCTCACCCCCGTGATCTGTGCTCCCTCACCTGTCACCCCGTGATCTGCTGTCCGCTCTCCCTCACCTGTCACCCCGTGATCTGCGCTCCCTCACCTCTCACCCCCATGATCTGTGCTCTGCTCACCTGTCTCCTCCGTGATCTGTGCTCTGCTCACCTGTCTCCTCCGTGATCTGCGCTGCGCTCCCTCCCCCACCTCTCACCCTCCCCGATCTGCTGCCTCCTTCATCTCCTGTGATCCAGCTGCCTAGATCCATCCTGTAGGGTAACTATCCCCAATCTCACCTCCCACTCCCCTTCCCACCCATCCCCCCCACCCGCCCCCTCCCCCATCCTCTGCCGCTCCTGCATCCACTGCGCCCTCTCCCATCCGCCCCCACCCTATCCCAGCCGCCGTCTCACAATCACAGATGCTCCCTTTATATGCCGCTGCCCCCCCATCTGCTGCCGCCCCATCTGCCGCCCCCCCCCCATCTTCCGCTGTTTTTTTTTTCTATGCCATGGGGGTCTAGTTTCCAAAATGGGGTCACATGTGGGGGAGCTCCACTGTTTCGGCACCTCAGGGGGTCTCCAAACAGCATGGAATACGCTAATTATCCCAGACAATTTTGCGTTTGAAACGTCAAATGACGCTCCTTGCCTTCCGAGCCCTGCTGTGCGCCCAAACATTTGAGTTCCACCACATATGAGGTATCTGCGTACTCAGGAGAAATTGCACAATACATTTTATGGTGCAATTTTTCCTGATACCCTTGTAAAAAAAAAAGCTACCTGGTTGAAGTAACAATTTTGTGGTAAAAAAGTTTTTTTTTATTTTCACGGCTCAACTCTATTCACTTTTGTGAAGCCCCCAGAGGCTCAAAGTGCTCAATAAACATCTAGATAAATTCCATGAGGGGTCTAGTTTCCAAAATGGGGTCACATGTGGGGGAGCTCCACTGTTTCGGCACCTCAGGGGGTCTCCAAACGCAACATGGAATACGCTAATTATCCCAGACAATTTTGCGTTTGAAACGTCAAATGACGCTCCTTGCCTTCCGAGCCCTGCTGTGCGCCCAAACATTTTATTTCCACCACATATGAGGTGTCTGTGTACTCAGGAGAAATTGCACAATACATTTTATGGTGCAATTTTTCCTGATACCCTTGTGAAAAAAAAGCTACCTGGTTGAAGTAACAATTTTGTGGTAAAAAAAATTTTTTTTATTTTCACAGCTCAACTCTATTAACTTTTGTGAAGCCCCCAGAGGCTCAAAGTGCTCAATAAACATCTAGATAAATTCCATGAGGGGTCTAGTTTCCAAAATGGGGTCACTTGTGGGGGAGCTCCACTGTTTCGGCACCTCAGGGGCTCTCCAAACGCAACATGGTGCGGCTAACGATTCCAGCTAATTTTCTGTTCAAAAAAGTCAAATGGCGCTCCTTCCCTTCCGAGTCCTGCCGTGCGCCCAAACAGTGGTTTTTCGCCACATATGAGGTATCTGCGTGTTCAGTAGAAATTGCCCAACAAATTTTGGGGGTTCATTTAATCCTGCTACCCTTGTGAATATGCAATATTTGAGGCTAAATTAACATTTTTGTTGCAAAAAGTAAAATGTTCATTTTTTCCTTCCACATTGCTTTAGTTACTGTGAAGCACCTGAAGGGTTAATAACCTTCTTGAATGTGGTTTTGAGTAGCCTGAGGGGTGCCGTTTTTGGAATGCTGTCAGTTTTGGGTGTTCTGTGTCATGTAGACCTTTCAAAATTGCTTCAAATGTGATGTGGTCCCTAAAAAAAAGTGGCTTTGTAAATTTTGTTGTAAAAATGAGAAATTGCTCATAAACTTTGAACCACTATAACTTCCTTAAATTTTTTTTTTTTTCCCAAAATTGTTCTGATGTAAAATAGACATGTGGGAAATGTTATTTATTAATTATTTTGTCATATGTCTCGTTGGTTTTAGAGCATAAAAATTCAAAGTTTGAAAATTACAAAATTTTCAGAATTTTCGCGAAATTTCCGTTTTTTTCACAAAGAAATGCAAAAAATATCGGCCTAAATTTACCACTATCATGAAGCCCAATATGTCACGAAAAAACAATCTCAGAATCACCAGGATCCGCTGAAGCGTTCCAGAGTTATAACCTCATAAAGTGACACTGGTCAGAATTGCAAAAAATGGCCTGGTCTTTAGGGTCAAAATAGGCTTGGGGCTGAAGGGGTTAAACTTCTTGATGACACTGTGAACTGTAGACACAGGAACTTTCAGGTCTTTGGAGATGGACTTGTAGACTTGAAATTGCTCATGCTTCCTCACACAGTCCTCAGACAGATTTTTGGTCTTCTTTCTTTTCTCCATGCTCAATGTGGTACACACAAGGACACAGGACAGAGGTGGAGTCAACTTTAATCCACGTTAACCGGCTGCAAGTGTGATTTAGTTATTGCCAACTCCTGTTAGGTGCCACAGGTAAGTTACAGGTGCTGTTAATTACACAAATTACAGAAGCATCACATGATTTTTCAAACAGTGCAAACACTTTTGTCCAGCCCCTTTTTTATGTTTGGTGTGGAATTATATCCAATTTGGCTTTTTGACATATATTTTTTTTTCTTTTCATTGAAGACAAATTAAATGAAGATATTACCAAAGAATTTGTGATTGCAATCATTTTCAGGAAGAAACTGAGTATTATCTGACAGAATTGCAGGGGTGCCAATACTTTAGGCCAGCACTGTAGATTAATCCTTAAGTTGACCAATATAGTCACTGTGGGGAATGCACATAACAGGTTAAATGTCAAGGATCTCAAAGACAAAACGAAAAGTGAAAAAAGAGCAGTATAGTTCTGTTGATAATTAAATTTTAATTTTTATTGCAATATTTATTAAAATGTACAAGAATAAAAAAGCAAGTAACCACTAAGGTGCTATAGACAAGACACAAAACATATTGTAGTAATAAGTGATGCACTGTATAAAATATATGGTGCTGATTTGTTTAGAAAATCAGTATAGTCTTCAGGTATATATACAATAGGTAATAGGTGAAATAATGCTGAAGTAAATAACCTACTGACACTGTAATAAATAGCTTGTTGAGCTACACCAAATGTTTTATATAAATATCTATATACCTTTCAGTACAAAAAATAGTGGCCAGGTAGTGACCAATAATATATAGAGAGGTGTAGGAGAGTATAGGAATTTATCAAAAAGCCTTGTAGATGTAAAGCTGGTGTCACACACAGCGACAACGACGTCGCTGCTACGTCACCATTTTCTGTGACGTTGCAGCGACGTCCCGTCGCTGTCAATGTGTGTGACATCCAGCAACGACCTGGCCCCTGCTGTGAGGTCGCCGGTCGTTGCTGAATGTCCAGCTTCATTTTTTGGTCGTCACTCTCCCGCTGTGACACACACATCACTGTGTGTGACAGCGAGAGAGCGACGAAATGAAGCGAGCAGAGGGAGCAGGAGCCGGCACTGGCAGCTGCGGTAAGCTGTAACCAGCGTAAACATCGGGTAACCAAGGGAAGACCTTTCCCTGGTTACCCGATATTTAGCTTTGTTACCAGCCTCCGCTCTTGCTGCCAGCGCCGGCTCCTGCTCTGTGCACATGTGGCTGCAGTACACATCGGGTAATTAACCCGATGTATACTGTAGCAAGGAGAGCAAGGAGCCAGCGCTAAGCAGTGCGCGCGGCTCCCTGCTCTCTGCACTGTGACATGTAGCTGCAGCACACATCGGGTTAATTAACCCGATGTGTACTGTACCTAGGAGAGCAAGGAGCCAGCGCTAAGCGCGGCTCCCTGCTCTCTACACTGTGACATGTAGCTGCAGCACACATCGGGTTAATTAACCCGATGTCTACTGTACCTAGGAGAGCAAGGAGCCAGCGCTAAGCAGTGCGCGCGGCTCCCTGCTCTCTGCACTGTGACATGTAGCTGCAGCACACATCGGGTTAATTAACCCGATGTGTACTGTACCTAGGAGAGCAAGGAGCCAGCGCTAAGTGCGGCTCCCTGCTCTCTGCACTGTGACATGTAGCTGCAGCACACATCGGGTTAATTAACCCGATGTGTACTGTACCTAGGAGAGCAAGGAGCCAGCGCTAAGCGCGGCTCCCTGCTCTCTGCACATGTAGCGACGTTATGATCGCTGCTGCGTCGCTGTGTTTGACAGCTAAGCAGCGATCATAACAGCGACTTACAAGGTCGCTGTTACGTCACCGAAAATGGTGACATAACAGCGACGTCGTTGTCGCTGTCGCTTAGTGTGAACCCAGCTTAAGACTGTATGATATCAAACCATAGTAAATGGATTAAATAGTAGCCCTATTGTGTGATAAATAGTTGCATCTACTGTAGTATCCAAATTCACAATTCTACCATAAAGTTAATAAACAGCTATGATAGGTCATAGAACTATTAAAGGTAATAAATAAAATATATATTATATGTTTAAAGTTGCTTAAGTGTAATTATAAATACAGCAGATCAATTATAGCACATAAGAATGTTTCAAGGAATCTATATTAGTAGGTGCTATTTAGTGCCAACAAGAAAGACAAGCAATAATAACCAAGCTGTTGTTAGATGAACATCGTGGTACGGCCCCACCCCATGCCCCGACATGCGTTTCACCCTGCTACCTCAGGGGGTGTCTAAGTAAATTCTCTGTATAAACATGTACACACATTCTGACAGCTCCATATATGCATGTACACTTTCATATACTGACAGCTTTGCGGTGCAGCTACAGGCCTTTAATCAGATATGACCTTATAGGTGATATAGAAACAGAACTTTTAAAACATGTCTTTACAGGTGGAGAGTTACAAAAAGCTGTAAGCTGTCCATGTATTACAGTTTAACATTTTAATGATCTGATCCACAAAATAATTATATATATATATATATATATATATATATATATATAGTACAGACCAAAAGTTTGGACACACCCCGTTCAAAGAGTTTTCTTTAATTTCATGACTCTTAAAATTGTAGATTCACATTGAAGGCATCAAAACTATGAATTAACACATGTGGAATGAAATACTTAACAAAAAAGTGTAAAACAACTGAAATATGTCTTATATTCTAGGTTCTTCAAAGTAGCCACCTTTTGCTTTGATTACTGCTTTGCACACTCTTGGCATTCTCTTGATGAGCTTCAAGAGGTAGTCACCGGAAATGGTTTTCACTTCACAGGTGTGCCCTGTCAGGTTTAATAAGTGGGATTTCTTACCTTATAAATGGGGTAGGGACCATTAGTTGTGTTGTGCAGAAGTCTGGTGGATACACAGCTGATAGTCCCACTGAATAGACTGTTAGAATTTGTATTATGGCAAGAAAAGAACAGCTAAGAAAAATGAGTGGCCATCATTACTTTAAGAAATGAAGGTCAGTCAGTCCGAAACATTGTGAAATGTCAAACGCTTTAAAGAAACTGGCTCACAGGAGGACTGCCCCAGGAAAGGAAGACCAAGAGTCACCTCTGCTGCGGAGGATAAGTTTTTCAGAGTCACCAGCCTCAGAAATCACAGGTTAACAGCAGCTCAGATTAGAGACCAGGTTAATGCCACACAGAGTTCTAGCAGCAGACACATCTCTAGAACAACTGTTAAGAGGAGACTTTGTGCAGGAGGCCTTCATGGTAAAATAGCTGCTAGGAAACCACTGCTAAGAACAGGCAACAAGCAGAAGAGACTTGTTTGGGCTAAAGAACACAAGGAATGGACATTAGATCAGTGGAAATCTGTGCTTTGGTCTGATGAGTCCAAATTTGAGATCTTTGGATCCAACCACCGTGTCTTTGTGCGACGCAGAAAAGGTGAACGCATGGACTTTACATGCCTGGTTCCCACCGTAAAGCATGGAGGAGAAGGTGTGGGGGTGCTTTGCTGGTGACACTGTTGGGGATTTATTCAAAATTGAAGGAAAACTGAACCAGTATACCTACCACAGCACCTTGCAGCGGCATGCTATTCCATCCGGTTTGCGTTTAGTTGGATCAGCATTTATTTTTCAACAGGACAATGACCACAAACACACCTCCAGGCTGTGTAAGGGCTATTTGACTAAGAAGGAGAGTTATGGGGTGCTACGCCAGATGACCTGGCCTCTACAGTCACCAGACCTGAACCCAATCGAGATGATTTTGGGGTGAGCTGGACTGCAGAGTGAAGGCAAAAGGACCCACAAGTGCTAAGCATCTCTGGGAACTTCTTCAAGACTGATGGAAGACCATTTCCGGTGACTACCTTTGAAGCTCATCAAGAGAATGCCAAGAGTGTGCAAAGCAGTAATCAAAGCAAAAGGTGGCTACTTAAGAAATATGTTTAGTTGTTTCACACTTTTTTGTTAAGTATTTCACTCCACATGTGTTAGTTCATAGTTTTGATGCCTGCAATGTGAATCTACAATTTGCAGAGTCATGAAAATAAAGAAAACTCTTTGAATGAGAAGGTGCGTCCAAACTTTTGGTCTGTACTGAATATATATATATATATATATATATATATATACATATATATATATATATATATATATATATATATATAAATATATATGTATATATATATATATATATATATATATATATATATATATATATATATATATATATACAGTCATATGAAAAAGTTTGGGAGCCCCTATTAATGTTAACCTTTTCTCTTTGTAGCAATTTGGGTTTTTGCAACAGCTATTTCAGTTTCAATAACTTATGGACTCAGTAATATTTCTGGATTGAAATGAGGTTTATTGTACTAAAAGAAAATGTAAAATCCGCATTTAAACAAAATTTGACAGGTGCATAAGTATGGGCACCTCAACATAAAAGTGACATTAATATTTTGTAGATCCTCCTTTTGCAAAAAAACAGCCTCTAGTCGCTTTCTGTAGCTTTTAATGAGTTCCTGGATCCTGGATGAAGGTATATTTGACCAATCCTGTTTACAAAACAATTCCAGTTCAGTTAAGTTTGATGGTCGCCGAGCATGGACAGCACGCTTCAAATCATCCCACAGATGCTAAATAATATTCAGGTCTGGGGACTGCGATGGCCATTCCAGAACATTGTAATTGTTCCTCTGCATGAATGCCTGAGTAGATTTGGAGCGGTGTTTTGGATCATTGTCTTGCTGAAATATCCATCCCCTGCGTAACTTCAACTTCGTCACTGACTCCTGCACATTATTGTCAAGAATCTGCTGATACTGAGTTGAATCCATACGACCCTCAACTGCAACAAGATTCCCGGTGCCAGCATTGGCCACACAGCCCCAAAGCATGATGGCGCCTCCACCAAATTTTACTGTGGGTGGCAAGTGCTTTTCTTGGAATGCCGTGTTTTTTTGCCTCCATGCATAATGCCTTTTTGTATGACCAAAGAACTCAATCTTTGTTTCATCAGTCCACAGGACCTTCTTCCAAAATGTATCTGGCTTGTCCAAATGTGTTTTTGCATACCTCAGGCGACTCTGTTTGTGTCGTGCTTGCAGAAACGGCTTCTTTCACATCACTCTCCCATACAGCTTCTCCTTGTGCAAAGTGTGCTGTATTGTTGACCGATGCACATTGACACCATCTGCAGCAAGATGAAGCTGCAGGTCTTTGGAGGTGGTCTGTGGATTGTCCTTGACTGTTCTCACCATTCTTCTTCTCTGCCTTTCTGATATTTTTCTTGGCCTGCCACTTCTGGGCTTAACAAGAACTGTACCTGTGTTCTTCCATTTCCTTACTATGTTCCTCACAGTGGAAACTGACAGTTTAAATCTCTGAGACAACTTCCCCTGAACAACTATGTTGAATAATCTTTGTTTTCAGATCATTTGAGAGTTGTTTTGAGGAGCCCATGATGCCACTCTTCATAGGAGATTCAAATAGAAGAACAACTTGCAAGTGACCACTTTAAATACCTTTTCTCATGATTGGATACACCTGCCTATGAAGTTCAAAGCTCAATGAGGTTACAAAACCAATTTAGTGCTTTAGTAAGTCAGTAAAAAGTAGTTAGGAGTGTTCAAATCAAGAAATTGATAAGGGTGCCCATACTTTTGCACCAGTCAAATTTTGTTTAAATGCAGATTGCACATTTTCTGTTAGTATAATAAACCTCATTTCAATCCAGAAATATTACTGAGTCCATCAGTTATTAGATATATGAAACTGAAATAGCTGTTGCAAAAAAACAAATTGTTATAAAGAAAAAAGGTTAACATTAATAGGGGTGCCCAAACCTTTTCATATGACCGTATATATATATATATATATATATATATATATATATATATATATAAATAAATATATATATATATATATATATATATATATATATATTTCTTAATCTACAACTTGAATCAAAACCACCCACATAATCAACTTATTGTCAGCGTGGTACTTACAGTATCTGTATACTGAGCTAGAATTTTACTGTTTTACTGCTAGGTTTGTTACATTATTTGGTTAGTTGGGGTTTGTGAGTAGAGATGAGCGATATTCGAAGCTCAAGGTTCGCCAACTTCATGTTTGAGTGATTTTGGGGGGTGTTCGAGATGTTTGACGAACTCGAGCCTTTTGCTAAAAGCTCGACAGTTCGAGTAACGTTCGAGAACGGTCCGAGCACCAAAAGCGTGGCTTTTTACAGCTAGGTGTGCAGGGAGCCATCGCTGGCAGCCTGCGGTAAGCTGGTAACCAGCGTAAATATCGGGTATCCAAGCAAAGCGCTTTGCTTAGTAACCCGATGTTTACCCTGGCTACGTGTGGAAAAATCCCCGAAAGCCACACAGAAGCACTTCCGTGTGACCTCCATCGGATGCGCTGCAGTCTGTGTCCCGCTCCAGCTCCAGCCCCGCAGCTGCCCGCTCAGCAGTGTCTGCAGCTGCCCGCACTGTACGGTGTCCGCAGCTGCCCACACTGCAGTGTCAGCATATACCTGCACTGTAGTGTATCTGCAGCTGCCCGCTCAGCAGTGTCTGCAGCTGCCCACACTGTACGGTGTCCGCAGCTGCCCACACTGCAGTGACAGCAGCCGCAGGGATGACAAGCTCTGCCGTCAGGAGTTTAGTGAAGTTCCTTACCTGCGGTAAAGTCCTGCCCGCCCGACGTCAGCCCTGTCACTGTCCTCCAAGGCCACCGCTTGTCACATCTCCTCTTACTGTGGACCCGAGACTGTCACTAGCGGTGACATCACAGGCACCCGCGATACTTGGTTGTGAAGGTGGCGGTCATTGAACTCAGTGACAGCTCTGCTATCAGGAGTTCAGCGATCACCAGCAGGTAATGTACCTTGCTATCCTCCTGACAGCAGCACTTGTCATGCCCTGCAGTGACCTTGGCTGACCTATTGATGTTAGGTCACGTCACTGCATTGCTCTCCCAGCCAATGGGGAACATTCTGTTTTTCATTGACTATGGTATGGATCGTCATGGGAACCCCTTGGATTACACCAGACCTGGATTTGTTTTTCTTTCTAATAAATTGGTGAAAGAGGGAATGTGTTGGGGAGTGTTTTTTCAAATAAAAATGTGTTTGCCATCTATTTTTTTTTTATTACAGACTGGGTTGGTGATGTCGGGTATCTGATAGACGCCTGACATCGTGAACCCCAGGGCTTGATGCCAGGTGACATTACACATCTGGTATTAACCCCATATATTACCTCGTTTGCCATTGCACCAGGGCAACGGGATGAGCTGGAGCGAAGCACCAGGATTGGTGCATCTAATGGATGCGTCACTTCTGGGGCGGCTGCGGCCTGCTATTTTTATGCTTGGGAGAGTCCAACAACCACGAACCTCCCTAGTCTGAGAATATCAGATCCCAGCTGTCTGCTTTACCTTGGCTGGTGATCCAATTTTGGGGGCTGTTACGGGACTGCCTGGTATTATAACTAATTACGAGTAATTGGCAGTCAGGGCCCACCGTGCAACTGCTGCTAGTGACAGCAGAAAAAGGTGTCTGTACCACAGAAGTAGTACTTGTTCCTGTTACTTCACAGCAGCACAAGGACTAGTACGACACACCCTGTTTAAAGGTCCAGTCACACTAAGCAACTTACCAGCGATCCCAACAACGATAGGGATCGCTGGTAAGTTGCTAGGAGGTTGCTGGTGAGCTGTCACACTGCGACGCTCCAGCGATCCCACCAGCAACCTGACCTGGCAGGGATCGCTGGAGCGTGGCTACACGAGTTGCTGGTGAGCTCACCAGCAACCAGTGACCAGCCCCCAGTCTCCTAGTTACAGCACACATCAGGTTAATTAACCCGATGTGTGCTGCAGCTAAATGTGCACAGAGCAGGGAGCAGCGCACACTGAGCGCTGGCTCCTTGCTCTCCTAGTTACAGCACACATCGGGTTAATTGCCTGATGTGTGCTGCAGCTAAATGTGCACAGAGCAGGGAGCAGCGCACACTGCTTAGTGCTGGCTCCTTGCTCTCCTAGTTACAGCACACATCGGGTTAATTACCTGATGTGTGCTGCAGCTACATGTGCACAGAGCAGGAGCCAGCACTGACAGTGAGAGTGGAGGAGGCTGGTATCAAAGGTAAATATCGGGTAACCAAGGACAGGGCTTCTTGGTTACCCGATGTTTACATTGGTTACCAGCCTCCGCAGAAGCCGGCTCCTGCTGCCTGCACATTTAGTTGTTGCTCTCTCGCTGTCACACACAGCGATCTGTGCTTCACAGCGGGACAGCAACAACTAAAAAATGGCCCAGGACATTCAGCAACAACCAACGACCTCACAGCAGGGGCCAGGTTGTTGCTGGATGTCACACACAGCAACATCGCTAGCAACGTCACAAAAGTTGTTCGTTACCAGCGATGTTGCTAGCGATGTTGCTTAGTGTGACGGGGCCTTTACTCACAGCGAGTACCGTATTAGCATAAACTAATATGTGGTAGCAAATAAATAAGTTAGGGCGACTATCGCATACGAATAGGAAATACCTCTCTTACCTAACAGAAGTAAGCTAGTAAATTAACAAAGCATAAACAATGCTCCTAGGTAAGGAGATAATGAACAGGTCTCCTGTTAATGGTCACAGGCAAACCTAAGAACTAACCTCTATTATGCTCATAGAGGAAGTGTAATATGACAACTGATAACAGAGAGCAATAGCTTTCTCTGAAATGCCTCAAGTGAAAGTCCCTGTCCAAGCCCCGTGTGCTAACTGCACTATAAGGAGCCAAGGAACTCTCTATGCTATCTGCAGATAGGAAACAGGAGCGAAGGGGGAGAAGTTCCTACCTAGCCCGACTCCCCTAAAGCATGGGAAGCGGGTATAACGACGCCCGAATCGGTACTAGGTCCCTGCATAACCCAGTACCACTATAGAGATTGGTAACGGGGATATTATGCAGACTCGCATGGAGCGTCTACTCCCACAGAAGCACATGTAACATGTAAGGTGTTCCAAACGTTCACATTTTCACTCTTACATATAGCTATTGGATTTTTCAAGTCAGTATTCACACAGCAGTTTCTGCTATTACATGTATTCCCCTTCCATAGTCACTGGTGTGCATACCTTATCTCCCCATAGTGATGTTTTTTTAGGTTTTTGCACCCAGTTCAGACTTAGTATGGTGTTCCAAACGTTATTCCTATTTGTTAGTAGTTTTTCGTTTGTGAACCCTCCCCAACCACACCTGTTGCCAATCCATATCATACGCATAAATAGCCTGGATCTCAGCTTCCCATACACGGTAAGTTTTTTAACTGCATGAGAGGACACACACAAGCTAGGGACCCCAACGTAGAGAAATACTTTGGCGTAGTGTTGGGGCTCTATTGCATTGATCAATTCAGTAGCTAAATTTCTCTTGATTCATATGTTCATGGCAGTAATGCAGATTCCATTTTTCACATTTTCACTCTTGCATATAGCTATTGGATTTTTCAAGTCAGTATTCACACAGCAGTTTCTGCTATTCCATGTATTCCCCTTACATAGTCACTGGTGTGCATACCTTATCTCCCCATAGTGATTTTTTTTAGGTTTTTGCACCCAGTTCAGACTAAGCTTTGGTCTGCAGGCTGCAGCTGTCTGCTTTACCCTAGCTGGCTATCAAAAGTAGGGGAAACCCACGTCATTTTTTTTTTAAATTTATTTATTTGGCTAAATACAAGGCTAAGCACCCCTTGTGCCACATGAAAGGCACCAAAGGGTGCAAAATTACAAAATGCAGGAGAGTGTGACATTATGTGTCTTTCTGCCATTATAATGACAGAAAAGACTGATATGAAGTGTACAAGCACAAGAAAATCACCAGAGCGCTCTACGCTGTGAAAAGCCGTAGAAAATGGCACTGGAGTGAACATGTGACCGCCTCATGTAGGATGAAGCTATGGATCCTGGGTAAATTTATGTATTTTCCCTCCTTCAGTTTTTTTGCAGTACGCAAAAAAACGGAAGGCACACGGATAACAAACAGATGACATACAGACCGTATACGGAACAGAAACATGCCACACGGATGCATCCATGAAAAAAATTGACCATTTTTTGCGGAACGCAAAAACAGATCCATCGTGTGAATGTAGCCTTATTCTGCTCTGCCATTTATAAACAGCAGGCAGAAATAAGTGAATAGCGTCCCCCAGCGTCAGAAAATCTTCGGGGTTTCAGGGGGTAGCTGAATCCCTGGAGATCATGATTCAGGCTGGTTTTTCCGGTTCCCGCTCAAGTGATCACCGGTATACGCCGTATACTGATGATTACAATACAGTAAATGACAGCGCCGGTAAAAAAAATATTTATCTCCCATCTGGCATGAACAAACATTTCAGATGGGAGATAAATCTCCTCCCCGGTCCCCTCCGGTCCTCCGGTGTCGCAAAAGTGCCCCCCCCCCGACCCCTCCCGGAAATCCAAGATGGCCGCCGGCCGCATTCACCCTACTCCTCTAATTTCTGTCGCATGTGGCATGACACATTCGACAGAAAACTCCTCCCCAAGCCCTGCCAGGTCACCCCCTATAACCCCACCGGTGTTCCACTGTGTCCCACGGAACCTGTGCAGCGTTGATCCCCCGCGGCCCCCTCCTTCACAATAGACACTGCCGCATGCACGGAGCGGCTGTCAGCTAAGCTTCCTGTGTTCAGACACAGTGAGTGCGGGAACCATGCGCCTGTAAGCTACTGCAATGCCTTGCTCATGATTTAAGGAACATAATTGATCAGGAGAGCTATACTACATTTCCAAATGGAGGTATTTGATTTTATAGTTGCCCTGCTGAACGACTACCAAACATGACTGTCCGTTATACGCACAAGAAAACATATCTAAATAGCGAGCTCTGTTGTTTACTATTTATTCAGCTGGATAACTGGACTTAAAGGGGTATTCCATCTCCAAGATCCTATCCCCAATATATAGTAGGTGGAATAGCAATAATATCAGCAAATACCAATATTTGGAAATGTAGAATAGTTCTCCTGATTAGGCATGCCCTTACCTCATGAGCAGGGCATTGCAGCTTTGGTAGCAGCAGTTACGACATGGACTATGCTGCTGTCGACCCGGGGAGAGTGGGTGCAGATTCATTGCACCCACACTCCTCATATGGAGGGTCTGCACTCCTAGAAAATGGAGGATACGTTCTCTGAGCATGTCCCCCATATTCTAGACCAGGGGTCTCAAACACGTGGCCCGCAGGCCGCATGCGGCCCCTCAGGCGACTTCGTGCGGCGCCAATGCCTTTGCCCCTGTTCACTATCGCGGCAGGTGCAGGGGCTGCAGCCACTGTCTGCGCTTTATGTCAGCTGAATGAATTGCCGGCGCATCTGACATAAATCGCTGAGGGGCTGCGGCCCCTGCCCCTGCCGCGATAGTCACCGGGGTCACGGGCCTGGGGGCCGCATGAAGCAGAGGTGAGGACGCGGAGGGAACGCGGGACAGTTGAGAAGAAGAGTGGTTTTATTTTGTGTGTGTATGTGAAGGACAGCTTAACCCCTTAGTGACCTATGACGTACTGGGTACGTCATGGCTCCCTGGTTCTTGAGGACCCATGATGTACCCAGTAAGTCATGGTGAAATCGCGGCCTCGGTGGCTGCAATCTCTTTGCAAGTACCTTAGATTCGGGGAGGAGGGGACCTCTGCCTGACCTCAGGAGGGGTGGTGTCTCCTCCCCGAACCTACGGAGGCTGTGATTGGCTGACGAACGCCGCTCAGCCAATCACAGCCACTGTAATATTTCAGCCATTGAAAATGGCTGAAACATTGAAATTCAGCCAAGATCAGTGCAGCTATAGCACCGATCATTTGTTAGAGCTGGGTGATGTGTTTCACCCGCCCCCAGCTCTGATTGGAGAGACCGGCCTTGTGACTGATCTCTCCAATCACTGTGGATCTGGGGCCAGAGACCGCTCCCTCACCTTCACTTCGGCGTCTGTGGAAGCGGAGGAGAGTGATTGGAAAGTTACAGCCACTGCCCCCTTTCAGCCGCCGCCGCCGCCCCCCCCACTACTACAGGATGGGGACAAAGTGCGCACATTACTATGGGAAGGGGATAAGGCTGGGGACATTACTATAGCATTGGGACATTACTATAGGATGGGGACATTACAAGGATGGGCACAATAGTATTGGATGGGGACATTATTACTATAGAATGGGGACAAGGCTGTGGACATTACTATAGGATGGGGACAAGGTGGGCATATTACTATAGGATGGGGACATTACACCAGGATAGGGACATTACTACAAGGGGACAAGGATGGGAAACATTACTATAGAATAGGGATAAGGCTGGAAACATTACTATAAGATGGGGACAAGGTGGGCACATTACTATAGAATGGGGATATTACTATAGGATGGGACAGTGCTATAGGATGGGGACATTGCTACAAGGGGACAAGGATGGGGAACATTACTATAAGATGGGGGACAAGGATGGACACATTACTATAGATTGGGGACATTACTATAGGATGGGGACCAGGATGAATACATTAGTACAGGATGGCCACATTACGATAAGATGGGGACAAGGCTCGGGACATTACTATAGGATGGGGATAAGGATGGGCACATTACTATAACATGGGGACAAGGATGAGGCACATTACTACAAGATAGGGACAAGGATGGGGAACATTACTTTAGGATGGGTACAAGGATGAGCACATTACTGTAGGATGGGGACTAGGATGGGGCACATTACTACAAGAGGACAAGGATGGGCACGTTACAACAAGATGGGGAAAATTACTAAAATATGTTGGTCAAAATTTCTATATAGTGCTAATTGTTAGACTTAAGGGTACTTTACACGCTGTGACATCGCTAGCGATTGCTAGCGATGTCGCGGGCGATAGCATTTGCCCCCGTCGTTGTAACGATATGTGGTGATCACTGCCATAGCGAACATTATCGCTACGGCACTGTCACACGCACATACCTTATCAGGGACGTCGCTGTGACCGCCGAACAATCCCTCCCTCAAGGGGGAGGTGCGTTCAGCGTCATAGCGACGTCACTGCGGTGTCACTAAGCAGCCGTCCAATAGAAGCGGAGGGGCAGAGATGAGCGGGACGTAACATCCGCCCACCTCCTTCCTTCCGCATTACCAGTGAACGAAGGTAAGAAGATGTTCGTCGCTCCTGCGGTGTCACACACAGCGATATGTGGTGCCGCAGTAGCGACGAACAACATCGTATCTGTGGCAGCAGCGATATTAAGGAAAGGAGCAACGTGTCAACGATCACCATTTTTGAACGATTTTTCGATCGTTGATCGTCGCTCCTAGCTGTCACACGCTGGGATGTCGCTACTGGCGCCGGATGTGCGTCATTAACAACGTGACCCCGACGATATATCGGTAGCGATGTTGCAGCGTGTAAAGCACCCTTTAGTTACAAGAAAGGTATAAAATGTAAAAAAAAAATAAATTATATTTAAACAAAGAATGTGTACGTTTGCTATAATACAGTTAGGTCCAGAAATATTTGGACAGTGACACAATTTTCGCGAGTTGGGCTCTGCATGCCACCACATTGGATTTGAAATGAAACCTCTACAACAGAATTCAAGTGCAGATTGTAACGTTTAATTTGAAGGTTTGAACAAAAATATCTGATAGAAATTGTAGGAATTGTACACATTTCTTTATAAACACTCCACATTTTAGAAAGTCAAAAGTAATTGGACAAATAAACCAAACCCAAACAAAATATTTTTATTTTCAATATTTTGTTGCGAATCCTTTGGAGGCAACCACTGCCTTAAGTCTGGAACCCATGGACATCACCAAACGCTGGGTTTCCTCCTTCTTAATGTTTTGCCAGGCCTTTACAGCCGCAGCCTTCAGGTCTTGCTTGTTTGTGGGTCTTTCCGTCTTAAGTCTTGATTTGAGCAAGTGAAATGCATGCTCAATTGGGTTAAGATCTGGTGATTGACTTGGCCATTGCAGAATGTTCCACTTTTTTGCACTCATGAACTCCTGGGTAGCTTTGGCTGTATGCTTGGGGTCATTGTCCATCTGTACTATGAAGCGCCGTCCGATCAACTTTGCGGCATTTGGCTTAATCTGGGCTGAAAGTATATCCCGGTACACTTCAGAATTCATCCGGCTACTCTTGTCTGCTGTTATGTCATCAATAAACACAAGTGACCCAGTGCCATTGAAAGCCATGCATGCCCATGCCATCACGTTGCCTCCACCATGTTTTACAGAGGATGTGGTGTGCCTTGGATCATGTGCCGTTCCCTTTCTTCTCCAAACTTTTTTCTTCCCATCATTCTGGTACAGGTTGATCTTTGTCTCATCTGTCCATAGAATACTTTTCCAGAACTGAGCTGGCTTCATGAGGTGTTTTTCAGCAAATTTAACTCTGGCCTGTCTATTTTTGGAATTGATGAATGGTTTGCATCCAGATGTGAACCCTTTGTATTTACTTTCATGGAGTCTTCTCTTTACTGTTGACTTAGAGACAGATACACCTACTTCACTGAGAGTGTTCTGGACTTCAGTTGATGTTGTGAACGGGTTCTTCTTCACCAAAGAAAGTATGCGGCGATCATCCACCACTGTTGTCATCCGTGGACGCCCAGGCCTTTTTGAGTTCCCAAGCTCACCAGTCAATTCCTTTTTTCTCAGAATGTACCCGACTGTTGATTTTGCTACTCCAAGCATGTCTGCTATCTCTATGATGGATTTTTTCTTTTTTTTCAGCCTCAGGATGTTCTGCTTCACCTCAATTGAGAGTTCCTTAGACCGCATGTTGTCTGGTCACAGCAACAACTTCCAAATGCAAAACCACACACCTGTAATCAACCCCAGACCTTTTAACTACTTAATTCATTACAGGTTAACGAGGGAGACGCGTTCAGAGTTAATTGCAGCCCTTAGAGTCCCTTGTCCAATTACTTTTGGTCCCTTGAAAAAGAGGAGGCTATGCATTACAGAGCTATGATTCCTAAACCCTTTCTCCGATTTGGATGTGAAAACTCTCATATTGCAGCTGGGAGTGTGCACTTTCAGCCCATATTATATATATAATTGTATTTCTGAACATGTTTTTGTAAACAGCTAAAATAACAAAACTTGTGTCACTGTCTAAATATTTCTGGACCTAACTGTAAACAAGTGAAAACAATGTCAGGTTTCCGGGTTTTCCAGTTCTCTTTTGACAAAAGCTTGCCCTCGGTTAACATGGAGTTTACTGTTCTGTTGCCCTACTTCCTGTCCAGCTGCTTAAAAGGCCGCCTCTAAGCCTAGTCCAGTGCCTGAGTATACTGCTTGCTGTGTGCTCCTGCCTTGCTGCTTCTAATTCCTGATTGCCTTTGGATCCTCCTGAAAGAATACCGACCGACTCTGGACCATACCCGGTTTCTTCAAGCTGTGCCTGGACTCCGTCTGCCGTCTGTGTTCAGCACTTCTGCCCGGTTCCTTCCGGTTTGTAACCACTCTGGACTATCATCCCGTACGGACACTCCTGGACTTTACCACTTGCCCCTTGTGTCCCGGCTGCTGCGCATTTAGGCCTTCCGGGGTGATTGCCGGACAGTCCCTGTATAGGGGTTCGCTCTGGTGGTCTCCCTGGGGGAGTCCGGTGCGTGGTCCCGGGAATTCCCTTCGCTCCGTTTCGGGAAAGTATTTCGTGTGTTTGTTCTGCTGTGTTTGTTCCGTTCTGTACCTACCGTGGTTACATATTATAAACATCTTGTACCAAGAACTCGTCTCTGGTTGTCATTGCCCTAACGCTATCGAAATCCTCAGAACATACAATAGTATTACATTATACTCAGGCCATAAGAGGATTTCGCTGGGGCAATGACTGAGACACGAGTAGATCAGCTCTTTTCCATGATTAACTCCCTGCAGCAGGAGATGGAGGCGGTACAAACTAAACTTAGAGATGTGGAGGCACAGCTGGGCCATGATCACCAGGTACTGGGTCCGGCTATTCAGGATTTGCAAGTCAGAGTGGAGGCTCAGGAAGCCGTCCCCACTACGTCCGTATCAGCTGCCGGTATGCCTAGGTTACCCCCATTCCGTTTCAATGGTGATCGTAGTCAGTTTCGTGGATTTGTTAACCAATGTATACTGTTTTTTGATGTACATGCTGATTATTACCGTTCTGACCGGTCAAAAGTGTTATGTATAATCATGTTATTAACCTCACGAGCACTGGCTTGGGCTAATCCTATGATAGAGAATCGGGACATTCGTTTAAATCACCTGGATGACTTTCTGACCGCAATGGCGCAAATGTTTGATGATCCGAATCGCCGTGCTACCGCTGAATCGGCTCTCCTTTCCTTACGTCAGGGAAAGCGTTCTGTCGTTGAATACGCCACTGAGTTCAAGAGGTTAGTGGTAGACACCGACTGGGGAAACAATGCATTATTGTCTGTTTTCAGAAAAGGTTTGTCCGGTACCATCAAGGACGAGTTAGCTCGTTCCGAATCTCCAGGGGATTTTGAACTGTTTCTCCAGCACTGTGTGCGTATTGATACACGCTTGACGGAACGTAGACAGGAAAAATGGGCAGCTGTAAACCGTGTAAACAACTTTGCGTTTCCTTCCAGAGAACCCGCTCTCAGGACGCCACGGGAGGCCGAGGACGTTCCTATGCAAGTGGACTCTCTGCAAAAGCGAGAGACCAACGAACGTCGTGAACACCGGCTCCGTGAGCGTTTGTGTTTCTATTGCGGTCAATCGGACCATTTCTTGATAGACTGCCCGAAACGTCCAAATCGCCCAAATAAGGTATTGGCAGCCATGGCAGAGTGTGACAACACGGACGCAGAGTCCGATATCTCTGAGGCAAGTGGACACTTGGATGCGGTATTTCCCTTGACTGTAATGTCAACCTCACCGAAGGACTCAGAAGGGAAATATACCCATTGCTCGCTTCCCATTCAGATCCGGTGGGAGGGACAGCTAATACCTACCTCTGCAATGATAGACTCTGGGGCAGGGGGAAATTTCATGGACTCTTCTTTTGCCAGGAAACACGGTATCCGGACTCGGCAAAGATCCTCACCGGTTACCATGGAGACGGTAGACGGATCTCCGTTAATCTCTGGACCAGTTGATCGGGAAACAGTACCGCTAGAATGCGTGATGAAGCCAGGTCAGCAGGAGACCCTTGTTTTCATGGTAATTTCTTCTCCTCATTTTCCGATTATTTTAGGTATTCCGTGGCTACGGTCTACAAATCCTGTCATCGATTGGGAGACTAAGGAAATATCCTTTCCACCGCAGAGTGGTCCGACCATTAGTCCAACTGTTCCGGTTCCAGTAACACCGAATGCGGAGGGCACTGTACAGGTACCTGTTTTACCCCCGGTTTATCATGACTTCGCTGATATATGCGACAAAAGAAAAGCCGATCAGCTTCCCCCGCATAGACCGTATGATTGCCCCATAGACTTACTCCCAGGGGCGGAGATCCCGTTTGGTCATGTCTACCCGTTGGCGGCACCTGAGCTAGAAGCACTAAAAGAGTACATTGATGAAAGTCTAGCCAAGGGATTTATTCGCCCGTCTACCTCACCAGCAGGGGCACCCATCTTTTTCGTGAAAAAGAAAGAGGGGACTCTGAGACCCTGTATTGACTACCGGGAACTGAATAAAATAACCATCCGGAACCGGTATCCGTTACCGTTGATTCCTGAGCTATTGGAGAGGGTCCAACAGGCAAAAATATTCACTAAATTGGATCTCCGTGGGGCATATAATCTACTTCGCATACGTCCCGGAGACGAGTGGAAGACCGCGTTCCGATGTCGGTATGGACATTTTGAGTACCTAGTGATGCCTTTTGGACTTTGTAACGCTCCCGCGGCTTTCCAACATCTAGTTAACGATATTTTTAGGGATATAATGGACCAATTCATGGTGATTTATCTGGACGATATCCTAATCTTTTCTGATTCCCTACAGGAACACCAGGAGCACGTCAAGACCGTACTTACCCGGCTGAGGGAAAACCACCTGTACATTAAGCTGGAGAAATGCGAATTCCATTGCTCACAAATACAATTCTTAGGTTATGTCATCTCTCCTCAGGGACTGAACATGGAGTCTGGCAAGATACAAGCAATTCTAGACTGGCCGGAACCGGGAAACATCAAAGAGGTACAACGCTTTGTCGGTTTTGCCAACTTTTACCGACGCTTTATCCGTAACTTTTCAGAGATCGTTCGTCCCATCACTCTGTTAACCAAGAAAGGACAGAAGTTTGTGTGGTCCACCCAGGCCCAGGAAGCTTTCCATCGTCTCAAGGTTTGTTTTACCTCAGCGCCAATATTAGTACATCCGAATCCCGCACTTCCCTTTATCGTGGAAGTCGACGCTTCCGACTATGCATTAGGGGCCATCCTTTCTCAAAGGACTGGGGACAAGAGTCTCTTGCATCCGTGTGCTTTCTTTTCCCGCCGGTTGTCCCCTGCAGAAAGGAACTATGACATTGCGGACAAGGAATTGTTGGCGATTATTTCAGCTTTTAAGGAATGGAGACACCACTTACAGGGAGCCGCGCAGCAAGTGATAGTACTCACAGATCATCGTAATCTGGAATTTCTTAAGTCTGCCAGGTGCCTGTCTCCACGGCAAGCCCGTTGGAGCCTATTCCTTAACCAGTTCAATTTTATCGTTACCTACCGTCCAGGTTCACGTAATGGGAAAGCCGATGCCTTGTCCCGAATCCACGCCGTGGACTCCGTGCCTGGAACCCCGTCTCAGACCGTGTTATAGGATGCCAATTTCGTTGGAGTAATCCAGGACCAGGACTTGTGGAAGGACATCAAGCTGGCCTATGATGGTGACGTATTTCTTGCTGCCCCCCCGAATGATGTAACTCTTGTTCTTCGGAATGGTGTGTGGTTGAGAGAGCGACGCATTTATGTCCCGGAGGCCGTAAGACTTCGGGTTCTCAAGTTAGTCCATGACTCCGTGTTGGCTGGTCATAGGGGGGTACAGAAGACGCAGGAATTTTTGAGCCGTTTTTTCTGGTGGCCTACCTGTTTAAAGGATGTAAAGGACTATGTCCACTCATGTGTGGTTTGTGCCCGGTGCAAGGTCCCTCGTGTGGCTCCTACGGGACTCCTCCAACCGTTACCCGTGCCATCTCGCCCTTGGGGGTCTATCTCAATGGATTTTATTGTGGAGTTGCCGGTCTCAGGCGGTCACAATACCATTTTTGTGGTGGTGGATCGGTTGACAAAAGCTGCTCACTTTATTCCGTGTACCGGTCTTCCCTCAGCCGCAGAGACAGTGGATTTGGTTATCCAGAACGTATTCCGATTGCATGGGGTACCAGACGAGATCATCTCTGACCGGGGCGTGCAGTTCACGTCTAGGTTCTGGAAGGGGTTTTGTACGGCACTCCAGATTGATGTCTGTTTGTCTTCTGCATACCATCCTCAGACAAATGGGCAAACCGAACGGACTAATCAAACCCTGGAACAATACCTTCGATGTTATGTCAGCCATCTGCAGGATGATTGGTTGAAGATGCTTCCGTTGGCGGAGTTCTCGTATAACAACACCCAGAGCAGCTCCACTAAGGTAACGCCCTTTTTTGCTAACTTGGGTTACCATCCGAATGTTTTGCCTAGGTCACCCGTAGCAGTTTCGGTGCCAGCGGTGGAGGACCGAGTGACAGAGCTACGACAAAATCTGGAGATTCTAAAGGACACTGTGGCTACGGCTCAGGAGCGTTACAAGAGGTCGGCAGACACTCACCGGAAACCGGCACCCATGTATAAGGTAGGGGACTCTGTATGGTTATCCACCAAAAACCTGAGGTTGGGTGTTCCTTCGCAGAAGCTGGGACAAAAATTCATCGGTCCGTTTAAGATCACCGGGATCGTGAGCCCTGTGGCCTGTCGGCTGCGGTTACCGCACCATCTGAAGGTACACCCGGTCTTTCATGTTTCTCTCCTCAAACCCGTTTCTCCTAATACGTTTCATGGTCGTGTCGTGCCTCCTCCTCCGCCTGTGATGGTCGACGGCGAGGAGCAGTTCGTGGTTGAGGACATTATTGACTCCCGGATCCATCGTCGTCGGCTTCAATATCTGGTACGTTGGCAGGGGTACGCCCCCGAGGACGATTCCTGGGAACCGGTGGGTAACATTCGGGCACCCCGGAAGATTGCTCAGTTTCATCGACGGTACCCGGACAAACCTGGCCCTGATCCGTCCTGAGGCCGTTTCTGGGGGGGGGAGTAATGTCAGGTTTCCGGGTTTTCCAGTTCTCTTTTGACAAAAGCTTGCCCTCGGTTAACATGGAGTTTACTGTTCTGTTGCCCTACTTCCTGTCCAGCTGCTTAAAAGGCCGCCTCTAAGCCTAGTCCAGTGCCTGAGTATACTGCTTGCTGTGTGCTCCTGCCTTGCTGCTTCTAATTCCTGATTGCCTTTGGATCCTCCTGAAAGAATACCGACCGACTCTGGACCATACCCGGTTTCTTCAAGCTGTGCCTGGACTCCGTCTGCCGTCTGTGTTCAGCACTTCTGCCCGGTTCCTTCCGGTTTGTAACCACTCTGGACTATCATCCCGTACGGACACTCCTGGACTTTACCACTTGCCCCTTGTGTCCCGGCTGCTGCGCATTTAGGCCTTCCGGGGTGATTGCCGGACAGTCCCTGTATAGGGGTTCGCTCTGGTGGTCTCCCTGGGGGAGTCCGGTGCGTGGTCCCGGGAATTCCCTTTGCTCCGTTTCGGGAAAGTATTTCGTGTGTTTGTTCTGCTGTGTTTGTTCCGTTCTGTACCTACCGTGGTTACATATTATAAACATCTTGTACCAAGAACTCGTCTCTGGTTGTCATTGCCCTAACGCTATCGAAATCCTCAGAACATACAATAGTATTACATTATACTCAGGCCATAAGAGGATTTCGCTGGGGCAATGACTGAGACACGAGTAGATCAGCTCTTTTCCATAGTATTACAAACATGTTCAAAATCAGTGATCCAAAGGTGTGTAAAAAAAATTGTATGGTACCAATAAAAATGTCACTTTGTCCTGCAAAGAATGCAGTCCCCCAAATTATTTTTTTCCTCTGTGCGGCCCATACACCCAGCCGAGTTTGAGACCCCTGTTCTAGATGGTACAGAGTCGTCGTGGGACCCCCTTATTTTTTTTTCCTTACAATAAATTGGTAAAAGAGGGAATGTTTGGGGGAGTGTTTTTTTTGTCTATTTTTTTTGTTAGTACTGACAGTTTGTGATGTCGGGTATCTGATAGATGCCATGACATCACAAACTGCTGGGCTTGATGTCAGGTGACCTCACAGCTAGTATCAACCCCATTTATTACCCCATTTGCCACTGCACCAGGGCACGGGATGAGCTGGGTGAAGCGCCAGGATTGGCGCATCTAGTGGATGCGCCACTTCTAGGGCGCCTGCGGCCTGCTATTTTTAGGCAGTGAAGGGCAATAACTATGGACCTTTTGGACCTTCCCACCCTTAGAATACCAGACCACAGCTTCCGCTTTACCTTGACTGGTGATCCAATTTGGGGGAGACACAACTTTTTTTTTTGTAATTATTATTATTTATAAATTAATTATAAAAAAAGAGCCTGGGGTGACCTCCACATTGGATCACCAACCACGGTAAAGCTGCCAGCTGTGTTTTTCAGGCTACAGCCGTCTGCTTTATCCTAGCTGGCTATCAAAAATGGGGGGACCCCACGTCATTTTTTTTTTAACTATTTTTTTTATTAAAAAAAAATTTATGGGCTTCCCTGTATTTTGATTGCCAGCCAAGGTAACGCCTGGCAGATGGGGGTGGCAACCCATAGCTGTCTACTTTATCTGCACTGAGAATCAAAAATACAGCAGCGCACTACGTCATTTTTTTAAATGATATATTTTTACAGCACTGTGATGTCAGGCAATCAAAATACAGGGAAGGCCATTTTTTTTTAGTTATTTAAAGAAATAATTAAAAAAAAATATATGGGCATTTTTTTGTATTGCTAGCTAAGGGTAATCCAAGCAGCTACTGGGTGCTAACCCCCACTGCTTGGTGTTACCTTCACTGGCAATGGAAAATCCAGGGAAGCATTTTTTATTTTTTTTGCCAAAAAACTAAACAAAATGACGTGAGCTTTGCCATATTTTTGTATGCTAGCCATGTACAGCAGGCAGGTACGGCTGCCCCCAACCCCCAGCTGCCTATTTCTACTCGGCTGGGAACTAATAATATAAGCCCTTTTTTTAATTATTTCATGAATTTCATGAGATAATTAAAAAAAAAACGACATGGACTTCGCCCCATTTTTGTGTCCAGCAAGGTACAACTAGGCAGCTGGGGATTGGAATCCCCAGCACAGGTTAGCCTGAGGTTTCTGGACCCTCTGCTGCGAATTGCAGTCCGCAGCCGCCCCAGAAAATGGCGCTTTCATAGAAGCGCCATCATCTGGCGCTGTACCCAACTCTTCCAGCAGCCCTGAAGCCGGGTGGCTTGCTGGGTAATAATGAGTTAATACTAGCTTTGTTTTACTAGCTAGTATTAAGCCAGAGATTCTTAATGTCTGGCAAGTTTGACCCAGCCATTAAGAATCTCCAATAAAGGGTTAAAAAAAAGACACCACACAGAGAAAAAATACTTTAATAGAAATAAATACACAGACACACTTAGAGACTCCATGTTTATTACTCCCTGTCAGCCCTCCACAATCATGCTCTTCTGTCTTCTTTCTCCTTTAACCCATGCAGCTCTGCTACATCAGACAGCACTGCATGGGAAGAAGACGCTGCTGCTCCCTGTGCAGTCTCATCACTCAGTGAGTGAGGAGAAGCTGCGTGCTGTAAGCGGTGACGTTACCGCTGACAGACAGGTTACCATAGCAACGGTGCTCTGATCACGTGATTCCCGATGCCACTATTTACCGGCTGTGACAGCTAGTCCCTGCATGTGGCTGACTCTGTAAAGAGCGCCCACATGCAGGAACATGGAAGCCGACCATGTACCAAAGCATTGAGACAGACATGCTCAAACGAGCACCGCGTTTTGGAGAGATACACTGACAGGACCTAGCATGACATCCTAGCCATGTGACCAGTCTGTAGCCAATGAGATAATAGACATGTGACTGGTCACATGCTATTTTGACATCACGATAGGCCCTATCATCAGTGCTGGTTAGCAGGAGGATGCAGCGAATATCGGAAGGAAAAGCGGCGGGAGACAGAGTGCAGGACGCGTCGCGGGGACCTTTAAGTGTAATGGCAATGTTTATTAACTGTATGTGTACATGTATAATGTGTTTTTATGTGTTTGTGTTTGCCTCCCATTGTTTTCAATGGGGTTTGAGAGGTTCATCGAACGGTTTGTCGAACCGAACTCGATCGGGGCCTCCGTTCGACGAACCGAACCGAACTCGAGCCTTCAGAGGCTCGCTCATCTCTAATTGTGAGTCCATTCTATTCGGATGGCACTCTTTGTGCTTTACATATATTTTAAAATTGTGTGTTGTCAATGATCCCCCTATATTTATTGTTTACTGTATGTGGTTCTGTTTTGAAAAGCGAAGTGCACCTCTAACACTTTGATGACTGCACGCTGTACTCTTAACCTTTTTAGTCACCAATTTTCTAAGTAAATATATTTCTAAAGGTGCTATTGACATGAATTTCTCACCAGATGTCAGTACCAAACAATCCAATCCACAAAGGCAAACAAATCAAACCACAGATGTCCATAAATTCAGTTATCTGCAATAATGAGAAATGACAGAGGGAAAAAGTATTGAATGTACTCTACGAAATGTATTTAATACTTCGTTCAAAAGCCTTTGCTGATGATGACAGTTTCAAGATGCCTCCAGTATGGAGAAAATAATGGCATTCATTGCTTAGGTATGATTGTGGCTCATTCTTCCACATAAACACTGTTCAAATCCTGAAGGCTCCATAAGCTGCTTTTATGAACTCTGAGCTTTAGTTAGTTCCATAAATTATCTATTGAATTCAGGTCAGGCAGTTGTCTGGTCCATTTCACCAGCTTTATTTTCTTTCTCGGAAAACAAATGAGAGTTTTCTTGGCTTTGTGTCTGGAATCATTGTCTTCCTGAAATATCAACCCTTCGTCATCTTCATCATCCAGGATAGCAGCAGATTTTTATCAAGAATGTCTCTATATTTTTCCATTTATCCTGCCTTCAATTATATGAAACTTGTCAGTACTGTATGCTGAAAAATAGCCGCACACCTTAATGTTCTTAGCTCCAAGCTTAATTTTGGTATGGTGTTTTGGGATGATATGCAGTGCTTTTTGGCCTCCAAACTTGATGTGTATCATGACATCCAAAGAATTCAATTTTGGTGTACTCTGACCAGTATTTCACAGGCTTATCTAAATGTTGTTGAGCAAACTTTAAATGCACTTGAACATGTTATTTGTTGAACAATGGAGTCTTGCATGGTGAGTGTGCATACAGGCCATGGAGGTTTAGTGCATTATTATTTTATTTGATGCAATTGTACCTCCTGATTAGAGATGAGCGAACCTGTTCGATAAAGGTTCGCTAATTTCAAATTTAGTACGAGCCTTAGGGCGGCTTTGCACGTTGCGACATTGCACGTGCGATGTCGATGGGGTCAAATCGAAAGTGACGCACATCCGGCGTTGCAGTCGATATCGCAACGTGTAAAACCTTTTTCATATGATGAACGAGCGCAAAAGCGTCGTTATCGTATCATCGCTGCAGCCTCCGACATTTCCATAATGCCGGTGCAGCGACAGGTGCGATGTTGTTCCTCGCTCCTGCGGCAGCATACATCGCTGTGTGTGAAGCCGCAGGAGCGAGGAACTTCACCTTACCTGCCGCCGGCTGCAATGAGAAGGTCGGAGGTGGGCGGGATGTTTACATCCTGCTCATCTCCGCCCCTCCACTTCAATTGGCCGCCTGCCGTGTGACGTCGCTGTGACGCCGCATGACCCGCCCCCTTAGGAAGGAGGCGGGTCGCCGGCCAGAGGGACGTCGCACGGCAGGTATGTGCGTGTGAAACTGCCGTAGTGATAATAATCGCTACGGCAGCTTTCACTAGATATTGCACGTGCAACAGGGGCGGGACTATCGCTGCAGCATCGGTAACACATTGTTACCGATGTCGCAGCGTGCAAAGCCCGCCTTAGCATATTAGTTCGGTCTCGGTAACCCCGAGCACTTTCCCCAAAAGTCGGAGATCTTCTGTTTTGCCCCTCAACACTATATGCGTTTCTAAAAATGCTTTTATAATAACATTTTTTGCTTTTGTATAGGCTTGGGGTACTTTCTGATGAATAGGGGGATGTGAAAATAATCAGTGGAGGGGGTGGGGACACAGGAGAAGGCTTTTTAGCTGGCAGCATCACTTAATTTTCCTAACTTTATGGATGTTCTTGCAGCCAATCACCGCACAGTAAACATCCACAAGGTTTAGACACAAGGGCTTCTATGATTGGCTGTCTAAGTGACAGTCATAAATTGTAGACATGTTGTGTCAGCGCCATTTTGTGAATGTGAAACGTTAGGGAAGGTGCAGATACCGGTGCTCCCGCTGGTGCTGCTAGATAATTAACTTAGCTAGGAGATTAATGTTAGGTAGTTGAGATAGATAGGAGAGCGATAGTTTAGAATAGGGATGTGCAGTGTAGGGAAAGCTTTGTGTGTGCTACAAATTGGCACATTTCATGATAGAAATAGGGATTGTTAATTGTAGTGCCTGCTAAAGAGTTTCCAGTGAAGCATCTAAATAGGTATTGCTACGTATTACTGCCTGCTCAAAAGCATGCAACACATTTATAGGGAATGCTAGTTAGCAGTGCCTTGCCTAAAAGTTTGGTAGGAAAGTATCTTCAAAGGTTTTCTTGCCAATTTGAATTGCCTGCTGAAAATTATGCAAACACATTTATAGGTATTGCTAGTTAGCAGTGCTTGGCCTACTGTAAATTTTCTAGGCAACCAGCTAAAAAGTTGTTCTTGGTAATTTAATTGCCTGTTCAAAAATCTGCATTGAAACATATTTATAGGTATTATTATTAGTGCCTGCAGAAAATTTTCTATTGAACAAGCTAAAAAGGTCTTCTTGGCACTTCTCCGTGTCTACTCCAAATTACGCAATGAAACGCATTTGTAGGTAGTGGTACGTTTCAGTGCCTTCACAATATTGCCAACTCAGGCAGGAAAGAATTTTTTTTTTCTGTGTCAGGTATCAGACAGGTGTGGGCGTAGGTTTGCGAAAAATCTGTTTGAAAGGGGAAGGATACATCAACCATGAGTGATAAATCATGATGAGGTTGTTGTGGAAGGGGGAATAAGTGGGGTGTTGGAGGTATATGTTTGGGAAGTTCTGTTAATCAAAGATTTAGTGAGAAAACACTGGCTCATCTTATTACAAGGGAAACAAGAGCAATTTCCGTTACTGGACAGCCTACGTCGCTAGATTTCTTTGGCAGCTGCTCATCACTTCAACTTTGAAATGAGGCTGATAAAAAGCAGGTGCTGGAGTGGATGGCAGGCACTGCATCAAGTGGCCTCTACTCCTCTTCCTGCACCTCAACATGACACACTGTTCATTCCTCAGTGTCACCCCAATTACACTTGTTTGCACCAGCATCACAAATCACCAACTGGTAAACTGAATGTGGGGAACCACACAGGGGCGAATCTCAAGAGCTGTTCGCTTATTCTATCCCATGGCCATCACAGGTCCGCTCCAAAGATTTCCAAACTGAAGAAGAGGAATGCATATGCATCGATGCCTAAAATCTTTGTGAGTTGTATCCTTGCCCTGAAGAAGTAGGGTCACAGCAGGAGTCAGACCCTCGTCAACTGAAGTTAACCCCCGGGGGTCGAGGTGATGGGGATGAGACTCAGTTGCCTGAGGTGCACACGTACTGTCCTGTGTTGTCAGGTCAGGAAGAGGAGGAGTGTGAAAACATAGAGCCTGATGATGAAATTGTAGATCCCACTTAGTGTGAACCCAGAGGCCCGCAGCTGTGTAGCTCGGCAGATAAGGAAGAGGAAGAAGCTGAGGAGGTTACATTGGCAATTCCCAAATGGAGTCTTCATTCTTTTGTGTATGCAAGGGCACCACTGCTGCCAAACTAGGGTGAAAATGAGTCACTCCGAGTTTGATGATGTCATTACAGTCTACATGAAAAATATACCCTTTCTTTCCAAATTCCATGCAAAGAGATTTTCAACCCGTGAAGTGCCACCAAAAGGCAGGTTGTCTTCATGAAGGTCTTCCCTGCAGGAGCTCCTGGTACCACCCCCCTAATAAATGAGCATCACTTGTTCGGGATGATGCAACTCTATCTGGTAGAACGTTGAGAGCATACACCCTTTCATCTTTGTGAAGCTCATATCCATACACACAATGAAAAACAGTTATTTTTCCATTGGGTTATGGGACCACTGCCTTCTTTCCAGCCATGTTTTATCCTGCAACCTACAATATTTCTTCTGGTTGAGAAATTGGTTTGCTTGGTCCCATTTTGCTTCAATGTTTCTTGCGAGAGGTCTTTTCCTTTATCATATTTGCAGAAATGCTTGCATGTGCTGCATCAGCTTTTGATTGCTGAACTGTGGCCTTTCCATATGGAGTCTTCATTCATCTGTGTATGCAAGGGCAGCAACGCTGCCAAACTAAGGTGAAATTGAGTCACTCCAAATCTGATCATTTTGTTACAGTCTACCTGAAAAAGATACCCTTTCTTTCCAACTCACACACAAAGAGATTTTTACCTGTAGTGTCTGGGAGCAAGAGGCCTACACCTGTCTGTCATGCATCTCTTGATTTCTAACATTTAAATGCCAAGCCACATCTTGTGTGTTGCATGAACCATACTTCCCTGCAGTGCAAAGATACTATGGTGAAATGGGGGGAGGCAATTGATGGCACTCTCCTGCTGTCTGCCTGAAATGTTTTTTAAATATTTATGTTGTGTTTTAAAATTTAAATGCAAGGCAAAAGCCTGTCTGTAAGTCAACACAATTAGGCAGTGCTTAAATTAATATGCATGAGAGAACGCAGTGCAACAGCTGCAGAGTTGTGAAACACTATCCAGGCCGAGTTTGATAAATGGTGTCTCCACTGAACCTGGAGCCAGGGAAGGCCATTATGGTGCAAACCTAGTGATGGCACTACACCTGGTCCACATCATATATGCATTGCATGGATCAACCTGGTTGTACAGAAACATCTAGGGCACTATTATTTTCTGGATGTGCTGCTACAGAAGGCTGTGCACTGTGCGATGTGCATAATGATAGCACTCTGTTGTTGGCTCAGATCAACAGTAGTGAGACGGCAACAGAGTGATGTCAGAATATGTGATGTGCAGAGGCCAACATACTACCCCTACAATAGAGCGCATGCTGTCATTGTGTACATTGAACAGTGCACAGAATGCAGGGACCAGCCACGGTACAAATATATATCTTACCTGGGACTAGCCCAGCCTCTGAAATGATCATCAATGATGACTCCTTCTTTTACGGAGGGGCAGAGGCTGCCCCATGATGTTCGGTTTGAGTATCCCAGCAAGCACTGAGATTTTCAAAAGAAGCGTCATCAAAAAGAAGTAGGGCAAAAAAAATAGAATAGCAATTAGATAGTGTAGTTAAGGAACGGTGAGGAATTTTTTTTTGCAAGAATATTAGAAATACTTTACATTATGGCACTAAAGAAATAGGGATGTAGAATGAAAATGACTTTGCCTTCAGATCACACCTTTAAAAATCATCATAACTGACAGACAAGAATTTAACTTGTTCATTGGATATTTGCCAGCCCGTTCCTACAAGCGCTTGTTTCCTCCTACCAGTTTAGGGGTCTGTTATAAAGATATTAATTAATAATTTTGTTTTTTCATTGATTAGGCCTTAATTGCTGAGATAACAAATATGTTTTATTTCATGATACATCAGTATTTGTTTTCCAAACTATACCATAAATGACACATATTACCATTCGCTGAACTCGGTGTTTCTTTACTGAGCACTAAGTATACCACAGAAAAAAAAAAGAATTTGATATAATGTATAATAAGGGAAGAAACTGAGATCATCAAATTATCATAGCTGTGATTTCCTATAAAAAAAGGCAAAATGCAATTTGGTTGGAGCGCAGGGCCTAAATTAGCATACAGAGTGATAAAGTATTATGTTCCAAACTTCACCAAAGGCTTGAACAACTCTTAGATATCTATAAATCTGCTGGGATTAGAAATGCAAATCTGGCTAATACTTTTCCATCTCACAGCTCTAAAGTGAATAAACAAAACATCTCTCAAACATTATTTTAAAGGCAGATTATTTATTTGATGAAGGAAAAGGCAGCCCTCTTGACTTTATGATATTTAATGAATGCTCATTGTTTTATCATCTTTATCTTATTTAGCTGTCAATAAAACATTGAAAAAGTGTGAAAAGATGTAGATCCCATCAAAGCATAACGAATAGACTAGCACTCGCTAAAACATAATTACATAATAATGAGCTGTGCTTGATTAGAATTTTGAAAGAAATAGGTCAAAATATAATTACATTGGAAATTTGACTTTATGTTCTTTATAAAAAGAATCAAACAAAACAATAGTTTAGAGCTTCTGTTATATTAAATTCAATTGTAGTAGGTAGAGATGAACTGATGAGATGAAACTCAAATTTCAATTTTTACCTTGAAATTTAATGCCAAAATATGATGCAAATTTTGTATTCTTTTTTTTTTATTTTAACTCATCATACTCACCTTACCATTCACCTCTCCATTTACTCCACTTATTTGCCACTTTTCTGGCCCCTGCTGAATCTTCTGATACCCCAGAAGTCCTTACTCAGAGTGAGAGGTTGAAAAATGGCACATCATAAGATGCAGTGAGGACTGGATGGGAGGTGGAGGAATAGTGGATGGTGAAATAGGTGAGCATTATGGTGAGTATAAGTATTTTCTGGATTTTTCTAACCATTTGTTCAGGAAAATAGCAATTAGTAGTCACCATTTTGCTGGATCTGAGTGGAAGCAAATTTTGGCAAATACATTTTTTATGTAAAATTTGAGTAGAATTAAATTCTACAATAAGTTATGTGCTCATATCTAATAATAGGGATAGTGTCGAATTTTAGTATGGCAGCATTACCTTGGTAAAAACACATGCAAGTCTACTAAATAAAAGGTATTTCCATCTCCTAATTTCATTACGTCCAAGTAATCTACTAGAGTTGAAACCAGAAGCTTACATACACTATCTATAAAGACACATCTGCATGTTTCTCTCACTATCTGACATGAAATCAGAATAAACCTTTCCTGTTGTAGGACAATTAGGAACCAAAATTATTTATATTTGCCGAATGACAGAATATTGAGAAAGAAAATGTTTTAAGGTATTTTTATTACTTTCTGCAAGTCAAACGTTTATATACATTACATTAGTATTTGGTACCATTGCCCTTAAACTGTGTGACTTGGGTCAAATGTTTTCCACAAGCTTCTCATAATAGTTGGTAGGAATTTGGGCTCATTCCTCCTGAGAAAACTGGTGTAACTGAGTCATGTTTGTAAGTCACCATTCTCACACCTGCCTTTTCAGCTTCGCCCATACATTTTCAATAGGTTTCAGATCAGGGCTTTATGATGGCCATTCCAAAACATTGACTTTGCTATCGTTAAACCACTTTGTAACCAGTTTGGCAGTATGCTTTGAGTCATTGTCCATTTTGAAGATTCATTGTAAAAGTATCAGCGGTTGACACACCGTTTTATTATTGCGTCACCAAGACACTTGTTAGTAACATCAGCAGCAGTAGCAACAGCAACTGTATAGGCCATGACAAAGGTGTCACAGATTTCAATAATGCTAGATCAATGCCACACACTGAAAACTACACCATCGCCTAGTCTGTACAATCTGCAACTGGGGTGGAAAAGTCATTGAAGATCCATGACTTGTTCATCTTGATGAAGTTAGGCGGCCTACACTTTTAGGGCACAGTCGGATGTGCTTATTCATCTGAACACCACCAGCATCACTGAAAACATGTTCTGAGAGAACACTGGTTGCCGGGCATGACAAAACCTCCAAGGCATGACTGGTAATCTCAAACCACTCTTCCATTTTTGAAGACAAAAATACAAAAGGGTCCAACCCCGCGATGTCATCGATATTGAGGTCAACATACTCAGGCACAATCCTTTCCAGTTGTTCACTTTTTGTCAGACGTCTATTCTGTTCTGCTGGTGCATGGGATAGTCTAAAAAATGTATGTAAAACCTCACCTCAGTAAAACCTCAGAAATTGTTTCTGCCACATAAACTGCTGCTGCAAATGTTTCTGCAATGACAACTTGACATTCCCAGGGTTGGAAGTCTAGAACTGCGATGCCAGACTGTATGCATCATTGCTGCCTTTTGGAAAACAACTTTTAACATTGTATACTAGCTTGTTTCGATACTCCAGCATGCGCGCATACCTTTGCAATTAGGAAGCATCTGGCAAGATTTACTCTTGGATCTAACAGAGTGGAAACCCAGTAGTCAGCAGCGCACTATTTTCTATTTCGTTCTCATGTGTTAAACGCTTCTGTGTGGTCTAAGTTTATGGTGTACTGGCGTCAGGGTAAAAATCAAGCTTGCTTCCTCCATCGCCACCCACCAAAAAAGGTCAACAGAGGGGGATCAATATCTTCTTCATCTCCTGACTGTTATGCGCTCATCCCCTCTTCCTCCTCATTCTCCTCCATTTATTCCACAGCTCTTGCACCTTCAATAATAGTTTTACTGGCCCCCTTGATCACTGTACTCCACCCTACCATGCCACATGCATGTGCAAAGACAGATTGGACCATACAGATATTGGTATCCCTTCTGCATACTTCTTTGTCTTCCTCTGGGCCACCACCTCCTCCTGCAAACTATTCAAAGTGTGCTCCAGCATGTACATGACCAGAATAGTGATGCTGATGATGGCATTGTCAGCGCTTACCATCTTAGTAACCATTTCAAAAATGTACGGAAAGGTGAAGATGTCCTTCTTCTGTGTGGTGTCGCCACCAAGCTTGCACCTTTATTACACATGGCCTTACCTGACTCCACGTTCAGTAACAACAGCCATTGCTCAAACTCTGAGAGCAACTCCTTGCTATGCACCCCAATTTGGGATGTATTCCTTTTTGTTTTTTCTTCATTGAATTGGTCGGTGGTTGACCTCCACCTTGCTATGCACCCCAATTTGGGATGTATTCCATCTGTCTAGTTTTTGGCGGTTGGTGACTGTTCACATTAAGTCATCAGGCCTTGTCCACAGGCTATTTACTTCATGCAGCATTTGCTTGGACCTGTCCCGCCCATAGCCATGACTCAGTCATGGGTACGGGATTGAAATAGACCAGGTGAGTGCTGCTAAGAGCAGTTCTACTATTCATATGTGAGGCCGTATGGCACATTTTATAAAAATATTTTAGTGTAGGACTGCCTCAAATGAGATTTGCCGTGACGTGGCGAGGCAGCTCAAGAAATTGCAATTTTTTGCCAAAAATCTCAACATTTTTATAATAAGTACAGTTTGGAATGTTTAGTGCTGAAGTGCACATTTAGTGCTGGCTTTTTGTTTTTTCTTCATTGAATTGGTCGGTGGTTGACCTCCACCTTGCTATGCACCCCAATTTGGGATATATTCCATCTGTCTAGATTTTGGCGGTTGGTGACTGTTCACATTAAGTCATCAGGCCTTGTCCACAGGCTATTTACTTCATGCAGCATTTGCTTGGACCTGTCCCGCCCATAGCCATGACTCAGTCATGGGTACGGGATTGAAATAGGCCAGGTGAGTGCTGCTAAGAGCAGTTCTACTATTCATATGTGAGGCCGTATGGCACATTTTATAAAAATATTTTAGTGTAGGACTGCCTCAAATGAGATTTGCCGTGACGTGGCGAGGCAGCTCAAGAAATTGCAATTTTTTGCCAAAAAATCTCAAAATTTTTATAATAAGTACAGTTTGGAATGTTTAGTGCTGAAGTGCACATTTAGTGCTGGTTTTTTGTTTTTTCTTCATTGAATTGGTCGGTGGTTGACCTCCACCTTGCTATGCACCCCAATTTGGGATATATTCCATTTGTCTAGATTTTGGCGGTTGGTGACTGTTCACATTAAGTCATCAGGCCTTGTCCACAGGCTATTTACTTCATGCAGCATTTGCTTGGACCTGTCCCGCCCATCGCCATGACTCAGTCATGGGTACGGGATTGAAATAGACCAGGTGAGTGCTGCTAAGAGCAGTTCTACTATTCATATGTGAGGCCGTATGGCACATTTTATAAAAATATTTTAGTGTAGGACTGCCTCAAATGAGATTTGCCGTGACGTGGCGAGGCAGCTCAAGAAATTGCAATTTTTTGCCAAAAATCTCAAAATTTTTATAATAAGTACAGTTTGGAATGTTTAGTGCTGAAGTGCACATTTAGTGCTGGCTTTTTGTTTTTTCTTCATTGAATTGGTCGGTGGTTGACCTCCACCTTGCTATGCACCCCAATTTGGGATATATTCCATCTGTCTAGATTTTGGCGGTTGGTGACTGTTCACATTAAGTCATCAGGCCTTGTCCACAGGCTATTTACTTCATGCAGCATTTGCTTGGACCTGTCCCGCCCATCGCCATGACTCAGTCATGGGTACGGGATTGAAATAGACCAGGTGAGTGCTGCTAAGAGCAGTTCTACTATTCATATGTGAGGCCGTATGGCACATTTTATAAAAATATTTTAGTGTAGGACTGCCTCAAATGAGATTTGCCGTGACGTGGCGAGGCAGCTCAAGAAATTGCAATTTTTTGCCAAAAATCTCAAAATTTTTATAATAAGTAAGTACAATAATAATATAATATAATAAGTACAGTTTGGAATGTTTAGTGCTGAAGTGCACATTTAGTGCTGGCTTTTTGTTTTTTCTTCATTGCTCAAACTCTGTCTGGATAGCTGTCCATAACTCTGCAGCTGTGTGATTGCATTCTCCAATGGATTTTAATTGTAACGCTGCCTGATTACATTGAACCCTGGCTGCACAGGACAGACGTGCTCTATGCAATGTTGGAAGGTGTAGGTGGATGCCTTACAGAAAGTGGAGGAAGTGTTAGATGCATAAGTTTGTTCTACAAGCGTTAAGGATTTCAAGACTTGAGAGTGGCTTTGTATTTATTTCTTTAATAATTTTTTCTATTTATGTCTTTCAGGCTCACTTTTGGGAAACGTTGGGGGACATTGCTATGGATTTCGGCAGACCTTTTTATAATAAAAATTGATGAATGAAGGCTGTAGTCATGGTTGTTTGTTCTAGAACCTCATCATCATTCTGTTGCCCCTTTCCTTGCCCTGAGAGTCGCCCTTCTCCTCTTCCTGCCCTGACAGCAGAGTACAAAATGTATGTGCCTCAGGTATCTGAGTCTCATCATGATCACCTTCACCTCGGGGGTTAGTGTCTGGACATGAGGGTCTGGATTCTGTTCAGACCCTACTTCGTCCTGCCCTGAATCCAACTGACAAATATTTTGGCCATCAGTGCAGATTCTTTCCTCCTCTTCAGTCTGTGGATCTTTGGAGCTGACCTCTAAAACCCATGGAATAGTTACATAGTTACTTAGGTTGAAAAAAGACCTAGGTCCATATAGTTCAACCTTCCTCCACCAATAGAATGTGTGAAAAACTCTGCAGACTCGCCCATCTGTGGTTCCCCACAGTCATTTGGGTGGTTGGACAGTTGTGATGCTGGGGGAAAGAAGGGTACTTGGGGTGCTACCTCTGAGGACTATAGTGTGTGTGATGTTGAGGTGGAGAAAGAGGATAACAAGAAACTTGATGCAGCGCTTGCCATCCACTGAAGCACATGCTCTTTGTAGGCCTCATCTACCAGTCGTACTCTATGTGGCTACCAAAGAAAGAGAGTTGAGTAGCCCATCCATTAAGAAAAGTTGTCAGTTATCTTTCGATAGGATGAGCCTGTGTTAGTTTAGTAGAGATTTTAGTAACATTAGCACCTACCCTATGGAAAACTCGAACATCACGCCTCTTCCCCCTTCCACCACAACCTCGGTATTTCCCGAGGTCTGTGGTTGTCTCCAGAAGTATGGCTCATTAATGTTGATTAGCAATAATATACCATAAATGTACTTCCATGATAACCATCCTTGAATGTCACCACTAGTGGTGATCTGACAACCCATCTGTTTACTCCAACATCAATACAACATCACAACACTATGTCTATCCCCTCTTCCGTCACAACCTCAGTATTTCCTACTCATGTTTGATACACTCTTCGGTTTAGCATAGTAAGATTCCAAGACTAATGCTGGTTGCTTCTCCTTGTTGTGTGTTGTCTGTAGCAGTAGGGTTCCCAGACTGGCAGGCATGCAGCTACCTTTCCCTCTTCTACCTCACTTACTATCCTTAAATAGGACCTCCCACCAGGATTTTTATTTCTAAAATAAAGCCAGGGTTATACTGGCACTATCATGCAGATTCTAAACATACCTTTAGACATGATATCTAATGATTACTTTCTGAAATATCAGCAAGTAAAATTTGTGAAATGCACTATTATTTGATTGATAGCAGCTATAGAACATCTAATAGGTAGGTTGGGTTTTGCTAGTAATTCTCACCCCATCTGCCTGTCCTTCCTCCCCCTGTCTTTCCTCCCTCTGTAATAACAGAGACAAGTGAGGAAGGACAGGCAGGCAGACAGGGGTGGGAATAACTAACAAAACCTGACCCACCTATTAGTTATTCTGTAGCTGCTATCAATCAAATAACAGTACACTTCACAAACTTTACTTACCTATAATTCAGAAAGTATTCATCCGACCTCACAACTAAAGGTATGTTTAGATGTTAAGAATCAGCATGATAGTGCCAGTAAAACACTGGCTTTAGTTTATATATGAAAATCGTGGTGGTTGGTTCTCTTTAAATGTGTCTAGCAATAACATCTATATCATGCAGCTAATATTGCTTCCACCTGACTGTGACTGAGCAGAAAAGCTGTTTTAGCTATTGCATGAAGTATGAGGGCTCCATGCGCAGCAGGCCTACAGTGGTCACTGTCCCACCTACCTCTTCATTTTAACTTAATTTGAAAGCTGTAAATGTTGGGCTAGACAGTGTCTCCTTCATGGGCCTGACTGCTGCGCAAAGACACTATGGGTACTTTATGCCAATTGATGCCACTGTCTGTGTGTCTGCTCCTAATTTTTGGAAATGTGGAGACTCCAAGTTGGGTCTCCTTGTTGTGTGTTGTCTGTAGTGGCATTGGTCTTAGCACCTGGCCTACACTTGTCACTCACCTACCTGTTACTGATCAATGTTTAAGCTAGAAATGTTTAGCCAGGCCTTGTTCCAGACCCAGTCCCATGTATCAATGCTGCACCATTATGCTTTTTGTACTCTGGGGTAATTAATGCTACTTTTCCTGGTGTCTGCCCCTAATTTTTGGAAATGTGGAGATTCAAGTTGTGTGTTGTCTGTAGTGGCAGGTGTCTCAAAGCACCAAGCCTACACCTGTCACTCATCCACCTCAATAATTCTTTAGTTTATAGTCTAGGAAGCTAATGGCTGTGCCATAAGAGTGTGGCTCCACAGTAAAACAGTTTGAGGTATTTTGGCAGTTTTTGGCCCTTCGTAAAGGTGTTGTCTGTGCCTTTATTTTTGCCTCCCATTGAATTCAATAGGGTTGAAATATGTTCGTCTAACTGGTCAATGAACACAGGTGAATTTGGTGAACATAAACCAAATTGAACCTTGGGAGGTTCGTTCATCTCTAATAGACATACACTGCATGTGTGTGTATTACACAGTGTGCGTAAAATACTGTTTGTCTAACATACTGTATGTGTAATATACGGTGTGTGTAAAATACTGTGTATGTGTGTATAACATATAGCTTGTGTGCAGTATAGATTTTGTCTAATATACATTGTGTGCAGTATGCCCAGTGTATTTGTAGCATAGTGTGTGTTTAACATACATTGTGTGTAACATTTACATTTAAAAATTACGGCAGAGCAATCAAGCCTTTGTCTCTGTAAACGTTAGCAATTATCCAACAAATTAGCAAAAATCTTCTACTTCTGGTGATTGGATCTTTTATTGCAGAACAAAAATAATCATTACTGGTAACATATAGAAAAAAGTAAACAGAGATGTGCTGATAATAACATGACACTGTATAGGGATAGAACTATCTTATTAGCGATCTGTCTGTTCTAAACATTGTCAGCCTGTGTTAAGAGGCAAACAAGCAACATGAATTAAAGCACCAATTTAAACATCTGATATCGGTTTGTGTACATGTCGCGGGCGGGGAGGACGCCACTACGCTGTGCTCGCCAACGCTCGGGTCCGGCGCTGCTGCGATGGCTGCTCGGTGGCTCGAGCGGTGGGCCGGATCCGGGGACTCGAGCAGCGCTCCTCGCCCGTGAGTGAAAGGGGTGGTTGGTTTGGGGGATTTAGTCTGTGACGCCACCCACGGGTTGTGGTGAAGATAGGCACTACTGCTGCTGATGACGGGGATCCCGGGAGTGATGGTAGGGAGCAGCTGGGATGTTGTTTTTCCCCCTCCAGTGATATGACGGGGAGGCAGGGTTGGTGAGGTGCAGGGTTGCAGGGACAGCGCGGCGCGGTGCCGGATGGCACGGGTGTACTCACTCAGCAAGAAAGGTACAAAGTCCTCGGTAAACCAAACGACTGGATGGATGGGTCCCGCAGCGGGTTGCTGTGTCTCTCCCCGGACAGGTGATGGCGGCTGTCTTTCCCTGCACCTTGATGTTCTCTTTCTGACTACTATGGATTCCCAACGGTAATCCGCTCCCCGGTGTATGGGTACCGGAGGAGCCCGTTTGCCCGCAGACGCTGTCCCTTGGGTCTCTAGCCTTAGACGGTAGCTGTATACCCTCACGGTGTGGGCGGTTGCCTTCAATCGGGACTTTGGCTGTTGTGAAACCCCTGGTGTTCCAGTCACATTCGGATCTGACTATTGTCGGCAGCTCCAAGCCTGGTCGGGGTCCGATGGCCCTGCCTGTGTGTGCTGACTTCCCTTCGCTCCCCGGTCAGTACCGGCGGGCCGTCGCCCATCCCCAGTCCTACGGTTCCGCGTTGCTTCACCACTCCTGCAGACGGCCACCACCGTCTGCCAACCTTGCTGTCAGTGCCTGGGCCACAAACCCAGACACCCAAGTATTTTACTTCTCTCACTCCAAACTCCTAAACTGTTCTGTCACTTTTCCCGCCTCCAGGCCTGTGAACTCCTCGGTGGGTGGAGCCAACCGCACGACTCCGCCCCACCTGGTGTGGACATCAGACACTGGAGGGGGGCAACAAGGATTTTTGTTTGGCTGTTGTCCCTGTCTAGTGGGGGTGGGGGTGTTTGTGTGTTATCTGTGATGACCTGGCTAGGCCAGGGCGCCACATACATCTACCCTACATATTTATTTGTGGTGCAATATCTTAGTATTTGGGACTCCACTTTTTTGCCCAGGGAAATACCGTGTCTTAAAGCGGTGTGCAAAAACTGCCTCCCTAGTGGTGCAGCGCTAGTTAAATTGGAAGCACCTAGCTGGTGAGGTCTCCCTCACAGATCAAGCAGAACTGCATTAGCAGTAACGCAACTCTTGTTTGGCCAACAAGTATCTCTCTTAAACGCAATGATTCTCAGCTTGGCAGTACATGCATGATTTGATTGGGAAGAGAGGAGTAAGTTAAGTAACTCGTAAACAGATATGGCTGTGATTCAAAATACCCAAGGAATGAGTATAATATGGAAGCTAAGATGTTGATCTGCACCCCTCCTATTTAGCAAACGAGCAGCGTGCTTCTGCATGCACACAGTGGGTTGATGATATCATTGTGGTACAACTACTGGTAATAGGGTTCTTTCACACTCGCATATAAAAAATTGGTTCCATTCTCATCCAGAAAAGTTGGATGCGTGTGAATGTGTGATTATTTTCTCACCTAGCATTCCGATGGCATCCGTATGACGTGTTTTATTTCTCTGCAACTATTATTCTACAGTCATTTACAGGACCATTTACAATACTCTAAGCTACAGAATGATAATGCATCTGTAAAGACCGGATGCCACACAGACATGCGTGTGGTGTCCAATATTTTCTTGCCCATTGAATTTCATTGACGAGTCATGTCCGATAGATGAGTACAATCAAAGCATGCTGCAATTTATTTACTCAGCCTGATTTGAGCTAAGGAAAAACTCGCAGGTCTTCTCTGTCTTGGTGACTAACATTGGTCCAAGTGTAATGTGATTTTTTTTTCTCCCATTACACTCACACAATTTATTCGCCAGTGTAAGAGAATCCTTACATAAACTCTAACTGAAATTCAGAGGGATTAGGGACTACTGGTTATTTCAGCCCTTTTCAGGGCTGATTTACAGGCGTTCAAAGCCATAGCTGGTAGGCAGGTCCGTACAAACGCTGTGTAGAGCTTTAGATAACAGCGTCTGGCTACCTCAGCTCAGGCAATTCCTTGCTGCATTTTTTCATTAGCAGGGATAGAAAGTGAGGCTTCATTTGCTGTCCTGCTACCTACAGCACCAGTGCATTCTACCCACCTGCCCATTTTTGCCACGCTATTTTATTTCCCCAAAGAGCTGACACTTTTTGGGGCATCCTAAAAGTGTCTGGAATACTAAGTTAGTGTTCCTTTGCTGTCCAGTGACCCACAGCACCCGTGCATTCTACCCACCTGCCCATTTCTGCCATGCTATTTTATTTCCCCAAAGAACTGACACTTTTTGTGGCATCCTAAAAGTGTCTTAATACAACAAAAAACTTATGACGCATTATACAATGTAACAGTGGCCCTGCAATACCATGAGAGCAGAGGCTCACTGCTTACTCCATTAGTTTAAGAAACCAGAAGAGACAGGAGTGTTTCAGGAAAAGGTAAAGCCAGCTTTATTAATCACAAATGTTAAAATCGATATCAGACAAAAGTGCAAATTTCTGACATACAATAAAAGCTGCAAACATATTATGACAGATAAGGAGAGGTGGGGAGAGCCTAGACCAGTGCTAGTGATACACCAAATCAGTGCTCCCAGGGTAGCCTCCTAACAATTGGATCAGCCGAATGGCAGAAAAATAAATCCCAGCAGGAGGAAGGGAGAAAGACCGGAGAGGTCTATATTTACCAGTCAGGTGTGGCACTGGAACGAGCAGGCGGTGAACAAGGAAACCCCCAGGACATCCGACGTACGTTTCGCTATGTTATGTTTGCTTACTCATGGATGATGCAGTGGTATGACGGCAGGGCCCATTTAAGGGCATATATGCGGTCACATGACCGGCGTTCACGACCAATGTGTTCTTTAGGTGCGGCACATGCGTGGCTGCATCGCCCATCACACACGCCCGCCGGCAGCATCAAAATCCACGTGGGCGTCCAGTTACCACAGCAACCAGGACGCACACGCAGGCCCATAAGACACCGCGGCGGGGGCAGGAGGGGGCGACCAAGTCAGGCATGCGCACATCCGACCCGACACAGCCAGGTCAAACATATATAGGAAAGGTAAATAAATAAATACTTTATATGAAAATAAAAATAAAACAGACATAACGGTTACAAAGTAATATGAGATCCATATTTGCATGGGACAGAATCTTTGTAGTGCATCCATATGGGTAATCCATTCCCATGGGAGTCAATGGGTCGAGAACAGGAAAAAGGTGGCAGATTTCCAAATCCTCAAGAATAAAAGGCACTGCCTGAGGAACGACAACCGCGATGACCACTTGTGTGAGTTGATCTTGGAGCTCCTCCATTATGTCCTGACCCACAATTTTTTTACGTTCAAAGATCAATTTTATCTTCAGAGGCGGGGCACAGCCATGGGCACGGCCTGTGCGCCTTCGTACGCAAATCTGTTCCTGGGGTATTGGGAGAGGGACATTTTTGCATGCGGGGGCGTGCGGGCCTCAGGTCATGTGCAAATGTGGCTCCGCTACATTGATGATTTGTTTATTATTTGGCAGGGTACAATGGAGGACCTCCGATCATTCATGGACTCACTTAATAGTAACACCAAAAACATCAAGCTGACATTTAAGATCAGTACGCGTAAAACTGATTTCTTGGATGTCAGTTTTGAGGTAGACCATACCGGCCTGCTTCAGACTGACATCCATAGGAAAGAAACAGCTGTGAATTCTTTACTTTACGCCACGTCAGCACATAATATATCCACAATACAGGCCATCCCGGTTGGTCAATACCTTAGGGCGAGGCGGATCTGCTCCACGGAGGAGAGATTTGAGGGACAGGCCAGTGACCTACGTAATAGGTTCCTTCAAAGATGTTATAGCCATAAGTCAGTTAAGCGGGGCTATAACCGGGCTAAGTACACTCCCCGCAGTCAGCTTCTACGGAATTAAAATATTAGTCCAAATGAACAGGGTACCCAGCCCATCCGATTTATCACCACCTTTAATTCGGAATGGGATACCATGCAGGGCATTTAAACCAAATATTGGCCCATCCTGCAGACAGAATCTGGTCTGTCACCTTGTCTTCCCGAACGACCTCTGATGACCCCCAGACGCGCCAGAAACCTCAGAGACCTACTCGTCCATAGCCATTATGCACCTAAAACAAAAGGGCTATTTGGACATAACCGTCCGATCAAGGGGTCATATCCATGCGGCCACTGTCTCGCTTGCAGCAATGTCTCTCGCTGTTCCACATTCACATCAAGTGACGGAACACGTGAATTTAATATCAATCATTATATTTCATGTGGGAGCTCCCATGTGGTGTATTATGCCACATGTGGGTGCTCCAAAATATACGTCGGACTCACCTCGCGTGAACTCCGGGTAAGGATCAGGGAACATGTGAGAGACATTGCTGCGGCAAGGGTGGCGGTGGATGTCACCTCCTTGAAGACTTTACCAAGACATTTTCGTCAATACCATAATTGTGACGCTGGGTCTCTGAGGGTACGCGGTATTGATCTGGTACATGGAGGTATCAGAGGGGGCAACACAAAGAAAGTGTTGGCCCAAAGGGAAGTTAGGTGGATAGTCACGCTTGATACCCTGAGCCCTAAAGGCCTGAATGAAAATTTGAGCTTTTCCTCCTTTTTAGAGAGTCTCCATGCCATCTCCCTTATATTGGCGGGTATACATGGATGTGCACATGTAAGTAATCTTTGTGCACATCCATGTTTACATACATGTTTGCACTCTGGAAATTTCCCCTTGTTTTTACTTGTTTTTATTCTGTGTACTATTCCGTGTATTCATTTTTTTTTTTCATTTTTTATTCGGCAGTGCCTTTTATTCTTGAGTATTTGGAAATCTGCCACCTTTTTCCTGTTTTCGACCCATTGACTCCCATGGGAATGGATTACCCATATGGATACACTACAAAGATTCTGTCCCATGTAAATATGGATCTCATATTACTTTGTAACCGTTACGTCTGTTTTATTTTTATTTTCATATAAAGTATTTATTTATTTACCTTTCCTATATATGTTTGACCTGGCTGTGTCGGATGTGCGCATGCCTGGCTTGGTCGCCTCCTCCTGCACCCGCCGCGGCGTCTTATGGGCCTGCGTGTGCGTCCTGGTTGCTGTGGTAACTGGACGCCCACGTGGATCTTGACGCTGCCGGTGGGCGTGTGTGATGGGCGATGCAGCCACGCATGCGCCGCACCTAAAGAACACATTGGTCGTGAACGCCGGTCATGTGACCGCGTATATGCCCATAAAAGGGCCCTGCCATCATACCACTGCATCATCCATGAGTAAGCAAACATAACATAGCGAAACGTACGTCGGATGTCCTGGGGGTTTCCTTGTTCACCGCCTGCTCGTTCCAGTGCCACACCTGACTGGTAAATATAGACCTCTCCGGTCTTTCTCCCTTCCTCCTGCTGGGATTTATTTTTCTGCCATTCGCTGATCCAATTGTTAGGAGGCTACCCTGGGAGCACTGATTTGGTGTATCACTAGCACTGGTCTAGGCTCTCCCCACCTCTCCTTATTTGTCATAATATGTTTGCAGCTTTTATTGTATGTCAGAAATTTGCACTTTTGTCTGATATCGATTTTAACATTAATGGAGTAAGCAGTGGGCCTCTGCTCTCATGGTATTGCAGGGCCACTGTTACATTGTATAATGCGTCATAAGTTTTTTGTTGTATTAATTGCCTTTCCTGTGTTTTTCACAGTAGCACTTATGGCCAAAATGAACTTTCGGTCACGGGACCAAACGTGGCAACGACAATTTAATGACACGTTTAAGGAGGATGGTGGGGCTGTCTTGGATGATGGCATGACAGACATGGAGGAAACAATATCTAAGTATAAAGCCCTCCTATTTAAGAGGACAAAGCTATGGTGGAACCATGCGTTCCTGGAAAAATACCAACAGAAGAATCTTATCCCAAGGGGGCTCAGGATACAGGTTTCACCCTCTTTTCCTGTAGAGGACGAAACCTTTAAGAATAAGTGGGAGGAGCTGGCCACCCAGTGCTCTATTGGTTTCATTGGATTACTTGTGGGCCTTAATGACTCTAATTTGAAGAGCCTAGAGAATGAATTGGAGGGATTGCAGGAGGTGATCAATAATGGGCTGACAGGCGAGTCTTTGAAGAAATTTGAAGACGATGTGGAGAAGGATCTTTTGAAATGGGAACTGGATACCCATACTCTCAAGTATAAAAAATTTCGCAGAGATTTGAACGATTTAGCCACCAACCAGGTATATAAATGGAGAGGTGCTTTCCAGAGGCCTAGGGGAGGATTCAGGTCTAACTCAAGATCTAGATCCAGATCCACATCTGTTAAATCATACACCTCAGATGAAAGTAATCATGATGACGTCGATCACCCGGCCACCAGTGGGGGTTATGATCTGAGAACTTTACCCAGGAGAGTCAAGGGATTTCAGAATACGAACCCCAAGGCAAATACGACCAACACAAGACCGGGTCAGAAAAAACACGAACTACAGGTGATTAACCTCTCGGATCATTCCCTCACTGATACCCAGGTCGAGGTATTATCACGAGGCCTCACTTTTGCACCAACTAACGGCTTTAATTTCTTTTTAGTCATGAAGGATCTGAACCTCTTCTCACGCAGACTATTACTTAGTAAGTTGCATAATAAAAGGACAACTATACCTGGTTTGGAGACGGCAGCAAAGAGGGAGGCTGTGGCCATTTTGGAGGACCTCTTGAAAGAACAAGAAACCGCTAAGCAAGGTATCTTTCCAAGTACCATCATGCCAAAATCAACTAAGTTTCCCCCCTTGTCTATCTGCCCCGCCATCGACATGTTTACCCGCCTGGTTGTGGATGATTTTAAAAAAGTCTCCACCCGGCGTAAGAATGATAATTTAACGAAACAACAACGTACTGCTTTACAGCAACTACAATCATTCGATGACGTGGTGATTAAGGCGGCCAACAAGGGGGGAAACGTGGTGATTTGGCCTAATGTAAAATATGAAAAAGAGGCATTTAAACAACTAAGAAATAAAGACACCTATTCCAGACTTGACCACAGCCCCCCTACTCTGTTCTCTGCATAATTACAAAAGATCCTCTCTAAAGCCTTTGATGAGGGTATTATTACTAAAAAGGTATTCGAGGGCCTCACTGTACTGTCACCCAAGATTCCAACATGTTACCTCTTACCGAAGATTCACAAAGACCCCGTTGACCCACCGGGGCGTCCGATCGTGTCCGGCATTGATGGCTTGTGCAAACCAGCTTGTAAATTTATTGATTATTATCTCAAGCCAATAGTGGAGACGCTGCCATCTTTTGTCCGGGACACGACGGACGTCCTTAACAGGGTGAACGGGGTCTTTGTTGAGTCTGATATGATAATAGTGACGGCCGACGTGGAGTCCCTCTATACCTGCATCAGCCATGATGCAGGTATGGAGGCGGTCCGCTTCTACCTGAGGAACGACAACCGGGATGACCACTTGTGTGAGTTGATCTTGGAGCTCCTCCATTATGTCCTGACCCACAATTTTTTTACGTTCAAAGATCAATTTTATCTTCAGAGGCGGGGCACAGCCATGGGCGCGGCCTGTGCGCCTTCGTACGCAAATCTGTTCCTGGGGTATTGGGAGAGGGACATTTTTGCTTATGGGGGCGTGCGGGCCTCAGACCATGTGCAAATGTGGGTCCGCTACATTGATGATTTGTTTATTATTTGGCAGGGCACAATGGAGGACCTCAGATCATTCATGGACTCACTTAATAGTAACACCAAAAACATCAAGCTGACATATAAGATCAGTACGCGTAAAATTGATTTATTGGATGTCAGTTTTGAGGTAGACCATACCGGCCTGCTTCAGACTGACATCCATAGGAAAGAAACAGCTGTTAATTATTTACTTTACGCCACGTCAGCACATAATATATCCACAATACAGGCCATCCCGGTTGGTCAATACCTTAGGGCGAGGCGGATCTGCTCCACGGAGGAGAGATTTGAGGGACAGGCCAGTGACCTAAGTAATAGGTTCCTTCAAAGATGTTATAGCCATAAGTCAGTTAAGCGGGGCTATAACCGGGCTAAGTACACTCCCCGCAGTCAGCTTCTACGGAATTATAATATTAGTCCAAATGAACAGGGTACCCAGCCCATCCGATTTATCTCCACCTTTAATTCGGAATGGGATACCATGCGGGGCATTTTGACCAAATATTGGCCCATCCTGCAGACAGAATCTAGTCTGTCACCTTGTCTTCCCGAACGACCTCTGATGACCCCCAGACGCGCCAGAAACCTCAGAGACCTACTCGTCCATAGCCATTATGCACCTAAAACAAAAGGGCTATTTGGACATAACCGTCCGATCAAGGGGTCATATCCATGCGGCCACTGTCTCGCTTGCAGCAATGTCTCCCGCTGTTCCACATTCACATCAAGTGACGGAACACGTGAATTTAATATCAATCATTATATTTCATGTGGGAGCTCCCATGTGGTGTATTATGCCACATGTGGGTGCTCCAAAATATACGTCGGACTCACCTTGCGTGAACTCCGGGTGAGGATTAGGGAACATGTGAGAGACATTGCTGCAGCAAGGGTGGCGGTGGATGTCACCTCCTTGAAGACTTTACCAAGACATTTTCGTCAATACCATAATTGTGACGCTGGGTCTCTGAGGGTACGCGGTATTGATCTGGTACATGGAGGTATCAGAGGGGGCAACACAAAGAAAGTGTTGGCCCAAAGGGAAGTTAGGTGGATAGTCACGCTTGATACCCTTAGCCCTAAAGGCCTGAATGGAAATTTGAACTTTTCCTCCTTTTTATAGAGTCTCCATGCCATCTCCCTTATATTGGCGGGTATACATGGATGTGCACATGTAAGTAATCTTTGTGCACATCCATGTTTACATACATGTTTGCACTCTGGAAATTTCCCCTTGTTTTTACTTGTTTTTATTCTGTGTACTATTCCGTGTATTCATTTTTTCATTTTTTATTCGGCAGTGCCTTTTATTCTTGAGTATTTGGAAATCTGCCACCTTTTTCCTGTTCTCGACCCATTGACTCCCATGGGAATGGATTACCCATATGGATGCACTACAAAGATTCTGTCCCATGCAAATATGGATCTCATATTACTTTGTAACCGTTACGTCTGTTTTATTTTTATTTTCATATAAAGTATTTATTTATTTACCTTTCCTATATATGTTTGACCTGGCTGTGTCGGATGTGCGCATGCCTGGCTTGGTCGCCTCCTCCTGCCCCCGCCGCGGCGTCTTATGGGCCTGCGTGTGCGTCCTGGTTGCTGTGCTAACTGGACGCCCAAGTGGATCTTGACGCTGCCGGTGGGAGTGTGTGATGGGCGATGCAGCCACGCATGCGCCGCACCTAAAGAACACATTGGTCGTGAACGCCGGTCATGTGACCGCGTATATGCCCATAAAAGGGCCCTGCCGTCATACCACTGCATCCTCCATGAGTAAGCAAACATAACATAGCGAAACGTACGTCAGATGTCCTGGGGGTTTCCTTGTTCACCGCCTGCTCGTTCCAGTGCCACACCTGACTGGTAAATATAGACCTCTCCGGTCTTTCTCCCTTCCTCCTGCTGGGATTTATTTTTCTGCCATTCGGCTGATCCAATTGTTAGGAGGCTACCCTGGGAGCACTGATTTGGTGTATCACTAGCACTGGTCTAGGCTCTCCCCACCTCTCCTTATCTGTCATAATATGTTTGCAGCTTTTATTGTATGTCAGAAATTTGCACTTTTGTCTGATATCGATTTTAACATTTGTGATTAATAAAGCTGGTTTTATCTTTTCCTGAAACACTCCTGTCTCTTCTGGTTTCTTATCCTAAAAGTGTCTGGAATACTAAGTTAGTGTTCCTTTGCTGTCCACTGACCCACAGCACCCGTGCATTCTACCCACCTGGCCATTTTTGCCACGCTATTTTATTTCCCCAAAGAGCTGACACTTTTTTTGGCATCCTAAAAGTGTCTGGAATACTAAGTTAGTGTTCCTTTGCTGTCCAGTGACCAACAGCACCCGTGCATTCTACCCACCTGCCCATTTTTGCCATGCTATTTTATTTCCCCAAAGAGCTGAAACTTTTTGGGGCATCCTAAAAGTGTCTGGAATACTAAGTTAGTGTTCCTTTGCTGTCCACTGACCCACAGTACCCGTGCATTCTACCCACCTGGCCATTTTTGCCACGCTATTTTATTTCCCCAAAGAGCTGACACTTTTTTTGGCATCCTAAAAATGTCTGGAATACTAAGATAGTGTTCCTTTGCTGTCCACTAACCCACAGCACCCGTGCATTCTACCCACCTGCCTATTTTTGCCACGCTATTTTATTTTCTCAAAGAGCTGACACTTTTTGTGGCATCCTAAATGTGTCTGGAATACTAAGTTAGTGTTCCTTTGCTGTCCACAGACCCACAGCACCCGTGCATTCTACCCACCTGGCCATTTTTGCCACGCTATTTTATTTCCCCAAAGAGCTGACACTTTTTTTGGCATCCTAAAATTGTCTGGAATACTAAGTTAGTGTTCCTTTGCTGTCCAGTAACCCACAGCACCCGTGCATTCTACCCACCTGCCCAGTTTTTGCTACGCAATTCTAATTGCAAACTGTGCTGCCACTGTTAGGGGCATACTAAAATTGTGTGGAATACTACCTTAGTGTTCCTTTGCTGCCAATTATGGTACAGCACCTGTGCATGCTACACACCTGTCCATTTTTGCTACGCAATTCGACTTGCAAACTGTGCTGCCACTGTTAGGGGCATACTAAAATTGACTGGGATACTCAGTGTTGGTTCTTCAGCTGTCAATAAAGCTAGACCACCTCTGCATTGTACACACCTGTCCATTTTTGCTACGCAATTCTAATTGCAAACTGTGCTGCCACTGTTAGCGACATACTAAAATTGACTGGGATAGTCAGTGTTGGTTCTTCAGCTGTAAGCTAGACCACCTCTGCATTGTACACGCCTGACCATTTTTAGCTACGTAATTATAATTGCAAACTGTGCTGCCACTGTTTGGGTCATACTAAAAGAAAAGAAAAAAAAGAAAAGAAAGGCCATCTTCCAGCAAAAGTAAGATGTCTACTACTTTCCGTGGACAATCGGATGTGCTATCTTTTTTACAGAACCGAACAACTATAAAAAGGTAGATAATGCACAAAAATAGAACATGCTTGAATGGATCTCAAGTGCTCCAGCAAGTGGCCTCTCCTCCACCTTAACTTCAACATCCAAAAAACAACAGTCCTCTGAGTTGTCACCCCAATCAAACTTGCATTCTCCCAGCTCTCAAGTCTCCACCCGCCCTGCAGAGTATGGTGTAACAGAGATAGCCGAGTCTGTAGAGCTGTTCAGTCACACTATAGCCTGGGAATCAGAGGTCTGCTCCCAAGCTACAGTGAGTACAGAACAGGAAATGGTCTGCAGTGATGCCCAGAACCTTTGTAACTCAGATTCAGGCCCTGAGGACCATGTTTCTGAGCATAATGTAGACCCTCATTCCCAAACTGTAACACTTGTTGGTGGAGACAATTAGGATCATACTGAGGACGATGAGACGCAGATACCAGATTGGGATGACAACTTAACTATTCAGTCAGTGCAGGAAGAGGTTAGGACTGAGGGCGAGGGGAGTGCAAACACAATGCTTAATGATGAAGTTCTAGATCCCACTTACTGTCAACCCTTAGTCAGGCACTCGAGGAGGTCACCAGAGGCGGTGGAGGAGTATGCAACTGATGACGAAGTTACCTTGCGCCTTCCTGGACAGAGTCAGAGTACTGGAAGCACGTCAACAACTGCATCCTCAGCCACAACTCTGCTTCTGAGCACAAGTCGGGGTGGCTTTGAAGGTCGCATGGGCTCTAAGCCTTGCCTTGCCTGGTCCTTTTTTGACATCGCAACGGATCTCCCAAATTATGTGATCTGTAAGATTTGTCGCCAATCTTTAAGTAGAGGCCAAAACGTCACTAGTTTGATAACTTCTTCCATGAATCGTCACATGAATATTAAGCATAAGTCCCAGTGAGAAGCTCACCATGCTACAATGCGGCCTAGCGGAGTGGGCCAACCACCGTCTGCCCCTACAAGTGCATCCGTGCGCTCTTCATCCTCTAGGACTATGGGGACAGCTGTCACACATGTTTTTCCACACAGACCTTCCACCTCTTCAACAGGCAGTTTGCTTGGTTTGTCGTCAGTTGCTTTGGAAGGGGAAACAAATGCTAGTGTAGAGCTCATCATGCAACATCATGTCTTCGCCTGCACTTTTCTCACAGACCTGCAGTTTTCCAGGGACACCCTACACAACACCGTCTCCACACAGCAGCCAGATCTCGGTCCCTCAGATGTGGACAAGTAAAAGGTCATTTCCTCTGAGCCATGACAAAACTAAGAGGTTGACTTTCCCCCTCTGTAAGCTCCTGGCTACCGAAATGCTGCCTTTCTGCCTAATGGACACAGAGGATTTTCGAGACCTTATGTCAGTTGGAGTGCCCCAGTACCAGATGCCCACTCGCCACTACTTCTCCAAGAAAGGTGTGCCTGCGCTACACCAGCCTGTCGCACACAACATCACCGCTTCCTTGAGAAACTCTGTGTGTAAAAGGGTGCATTTCACCACCGATATTTGGACCAGTAAGCATGGCCAGGAGCGTTACATGTCGCTAACTGGGCACTGGGTAACTATGGTGAGAGTTGGAGAAGGGTCTGCTGAACAAGTCTTGCCGTCCCCATGACTTGTGCGTCAATCCTCTGTATGTAGAAGTTCCTCCACTGCTTCTGCCTCCTCAACCACATCTAGGTCCTCCACCTCCTCCTCAAGCCTGGCTGGTCAGGCCACCCGCATTGTAACTGCGCACAAGGAATCCCGCACACCTCCTTACTATGCTAGCAGCAGAGCTCAATGGCATCAGGCGGTCTTTACCTTGAAATGTTTTGGAAATAAGAGTCACACAGCTGAGGAGTTGTAGTCAGCTCTTGCAAGCGAGTTGACTAAATGATTGTCTCCACTCAACCTGCAGCCAGGGAAGGCCATGTGCGACAATGCTGCAAACCTGGGTGCGGCCCTACGCCGGGGCAAGGTGACACACGTGCCTTGTATGGCTCACGTGTTGAACCTTGTTGTCCAGCAATTTTTAACCCACTATCACGGCCTAGATGGCCTTCTGCACAGGACAAGGTCACTCTCTGCTCACTTCCGCTGTTCAACCGCCGCAGCTGACTGACTTGCATCACTCCAGAAGTGTTTCGGCCTGCCGGTTCATCGCCTGAAATGCGATGTGGCGACACGCTGTAATTCGACTCTCCACATGTTACAGCGACTGTGGCAGCACCGCCGAGCCCTGGTGCAATACGTTATGACGTATAGCCTGGGCCAATGAGATGCAGAGGTGGGGAAGATCACACTGCTGGAGTGGTCTCAGATTAAGGACCTATGTACCTTTCTGCACAGCTTCGACATGGCGACAAATAGGTTTAGCGCTGACAATGCCATTATCAGCATGACAATTCCAGTCACTTACATGCTGTAGCACACGCTAAACACTATTCGGAGTTAGGGGGTGGGACAAGAGGAAGGGGAGGAAGTACAGGAGGATTCATATGTGCAAGGGATACCAACATCACCAAGGTCCAGCCGTTCAGCATCACCAAGGCGGCAGGCATGGGACGGTGGGGGAGAGCGATTAACAAGGTCGCATGGTAGCAGCCAAAATGTTGAGGAAGGTGCAGGAGACCAGGAAGAAAAGGAGGACGAACTCTCGATGGGAATGGAAGACTCAGCAGATGAGGGAGAACTTGGTCAAATTTTGGTTGAATGAGGTTGGGAGGAGATGTCAGAGGAAGAAAGCACGGTTACCACCTCGCCGCCACAGACACAGCGAGGACTTGGTCCGCATGGATGCGCAAAACACATGAGCGCCTTCTTGCTGCACTACCTACAACATGACCCTCGGATTGTCCGAATTAGAAGTAATGATGACTACTGCGTTGCCACACTATTAGATCCCCGGTAGAAGTCCAAATTTGGCGAAATAATTCCAGCCATAGAAAGGGACGCACATATGCAGGAGTAGCAGAAGCTGTTAATCTTAGCTCGGCTTTTCCACCAAACACCAGTGGTGCACGGAGTGAATCTCCCAGTTGTAACTTGCCAAGCATGGGACTGTCTCATCATTATCAGTCAAACCGTACCAGCAACACGGTATCTGGTGCTGGTAACAGCAATTTTATGGAATTGTTTCATAATTTTTTTAGACCATCCTTTGCAAGGCCACAAGAGACAAGAAGTCTGACACATAGTCAACGGCTGGAGAGGATGATACAGGAGTATCTCCAAATGAACATCGATGCCATGACTTTGCAAAAGGAGCCTTGCTTATTTTGGGCTTCAAATCTTGAAAAATGTCTTGAGCTCGCCACTTACGCTTTGGAGATCTTGTCGTGTCCCTCAGCCAGCGTTGTCTCTGAACGTATCTTCAGTGCTGCTGGGTGTGTGCTGACAGATAAGCGCACGCGTCTGTCCAGTGACAATGTGAAGATGAAACACTCACCTGATGAAGTTGTGCCAGTCACAACTCCTTGTAAAGCATGTGAGTGTCAGCGTGGTTCCAAGCAGCGGCCCCGTAATGATCGTGCTGAAGGGATTTTTTATATATGTATATACATATATGAGAAAAACGGGTTTAAGCCGCGCTAAAGAAACGATATTTCCAAGATGTTAAATTTAAGATCTCTTTTTTATTACAGTTCCAACGCGTTTCAGAGACATAAACCGTCTCCTTCTTCAGGGAAAAGAGAAAAAAGAAAAGAGAAAAAAGAGAAAAAGAGAAAAAAGAGAAGAAGGAGACGGTTTCTTTAGCGCGGCTTAAACCCGTTTTTCTCATATATGTATATACATATATAAAAAATCCCTTCAGTGACAATGTGGACAGACTAATGTTCATCAAGATGAACAAGTCATGGATCTGCAAGGACTTTATTACCGCTGTGTCATCCTGGGGAGAGTAAAGCCTGGCATATTTTTGACTGTGCTTGATGCAAATCTACCTGTCAAGTTTTCAACTGGGGCACAAGTGATGCCACTGAGGTGGTGTCTGTGGGGCCCAATTTTTGAAAAAAAGGGAGACTCTGCTTGGAGTTTCCTTGCTGTGTTTTAAAAAATGAGCCAAGATGAACAAGTCATAGATCTGCAAGGACTTTGCTACCTACCCCAGTGTCATCCTTGGGACAGTTAAGGATGGCGTATTTTTGACTGTGCTTGATGCAAATCTACCTTTCAAGTTTGCAACTGGGGCACAAGTGATGCCACTGAGTCCCCTTGCTGTGTTTTACATGATTTTAGAAGGGTATGACATGCCTATATCTTTGTCTCCTCTTTTTTCCTCGTCCAGCTGTTTTGTTTTCACATGAGTATATGTCCTTGTCACTTTCCCATGTGTTTGTGGTGTCTTGGGAGTTGTTTGTCACCTTTTGGACACCTTTGAAGGTGTTTTCTATGTGTTTTAATGTGTTTGTGTTTCCCACCCATTGTTTTCAGTGGGGCTCGAGAGGTTCGTCGAACGGTTCGAAGCCAGATACAGCAGGCACCTACGGGCTGCCCCCAAACCCCAGCTGCCTATTTGTACCCGGCTGGGAACCAAAAATATAGGGAAGCCCTTTTTTTATTAATTATTGCATGAATCTCATTAAATAAATAAAAAACAAATGATGTGGGCTTCGCCATATTTTTGTATGCTAGCTAGGTACAGCAGGCACCTACAGGCTGCCCCAACCCCCAGCTGCCTATTTGTACCCGGCTGGGAACCAAAAATATAGAGAAGCCCGTTTTTTTTAATTATTTTACGAATTTCATGAAATAATTAAAAAACAAATGACGTGGGCTTCGCCATATTTTTGTGTCCAGCCAGGTACAACTAGGCATCTGGGGATTGGAATCCACAGCACAGGTTGGCCCAAGCTTTCTGGGCCCCTCTGCTGCGAATTGCAGTCCGCAGCTGCCCCATAAAATGGCGCTTTCATAGAAGCGCCATCATCTGGTGCTGTATCCAACTCTTCCAGCTGCCCTGAAGACGGGTGGCTTGCTGGGTAATAATGAGTTAATACTAGCTTTGTTTTACTAGCTAGTATTAAGCCAGAGATTCTTAATGTTAGGCAAGTTTGACCCGGCCATTAACACTAGAACTACTGAGGTAGTCATTTTGACTACTTTGCACTATGTATTTCTATATAGGTGTCATGAGTCCAGTAGTTCTAGTGTTAAGAATCTCCAAAAACGGGTTAAAAAAAAGACACCACACAGAGAAAAAATACTTTAATAGAAATAAATACACAGACACATTTAAAGACTCTATGTTTATTACTCCCTCTTATCCCTCCACGATCCATGGTCTTCTGTCTTCTTTCTCCTTCAACCTGCTACATCAGACAGCGCTGCATGGGAGGAAGGACGCCGCTGCTTCCCGTGCAGTCTTTTCACTCCATGAGTGAGAAGAAGCTGCTGACTGTAAGCGGTGACATCACCGCTGACTGGCGCATTGCTATAGCAACGGTGATCTCCGTTATTGACCGGCTGTGGCAGCTGGTGAATAACGGAACGGGGAAGCAGAGTGGGGAGTCGACCGTGTGCCAGAGCATGTCACCGGTACATAGAGATACACAAACGTGCACCGCGTACCGGAGAGATGCAGTGACAGGACCTAGCATGATGTCTAGCCATGTGACCAGTCTGTAGCCAATGAGATAATAGACACGTGACTGGTCACATGCTATTTTGACGTCACGATAGGTCCTATCATCAGTGCTGGTTACCGGGAGGATGCAGCGATTATCATAAGGAAAAGCGGCGGGAGACAGAGTGCAGGATGCATCGCGGGGACAGGTAAGTGTTATGTCAATGTTTATTAACCCCTTCACGACCGCGGGCAGTAAAATTACGTCCTAAATGTCATAACCTTACTGCCCGCGGTCTGCCGGCAGCATCATGCTGCGATCGGCACACATCTCAGCTGATTTTCACAGCTGAGATGTGTGCCTGCTAGGCACGAGCACAATCGTTATCTGCTCGTGCCGTTTAACCCCTTATATGGCGCTGTCAATATGTGACAGCGCCATTATAAGCGCGATCGCGGTAAAATTTTACTTACCGCCCGATACCGGAAGTCACGTGACGCGATCACGTGACTCCCGATAGTTGTCATGGTAGCACAGGGTCATGTGATGACTCCTGTACTACACCTGACTTGTTTTCACTTTCGCTGTGCCAGCGGCACAGCAAAAGAGAAAGAGAGCGTATCTGCTGTTTACAGCCTTGTAGCTGTGATCAGCAGATACTGCAGAGCGATCGGAATGCTGATCGCAATAGCCCCCTAGGGGGACTGGGGGGACTAGTAAAATAAAAAAAGCTAAAAAGTTTTAAAAAATTAAAAAAAAACAAAAAAACCTAAAAGTTTAAATCACCCCCCATTCGCCCCATTGAAAATTAAAGGGTTAAAAAAATAAAAAATATATACACATTTGGTATCGCCGCGTTCAGAAACGCCCGATCTAGCAAAATATAAAATCAATTAATCTGATCAGTATACGGTGTAGCGGCAAAAAAAATTCCAAACGCCAAAACGACATTTTTTTGTCGCCACAACTTTTGCGCAAAATGCAATAAGAGGCGATCAGAACGTAGCATCTGCGCAAAAATCGTACCGTTAAAAACATCAGCTCGAGACACAAAAATAAGCTGTCATTGAGCCATAGATCCCAAAAAATGAGAACGCTACGGGTCACGGAATATAGCGTAAAACGTGCGCCACTTTTTTCGGACAAACTTCCGATTTTTTTTAACCCTTTATATAAAAGTAAACCTATACATGTTTGGTGTCTACGAACTCGCACTGACCTGACGCATCACACCCACATATCAGTTTTACCATATAGTGAACACAGTGAATAAAATATCTCAAAAAACATAGTGCTATTGCACTTTTTTTGCAATTTTTCTGCATTTGGAATTTTTTTGCCGTTTTCCAGTACACTATATGGTAAAACTGAGGGTTTCATTTAAAAGTACAGCTCATTCCGCAAAAAATGAGCCCTCACATGACTATATTGACTGAAAAATAAAAAAGTTACGTCTCTCAGAAAAAGAATGGCGAAAAAAAAAACGGAAACCGAAAAATCTGCCGGTCGTGAAGGGGTTAAATGTATGTGTACATTTATAATGTGTTTTTTGTGTTTGCCTGCCATTGGTCTCAATGGGGCTCGAGAGGTTCGTCGAACAGCTCGCCAAACCGAACTCGAACGTGGCCTCCGTTCGACGAACCAAATCGAACTCGAGCCTCTAGAGGCTCGCTCATCTCTAGTTAGTTATCTTAAAAGTCATGTTCATAACTACAATAATACGAAAAATATTAAAGAAGAAAAAAGAAACGGTACAAAGTACTTTTACGTCATATAGCTAAGAATAAAATAAAGTTTGTGTCAGGAGTGAGAAAACCTATATAATAATGTGCTGCCCTATATGACCTTGGTGGTGTAGAAACTGCATTAGTAGTATAAGCACACTGTCAACATATCACAAATGAATTACTGTAATACTACTGTAGTAATCATATGGCCATCTAAAACCAGGAGTAAATGACTGCTTAGATATTTACAGGTTCCACATGCTGTGATGTACAGTATTGCCCTTTCAGCTTCTATAGCTCAAAGAAGTGCAATTTATTTTTTAGACAGAACTCGAAAATAAACCAAGGCCAGATAACACCTAGAAAATGAATTATTTTGCACATTGTATGACGCGGCCAAGGTAAGAACAAAGGAAAATTGGAAAAGAATATATCATATAACTTTGTCTGAGTTACAACAATGCCCATAAGGTACACCTACGTTTTAAACTTATTTTTTCTACATCTGTATAGATAACTTTCAATATACAACTTTTAATCACATCCCAAAACAAACCGTTACTAAACCTATTCAATGTATCAGGAAAATATAAACATATGGTCGTGTGGGATGAATATGCAACCAGTGGTGACTGAATATATTGGGGATGAATATTAAGATATTAGATTCCATTTGAGGAAAGTCAATTACAAGGAATAACCAACCGAGCCAAAGGTAAGGAAAAATATAAGACAATTATTGGTCAGCACTGAGCATTTAGAAAAGTGAAAATGTATTATTCTTTTTATAAAAGTTTTTTTAAAGACTTTAGCATGATAGAGATTGAATATTTTATCACATTATGTTTCCTGACAAATAGCCTCCAATAACATCCAATAACATTTCAGACATTTGAGTTAATTCTGGGCTAAAATGAAGCCTAGTGTCATAATCCAGGCCAGATTTTCCCTGCGATAGTTACACCCAGTTAATGCCTGTCATGCCAGGGGTTAACTTCCCCTGCCTCGGTCGATATCCCAGGACGATATATCTTGCTGCTGCACCTATGGTTCAGTGGCAGTGATATTTCTGCCTTGCAGCTTGTATACTGGCTCTGATGGGTGTTCTCAATCTGTCCTACCTCCCTGCTACTGTGTCCTGACTTGTACCCTCCTCTGTTAGTCTGCCTGACCTGGTCCCGGACTACCCGTTCCTGTCTGCTGTTTTCCCCATCTGTTTGTTCTCCTCCCTTATCTGTATTTGGACTTCCCGGCCGCTGACCTGTATCCTCGCTCCTGACTCCAGCATTTGTCTCATCCTTTTGGTTTGTACGCTACTCTTCGACTCCTGACTCTTTTATAGCTCCTGACCACGATTTCTCTCCCCGTGCTTCTGTCTTAGACCTCTTGCTGCTGACTCAGATTACTGACCTCTCTGCTGACCCCTAGTGGTTGCTTGCTAAACTGCACTCTGAAGCTATATTACCTGTGGCTTCAGTAACTTCAGTAGTGAAGCGTGACTCCTAGGAGTTATGTTTAACAAAATAAGGGAAGGATTATGGCTACTTTGATTATGTTTGGCAACCATTGAGGAAAGATATTTTTACCATTTACCTTTTGTGCCTCCCCTATTTCCTCATAGACTGTAATCTTGCGAGCAGGACCCTCACTCCTCTCTTTATCTGTTAAATTTTATTATTCTGTAATGTCTCATATAGTCTGTACATGTCCCCTCTGAATTGTAAAGTGCTATGGAATATGTTTGTCGCTATATATATATATAAAAAAAATATTATTATTATTATTTGGGATATTTGTTACTTATCGTATATTTTTGTATATGCCTCATGAGTTTCAAGTCCCCACATGTTTGTCACGTTATTTTCAGCCACTAAACATACAGGGATTGGCTGTCAATCACAGTAATGTCATAGCCATCTTTGCTACTGGCATTACTGTGATTAGCAGGTGCAGTGAAAAAGAAAATAATGTGCAGTCCCACGCCTATTTGTGATAACTGGTACTGGTATTCTCAGGCTGGGAAGGTCCATGGTTATTGGGCCATCCCCAGCCTAAAAATAGCATCCTGCAGCTGACCCACAATAGGCACTTCCATTAGATGCTCCAATTGGGGTGCTTTTGTGTCGCCCTGGGCAAGCCAGGGGACACAGGTCAAACACCACCACACCCCACACTCCAGGTAGGCACATCACAGCTAACCACAAATCCTTGTTGCCTTCCTCCAGAGGTTGATGATGCACACCAGGGGGTGGGCCAGGTGGTTGGCTCCGCCCACCAAGGAGCTCACAACACTGGAGGCAGGAAGAAACCAGGCAGTCAGCTCAGGGACGAGCTTGAGTGAGGAGAAAGCCCAGGCAGGGCAAGTGTGAGGAGCTGAAGTGAGAAAGTAAACAACAGTTAAGAGTAAGCAGAGAAGTGTAAAGGAGAAAAGCAAGCAAAGTAACAGAAGGAAAGAAAGCCTGAGAGCCCAGCTTTGTGTAGGGCCAGAACAGCAAGGTCAGCAACGGCGGTGACTGTCTGGAGGGGGACCGTTTGGAAGTTCCTGGAAGGACCCCGTTGGCTGTGTGCCCGGTGGTCTGGAGCAGTGTTCCGAAGGACAGTCAGCACCAGGGCAGGGGCCTCTCGGACCCCGGCAAGGCTCGGAGTCGCCAGATTTGCCAAATCCGTCAGTGACGGGGACGCAGATCCCCCAACAACCAAGTCCCGATTGAAGGCAACAGCCCAACCTGTATTGGAGAGACACCGCCACCGCCACGGCACCAGTTTCTCAGGGCCAGCGCCTGCGGGCAAAGTGTAGAGCTCCTCCGGCCCAGATTGTAGCCGGGGAGCGGGTAACTGGAGGGAATCCACCGCTACCATCAGTCAACACAGGTGCAAGGAAGAGGGACATCACCGTCACCTACCGGGAGTGCAGGTGCAGCCGTCTGTGGGACCGTCCTACCAGCCGTTGGTTTACCGTACAAACTGTGTCCGTGTGTCAGGCTGAGTGAGTACCATAGTGCCGCAAGGCACAGCACTGCCCCGCGTCCCTGCGCCCTCCAGGCCCTACACTTTACATCTCATCACAGGGCCCCGGGATCACCAACCCCTACCCACGGAGGGGCAACACAACACCTGGCTGCTCCGCATCACCATCCCCGGGACCCCCACACTGAGCAGCGGTGGTGCAATCACCACAACCGTGGGTGGCGTCACGAACTATAACAATCCCTTCACCCAACAAACACCCCCTTTCACTCACGGGCGAGGAGTGTCGCTCGAGAAACCCCGGGATCCGGCCCACAGCTCGAGCCACCAGGAGCAGCTGCCGGACCCGAGCAGAAGGGGTGAGCGCGGTGTGCTGACACCCTCCTCCCCGCCCGCGACAACTTGGCGTCACGAACAGGATCTTACCGCTCTGCCGTCAGGTAGAGGTGCGCCTTGTTACCGCCGGAGGCATCCGGCAGAAAAATTTCAGAAGCCGCCATCTTTGGCGCGAAAAGTTCCCGCTCGAGCGTCTTCTCGAGCAGTAGAGGCGCGAAGGCCAAAACCCCGCCCCGAGAGAGGAGGGGCCGGAAAGAGCTAAGGGGGACGGAAACAAGATGTCTGCGCCCGACGGAGCCGCTGGAGGAGCGGTGGTCGCAGCCGCAGCGGCACCCGCGGATGGGAATGGGCCTGCCCAGGTCCCGGTCGTACCGGCGGGAGGTGCCGCGGCCCCCGCGTTTGCTCAGGTCATGCCATTCTCCTTGCCCTATGCGCCCGGAGCTGCCTGGCTACCGCGGTATGACAAGAAACCGGATGCCCTACAGGCCTTCCGGAAAAAGCTTAACCCGTTGCTAGAGCTGTATCCCCTGACTGATAAGCAACGTGCAGCGATAGTGCTAGGCCAGTTAACCGGTGCGGCGGAGCAGGAGGCGGAGACCTGGGCCGAGGGGGAAAAGGCTCTCTGTAGCCACCATCTTCGAGAAGCTACAGACTGCCTTCGAGACCCGGACTGAAGCTGAGCTGAGGATGCAGTTTTACCAGTGCCGGCAACGAGCTGGAGATAGCATTCGGGACTATGCTCTACGTCTGCAGACCGCCCTCCGCACGCTGAAGCGGGTGAACTCTATTAACGAGGCGGATAGCAACAAGATGTTAGTGGAGCAATTTGCGCAGGGGATGAGGTCCCCTGAGGATCGTAAACAACTCTGGCTGTGGGCCCTGGAACACCCTGATGTGGACTTTGCTGTGTTAAAGGAGCGGGCTATCAAGGCACTACAGCCCCCAGCTGCTGAAGTCCTGGAACCCGTCCCGTGGCCCGTTGAGACAGCTCCCGTTGTGGCGGCCCCAGCCAAACCAACCTCCTTAATACCTGCAGCCCCGAGCAGCACCGTGGAAGAACTGGCAGCCCAGGTCCGTCGCCTGGACGGAGACCTTGCCAAGATCCTTGCTGCGCTACAACCTCTGACCAGATCTCAGCCTCCAGCGCAGATACAGCTTGCTGACAGTCCCGAAGATGTTCCCTGGATGCAGCGGAGAAGCGCTAACAACCCGCGGAGCAGACCTCCAATCTGCTACAAGTGCCGTAAGCCGGGCCATTATTACCGACAGTGCCCGTTAAACGAGCAACCCCTGGGGCCCCGGGCCAATCCTCAGGAGTAGAACACCGTGGCCCCCCGGACTGGCGAGACCGATATGTCGGGGCCCGCCCTATCATCCCTGTGGCTGTGGACGGCATACCAGTGATGGCTCTCTTGGACACTGGATCACAGGTAACTACCATACCGTACACGTTGTATCGGCAGTATTGGGCCACAGACGAGCTGGCGCCTCCAGACAATAGTATAAATTTGATTGCCGCTAATGGACTTCCATTGACCCAGGTGGGGTATAAACAAGTGGCTATGACAGTGGGGCAAGCTGAACTGCAACACCAGGGTATGATTGTGATCATGAATGAACCCAGTGATCATAACCCGAAAATAGTGCTGGGAACCAATGTGATGGAACACTGCATGGCTGATGTGTTGAACCTATTGCAACAGCTAGCCGCCACAGCGGCGGGGAGCCGGCAGAGGGCTGTGCAGCGTGAGATCCGCGCCCTGATGTACCGCCAGCATGTAAGCTCAACAGGAGGGGAGATTGGTGGAGTGAGAGTGATGGATGTTGCTCCATTGACTGTGCCCCCTAGGAGTGAGATGATGATCTGGTGTAGGGCAGCAGTAGGGCCTCAGGGGCGTGACTACCCTGCGATGATGGAGCCCATGCCCTCCGAGCACTGGCCCACTGTAGTGGCCGCCCGAGGGGTGGTAGATGTGAAGAAAGGGAGAGTGCCCGTGAGAGTGTTGAACTGTGGGGAGGAAGAAGTCAGGCTCCCCCGGTATGCCACCATTGCCAAGCTGCTCACCCTGGACCCTCACACTATCCAGGAAGCCAGTCCATCCACACTCCCACCTACCCCCAGCACTTCCCCACCCCAGGGGGACACAAAGGAGTGGCACCAACAGCTACATGTAGGCACTGATGATACCCCTACACATCACAGGGCCGGGGTACACAGGGTGGTGCAGGAGTACGAACAGGTTTTCAGTAAGCACCCCCTAGACTTTGGGCGGATCAAGGGGGTTCAACACCACATTCCCACAGGTGAACATCCCCCTATCAAGGAGAGGTATAGACCTATTCCCCCTGCACATTACCAGTGTGCCAAAGATATGTTGAGGAATATGAAGGAGGCAGGGGTTATTCGGGACAGCTGTAGTCCCTGGGCCGCTCCGTTGGTACTGGTCAAGAAGAAGGATGGTACCATGCGGATGTGTGTGGACTACCGGAAGATCAACCAGATAACCCATAAAGATGCCTATCCCTTACCTCGTATTGAAGAGTCTTTGGCTGCACTGAGAATCGCAAACTACTTCTCGACCCTTGACCTCACCAGCGGATACTGGCAAGTGGCCGTGGCCCCAGAGGACCGGGAGAAGACCGCCTTCACCACCCCGATGGGACTCTGCGAATTCAATAGCATGCCGTTTGGGCTGTGCAATGCCCCTGGGACCTTCCAACGGTTGATGGAGTGCTGTCTGGGACATTTAAACTTCGAGACCAACTACAGTGAGGGAAGTAAGGCAGTTCCTGGGTCTGGTGGGGTACTATCGGCGCTTTATAAAGGGATACACGAAGATGGCTGCCCCCATGCAAGATCTCCTCGTGGGACAGACCAAAGGTGGTAGACCCATTGGGGCCCCACTGTCGTGGGAGGACAAGCATGAGGAGTCCTTTTGCCAGTTGAAGGCGGCCTTGACCGGAGAAGAGGTCCTGGCGTACCCTGACTATGGGAGCCCGTTCATCCTCCACACAGACGCCAGTAATGTGGGGCTAGGAGCGGTCCTATCCCAGGTCCAGGATGGAAAGGAGAAGGTGATTGCCTACGCTAGCCGAAAACTCCGGCCGACCGAAAGGAACCCTGAGAACTATAGCTCCTTCAAGCTTGAGCTATTGGCGTTGGTGTGGGCTATCACGGAGCGGTTCCGCCACTACTTGGCGGCAGCCAAATTCACAGCGTTTACGGACAACAACCCGCTGACTCACCTGAACACGGCCAAGTTGGGCGCGCTGGAGCAGCGGTGGGTAGCCCGGCTAGCCAACTATGATTTCACCATAAAGTACCGAGCTGGTCGTGTCAACATAAATGCTGATGCACTCTCCCGGATGCCCCATTTGTCAGAAGAGGGGTGCGAGGATGACGACCTCGAGGAGATCGAGTTGCCTGCGTTTCACCAGCTGCCTACTGAGAGGGTACAAGTCTGTCAGCAAAGGGTGGATCTGGACCCGCGGCCCAGTCAAGAGTGGCAGGACGCCCAGGACCAAGCGCCGGCTGTCCGCCTTGTCAAGACTCTGGTGGAACAAGGTGCTATGGGAATAGACCCTGCCGCTCCAGCCGAAGCTCAACGCTTGTGGAAAGAACGAAAACGGCTTTACCTACACCAAGGGAGGCTGTACCGTGAGCTGATCAACCCGAAGACCCATGAGAAGATATGCCAGTTGATCGTTCCTCAAGCTGATGTCGCTACTGTCCTGCGGGCATACCATGATGGTGCTGGCCACTTCGGGTGGAAGAAGCTGGAGATGCTGTTGAGGGAGCGGTTCTATTGGAGTGGGATGCGTGAATCGGTGGAAGCCTGGTGTCGAGAGTGTGGTCCTTGTACACTGAGGAGAAAGGACGAGACTAGCCAGAGGGCACCGTTACATCCCATAGTCACCCATCAGCCGCTGGAGCTGGTCGCCCTGGACCATGTCAAGCTCACCCCTAGCCGAAGTGGGTACACCTACGCATTGACCATGGTAGACCACTACTCAAGATTTATGGTGGTAGTCCCCGTTAAGGACCTAACTGGTCGAACCGCTGCTCGAGCGTTCCAGGCTTATTTCTGCCGACCCCATGGGTACCCCGAGAAGGTGCTGACTGACCCAGGCCCGGCTTTTGAAGCAGAGGTGTTTCACGAATTCTGCCAGTTGTACGGCTGCAAGAAGATCCGGACCACTCCGTACCACGCCCAAACCAACGGCATGTGCGAGAAAATGAATCACTTGGTCCTGGGGCTCCTCAAGACGCTACCGCTGGAAGAACGGGACATGTGGCCGGAAAAGCTACCTGACTTGGTCGACATGTATAATAATATCCCGTCCAGCTCGACGAAGTGCACCCCAGCGTATCTGATGAGGGCTCGGCCTGGCCGCCTGCCGGTGGATCTGGAGATGGGGTTGGAAGCCCCGGAAGCACTCCCCTCAACGGCAGAGTGGGAAAGTCGGAGGAGGGCACAGTACCGGCAAATCCAGGAGTATGTGGAGAAAAACCTCAGTCGAAGTCGAGAGCAGCAGGAGCACCGGTTCAACCAGAAGGCGCCCGCAGGTCCTTTCCAGCCAGGGGATGTGGTGCTGAAACGGAAGAGGAAAACCCACAAGCTGGATGATCAGTGGGAGCAAGTCCCTTATGTCATACAACCTACAGAATGGGGAGACGGGAAGACTTACCAGATCAGTCGTGACCAAGGGGACACCCTAGCCACAGTTTCCCGGGACCATCTAAAAAAATGCCCCCCAGCGCTGAAGGCAGAGGCTGAAGTACCGGTTCCTCCACCAGTGGAGAAGGCAGCAGAGGTAATCCACACTGTAATGGGTGACTTCCTAGCAGACTGGCCTACACAGGACGGCGCGGTGATTCTTCCAGTGATACTGTTCCCACAACCCGTGGATGAAGAAGTAGTGGAAGCGGTCAACCGTGAGCCAGAACCAGTGCCGGTGCCCAGGGATGAACCTGTACCCAGCCCCCCTGCACCTCCGCCTGCTCCACACTATAGCAGGGAGGAGGAACCGATTGTTCCCTCTACCCCACTGTTTAGCACCACTGACACCGGGCCCCGAAGGTCCACCCGTTCCAACCTAGGTAGACCCCCACTTAGGTACAGGGAGACCGTTCTATGAATGAAAGGGGTCCGCAAATGTAAGAGTGTTGCAGTTTGTTTGAAAAAGTTTTGAAAAAGTTTGAAAGTTTAAAATGATAAGTGTAATTACCGAAGAAGTCACCTGATTTGCTTTGTGATTTGCAACCGGCAGAAGCCGGCACCGTTGTCCCCGTGGGGACCGTTTAAGTTTAGCATGGGAACTATCCATGGACAAGCCCGTGAACTTGCAGGGCACCACAAACGTTAAGTGGCTTGTAAATATGTTGGGTACCGTTACCGTTTCCGCAATACCGCCTCCGGAGAGGCAGGTTGGAGGGAGGGCCCTGAGCAGAGCAGGCCAGGGCCCAGCCACCAAAGGAACCGGTGGCCACCCTCTGGAGGGGAAGGACAGATCCCGCTCGGGTAACTTGTGCTGGACTGTGGGTCAAGGGGTGCTGCCTGGGCTTTAGGGGCAGCATCAGGGCCAGGTTGCTTGGGTGGGAGAGAGCGGAAACCGTGACCGTATACCGTTGCAACGTTTAAGAAAATGTGCCTCCCGTCTTGGGAAGAGTTTTGATTAAAAATGTATTTATGTTTTGCTTAACCCTGTTATCCCCTTTTAACAGAAAAATAAAACCGGTGTAGGACGGCAGCCCGCGGACGGTCTGCATTTTGCCAAGGGGGAATGTGTCGCCCTGGGCAAGCCAGGGGACACAGGTCAAACACCACCACACCCCACACTCCAGGTAGGCACATCACAGCTAACCACAAATCCTTGTTGCCTTCCTCCAGAGGTTGATGATGCACACCAGGGGGTGGGCCAGGCGGTTGGCTCCGCCCACCAAGGAGCTCACAACACTGGAGGCAGGAAGAAACCAGGCAGTCAGCTCAGGGACGAGCTTGAGTGAGGAGAAAGCCCAGGCAGGGCAAGTGTGAGGAGCTGAAGTGAGAAAGTAAACAACAGTTAAGAGTAAGCAGAGAAGTGTAAAGGAGAAAAGCAAGCAAAGTAACAGAAGGAAAGAAAGCCTGAGAGCCCAGCTTTGTGTAGGGCCAGAACAGCAAGGTCAGCAACGGCGGTGACTGTCTGGAGGGGGACCGTTTGGAAGTTCCTGGAAGGACCCCGTTGGCTGTGTGCCCGGTGGTCTGGAGCAGTGTTCCGAAGGACAGTCAGCACCAGGGCAGGGGCCTCTCGGACCCCGGCAAGGCTAGGAGTCGCCAGATTTGCCAAATCCGTCAGTGACGGGGACGCAGATCCCCCAACAACCAAGTCCCGATTGAAGGCAACAGCCCAACCTGTATTGGAGAGACACCGCCACCGCCACGGCACCAGTTTCTCAGGGCCAGCGCCTGCGGGCAAAGTGTAGAGCTCCTCCGGCCCAGATTGTAGCCGGGGAGCGGGTAACCGGAGGGAATCCACCGCTACCATCAGTCAACACAGGTGCAAGGAAGAGGGACATCACCGTCACCTACCGGGAGTGCAGGTGTAGCCGTCTGTGGGACCGTCCTACCAGCCGTTGGTTTACCGTACAAACTGTGTCCGTGTGTCAGGCTGAGTGAGTACCATAGTGCCGCAAGGCACAGCGCTGCCCCGCGTCCCTGCGCCCTCCAGGCCCTACACTTTACATCTCATCACCGGGCCCCGGGATCACCAACCCCTACCCACGGAGGGGCAACACAACACCTGGCTGCTCCGCATCACCATCCCCGGGACCCCCACACTGAGCAGCGGTGGTGCAATCACCACAACCGTGGGTGGCGTCACGAACTATAACAATCCCTTCACCCAACAAACACCCCCTTTCACTCACGGGCGAGGAGTGTCGCTCGAGAAACCCCGGGATCCGGCCCACAGCTCGAGCCACCAGGAGCAGCTGCCGGACCCGAGCAGAAGGGGTGAGCGCGGTGTGCTGAAACCCTCCTCCCCGCCCGCGACACTTTACCTAGCTTATCCTATAATATTTGCCCTGATGTAATGGCAATCAGGGTAATATTTCAAGTTGATATCAACTGGGATTTGTCAAAAATCACAGCTGCCATCAAGCCTTGGGTTGGTAATGGAGAAATGTCTATGAGACTTCCATTACCAACCTTGTAATTAAAAAGAAAAAAACACACAAAAATCCTGTATTTTTGAATAATAATAAAAAACCACAACCACTTTCACCAATTCATTAACCCTTCCAAAAACCCCGGCAGGTCAAAACTAATCCACACGACATCCAACGACGATCCTGTCTCTGCTATATCCAGAAGCAGCAGTGAAGAGGGAGAACACATGTCAAAGTGGTGTAATACTCTGACAGCATTGTTCCCAGAAGCAACCTGTGTTTCAGAGATTCAACCAGGCATCTTCCCCATGCTGTTCCCATTCAATTTCATCCCTTTTTTTTTATCCATTTCAGCATTATACAGTCCTGTCAGAAATCCTGTGTAAATTATTTGAGTTTCCGATTGACTTGCATTAGATGTATTATTTCGGATGAATACACGAATAGTACAAAATATTTAAGACACATAACTTGAACCTGAAAAATTTGGAGAGGTGGTGTAGAATGCAGAGGTGGTGTAGCTTTCTTGTTAGAAGAGGAACCCTCACTGACTATCCCAGACAATGAAACTATGCCCCAAGGAACTGCCTGCACTTTTTGCACTTAAAATTTCGTAGCAAAAATGGAGAGGGGGTGTAGAATGCAGAGGTGGTCTAGCTTTCTTGTCAGCAGAGGAACCCTCACTGACTATCCCAGAAAATGAAACTATGCCCCAAGGAACTGCCTGCAGTTTTTGCACTTAAAATTATGTAGCAAAAATAGAGAGGGTGTGTAGAATGCAGAGGTGGTATAGCTTTCTTGTCAGCAGAGGAACCATGGCTTTCAATGGCACTGGGTCACTTGTGTTTATTGATGACATAACAGCAGGCAAGAGTAGCCAGATGAATTCTGAAGTGTACAGGGATATACTTTCAGCCCAGATTCAGCCAAATGCCGCAAAGTTGATCGGACGGCACTTCATAGTACAGATGGACAATGACCCCAAGCATACAGCCAAAGCTATCCAGGAGTTCATGAGTGCAAAAAAGTGGAACATTCTGCAATGGCCAAGTCAATCACCAGATCTTAACCCAATTGAGCATGGATTTCACTTGCTCAAATCCAGACTTAAGATGGAAAGACTCACAAACAAGCCCTGGCAAAGCATTAAGAAGGAGGAAACCCAGCGTTTGGTGATGTCCATGGGTTCCAGACTTAAGGCAGTGATTGCCTCCAAAGGATTCGCAACAAAATATTGAAAACAAAAATATTTTGTTTGGGTTTATTTGTCCAATTACTTTTGACCTCCTAAAATGTGGAGTGTTTGTAAAGAAATGTGTACAATTCCTACAATTTCTATCAGATATTTTTGTTCAAACCTTCAAATTAAACGTTACAATCTGCACTTGAATTCTGTTGTAGAGGTTTCATTTCAAATCCAATGTGGTGGCATGCAGAGCCCAACTTGTGAAAATTGTGTCACTGTCCAAATATTTCTGGACCTAACTGTAAGTCTTTAGCGCACACAGCAGCAGCAGCAGCGGAAGCGGTGACTGTCACACACCCGCAGCAGAGAGATAATGGCAGCGATGGGGAAAATGGCCGGGTCTTATAGGGCAAGGACATGTGACATGCACAGCCAATGACACATTCCTTTGCTTATTGGCAAAAAATCCACTTTGCTGTGGGTGTGTCTGTGATTGGCTGACAGCCTGGCCCGCCCCACTGTAAGCGCGGTTAGAAAAAAAAATTGGCGATCGCCATTCTTTCAGCACTCAGCAGCACTGGTCTAAACCCCATCCCCCCGCACACTATACGTTTACTTTTGATAATATTATTAGTAAGAGTGACTGACAGTATTACAGTGAAAAGCCAGCTAGTAACTAGCTATGCTTTTGGTGATCGAACCGTTATCGAACGGTAACTCGAACGGTCGAACATGAAGCAAATCGTTCGAGTTCGTCGAACGACTCGAACACCGCCCAAAACCACTCGAATTTGATGTTGGCGAACGGTTCGATTTGAACATTGCTCATCTCTAATCAAGACTTCAATCACGGTCTCCAAGTTGTGTTTTGTCTGTGGTGCCAGGGTTGTGGGAGCAAGAAGCCTACAGCTTTCACTCATGCATCCCTTGATTTTTTTATTAAAATGAAAATGCCAGCCCACATCATGTAATTGGCCAACACATGAGTGCTTTCTTGCAGCAATATCTGCAACATGATGACCATATTTTTAGTATTAGAAGTAGTGTTGACTACTGGGTTGCCACTCTGTTAGATCCACGGTACAAAACTAAATTTAGCAAGATGCTTCCCTCCTGGAAAGAGATGCTGGAGTATAGAAACAAGCTTGTAAACCATTTTAACAGTAGTTTTCCTCAAGAAAGCAGTGAGGCACACAAAGTGCTTTCTAGAATTCCAACCACAGGAATGATGCGTTGTCAACGCAGAAACATTAGCAGTATTTGAAGTGGCAGAAGCAATATCTGTAAGGTTTGGCACACATTTTTTAGACCATCGCATGCACCAACAGAACAGAGTAGAAGTCTGACAAATAGTGAACAACTGAAAAGGATGGTGTAGTAGTATGCGGAGCTGAATATCGATGTCATAATGGGTGATTGGTAGAGATGAGCGATGTTCGAGGTTCGAGGTTCGCCAATTTCATACTCGAGTGATTTTGGGGGGTGCCCGAGATCGAACTTGAACTCGAGCTTTTTGCTAAAAGCTCGATAGCTCGAGTTATGTTCGAGAACGGTTCGATCAGCAAAAAGCCTAGCTATTTACTAGCTGGCGTTTCACTGTAATAAAGCGAGTCACTGTGATTCACGCTATTATCAAATTTCATCGTATAGTGTGCGGGGGGGCGGGGGGATGCGGTTTAGATCTGCGCTGCAGCTGAGAACTAAGATAAGGATCGCCATTTTTTTTTTTTCTTAAGCGCGCGTGCAGTGGGACGGGCCAGGAAGTCAGCCAATCACAGACACACATACAGCTCAGTGTACTTTTTGCCAGACAAGCAAGAGCATGTGTCATAGGCTGTGAATGTCAGATGTCCTTGTCTTATAAATACGGCCATTTTCCCTCAAGCCGCCATTATCTGCCTTCTGCGTGTGGGTGACAGTCACCGCTCACGCTGCTGCTGCCGTTGCTCCTGCTGTGTGCGCTATAGACACAGCGCTGTAAGGATTAGGGACTGCAGTTTATTTCAGCCTTTTTCAGGGCTGATTTCCAGGCACTCAGAGCCATAGCTGCTAGGCAGGTCCGTGCAAACGCTGTATACAGCTTTAGATAACAGCGTCTGTGTACCTCAGCTCAGGGAATTCCTTGCTGCATTTCATTATTAGGAGGGATAGAAAGTGAGGCTTCCTTTCCTGTCCAGGTACCCACAGAACCCGGCCACTGTACCCACCTCCCCTGTTTTGCTATGCTATTTTTATAGCAAACAGTGCTGAAACTTAGTGGCATCCAAAAAGTGTCTGCTGTACTAAATTAGTGTCCCACTGGTGCCAAGCAAGTTCCACCACTTCTGCCTTCTACCCTCCTGCCCACTTTTGCTACGCTATTTTTTATAGCAAACAGTGCTGAAACTTAATGGCATAAAAATCTGTCTGCTATACTAAATTGGTGTCCCACCAGTGCCAAGCAAGTTCCACCACCTCTGCCTTCTACCCTCCTGCCCAGTTTTGCTACGCTATTTTTATAGCAAACAGTGCTGAAACTTAGTGGCATCCAAAAAGTGTCTGCTATACTAAAATAATGTCCCACTGGTGCCAAACAAGTTCCACCACCTATGCCTTCTACCCTTCTGCCCAGTTTTGCTATGCTATTTTTATAGCAAACAGTGCTGAAACTTGGTGTCATCCAAAAAGTGACTGCCATACTAAATTAGTGTCCCACTGGTGCCAAGCAAGTTCCACCACCTCTGCCTTCTACCCTCCTGCCCACTTTTGCTATGCTATTTTTATAGCAAACAGTGCTGTCAGTTTTAGGGCCTTAGTTGCATTGTCAGGGATAGTCAGTGTGGGTTCTTCAGCTGTCAATAAAGCTAGACCAACTCTGCAATCTACACCACCTCTCAATTTTTGTTACCACATTTTAAGTGTCCAATCTTGTTGCTAACAAAATGATTGGCAAAATGACAGATGCTGGTGGAAAGGGGAACAGGCGTGTTGGAAAAAGAAAAAAAGTTTGTGTCCTAGGGGAAGGTGGGAAAGGTACATTAACATCTGCTGAAGATAGGCCATATTCCAGCAAAAGTAAGATGTCTACTACTTTCCGTGGACAATCCGATGTGCTACCTTTTTTACGGAACAAAACAACTGGAACAAAGGTAGACGATGCACAAAAAAAACACATGCTTGAATGTATTGCAAGTGCTCCAACAAGTGCCCTCTCCTCCACCTCAACTTCAAAATAAAAAAACAAAATTCCTCTGAGTTGTCATCCCAATCGCACTTGCTTTCTCCCAGCTCTCAAGTCTCCACCCGCCCTGCAGGGTATTGTGTAACAGAGATGTCTGAGTCTGCAGAGCTGTTCAGTCACACTATATGCTGGGAATCAGAGGTCTGCTCCCAAGCTACAGTGAGTACAGACCCGAAAATGGTCTGCAGTGATGCCCAGAAACTTTGTGAGTCAGATTCAGGCCCTGATGACCAAGTTTCTGAGCATAACGTAGACCCTCATTCCCAAACTGTAACACCTGTTGGTGGAGACAATTAGGAACATACTGATGACGATGAGATGCAGATACCAGATTGGGATGACAACTTAACTATTCAGTCAGGGCAGGAAGAGGTTAGGTCTGAGGGCGAGGGGAGTGCAAACACAACACTTGATGATGAAGTTCTAGATCCCACATACTGTCAACCCTTAGTCGGGCACTCGAGGAGGTCACCAGAGGTGGTAGAGAAGGATGCAACTGACGACGAACTAACCTTGCAACTTCCTGGAGAGAGTCAGAGTACTGGAAGCACGTCAACATGTGCATCATCAGCCACCACTCTGCCGCTGAGCACAAGTCGGGATGGCTCTGCAGGTCGCATGTCCTCTAAGCCTTGCCTAGCCTTGTCCTTTTTTGACCTTGCAAAGGATCTCCCAAATCATGTGATCTGTAAAATTTTTTGGCAATCTATAAGTAGAGGCCAAACCTCACAAGTTTGACAACTTCTTCCATGAATTTTCACATGAATAACAAGCATAAGTCCCATTGGGAAGCTTACTGTGGTGCAATGCGGCCTTGCGGAGCGAGCCAACCACCGCCTGCCTCTTCCAGTGCATCCGCGCGCTCTTCATCTTCTATGACTGTGGAGACAGCTGTCAGACCTGTTCTTCCACGAAGACCTTCCACCACTTTAACTGCAACAGGCAGTTTTCTTGGTAGGTCGTCAGTTGGTTTGGAAGGGGAAACAAGTACTGGTGTACAGCTCTCTCAGACATCGAGAGCACCAACTTTGGATGAAGGCAACATCATGTCTCCTCCTGCACTTTCCTCTCAGGCCGCAAGTTTTGCAGGGATACCCTACTCACCACCGTCTCCACACAGCAGCCTGATCTCGGTCCCTCAGATGTGGACAAATAAGAGGCCATTTCCTCCGAGCCATGACAAAGCTAAGAGGTTGACTTTATCCCTCTGTAAGCTCTTGGCTATCAAAATGCTGCCTTTCCGCCTTGTGGACAGAGTATTTTCAAGACCTTATGTCCATCGCAGTGCCCCAGTACCAGATGCCAAGTCGCTACTACTTCTCCAAGAAAGGTGTGCCTGCGCTACACCAGCATGTCGCACACAACATCACCGCTTCCTTGAGAAACTCTGTGTGTGACCGGGTGCATTTACCCACCGATACTAGGGCCAGTAAGCATGGACAGGGGTGTTACATGTCGCTGACTGGGCACTGCATAACTATGGTGATAGATGGAGAAGGGTCTGGTCAACAAGTATTGCCGTCCCCACGACTTGTGCGTCACTCCTCTGTATGTCGAAGCTCTTCCACTGCTTCTGCCTCCATACCTCATCTGGGTCCTAAACCTCCACCCCAAGCCTGCCTGGTCAGGCCACGCTTGTTGCAACTGCGCACAAGGAATCCCGCACACCTCCTTACTATGCTGGCAGCAGAGCTCAACGGCATCAGGCGGTCTTTTGCTTGAAATGTCTTGGAAATAAGAGTCACACAGCGAATGAGTGTTGGTCAGCTCTGAGGTCCGAGTTTCGTAAATGGTTGTCTCCACTCAACCTGCAGCCAGGGAATGCTGTGTGCGACAATGCTGCAAACCTGGGTGCAGCCCTTTGCCAGGGCAAGGTGACACACGTACCTTGTTTGGCTCATGTGTTGAACCTTGTTGTCCAGCAATTTTTAACACACTATCCCGGCCTAGATGGGCTTCTGCACAGGGCACGGTCACTCTCTGCTCACTTCCGCCATTCAACCGCCGCAGCTGACCGACTTGCATCGCTCCAGAAGTCATTAGGCCTGCCGGTTCATCGCCTGAAATGAGATGTGGCGACACGCTGGAATTCGACTCTCCACATGTTACAGCGACTGTGGCAGCACCGCCGAGCCCTGGTGCAATATGTTATAATGTATAGCCTGGGCCAACGAGATGCAGAGGTGGGGCAGATCACGCTGATGGAGTGGTCCCAGATCAAGGACCAATGCACCCTTCTGCACAGTTTCGACATGGCGACGAATATGTTTAGCCCTGACAATGCCATTATCACCATGACAATTCCAGTCATTTACATGCTGGAGCAAATGCTAAACACTATTCGGAGTCAGGGGGTGGGACAAGAGGAAGAGGAGGAAGTACAGTAGGATTCATAGGCAGAAGGGATACCAACATCTACAAGGTCCAGACGTGCATCATCCCCAAGGTGGCAGGCATGGGACGGTGGTGGAGAGGGATTAACAAGGGCGCATGGTAGCAGACAAAATGTTGACGAAGCTGCAGGAGACCAGGACGAAATGGAGGACGAACTCTCGATTGACATGGAAGACTCAGCAGATCAGGGAGACCTTGGTCAAATTTTGGTTGAACGAGGTTGGAGGGAGATGTCAGAGGAAGAAAGCACGATTAGTACCTCTATGCCATAAACAAAGCGAGGACTTGGTCTGCATGGATGCGCAAGACACATGAGCGCCTTCTTGCTGCACTACCTACAACATGACCCTCGGATTGTCAAAATTAGAAGTAATGATGACTACTGGGTTGCCAGGCTATTCAATCCCTGGTGCATGTCCAAATTTTGTGAAATCCAGCCATAGAAAGGAACACATGTATGCAGGAGTATCAGCAGAAGCTGTTACTCAATCTTAGCTCGGCTTTTCAACCAAACACCAGTGGTGCACAGAGTGAATCTCCCAGTTGTAACTTGACAAACATGGGACTGTCTCGTCATCAACAGTCTAACCGAACCAGCAGCACCGTATCTGGTGTGGGTAACAGCAATTTTATTGAATCGTTTCATAATTTTTTTAGATCATCCTTTGCAAGGCCACTAGAAACAACAAGTCTGACACATAGTCAACGGCTGGAGAGGATGATACAGGAGTATCTCCAAATGAACATCGATGCCATGACTTTGCAACTGGAGCCCTGCTCATTTTGGGCTTCAAATCTTGAAAAATGGCCTGAGCTTGCCACTTACGCCTTGGAGATCTTGTCGTGTTCCGCAGTCAGCGTTGTCTCTGAACGTGTCTTCAGTGCTGCTGGGTGTGTGCTGACAGATAAGCGCACGCGTCTGTCCAGTGACAATGTGGACAGAATAACGTTCATCAAGATGAACAAGTCCTGGATCTGCAAGGACTTTACTACCCCTGTGTCATCCTGGGGAGAGTAAAGGCTTGTGTTTTTTTGACAGTGCTTGATGCAAATCTACCTGTCAAGTTTGCAACTGGGGGACAACTGATGCCACTGAAATGGTGTGTGTGGCCCAATTTTTGGAAAAAAAGGGAGCCTCTGCTTGGAGTCCCCTTGCTGTGTTTTTAAAAATGAGCCAAGATGACCAAGTCTTGGTTCAGCAAGGAGTTTGCTACCTACCCCGGTGTCATCCTGGGGACAGTTAAGACTGGCATATTTTTGAATGTGCTTGATGCAAATTAACCTGTCCAGTTTGCAACTGGGGCACAAGTGTTTTACATGATTTTAGAAGGGCATGCTATACCTATATCTGTGTCTCCTCCTCTTTTTCCTCATCCAGCTGTTTTGTTTTCGCATGAGTATATGTCCTTGTCACTTTCCCATGTGTTTGTGGTGTCTTGGGAGTGGTTTGTCATCTTTTGCACACCTTTGAGGGTGTTTTCTAGGTGTTTTTATGTGTTTGTGATTGCCTCCCATTGTTTTCTATGGGGTTCGAGAGGTTCATAGAACGGCTCGCCGAACCGAACTCAAACGCGGCCTCCGTTCGATGAACCGAGTCGTACTTGAGCCTCAAGAGGTTCACTCATCTCTAGTTATTGGACCCTCTTGCATTTTGGTATTAAAAAATGGAAGAGTGGCATGAGCTCGTCAGTCACATCTTGGAAGTTTTTGCCTGCCCGGTAGCCAGCATTCTCTCAGAATGTGTCTTCAGCACTGCTGGTGGTGTATTGCCAGAAAAGTGCATCCAGCTGTCCCCTGAAAGCATAGACTGCCTAACTTTCATAAAGGTGAACAAGTCGTGGATGTCAATGACTTTGCCACCCCAAACACAGACTGTGCAGGCTAGTTGATGATATACTGCTAGGGATATGGAAGCACCAGCCCTAAGCCTGTCTTTTATCTTTCTGTCTCTGCTGAATGTAAAAATGTTGGTTCGAGAGTTCATACAGGGCCTGTCCCAACCATTCAGGTTGCTTTGTTGGATTATTTGTAGTCTGTGCCAATTGTTGCCACTTTTCCTGTTGCCTGACCTTAATTTTTAGCGATGTGAAGATTTCAAGTAGAGTCTGCAAATTGTCTTTTGTCTATAGAGGCAGGGTTCTATGAGCAAAAGCCCCATACCTGTGACTCATGCATCTCTTAATTTTTACAATGAAAATGCAGATCAAATCCTCTATGTAATTCAGCGCAATGAGGGAGGGCTTAAATTTATATACATTGGAGAATGCAGTCACACAGCTGCAGATTTGTGGACCACTATCCAGGCCTAGTTTGATCAATGGCTGTCTCTACTGAACCTGGAGCCAGGGAAAGACATGTGTGATATTGGTGCAAATCTGGTGGCGGCACTACACCTGGGCGACATCACATGTGCATTGCATGGATCAACCTGGTTGTACAGAAATTTCTAGGGCACTATTCCAGCCTCGTTGCGCTGCTGCAGAAGGCATGGGCACTATGTGCTCAGTTTTTTAAATTAAAATGCCAGCCCACATCTTTTGGGTTGCATGGACTATAATTTGCTGCTGTACAAAAACATTATGGGCAAATGGGAGGGGGGAAATTGAGGTCACTGTTCTGCTGTTTGTCTAAATGTTTTTAAATATCAAATCTCCAAGATGGGTCTACAAGTTGTAGCTTCCCTTTACTGGCACAGTATGGGTGCACTAGCCCCACACCTGACTCTCATCCACCTCTATATTTCATATTATTTCATATGTTAATAGTTTAGGAAAATAATAGCTATGCAAAAACAGTGCTGCTGCACTGTAACACATATTTTTGCTGTTTTGGAAGCTTTTCTACCCTACTAAAGTTGCTTTCTCTGCCTTAGGTTTGGCCTCCCCTTGAATGCAATGGGGTTCAGAAAGGTTCGATAAGGTTCAGAGTTCAGTTCGGCAAATGAAGTGTTTGTTCGGTTGGGCTCAATGAACCGAGCCTTGAAAGGTTAATTTATCTCTAGTCATCCGTACTGCCCCATTGAATACATTGGTACAAGTGGTGACCGTTTTTACACATTTACACAGATAGCACTCGGACTGAAAATATGGTCATGTGAAGCTGTCTTTACACTAAGGAGGATGGTATTAAGCAATTGCCACAGTAGTTGAAAATTGGGAGGTACATACAATCTGGTATCTCAATCATTTCAATGCAGCTTTTTAGTGCCACTTTTTGAGCAAACGTTAATTATAAATGAAGCAGAAAAATTGATGTTTTTTCTGTTTATTTCCAATTCCTTTTGCATCCCAAGCAAGGTTGATCCGGTAGACAAAAGTGGTCTTTTAAGAAAAAAAAACAAAAGCTACTCAAAATGTAAGTGCTTTACAAATACTTGCCCTGGCTGCTAAACATTTTCTCTATTTAATAATTTAAATTAATAACATGTAAATGCCCATTTAATATTTTATTAGCATAATTACCATTTAGCTAAGGCACAGGGTATTTACATTAGAATCTGCTTTTTGATGTTTTCAAACAGCATTAATAGATATTTTACAATAACAGGTACATGATCACAAAAAAATGTCTTTCTCTAATGGGTAAAAAGTGAATAACACTGCAATAAAAAATTTATTGCAAATGTATCAGCCTGACCACCATCTTCCTCCTGACACCATAGTTTCACCATTTATAAGATTCCAGTAAGATAAATAGGTACCAAAGGTCTATTGATCTTCTGTCTCCAAGGGCTGATATGCTGCGTGTTCCATGACAGTGAACACTTTGGAAAGAAGAATCTGATTCTAAAACCTAAAGTTTAGTAGTAAATATTTTTGCCTTCGTAGGAGAAAAAAAGTGACAAGACATGATTCATGATATCATGTTTGCTATTCCCTGTTTTTCTATATATACATTACTACAAAAAATTTTAAGGCAGGTTTGCAAAAAATGCTGCAAAAAATTATCTAAGAATAGAAATGTTTATAGTTCATTTTTAACAATTTTGCAAAATGCAAAAGTGAATGAACATAATAGAAATTTAAATTAAATTATTATTTAGTGTCAACCTGTGTCTTAAAAACAGCAACAATTTTTTTATTGCACACAGTTTTTTAAATAACCCGATATGGAAGTTGTTGAAAACATCTTGGTAAATGAACCAAAGATATTTTGTATAAGAAGGCTTGTGCATATTCTTCTGTCCCAAAATTAATTCTCTTAAAGACATGATTATTGAAACGTAGGTCTCTGTTGAGGCTATATTATCACTTCGACCTACCTTTGTTATTCTTTCATATCAAAGAGTTACTATAAGACTATACGGACTATAAGACGTATTGGACCATGAAACGCACCCTGATTTTAGAGAAGGAAAATAGGAAAATAAAATTTTAAGCAAAAAATGTGGTCATGACACACTGTTATGGGGCGAAGATATGCTGCTGACACTGTTATGGGGTTACTGTCTCCAAATTCTCTACTAAGGTACCCCATCCTGGTAAAGATCCTCCTGCCTTGTATATGATCCTCCTCCCTTGTATATATGTCCCTCATCCTGATAAATCCTACTATATACCCACATCCTGCTATATACCCCCATCCTGCTATATACCCCCATCCTGCTCAAAATATACCCCATCCTGCTATATACCTCCAGCCTGCTCATAATATACCCCTATCCTGCTAAATACCCCCATCCTGCTCAGAACATACCCCTATCCTGGTATTTTCCCCCATCCTGCTCATAATATACCCCCATCCTGCTCATAATATACCCCCATCTTGCTCACATACCCCCATCCTGCTCATAATATACCCCCATCCTGCTATATACCCCCATCCTGCTCATATACCCCCATCCTGCTCATATACCCCCATCCTGCTCATAATATACCCCCATCCTGCTATATGGCCTATATACTATGGCACAGAAAAAAAATAAATGTTTATACTCCGCCGCTGACCCGTGTGGAGCCGTTCCCCTGCAGCATCGCGATGTCCTCCTGTATGCAGCTGCTGTGTGTGGAGACTAGAAGTGCATACAGTGATGATGTCATTGCTGTGTTCACCGCGCTCTACACAGATCAGCTGACCGGCAGACAGGAGGACATTGCGATGCTGTAGAGGAACGGTGATGGGTGACTATACCGCACTTATTCCCTGCCCCCCCGTGCAGATGATGCGCAGGGGGGCAGTGAATATAGCCGCATATGATCGCTCCAGGCTGTAATTGCCAGTGGTGATCACGCGGGCCGGCTCTTTACTATGTGCACACACCCCCTGCCCATAATCCCGTCCACCTGTCAGCGCTGAGAGATGATGGGTGGGAGGATGGGCATGCATATAAAATGAGCGGGTCCACGTGGTCACGGCAGGCTGCTACAGCCTGCTCGTGCTGCCGATAACCTGCTCCACTGCAGCACCCTCATTCCCCTCAGCCTTACATTCAGACTATAAGACGCACCCCCCACTTTCCCCCAACATTTGGGGGAATAAAAGTGCGTCTTATAGTCCGAAAAATACGGTATACATACTGGGACAAGTAGAAGCACAGGATTTAGAACCAAGGCAGTTATTCTGCATCAGCAAGGTCTCTCCCAGGCAAAGATTTCAAAGTAAATCCATAATTACAATATATTCCCATAAGACAATATATTTGGCCTATGGGAAAATATTTTTCGATTTCTATTGGTTGATATTCTTTGGCATCAAAATATTAAATATTGTTTGGTATTTCTTTCTATAACTGGGTTTAAAGATTTCAAAGCAGACTGGGGGTTCAAGATGTGCTTTTCAAGCTCTTTTGAAGAAGCACTCAGAAATAGACAATGTTTAGTACTGTAGACATAGTGGTCAGCTAAAGAACCGTACTGTATCAAAAGACATATTATGCTTACTATCATTTGAAATCAGAAAATGACCAGCAGTGCCATCAGCTCAAAACTGACAGTAACCCCATGGAACCCAACTACAACCATTGAATCTTTACAGGATTACGGACAGAAATATTACTCATGGAGGAATTGTGGTAAATAATTCTTACCGTCAATGAGGACACCTTCTAATCAACTCAATTATGCATGAAAAAATGAGAAATAGGGTGCAAAAAATGTAACAGGTGCTCTGAACTGATACATTAAAATTGTAATTATTTGGTTATATCAGAAGACAGTTTTTTCACCAAAGGCTTGAAGAGTAGTTCCATGATAAGCATCGTGAGACAACAGTGAGGCATGGTTGGAGGTTCCTTGCAATTTGCATCTGAGCTTAGCAAATGGAGTTGGGGATTTGGTCAGAATTAATGGTGTCCTCAATTGTGAAATATATAGTTAGATACTTATCTATGAAGAAACTTATCATAAATGTGTCTAATTGGCTATTTAAATGCAGGGACACATATGTGGCCCTATTTAGATGCAGATACTGCAATTTGGAGCTGCCACATAGATATCACCCTATTTCGATGCAGAAATAGCAATTTGGAAATGCAACACAGTTGTGACCTTAATTAGATGCAGAAAGTAATTTAGAACTGCAACACATATGTAACACTATTTAGATGCAGAAATAGAAATTTGGAGCTGGAACACAGATGTGGAATATTTAGATTCAGAAATGGTAAGTTTTAGCTTCAGCACAGATATGACCCTATTGAGATGCAAAATTAGGGCTCATTCAGACGACTATTCCATCTGTCCTGTTCCGTTCCTGTTTTTTTGCGGACCTACTGACAGGACCATCTTTTCAGGCAATCAAAATACAGGGAAGCCCATTTCTTTTTAGTTATTTAAATGAATAATTAAAAAAATATCCGTGAGCTTCCGCTGCATTTTCTATTGCTAGCTTAGGGTAATCCAAGCAGCTACTGGCTACTAACCCCAACTGCTTGGTGTTATCTTCACTGGCAATGGAAAATCCAGGGAAGCTTTTTTTTTTTTTTGCCAAAAAACTAAAAACAAAAAATGATGTGGTTTTCACCATATTTTTGTTTGCTAGCCAGGTACAGCAGGCAGATACAAACTGCCCCCAATCCGCAGCTGCCTATTTGTACCCGGCTGGGAACCAAAAATATAGGGAAGCCATTTTTTTAATTATTTCATGAATTTCATGAAATAATTAAAGAAAAATGACATGGGCTTCGCCCAATTTTTGTGTCCAACCAAGTACAACTGAGCAGCTGGGGATTGGAATTCTCAGCAAAGGTTGGCCCAAGGTTTCTGGGCACCCCCGCTGCGAATTGCAGTTGGCAGCCGCCCCAGAAAATGGCACTTTCATAGAAGCGCCATCTTCTGGCGCTGTATCCAACTATTCCAGCGGCACTGGTGCCGTGTGGCACGCTGGGTAACAGGGGTTAATACCAGCTTCGTTTTATTAGCTAGTATTAAGCCAGAGATTCTTAATGTCAGGCAACTTTGACGCAGCCATTAAGAATGTGATGGTGGTATATGGCGGGAGGTGTATCTTGCTGTATAGATTTTAAGCTTGCTTCACTGTCCATTATTTGTACTGCTTGTTTGTACAATGTATTGTTTGTAAGTATTTACCCCTTAAAGTGCAAGGTTATAGTCTCTTGAGGCGCTTCCGTCCCTGGGTGTGGGGGGAGGTGGGCCTAGAGTCCACCTACTGTAAACTTTCTGCTTACCTGGGGGGAAGAGTGAGTCTGTTTGGAGAACTTGAAGGGAGAAGGATTGATTCTCTGGGAGAAACCTGGACATTTATCGCTTACCGAACTATATTTGTGTTAGTGGACTAATTTTACCCTCTGTTTTGTGGATTATGTTATGGACCATTTGATTTGCTTGGAATAAATGCTCTTTGGATTGTACAGCCATCTCTCGCTCTGTTGATTGTGTGATATGGGAGAAAAACCTCGTGACAACTGGTGGCAGTGGCGGAATCAACAGAGCACAGCTTAATGGAGATAAACCCACAGAGTGAGTACAGAAATTGGACTGCATCCAGTCTAAAGGAGAGAGACAGAGATCTGGGCCTGAGCTACCAGGGATTGAGTAAAGAAGCCTTAATTGATCTACTGGTGGGTGCAAGCCAGTCCACCTCCTCCCAGATGTCTGACGGACAAACACTGGGGACGGGGATCCCTGCCCCAAAAAGCCAGTGGGTGGTGAGGTTCAAAGAAGAGATAGCAGCTCTTGGCCCCGGTGTATCTCAAGAATATAAGGAGCAGGCTGCTCGCCGAGCACAGAGGAGACAAGAAGCAATGGAGTCTGACAGAGGGAGTAATGCGAGTTGGAGTGTTAACCCAGCGATCCAGGAGCCTGTGCGGATCACCTGGGCGGAGTTCAAGCCATTTGATGAGGTTTCCGGGGATGTGGAAGGGTTCTTCAAGGACTTTGAGCAGCAGTGTGTCATGATGGAGGTTCCCCACTCTGGTTGGGTGCATTTGTTAGTGGGACTCCTGAACGGAAGTCTGGCAGAGGCTTATCGCACCATTGACTCACAGCAGTTCTGGGATTACAACATTGTAAAGCAGACTATCCTGGATTACCATGCCATCACCCCAGACTCACATAGGGCACAGTTCCGAGACCTCCCATGCACCACGGGGGAATCGTTTAGGATGTATGCCCATAAGATGTCCCAGGCATGTCAGAGATGGCTGGAAGCAGAAGATGCCTTCACTGTGGAAGACATTATGCAAGTATTTCTAATAGAACAATTTCTTTACAAGTGTCCCTCAAATACGAGACTGGGTCAAAGAGCGCACACCGTGCACCTTGGATAGAGCTGCTGCCCTGGCTGATGAGGCCCTTGCTATCCAACCGCAATGGAGGGGGCTGCTGGATATTAAGACACAGCCTGCTCCTTCTCCCCTCTCCCCGGCCCTCTTCAGTTATATTTGCCCCTCCAACCAGCCACATGCTAATGACAACCACAGCTCACAATCCTGGGCCAAAACCGTTCTGACCACTCCCTGGGGGAATCACAGAGAGGAGATGTTATGGGTGCGGGCAACCTGGGCACCTGCAATCCAGTTGTCCCGCAAGGACTCTGAGGGACCTCCATGCACCTCCATCTCATCTGGTGCATTTTGTGCATTCCATCCCGTCTGAGGAAGAAGTACAACCACCTTCACTGGAGGATACCGCTGACCCCTGCACCATAGATGCCTCTGTTGGAGTGTATGCCGTACGGCCTTTGTCACCAGGTTCTCCTACTGCCTGCTCCAGAATGCACATTAGAAGGAGTCCGACGCAGAGGAGATGTTATCGATGTGGGCAGTCTGGGCATTTGCAAAACACTTGCCCTGCTAGTCGATTGAGGAAGGACCTGGCACTAAATCGACCTGTTCATTCTCTACAGCCAAATACAAGGTGGGAAGCATTCTCACCCCTTGAAGTCGACTTGCCTAATGACTCAGACACTGGTGGTTGACCACTAGGAGTTTATGGGGTGCAAGCCACTGCCCCGAGTTCCTCCTACCAACAAAGTAAGCACTTACAGGAGGTTATGCTGGATGGACAGAGAGTCATTGGATTTTGGGACTCCGGGGCATTTCTCACAATAGCTAATCCCCGAGTGGTTCGGCGAGAAGCGATACATCATGGCCCAGGGATTGTTATGGAATTGGCTGGAGGACAAAAAAGGAATATCCCAAAGGTGACTGTAGATCTGGACTTTGGCTTTGGAGTTAAGCAATGTGTGGTTGGGGTGATGAGAGGCCTGCCTGCAGATATTCTCCTAGGAAATAACATGGGAGATCTACAATGCCGATTTCTGGGTGCAGAAAACACGGTTTGAGTGAAGGAGTACACAAAGGGAAACTTGTCCTTCCAACCCTATTGCTGTACAAGGGACTACCTACAGCTTCTCCATCCAATACAAGCGTGGAAGCCAACACCAGAATGCTGATGGACAGTCCCGGCAAGAAGAACCATAGACTATGCACAGCTGAGCAACATGGAGTTAAGTGAGATGTCCAAGGTCTGTGTAGACCTCATGGCATACTCACTTATTCAGAAGGAGGAAGAGGTTGTGATGGTGGGATATGGGGGGAGGTGTATCTTGCTGTACAGATTCCTATTTTAAGCTTACTTCACTGTCCTTTATTCATACTGCTTGTGTGTACATTGTATTGTTTGTAAGTAATCACCCCCTATAGTGCAAGCTTATAGCCTCTTGAGGCGCTTTCGTCCCTGGGTGTGGGGGGAGGTGGGCCTAGAGTCCACTTACTGTAAACTCTCTGCTTACCTGGGGGGAAGAGTGAGTCTATTTGGAGAACTTGAAGAGAGAAGGATTGATCCTCTGGGAAAAACTGGTTTCTCAGAGAGACCTGGACATTTATCGCTTACCGAACTATTTTTGTGTTACTAGACTAATTTTACCCTCTATTTTGTGGATTATGTTATGGACTATTTGATTTGCTTGGAATAAATACTCTTTGGATTGTACAGCCATCTCTCGCTCTGTTGATTGTGTGATATGGAAGAAGGGACCCCGTGACAAAGAATCTCCAATAAAGGGTTAAAAAAAAAGACACCACACAGAGTAAAAATACTTTATTACAAATAATTACACAGACACTTTATTAGAAATAATAACACAGACACACTCAGAGACTCTATGTTTATTACTCCCTCTCATCCATCCTCGATCCTGGTCTTCTGTCTTCTTTCTCCTTCAATACATGTAGCTCTGCTATATCAGACAGCACGGAATGGAAGAAAGAACGCTGCTTCTCCCGTGCAGTCTAATTGCTCAATTAATGAGCAGAAGCTGCAGGTTGGTAAGCAGTGACTAGAGATGAGCGATGTTCGAGGTTCGAGGTTTGCCAATTTCATGTTCAAGTGATTTTGGGGGGTGCTCGAGTCGTTCGACAAACTCGAATGATTTGCTAAAAGTTCGGCAGTTCGAGTTACGTTCGAGAATGGTTCGATCACCAAAAGCGTGGCTTTTTACAGCTACAGTGTGCAGGGAGCCATCGCTGGCAGCCTACGGTAAGCTGGTAACAAAGGTAAATATCAGGTATCCAAGCAAAGCAATTTGCTTAGTAACCCGATGTTTACCCTGGCTACGTGTGCAAAAATCCCCGAAAGCCACACAGAAGCACTTCCGTGTGGCTTCCGTCGGATGCCGCTGCAGTCTGTGTCCCGCCCCAGCCCCAGCCCCGCGGCTGCCCACTCAGCAGTGTCTGCAGCTGCCGGCACTGTAATGTGTCCGCAGCTGCCCACACTGCAGTGACAGTAGCCGCGGGGATAACAAGCGCTGCCGTCAGGAGGTTTGTGAAGTTCCTTACCTGCGGTGATGAAGTCCTGCCCTCCCGACGTCAGCGCTGTCACTGTCCTCCAAGGCCACCGCTTGTCACATCTCCTCTTGCTGCGGACCTGAGACTGTCACTAGCGGTGACATCACAGGCACCCGCGATACTTGGTTTTGAAGGCGGCGGACATTGAACTCAGTGACAGCTCTGCTATCAGGAGTGCAGCGATCACCACAGGTAATGTACCTCGCTATCCTCCTGACAGCAGGACTCGTCATGCCCTGCAGTGACCTAGGCTGACCTATTGATGTTAGCTCAAGTCACTGCATTGCTCTCCCAGCCAATATGGAACATTCTGTTCTTCATTGACTGAGACATTGACTATGGTATGAATCGTCATGGAAACCCCTTGGATTCCACCAGACCTGGATTTGTTTTTCTTTCTAATAAATTGGTGAAAGAAGGAATGTTTTGGGGAGTGTTTTTTCAAATAAAAATGTGTTTGTCGTCTATTTTTTTTTATTACTGACTGGGTTGGTGATGTTGGATATCTGATGGACGCCTGACATCACGAACCCCAGAACTTGATGCCAGGTGACATTACACATCTGGTATTAACCCCATATATTACCCCATTTGCCACCGCACCAGGGCAACGGGATGAGCTGGAGTGAAGCACCAGGATTGGCGCAGCTAATGGATGCGCCACTTCTGGGGCAGCTGCGGCCTGCTATTTTTAGGCTGGGGAGAGTCCAATAATCATGGAACTCCCTAGTCTGAGAATATCTGACCCCAGCTGTCCGCTTTACCTTGGCTGGTGATCCAATTTTGGGGGGACAAATTTTTTTTAATGATTTATTTAATTTAAAATAACAGCATGGGGTGCCCTCTGTTTTGGATTATCAGCCAAGGTGAAGCTGCCAGCTGTGGTCTGCAGATTGCAGCCGTCTGCTTTATTCTAGCTGGCTATCAAAAATAGGGGGAACCCCACGTCATTTTTTTTAAAATGTATTTATTTTTTTGGCTAAATACAAGGCTAAGCACCCCTTAGTGCCACATGAAAGGCACCAAAGGGTGCAAAATTACAAAATGCAGGAGAGTGGGACATTGTGTGTCTTTCTGCCATTATAATGACAGAAAAAACTGATATGAAGTGTACAAGCACAAGAAAATCACCAGAGCGCTCTACGCTGTGAAAAGAAGTAGAAAATGGCACTGGAGTGAACATGTGACCGCCTCATGTAGGTTGAAGCTATGGATCCTGGGTAAATTTATGTATTTTCCCTCCTTCAGTTTTTTTGCAGTACGTAAACAAACGGAAGGCACACGGATGACAAACAGATGACATATGGACCATATACGGAATGGAAACGGATGCCACAAGGATGCACCCGTGAAAAAAACGGACCGTTTTTTGCGGACTGCAAAAACGGATCGGTTGTGTGAATGTAGCCTTATTCTGATCTGCCGTTTATAAACAGCAGGCAGAAATAAGTGAATAGCGCCCCCCTGCATCAGAAAATCTCCGGGGTTTCAGGGGGTAGCTGAGACTCTGGAGATCATGACTCAGGCCGTTTTTTCCAGTCCCCGCTCACATAATCACCGGTATACACCGTATACCGATGATTACGTTACAGTAAATTACAGCTCCGGTAAAAAATTATTTATCTCCCATCTGGCATTAACAAACATGTTAGATGGGAGATAAATCTCCTTCCCGGTCCCCTCCGGTCCCCCGCTGTCGCCAAAGTGCCCCCCCCGACCCCTCCCGGAAGTCCAAGATGGCCGCGCGCACAGCAGCGCTCCGGCCCCATTCACAATACTCCTCTGATTTCTGTTGCATGTGCCATGAAACATGCGAGAGAAAACTCCTCCCCAGTCCCTGCCAGGTCAACCCCTATAACCCCATCGGTGATCCCCGGTGTCCCACAGTACCTGTGCAGTGTCGATCCCCCAGGGCCCCCTCCTTCACAATAGATGCTGCCGCATGCACAGAGCAGCTGTCAGCTCAGCTTCCTGTGTTCAGTCACTGTGAGTGGCGGTAACCATGCATCTGTAAGCTACTGCAATGCCCTGCTCGTGAGGTAAGGAACATAGTTGATCAGGAGAGCTAAACTACATTTCCAAATGGAGGTATTTGATTTTATAGTTGCCCTGCTGAACGACTACCAAACATAAGAGTCCGTTATATGCCACAAGAAAACATACAGTGCCTACAAGTAGTATCCAACCCCCTGCAGATTTAGCAGGTTTGATAAGATGCAAATAAGTTAGAGCCTGCAAACTTCAAACAAGAGCAGGATTTATTAACAGATGCATAAATCTTACAAACCAACAAGTTATGTTGCTCAGTTAAATTTTAATAAATTTTCAACATAAAAGTGTGGGTCAATTATTATTCAACCCTTAGGTTTAATATTTTGTGGAATAACCCTTGTTTGCAATTACAGCTAATAATCGTCTTTTATAAGACCTGATCAGGCCGGCACAGGTCTCTGGAGTTATCTTGGCCCACTCCTCCATGCAGATCTTCTCCAAGTTATCTAGGTTCTTTGGGTGTCTCATTTGGACTTTAATCTTGAGCTCCTTCCACAAGTTTTCAATTGGGTTAAGGTCAGGAGACTGACTAGACCACTGCAACACCTTGATTTTTCCCTCTTGAACCAGGCCTTGGTTTTCTTGGCTGTGTGCTTTGGGTCGTTGTCTTGTCTGAAGATGAAATGACGACCCATCTTAAGATCCTTGATGGAGGAGCGGAGGTTCTTGGCCAAAATCTCCAGGTAGGCCGTACTATCCATCTTCCCATGGATGCGGACCAGATGGCCAGGCCCCTTGGCTGAGAAACAGCCCCACAGCATGATGCTGCCACCACCATGCTTGACTGTAGGGATGGTATTCTTGGGGTCGTATGCAGTGCCATCCAGTCTCCAAACGTCACGTGTGTGGTTGGCACCAAAGATCTCGATATTGTTCTCATCAGACCAGAGAACCTTGAACCAGTCTGTCTCAGAGTCCTCCAAGTGATCATGAGCAAACTGTAGACGAGCCTTGACATGACGCTTTGAAAGTAAAGGTACCTTACGGGCTCGTCTGGAACGGAGACCATTGCGGTGGAGTATGTTACTTATGGTATTGACTGAAACCAATGTCCCCACTGCCATGAGATCTTCCCGGAGCTCCTTCCTTGTTGTCCTTGGGTTAGCCTTGACTCTTCGGACAAGCCTGGCCTTGGCACCGGTGGAAACTTTCAAAGGCTGTCCAGGCCGTAGAAGGCAAACAGTAGTTCCATAAGCCTTCCACTTCCGGATGATGCTCCCAACAGTGGAGACAGGTAGGCCCAACTCCTTGGAAAGGGTTTTGTAACCCTCCACGATCTTGTCTCTGATGGCCTTGGAATGCTCCTTTGTCTTTCCCATGTTGACCAAGTATGAGTGCTGTTCACAAGTTTGGGGAGGGTCTTAATTAGTCAGAAAAGGCTAGAAAAAGAGATAATTAATCCAAACATGTGAAGCTCATTGTTCTTTGTGCCTGAAATACTTCTTAATACTTTAGGGGAACCAAACAGAATTCTTGTGGTTTGAGGAGTTGAATAATAAATGACCCTCTGAATAAACTTTTCACAATTTAAAAAAAAAAATTAAAAAAAGAAATAACATTCTTTTTTGCTGCAGTGCATTTCACACTTCCAGGCTGATCTACAGTCCAAATGTCACAATGCCAAGTTAATTCTGAATGTGTAAACCTGCTAAATCTGCAGGGGGTTGAATACTACTTGTAGGCACTGTATCTAAATAGCAAGCTCTGTTGTTTAGTATTTATTCAGCTGGATAACTGGACTTAAAGGGGTATTCCATCTCCAAGATCCTATCCCCAATATATAGTAGGTGGAATAGCAATAATATCAGCAAATACAAGATTTGGAAATGTAGAATAGTTCTCCTGATTATTCATGCCCTTACCTCATGAGCAGGGCATTGCAGCTTTGGTAGCAACAGTTACGACATGTACTCTGCTGCTGTGGACCCGGGGAGAGTAAGTGCAGATTCATTGCACCCACACTCCTCACATGGAGGGTCTGCACTCCTAGAAAATGGGGGATATGTTCCCTGAGCATGTCCCCCCATATTCTAGAATAGTTGTTGGACCCCCTTATTTTTTTTTCTTAAAATAAATTGATGAAAGAGGGAATATTTTGAGGAGTGTTGGTTCAAATACTTTTTTTTGTCTATTTTTTTTTGCAAATGCTGATAGTTTGTGATGTCGGGTATCTGATAGATGCAATGACATCACAAACTGCTGGGCTTGATGTCAGGTGACCTTACTGCTAGTATCAACTCCATTTATTACCCCGTTTGCCACTGCACCAGGGCACGGGATGACCTGGGGTGAAGCGCCAGGATTGGCGCATATAGTGAATGCGCCACTTCTGGGGCGCCTGCGGCCTGCTATTTTTAGGCTGTGAAGGGCCAATAACTATGGACCTTCCCACCCTGAGAATACCAGACCACAGCTTCCGCTTTACCTTGGCTGGTGATCCAATTTGGGGGGACCCTACTTTTTTTTGTAATTATTAATATTTATAAAATAATTATGAAAAAAGAGCCTGGGGTGACCTCCACATTGGATCACCAACCACGGTAAAGCTGCCAGCTGTGGTTTTCAGGCTACAGCCGTCTGCTTTATCCTAGTTGGCTATCAAATGGGGGGACCCCACGTCATTTTTTTTTTTAAACTATTTTTTTAAATAAAAAAAATGAATGGACTTCCCTGTATTTTGATTGCCAGCCAAGGTAATGCCAGGCAGATGGGGGTGGCAACCCGTGTCTGTCTGCTTTATCTGCACTGAGAATCAAAAATACCGCGGAGCGCTACGTCATTTTTTTTAATGATTTATTTTTACAGTACTGTGATGTCAGGCAATCAAAATACAGGCAAGCCCATTTTTTTTTTAGTTATTTAAATAAATAATTAAAAAAAAAAAAAAAAAAAGGGCTCCCACTGCATTTTTTGTATTGCTAGCTAAGGGTAATCCAAGCAGCTACTGGCTGCTAACCCCCACTGCTTGATGTTACCTTCACTGCCAATGGAAAAACCAGGAAAGCATTTTTTTTTTGCCAAAAAACTAAAAATAAAAAATGACGTGAGCTTTGCCATATTTTTGTATGCTAGCCAGGTACAGCAGGCAGGTACGGGCTGCCCCCAACCCCCAGCTGCCTATTTGTACCCGACTGGGAACTAAAAATATAGGAAAGCCCTTTTTTTAATTTCATTAAATATATATAAAAAAAAACGACGTGGGCTTCGGCCCATTACACCCTCAGCACAGGTTAGACCGAGCTTTCTGGGGCCCTCCGCAGCCAGCCGAGAAAATGGCGTTTTCATAGAAGCGCCATCATCTGGCGCTCTATCCAACTCTTCCAGCAGCCCACATGCAAGAACGGGTAAGCCGACTATGTGCCAGAGCATCTCGCTGGTACACGGAGATACACAAATGAGCACTGCGTACCGGAGAGATGCACTGACAGGACCTAGCATGACGTCATAGCCATGTGACCAGTCTGTAGCCAAAGAGATAATAGACATGTGACTAATCACATGCTTTTTTGACGTCATGGAAGTTCTTATCATCAGTGCTGGTTACCGGGTGCACGCAGCGATTATCTGAAGGAAAAGCATAGGGAGACAGAGTGCAGGACGCGTCGCAGGGACCTGTAAGTGTAATGGCAATGTTTATTAACTGTGTGTACATGTATAATGTGTTTTATGTGTTTGTGTTTGCCTCCCATTGTTTTCAATGGTGTTCGAGTGGTTCGTCGAACGGTTTGTCGAATGTTCGTCAAACGGAGCCTCCGTTCGACGAACTGAACTCGAACACTAGGGGGTGGCTCATCTCTAGCGGTGACGTCACCGCTGTCACCGTTGCCATAGTAACTTGACGGGCAGGTTACTATAGCAATGGTGATCTCCATTCACCTGATTGCCGGTGCCGCTATTCATCACTGGCTGTGGCAGCCAATCCCTGCATGTGGGCTGACTCTAAAGAGCGCCAACATGCAGGGATGGGGAGCCGACCATGTGCATGAGCATCTTGCCGGTACATGGCACTCGCCGAGTATACAGAGTATGGAGATGCTTGGGCGAGCACTGCGTACCGGCAAGATGCACTGACAGGACCTAGCATGACATCATAGCCATGTGGCCAGTCTGTAGCCAATGAGATAATGCAACATTCACACATGACTGGTCACATGCTATGATGTCACGGAAGGTGATCAGACTCGGAAGGAGAAGCGACGGGAGACAGAGTCTACAGGATGCATTGCGGGACCTGTAAGTATAATGAAAATGTTTATTATTAACTGTATTCTTTATTTTACAGCCCCCCTGCACCATTACATAACTGTAAAGTCCAAGTTCGGTGTTCGGATGCAAGTTTGCATTATATCAGAACCTGAATGCAAACTAAACAAAGCGTTCAGGCGTGTCTCCCGAACACCAAACATCGGGGGGTTCGCCCATCACTAGTGGTGACATCATGGGCTCACGCAATACTTTGTTTGTGAACGCTGGTGGACAATGGAGGTCAGATAATGTACCTAGCTAACCACATGACGTCGGCGCTCGTCATTCCCTGCATTGACATAGCCTGACCTAATGATGTTAGCTTAGGTCACTTCAATGCTCTCCCAGCCAATGGGGAAGATTCCGTTCTTCATTGACTGGGACAGTGAGTGAGTATGGTATGTATCGTCGTGAGAACCCCTTATTGGAGTACGCCGGACCCGGATTTGTTTTTTGTTCTCAATAAAATGGTGAAAGAAGAAATGTGTTGGGGAGTGTTTTTTCAAATAAAAATTTGTTTGTCGTCTATTTTTTTATTACTGACTGAGTTAGTGATGTCGGGTATCTGATAAACGCCGTGACATCACTAATCCCTGGACTTGATGCCAGGTGACATTGCACAGCTGGTATCAGCCCCATGTATTACCCCATTTGCCACTCCACCAGGGCATTCAGGATGAGCTGGGTCAAGTCCCAGGGCTGTCGCATCTAATGGGGTTGGAAATTCTGGCCGGCTGCTGGCTGATATTTTTAGGCTGGGGGGCTCCCAATAACATAGGCCTCCCCAGCCTGAGAATACCAGCCAGCGGCTGTGAACCTTTATCTTGGCAGGTATCAAAATTGGGGGGGACTGTGCACGTCATTTTTTTTATTATGTATTTATTTAGTGTACTGTACGATATAGACCCACCCACAGGCAGGCAGGCAGACAGCTGACACAGCGAGTGGGCGCATGTGGCTGTAGCCAATCACAAATGCCGATGAGCGAGGGAAGCAGTGAATATACATGAGCCTAATGAGCGGCCAGCTCGGGAAGAACAAAGAGCTGTCACGGGAGCAGTGTGAGCTACCTGGGTGATCGATGAGTTTGTAGTGCTCGCTCCTACCCCTTTGTGCTGGATGTAACTCTCCTTTCATTTTTTTGCAGTCCGTAAAAAAAAGGAAGTCACACGGATGACATATGGACCATATACGGAATGGAACGGGATGGATGCGGTTGTCATACGGATGCCACACGGATGCATCCGTGGAAAAATAGGACCGTTTTTGCAGACCACAAAAATGGAACAGTCATGTGAATGTAGCCTTAGCAAAACATTTGCTTGCTTACTCAGTGTGATGTAAAAAACAAACGGCATTTTACTAACTCTCCTCCTGATCTATTGTTGTGTCTCTTTTGCTTCACCGGTGATTGTGTAAAGACTGAAGTTTTGACATCTTGTCGACATCACTGCAGCCAATCACTGACCCCAGCAGCTCTGTCAAAGAAGGTGGTAAAAGCTGCTAAGCAAAGTGAGTGGCAACAGCGCTTTCAATGTGATGTCATCACTAGCTAAAAGACAGAGACTGGGGCAATGTCAGAGATACAGGACTGGACCCTTAAAGGCCATTTACACGCTGCGACATCGTTAACGATATATCGTCGGGGTCACAGTGTTTATGATGCACATACGGCGTCGTTAGCGACATCGCAGCATGTAAAACCTATGAGCGACCTTAAATGATCGCAAAAGAGGCAAAAATTGTTGGTCTGTGATACGTCGTTCATTTACCAAAAATCGTTGTCTGGTCAGTAGCGAGGTTGTTTGTCGTTACTGTGGCAGCACAAATCGCTATATGTGACACCGCAGGAACAAGGAACAACCTTCCGCTCATCTCCGCCCCTCCACTTCTATTGGACGGCTGCCGTGTGACGTTGCTGTGACGTCACACAAACTGCCCCCTTAGAAAGGAGGTGGTTCGCTGGCCACAGCGAGGTTGCAGGGAAGGTAAGTCCGTGAGACGGGTGTAAGCGATGTTGTGCCCCCCCCGGGCAGCGATTTGTCCGTGATGCACAACAGACGGGGCGGGTACGCTCGCTAGCGATCTCACTAGCGAGATTGCAGCGTGTAAATCACCCTTTAGGAATATAAGCAAAGCATTCTTTGTGTTTTACAATTAGCTAATCCTATAGTTAAGAATTTTCTTGAAGGGAACAACCCTTTTAGCTTAAAAAGAATGACTAGATCTCACCATAATCCAATTTCTTCCTGTACAAAGTATTGTACTCCGCACTCTTTATTTGGCTTCCCTTTCTTTTTTTTGGTCCCTGCAGCAATAAGAAAACTTGTAGGATGAGAAGTTAATTTATTTAGGAAAAAACATAGGTTAGCTCTCTTCAGAGCAGTCTGAAATCCAATCATGAGAGAACAGGGAACTGTAAAATAACAACGGAAACTTCTCAATATTAGAGGTGATGTCTCCATCCAGACCTTAGACCTCCAAGCTGCAGTGAACACTTTTGTTCATACTCAGTTTAAATCCCCAGAGACAGGAAAGCAAACGATCTTTATTTCTTCTTTCATTTATATTACTTCCTCTAAATGAGTTTCTTTTAACTCTGCTGTTACTTTTTTTATTCAAGCTTTTATTTTCTTCACAGATTCTTATATCAAGAAAGTGTTCTCTAAATCACTTAGTAAATCTCTTTCAAACTGTTTATAGAAAAGTAAAAACATATTGTTTACTTGAGGCCTCTGCCACTCTTACGTGACAAAACGTAACGTTTTTGTCACGTACGTGTTAAAGGGGTGGTTTGCTCCCCGTGTGCCGTGTTTATGACACGTACGTGTTCTCCGTGTGTTATACGTAATAACACACGGAGAACGGAAAGCCCCGCCTTACCTGCATCATCCGGCGCTGTCTGTGGTGCTGAATGACAGCGTCCGGCCAAAGCGACGCCCCGCTGACGCTGCTTCCGGCCCCCAGTGAAGAAGAAGCGTTGTTCAAATTCACTGGGGGACGGATGCAGGGGACAGCCGCGGCAGAGACTGCAAAGCTGGTGGAGGTGAGTATGTGTTTTTATTATTTTTACACTGACACGTGCCTTTCTCCGGCGAGTGTCACACGGGCCCGCATCCACACTACATCCATGTGGTACGGGTGCAGGCTGTGTGACACCCGTGCTGCCGGAGCATCACGGACATGTCAGTGTTTTTAAAAAACGGACACACGTAAGTACAGAACGGACACACGTTCCGTTCCTAAATACTTACGTGTGTCCAAAACAATAACAATACATAGGACCACGTGGGCCCGTGTCTCCGGTACGTGAAAATAAAGGCACACATGTACTGGAGGCACGTGAGTGTGGCAGACGCCTAAAGTGGTATTCCCATCTCCAAGATCCTATCCCAATATATAGTAGGTGTAATAATAATGATATTAGCAAATCGGAAATTTAATTAGAAATGTAGAAAAATTCTCCTGATATAGCCATGTCTTTTACCTCATGTGCAGGACATTGTAGCTTAGGTATCCATTGTTACCACCATGAGCAACCAATTGTCACTATATGAGTGGATGTAACCATAGATACCTAAGCTGCAATGCCCTGCGCATGAGGTAAGAGACATGGCTATATCAGGAGAACAATACTACATTTCTAATTAGAGGTATTTGCTAATACTATTATTTTTTTATACCTAGTACATATTCTGATAGGATCTTGGCAATAGGAATAACCCTTTAACCCTTCAGCAACCTTCAATATGCTTTAAAATGGCAACTTTTAAGGAGTCTTATCTCCTACTGGCATTTTAAAATGGTGGTAACTAATAAGCCCCCCTGATGAAATGATTATATTCTAAAGATCATGAAACGTACATCGGGGTCCAGGTATCGGGGGACCTCTCTGCTGCTATCTATTGGACCTTGTGTTTGTATACTTAGAGTGTATGATGAATTTGTGATGCCAACACATCTTGTTACAGTTTATCTGTCCCTAAGATCCTCTAACACTATGGGCAGATGATAGCTTGGTATAAGGGCCTCATCTATAATAACCATTATGTCCCCTGAAGAGTCGTTTAAGACAAAACGCGTAGGGATGCAGAAAGGGTAAACGTAGGAGTCCAGCATTGTACATCTAGCTGTGGACCGTCCTTGTTAGAACGGGAGCTTGGGGTATTAGACAGATTTTTTATTTTTCTCCAGGAGATCTTAGGGACAGATGAACTTGGAGGAAGTCTGTGGACCCAGTTTCTTGGTGGAAGAATCTGTATACCCAGACCTGAGAGGACGTGGTGAGATCTTTCCTAGTCCTTTGATTGTACTATATACTCTCCCATGTGTCTGACCGCTGTCGGCATTTTGTGGAAAATATATATACTCATTTAGGTCTATTATGTTGTTTTTGCTATGTTTTTTTTCTACCTAGGACCACTGTACAGTTTTTGATAGCAAATATGATTGTATTGTTTTCTGTTATTTATGTTTTTTTCTTGTATTTTTTTGTATGACTATTTGTGGCTGTTACTGAGGCCCCCATTTATAGGACAGCATAGTGTCATGAGTGATCTGTAGGGCATTATTGATATATCTGTCCAACCATTTGGTTTGGGAGCCCTGACAGCTTATTGAGATACTGTCAGTCTAAGAGAATAAAGATTTTTTTCTTTTCTTTTTAAATATTTATACTTAATAAAGGTTAATATTTTATGATGCTTTATTGAATACAATTATCTGATTTGGTATTGCTGAAACATGAAATACACCTCAAAGTTGAGGATTGAAATGCAAAATATGGAGAAAAGAGGAAAAGGAGGCAGAGGTTGTAGAAAAATTATGAAAATCTGCCAAAAGATCTAAGAAAGTGCTAATACACATGGCTAAACAGGGTCCTCAGTATAGCCATACTTAGATAGTAGGGATTAAAAAATTACCTAAAGTGCAGGTGCAGTCACAGGGGAACCCAGGCTCAGTCACCATATCAGTACCAAGTATCCATAAAAGATGCACAATCACCACCAACGCGCGTTTCTCGGAGGTACTGTTGCTTTCTCAAGGAGGTATTGATAGAGTCATTACAAACAGAATGATCTATTTCAACTGTTTATTTCTGTTAATGTTGATGATTATGGCTTACGGCCAATGAAAACCCAAAAGTCATTATCTCAGAAAATTAGAATAATTACTACAGAGCTCCTGCAAAGGCTTCTTAAGCATTTAAAATTGTCACTTAGTCTGGTTCAGTAGGCTACACAATCATGAGGAAGGCTGCTCACTTGAAAGGTATCCCGAAGGCAGTCATTGGAACACTATACAAGGAGAGTAGGCCACAAAAGGTCATTGTTAAAGAATCTGTCTGTTGACAGAGATCTGTACCCAAGCATATTAATGAGTGGAAGAAAAAGTGGGGTAGAAAAGGTGCACAAGAAACTGGGATAACCACAGGTTTGATAGGATTGTTAAGAAAAAGCCAATAAAAAATTTGGAGGAGATTCACAAGGAGTGGACTGCTGCTGGAGTCAGTGCTTCAAGAGCCACCACACACAGATGTACCCAGGACATGGGCTACAACTGTCACATTCCTTCTGTCAAGCCACTCATGATCAATAGACAATGTAGAAGCATCTTACTTGGGCCAAGGAGAAAAATTACTGGACTGTTGCTCAGTGGTCTAAGGTGTTGTTTTCAGATGAAAGTAAACCTTGCATTTCATTTTGAAATCAAAGTCCCTGAGTATGGAGGAAGAGTGGAGAGGCCACAATCCAAGTTGCTTGAGGTCTAGTGTGAAGTTTCCACAATTAGTGATGGTGTGGGGGGCCTTGTCATCTGCTGGTGTAGGTGCACTGTGTTTTATCAAGACCAAAGTCAGAGAAGCCATCTACCAGGAAATGTTAGAGCACTTCATGCTTCCCTCTGCCGACAAGCTTTTTGGAGATGGAAATTTAATTTTCCAGCAGAACTTGGCACCTGTCCACACTGCCAAAAGTACCAATACCTGGTTTAATAACCACAGTATCGCCGTGCTTGATTGGCCAGCAACCTTGTGTGACCTAAACCCCATAGAGAATTTATGGTTTCTTGTCAAGAGAAAGATAAGAGACCCCAGACCCAACATACAGTTGAGCTGAAGGCTGCTATCAAAGCAATCTGGGCTTCCATAACACCTAAGCAGTGCCACAGGCTGATTGCCTCCATGCCATGCCGCATTGATGCAGTAATTCATGCAAAACGAACCTCGACCAAGAATTGATTGCATTTACTGTACAGACTTTTCAGTAGGAGCCAACATTTCTAAGTTTAACATCATTCTTTCAGTTGATCTTATATAATATTCTAATTTTCTGAGATAATGACTTTTGGGTTTTCATTGGCTGTAAGCCATAATCATCAACATTACCAGAAATAAACACTTGAAATAGATCACTCTAATGACTCTATATAATATATTGTATGTGTTTCATTATATGTATTGAATTACTGAAATAAATTAACTTTTTAATGATATTCTAATTTATTGAGATGCACTTGTATGCCATCTACTTAATTGAGGTAAACTGATTAATTTAATAAAGAAAAAGAAGGCAACTACACAAAAGCTCCACAGAAATGGCTGCATTTTGTAATAACCTATTAGCTTTACATTGGAAGATATGATTACACCTTGGAAGCGACAAAACCAATTGATAAGTAATATTGAGAGAATGAGTGAAACAATTATATGATAAATCAAAAGAAAAATCAGTTGACTGAAACTATGGCTATAACAAAGAAGTAATCTAAGATTCCTAATGTTCAGCAACATCCCCAAGCTCCAATTTACATTACTGTAGGCAACACTGCAAAATAGTGGTTGTGTCTTTCATAGCATCTACAATTACTGAGTAAAATTTAGCGTAATTACCTTGCACAAAACATACAACCTTAGTTACAGTTACTTTACTTGATTTTTTTCCCATTATTCCATTCCATTCAAATTAAGTTTGGCCTGTGTACATAAAAAAGCTTTAAAGTTTAGTTTTCTGTCAATATAAATGGTTACAAAAAAATTAAAATAATTTTAAGTACTGCTATTGTTGCAATAGTCAGTCAGTGATTACCAAGAGAGGATAAACAATTTAGCATGTAAATTCAAGTTTGTAATCTTGAAATTGTAAATATTGCTCCATGCTGTTTGGTAACTTGATTTACATGCAGGTAGACATGAGCAAATTGATTCCAAAAGAATCTGCAAATCCATCATTTTGCTTATTTTTGGGGGCCCAGGAAGGTTTAATCAAATAAATTATCATATTTCCCTCTCCTCAACCCTCTCCTCATTTGTCCCAGTACTACAACTCCCCACCCACTTCTCTAGCGGCGGTGGGACTTCTAGTGCAGCTGTTGACAGGGCTACACACAGTCATGTGATCACATAGTGTCAAGGGTGTGTCACAGGTGACAGACTGTCCTGTGGTGTTCAGCTATAGAAGGTAACAGCATTTGGCTGCACAAACTGCTCCTTGACCTTAGATTATTCCTGCTAGATGTATTTGGTATTTTATGTATCGCCTCTGCTTGGTTTTCATCCTTTTCCCTTTAGAATCCTGTGAAGTACCTTAGCTTTTCAACTATTTTTCATCAACATTTCCCTTGGTTTTTTTATATATCTTTATTTTTGGTTTCTCTGTGCTGGTGACTGCTCTTATACCCTTAACAAGTCTTCAGTGCAAGCAGTCGGCTTGCATACACTGGAGAAACTTTGTTGTTGTTGCGGTTCCTCTCCCTGAGTCATCTGGAGAAAAGTTATTTGTTTACTTTTCCCGTTAGTTATCCCTGTATCTTCTTTAGAGGTTAGTGGGGTTGACTAAGTGCTCATCCCATCCGTAACCTACCTAGGGCCTACTTAAGGGTCACCCTGGGCCAGGTATCATACTTGGAACAAGGTGAGGAACCTATCTATGGTGGTGAGGGAAGCCAGGGCCCAGTGGTAAGCTTGGTCAGGGGTTACAATCTCCCCCTTTCCTAGACGCATGGTTTCCCTTCCCTTTTACTTCTCCATATCTAGCGTTACACATAGGGCCTAGTTAGTGGAAAAAGGCCTAGACCAAAAAGAGAAAGATGTGAAGGACCAGTCAGAAAGTTGAGGAGGCTGGACAAGTAAGGGGAGAATAAAGGAGAATTGATTATAATTATATAAAAACTTATAATAGTCTTATTTTTGAACCCTTTCTGTCAGATTCTATCCATATAAGATTGAATCTGCTGGACCAAATTGAGTAAATCTGCCAAAAACTAATTTTCAAAGTTTTGCTCAGTTCTACTTGCTTTCACTTTCATCATCTATTATCCGGTTTACATATTCATAATTGTATCATCTGTATGAGAATTATATTTAATGTGTATAATAATAATAATAATAATAATAATAATAGCAAAGTAATAAAAGTAATAATTATTATTTAATGAAGAATTATTGTGCCAACATAAACCATAAACCATAGCACTTTACAATTCAAAAGATAATTGTAACAACAGAATCAGATTCAGCAATTAACTGTAGTTAAGCCTACATACAATAGGATATAGGGTCCTGCTTATATAGGTAGGTTCGTGAGAAATGCCGTACCTGTCACTGACCACAAGTAACTTATTAGCCTCATTCTGTGTGTCATGGGACGTTACACAATTGGATTACTTTGGAACTTCAAGGACTTTTTTAAAATTATAAATTGGTAAACGAGAGAGTGGGAGGAAGTCTTTATTAAAATAAACTTTTTTTCCTGTGTGTTTTTTTACTCTACATGAGGGTGTCTGATAGATGCCTAACCATTATTAACCCCTGGGTTTGATGCCAACTGTCAATTCACAACTGACATCAACCCCAAAAATATTACCCTGATTTCTACTGCACCTGGGCATTCGGGAAGTGCAGGGAAAAGTGCCAGAATTGGTGCATCTAATGGATGTGCCACTTCTGTGGAAGCTACATGCTGCTTATTTTTAGGCTGATGATACCAGACCCGTGCTGTCTGATTTACCTTGGCTGGTTAGCAAAAATAGGGGGATCCCATGCCGTTTTTTTAAAATGATTTCAATAAATAATTTAAAAAACAGCGCTGCATCCATTTTGGATAATTAGCCAAGGTAAAGCAGACAGCTGGGGGCTGCAGCCTTAACTGCATATCTAAGATAGGGAAGACCCATATCATTTTTTTTTTACTTATTCTCTGTCCACATTTGTTTGCCCCATTTTGCTTTATTTTGCAGCCCTATATCCCTTACTATGACCATTTTACATCCATTTAACAAAACCAAAATTCAGGTCTCTGTTGATTTACATGGGGTTTTGATCGCTTGTTATTGCATTTTGCGCAAAATTTGCCGCAACCAAAAAACCGTAATTGTGGCGTTTGGAATTTTTTTTGCCGCTACACTGTTTACCGTTCAGATTAACTGATTTTATATCTTGATAGATCCCAAATGTGTGTGTATATATATCTTTTTTTAAGCCCTTTAATTTTCAATTGGGAGAAAAGGGGGTAATTAGAACTTTTAGGTTTTTTATTTTTTTTTATTTTTCAATACTTTTTTTTACTTTTTTTAAACTTTTACTTGTACCCCTAGGGCACCATAATGCTCAGCAGTCTAATTTCACTTCTATATTTGCTGATCACAGCTACACAGCTGTGAACACCAGATATCCTCATCTCCTGTCTCACACAGCTCTCGGCTGAAGGAAACAGGAAGTGAATCAAGTGAGCTACAGGAGTCATCATATGACCCTGTGCTATCATGACAACCATTGGATCCACGTTATCACGCCAAGTGACTTCCAGTGTCGTACGGTTAGTAAATATTAACCGCTTCCGCAATTATAATGGCCCTGTCACATTTTGACCGTTTAAGGGGTTAACAGGTACGGGCAGATTGTGAATCTCCTCGTGCCTGCTAAGCACACATGTCAGCTGTACAAATCAGCTGACATGTGTGTGCGGATCGTACCGGCTGGTTGTACTGGGATGTAATTTTACTGCCCACGGTAATTAAGGGTCTAAAGGACTAGATAAAAAGGGAAATAAAGAAAGGATGTAAGTTAGTCGTGCATGACAGGTAGATAAATAGGTTTTTTTTTACAGGACTGAATGCTACAGGGTCATAAATAATCATAGCAGATTCAAAATAGAAATGATTTATAGAAATAAGCTACTGTATATGAACATTGGATCAACCTGACTTTGTCTTAGCAGTGCACAATGGAAAAGATAATATGAATCATTTTGAATTTTTCTTATTAGTAGAGACGAGCACCACATGTATGATCATGATCTTAAGTTTGCAGACAAAAATTACATTTCTTTATAAATTGATCAATGGATGATGAAATGGATGAAGTTAAGACTTAAATGTACATAGGTATTTCACAACCAAGATATTACATAGTCATTTGAAGTTAATAATTTTAGAAAATTAAGAAAGTGAATCATATTCCTTTAGTATAGAAAGTCTTAGACATAATCTCCAATCATAAGGATAAAGAAATAAAAGGAATAATATCCATCAAGTTAGCATTAGCAGTTTCATTCTAAAGTCTAAATCATTTCAGAATCCTAAAACTTCAGAGAGTTGCCAGACAAAAAGGAGACTCTTAAGGGTTATATTTTAGTCAAAGAATATCCCTGCTATAAAGACAATGATGCAGATTTATTAATTCAATTAGTCCAGTTTGCAAGTGTTACTGCATTAAAAATGGAATTCATGTTCTAATTATACAGAGAATGATTTATCAACCCTTTCTTCGACTTCTCTTAATGTACTGGCATAAGGAAAAGTCATAAACCTTGTGAATTGTCAGTATTTATAATTACACCCCAATCGAATGAGGTAGTCCAAATGTAAAATCTATGATAGTGTCATTTATGGTACAACTGTATTCATATTTGACAGATGGTCTCTTTGCACACAACCGGAATGACATAAAAAGCAATATCTCAAGCTATGTTTTGTATAAAAAATATACACACTCTGAGTAGAAAGGATCAAAAGGAAGTAACAATATTTGTCTTTATATCCATATTGTTTTAATTTTGGCATCAGTAGGATATGTGAAACTTTGTACTATTTCTTTGTGATGAAGAGTATATCCATAGAGCAATGGTTGTCACCTTCCAACAATTTATAATTTATTTTTTCTACCTCCAGACTCTAATTATACAGAAATCTTTAAACTCAGTTAAAAGTTTGTATCGAAAGCATATTAGTAATATAATGTGCTGACACCAACCCGAATCATATTACCTTAAAAACGTATTACTTTATTTACATATATGCCACAAAGGTACACACATTTAAACGAAAAGTGATGTGAAGAAAGGTGGGAATCAATTCCCCTAATTCTCACCCTTCCTATCATACAGGGGTCGGCGTCCTACAGTTCATTGACGCCCCCGTTCCTCGTCGACTTGAGTCCTGTCCTGACCCTCCACTCACACTAAAGAAATTCCCATGTGTCTAGATAATAAGTGGGTAAGGTGAAACACCCAAGAAAAAACCAACAGGGATAGTGTGTGATATCATAAGACATTTAATCACTGTCAGTAAACGTCATGGATAGTCTATGGGATGGGTTATAACTCAGTCGACTGTCAATCAATATAATAAAACTTTTGCTGCATTTTAGTCCAGGATGCACCCTACGCATTTCGCCCTCTTATCAAGTTAATAGGGCTCATCAGGGGTACGGCGGCATTGATCCTTGACACTTATGTCACAGCTACAACCTAGAATATAAACAGAATTTTGAGACCACTATTACCAATTCTGGAAGTCTGTGATTGCAATATAATGTGGATAGAAAGACAATACTGACCATTAGTATTGAGTAGATACCAAGGAATCTATACTGTTAAAGGATTTTTCCTCCTCCAGGAACCAAATCAGGACATTGTTTCTAATGATTTAAGCAATAAAGAGTATATAAACAGAGTACATCATTGTGCATAGAATAAAACCGCACATATATACACATATATACAGTTAGGTCCAGATATATTTGGACAGTGACACAAGTTTTGTTATTTTAGCTGTTTACAAAAACATGTTCAGAAATACAATTACATATATAACATGGGCTGAAAGTGCACACTCCCAGCTGCAATATGAGAGTTTTCACATCCAAATCGGAGAAAGGGTTTAGGAATCATAGCTCTGTAATGCATAGCCTCCTCTTTTTCAAGGGACCAAAAGTAATTGGACAAGGGACTCTAAGGGCTGCAATTAACTCTGAAGGCGTCTCCCTCGTTAACCTGTAATCAATGAAGTAGTTAAAAGGTCTGGGGTTGATTACAGGTGTGTGGTTTTGCATTTGGAAGCTGTTGCTGTGACCAGACAACATGCGGTCTAAGGAACTCTCAATTGAGGTGAAGCAGAACATCCTGAGGCTGAAAAAAAAGAAAAAAATCCATCAGAGAGTTAGCAGACATGCTTGGAGTAGCAAAATCAACAGTCGGGTACATTCTGAGAAAAAAGGAATTGACTGGTGAGCTTGGGAACTCAAAAAGGCCTGGGCGTCCACGGATGACAACAGTGGTGGATGATCGCCGCATACTTTCTTTGGTGAAAAAGAACCCGTTCACAACATCAACTGAAGTCCAGAACACTCTCAGTGAAGTAGGTGTATCTGTCTCTAAGTCAACAGTAAAGAGAAGACTCCATGAAAGTAAATACAAAGGGTTCACATCTAGATGCAAACCATTCATCAATTCCAAAAAAAGACAGGCCAGAGTTAAATGTGCTGAAAAACACCTCATGAAGCCAGCTCAGTTCTGGAAAAGTATTCTATGGACAGATGAGACCAAGATCAATCTGTACCAGAATGATGGGAAGAAAAAAGTTTGGAGAAGAAAGGGAATGGCACATGATCCAAGGCACACCACATCCTCTGTAAAACAGGGTGGAGGCAATGTGATGGCATGGGCATGCATGGCTTTCAATGGCACTGGGTCACTTGTGTTTATTGATGACATAACAGCAGACAAGAGTAGCCGGATGAATTCTGAAGTGTACCGGGATATACTTTCAGCCCAGATTGAGCCAAATGCCGCAAAGTTGATCGGACGGCGCTTCATAGTACAGATGGACAATGACCCCAAGCATACAGCCAAAGCTACCCAGGAGTTCATGAGTGCAAAAAAGTGGAACATTCTGCAATGGCCAAGTCAATCACCAGATCTTAACCCAATTGAGCATGCATTTCACTTGCTCAAATCCAGACTTAAGACGGAAAGACCCACAAACAAGCAAGACCTGAAGGCTGTGGCTGTAAAGGCCTGGCAAAGCATTAAGAAGGAGAAAACCCAGCGCTTGGTGATGTCCATGGGTTCCAGACTTAAGGCAGTGATTGCCTCCAAAGGATTCGCAACAAAATATTGAAAATAAAAAATTTTTTTTGGGTTTGGTTTATTTGTCCAATTACTTTTGACCTCCTAAAATGTGGAGTGTTTGTAAAGAAATGTGTACAATTCCTACAATTTCTATCAGATATTTTTATTCAAACCTTCAAATTAAACGTTACAATCTGCACTTGAATTCTATTGTAGAGGTTTCATTTCAAATCCAATGTGGTGGCATGCAGAGCCCAACTCGCGAAAATTGTGTCACTGTCCAAATATTTCTGGACCTAACTGTATATACCTAATACACAGGATTCGGGGTATATATATATATATATATATATATATATATCTCAGCACGTCTGAAATCCAAGCTCAACCACAAATGCAGTTGACAATCTAGGAGAATCAAAATATACACATAAACAAACTCCTGCCTTTGAAAAAATTTTTCCTAAAACACACTCATGTATATTTATGCACACACAAATATGTCCAGGTATCCATATACCTACTGTAAACGCTTATGGGTATGTGTCAAGAAATCTAGGAGCTAATCCAATGGTCCAGGCCCATTCACCTGTACCTGACAATTTAGACAATCAAGATATAAGCAACATGCGTGCATATATGCTTCCCTAGATAAAAAGAACAGTAAATATATATATACACATATACCTGGTATGGATAAATAAGGCTAGATATCAACACGCCTGGGGATTCATCCCGTAGTGCAGGCTCATTTACATGACTGACAGTACAATCTGTCCCCCTTGGAAAATATACAAAAATAAAAATAACATTAGAGCATTTCAGCAGTGTGGATATAACAGCACTCCAGAGAAGATAAATACTCAAAAATACAACAGCCGGATTCCAATAGTATCCCACATACCTAGAGTAATCCTGGTCCTCGAAGACCCGATGATAAAGGACCACGACACCTCTGAAAAGCCAAAAAGACATATGTCCAGGCTCAATCATCCCATGTCACCCACCAGCGGTGTATATGTATCTCCAAAGCAGGTATACATTTCGGTATAGGTGTAATACATATAATAATAAAATCATACCTGAGCGGTTAATGTCACCTGGGTAGCGGTACGCCTCCAGTGCGGGTGTCTGCTTAACCACTAGCAGACCCAGCCAGCTTATAAACCTTAAAATTCGCGCCAAGACCGGCTGTAAAGCCACTCCCACCATCGTCATTTCCGGGAGTCGCAGCAGGGAAACGAATCCCACAAGGCACAAGACTGGAAAGATGGTTCCGTGTGGTAGAACGTTCCTACCCACTGCACATGCGCGTATCGCAATGGAGCGCGCACGCGCACAATCCCAATCGGAACTCTGAGACCCCATTCCTATACAGAATAGTATTACAAGTCTGCGCACCCGCGTCCAGAACCAGAACACATGTATGCCGATCTGAAAATGGGCATCCATTGTTGCGCACACATCCAGCAGGCACATATATATAATGTGCTGCCCAATCATTTTATAGAAACAGGTCAATTTCTTCTTCTTCCCAGAATGGTATAGAAAACTGTGCTGTTTAGCTAATATAAGCAATTAAATATAAAGGAGAGTCATAGGTTTATATCTCGTGTATTTCTGAGTACCCTCCACCTCTCGCTAGCTGATACCATTCTTTCGAAAAGTTATTGATAGGCAACGTGCATCAATGGGAAAATGGACATGCCCCTGTAAAATGACAGCGACAAAAAGGGAGCAGGAGAAGGACAAATAAGAAGGAAACATAACAAATCCTTTGTGCCTCAGTGATAGCTGTGAGAGGGAGATGGAGAACTGCGGAGGAACAAGTGATTGGCTAGAGCATACAAAATAGTTTTTTGTCTTTAGTTTTTGAGCTACATATCAGGAAAGCCTGAACACACAGCCCAATTAGGATAGCTAACTGGCATAAATTCATGAGCACTACATTGGTAAAAAGTACATACACACTCCTCCCGGAAGAAGTGGTCGCTAAACCGCGAAACTGCTGTAGGAAGTCTCCTCACCCAGTCCCTTTGTTCCCTTGAATCACCCTTCTGCCAGGGTAAGCATCATCTCCTAAAGCCCTTTGTTTTCCTACTATGCAATATTGATACTTGTCACTTTACTGTAGTGCACTTTTGCATATCTGCACTTTAGTTCCAACCCATTGCTTTTGAAGTCTCCCTGCAATGGGTTTCTGTCTTCTGGGATGCCCCTATCCCCTGTTGTGCCTCAGTCAATTACTTTGTCTATCTGCTTTATCTGTGCTAGCACCTTTTCTTGTGCTGCTATATGTCCTTATGCTATGTCCTTATTATACTCAAATAAAATCATTCTTATTGCACATTAAAACTCCTTTTTGTTGTGTGTTTCTAATTGACTGGGAGTTTGCTGTCTTGTGGTTTTTCTTAAGGGCTTGTCTGTGCCCTTTATTAAGTACTAGCTGTACTACCCGGCTTCGCCCGGGTTAATAACTCTGTTAACAAAATAGAATGTATTAACAAAAATGTATTCTGCACACAACCACAAAACAAATAGATAGAAATGTAATTATTAAAAGGCATAAACTAAGCTAATAGAAGCATTTCACAACATATATTTCAACACGACAGATATTCCACACAGATTTAATTAAATTGGCCAAGTAATGTGAAGTAATCTTCTACTCCTTATTCGAAAGCCTTTTGATAGACGAAATTCTTAGTGCTTCCTTCAGGGGCAAAGACGAACAGATTTTTGGCTGTTCCAACTCTTGAACAGGCCACATAAAGTTGACCATGAGAAAAGCATGGAGATTGTAAATCAATTCCAACTACTTTCAAAGAATGTCCCTGAGCCTTGTTGATGGACATAACAAATGCCAGTCGAACAGGAAACTGGAGGCATTTAAAATCAAAAGGCAAATCAAATGGAATAAGAGGAATTGTTGGAATGAAAACATCTTCTCCTGTGGCACATCCTGTCAAAATAGTTGCCTCAATTACATATGGAACCAGGTTCTTAATCAAGAGTCTTGCTCCATTACATAGCTTTGGTGGATCCAAATTTCTCAATAGCAGAATAGGTGCTCCAGGTTTTTGAAAGAGGTTGTGAGGAGGAAGTCCTTGTGGCGCCAAGGAATTGAGGAACTCAGTTGGATAAAATAATGCTTGAGCAGGGTCTATTACTGTATCCACTGACTTGTAGGTTGGGCACACACCTGGAAGGAGATTTAGAATTTGAAGATTGATTTTGTTGACGCTGTCATTTTTGGGAGCTAGAATAGCTCTTTCACACAGCCAGCCAGAATTTTTGAAGGGGAGTTGGATGTTTGGAAAAACCTTTGCTTTCAACTCGTCAATGGAAGTCACAATGCAACAAAAGTTGCTTGTGAAGGTGATCTGTCCAATGGTTGAGTTTACGGGTGCTTTGCCATCTCCAATAGTCAACAGCTGGCTCGAAAACAGTCCAGCAGAAACATCACCTGTCATGTATACCCACGTGTTTGTGTTCAGTGACATTTTCTTTACTTTTCTCCAAAGTTATGATGCTTAAAGACACGCATTGAGTTTGTCTGCAGGGGTTGATCTTGGAATAACAGGTAATGTTTGGCGGAAGTCACCTGCCAAAACAACAACTACTCCTCCCATGATATATTTGTTGCTACGCAGGTCTTGCAGCAGTCCGTCCACTGCTTCCAGAGCCCTTTTGTGTGACATGGTGCATTCATCCCAAATGATGGCACTGCATTTTTGATGCAATTTGGCCAATCCTGATCCCTTAGCAATATTACACACGGGGCTGTCACTATGAGACAGGTTAAGTGGTAGTTTGAATGTCGAATGTGCTGTCCTGCCACCTTTTAAAAGCGTAGCAGTAATTCCAGAAGATGCCACTGCAAGTGCAATCTTATTTTGTTGTCAAAATTTTGTCAGGAGCAAGTTGATTACAAATGTCTTTCCTATTCCACCTGGAGCATCAAGGAAGACAATTCCACCTTTTTTGGCTTCACTGAAACTTAAAATGTAGTTATAGGCGTCCCTTTGATCTGGTACCAATATTGGCTCATTCTGAGACACAAATGTTGTCAGTTCATCAATATTGTAGTTTGTTTCTATGAAAATCTCATTTGGATGCCTTCAGAATTTCTTATTGGAGCAGGCAAACCAAGCAACTGTAAGGCTTTTCCTGACATTGCTATGCACTGATCTTCAAGGAGCATTAAAGTTTCATTGAACATTTCCTCAGTGAAGTTGATGATTTGCTGAGGATTTTCCCTTCTAATCTGTATGAGGATGTCCTCACTGAGATCAGTTTTGTACTTTGTCCAAATATCAAGAGGATTTGAAATGCTACAGGTTGTTAGAATAATAGCAAAGAGGTGTCTTAGTCGCTTTGGGGTTTGTGTGGCTGCTGCTTCATTGAGGGTCATGTCCTAATTTCCAGCATTTTCCATAAGTCCTTTTCTTTGGCAAGCGTCCCTTAATGTTTCACACACATGTCCTTCGACAGTCTTCAGGTCAGAAAATGATGTAGGGCATTTGACAACATGAAGTTTTTGATAGGATGAAGCATTTTATGGATGAACAGTGAAGACACGAACAAGAGTATCAGTTGCTTTCACCCCTGGATAGCCTTCAATATCAAGTCCCCGTTTCCTCCGTTCTAGTGTTTTTCTGGAGGCATTCCAAGTGTAGTACTTTGGTAAATCACAGTAGAGAATTGTTTTTGCAAAAGAGTCTTGTTGACATAGCTCAAAAAATGCCAAGAGGGTGGTCTTAGGTGGTGTTAGGAGCTGCTGCTGCCAGTTTGCTGGGTTAAAGTAAATTCTCTGTCCGTTTTCCAAGTGCACACTCAGATGCACAACTGGTGGGTAGCGCTCATGAATGGAAAATCCTAGTATTCTCCAAACAGCTTGATTGTTGCTCATGTACCTGCCCATCTGGAATGCCTCCACTTCATTAATAATGGGTCCATTTTTCTGGAGTTCAAAAACTGCTTGATCACTTCCTTTGTGGACATATTTGCAGATATACTTGATTGATTTCACAGAGTTTCAAGATTCGACATTTATGTGAGCCTGGAAGATTTTTGAGAGCAAAGGGTTGTAAGGCACTACCGACCTGTTGTCAATTTCTGCCTCTTGGAGTGATGATCCAACACGCATTTTGAGCTCTGCTATGAAACCACCATCCCCTGGCTTTATTCTTCGGTAGACTGGATATCCATCTTGTCCTGTTTGGGTTTCTTGGACCAGGGATCATGGGTAATGCTTTGAACACCTGACATCAATCATACAGGGAGAATTTTTGTTGAGACTCCCACACGGACTATGGATCATGTTTTTTGTGACGGTGTCAAACAGCAATGGGTCAAGCTGAGGGCCTGGAAATTCAGCACTGCTGATATTGTCAATTTCGGTAGGCTGTATTTTTTTGTTTCAGCCAGATCAAGATGTGGGCGTGAGGAAGGCCTCTTTTTTGCCATTCAACTGAATACATCCAGCACTGCGTCTCACCATAAATATGTAATTTTGTGATGAGATTTATCATTTTTGAAAGTTTCTGTTTGAAAACCCGAGCAATAAGGTCATGGTGATTCACTGTTTTTTGGCTCGGCAACAGGTGCCCTCCAATTTCCTCCCAGGGAGGATTGCAAGTAAATGTGATGAAAAGATCTGGACAGCCATACTTTCTCACATAAGTCATTGCATCCTGTGTGTACTCATGCATGTGTCGTGGGCTTCCAGTGACAGTTGATGGAAGAATAACCATTTTCCCCAACTTTTTTGGATCAGCATCATTTGCAACAGCATCTCTAAGGTGAATATATTCCTCTGCCCTTAGCTTCTTTTGATTTAGTCAGATATATAAAAGACGTTCACTCTCAATCTTTGCATACATGTCAACAATAAATGGGTGGAAGAGGTGTCTGCATTTCAAGATGTGATTTTCCTTTGCAAATCTTGTCATGATCCTATATGCATAGAAGTCCATGGCAGACACTTTTTTTCCTGAAGGGTTGCCTGTTGTAGGATCTGTCTGAGGTATTCCAAAGTGATAGCCTTCCTATCCCTGCCAAATGATGATTGGATATTGCAAAGCATCATAGGACCTGTGAGATTCTGCTACTCGTTGCAAACTATTGTTCCATTTTTGAAGCACAATGTCACGGCTTTGAAAATCATTACCTACAATCAAGATGGCTACCTCATCAAATGTGGGAGCATTGAATCGTCGCTGATGTTCACCTTGTGGTGTTTTGTCAGCTCGAATGACAACCTTGTAATCGTCATTTGGCATGCATTAAAGTGCAGTCTTGAAAAGTTGAACATATGGATTGTTGGAGTGAAGGAACTGCTGCAAAATAGTGACACTATCAAGGCGAGTGTTAGGAATTAACTTCCCTTAACGACTGCGGGCAGTAAAATTACATCCTGTTTTAACGTGATTTAATGACCAGGGACGTAATTTTACTGCCTAAACTTCATTTGATTGCCGTGGCCATAGCAATGGCTTTCAAATGATGTCCCCTGCTGTTTCTTACAGCAGGGGACCTTTGCTTGACCCCAGGCTTCACCATCCCCCATCGACGATCGATGTGATTGGCTGTTCAAATCTGAACCGCCAACCACATCGTTTGCATTGTTTTTAGCTAAAACAATGCCTAAATCAATGCGATACTGTGAGATTCGGCTATGAGGTGCTGCAGCCGCTGCAGCACATCATAGCTGGAGCTCAAACATGGCGCCCTCCAGCCCCTGCAGCACTGATTGGAGCGATCGTGCTATGACGCGCAATCGCTCCAATCAGTGTGCAGTGGGGCGGTCTGATCTGGAGGTGACTGCCCTCCACAGGCCTGTGCTGGTTTGGGAAGCCCTCCCCCAACATGTCTGCAGCGTCCACTGGTTAGTACTTGTAGTACCACACCATCGCTGCAGCTGCCGCCGCCGCTGCTGATGTCCCCGCTTCTGCTGCACGTGAGTACAGTGCTCCCCTTACAGCCCCTGCGCGCTCCCGCGATGTCCCCTGCGTGCTCCTGCAATGTCCCCTGCGCGCTCCCATGATTGCCCCTGTCCGTGCCCCCCCGGCGATCTGCCTCCCCCACGTCCCGATCTGCCCCTCGACATCCCGATCTGCCTGCCTCCCCCATGCTCTCTATTCTGCTTTTGCAGCTCATTCTTTGCTCTCCCCCTCCCCCTCCGCTCTCCACCTCCCCCTCCGCTCTCCCCCTACCCCTCCGCTCTCCCCCTACCCCTCTTCTCTCGTCTTACCTGTCTTCACCGGGTCATCCGAGGTCTTCACTGGCCCGATCACATCTGCCTCCATTGCTGGGTCCTTCCTGAATATTCTGCAGAGCTGTCCAACGTTCTGCCTGCTGCTCCTGTAAATCTGTCCATCTCGCTGCCTTCTTGTTCCTTTTGCAGTTCCTCTGGTCAGTGATCCTCCTGCTAATCCTCTGGGTAATGTGAGTATAACTATTTTTTTTTTCCCTGTATCCCCTGTCCATTTTTATACCTCATCCGTCCGTGCGTCCCGCCGAGTGCTGATCAGGGATGCAGATAGCTTATCTGCATCCGTGGTCAGTTTTCGGCGGGACGTTTTTTTCCTGTATCCCCGACGCTTTTTGTATCGCATCTGTCCGTGCGTCCCGCCGAGCGCTGATCACATGACGTATCGGCATCCCTGCTCAATTTTCGGTCGGAGTAACTTTTTTTTCCCCGTATCCCCGATGCTTTTTATATCTCATCCGACCGTGCATCCTGCAGCAGCCGATCAGTGCACCGCGTCTGTGCGTTTGAAAAGTCAAATGGCGTTCCTTCTCTTCCGAGCCCCGCCATGCGCCCAAACAATTACTTGCCACCACATATGAGGTATCTGCGTACTTGGGAAAAATTGCACGATATGTTTTATGGTGCAGTTTTTCCTGGTACCGTTGTAAATGAAAAAGCTACCTGGTTGAAGCAAAAATTTTGTGGTAAAAAAAAAATAATTTTCACGGTTCAATGTTATCAACTTCTGTGGGTGGAGCCCCTGGGGGTGCAAGGGGCTCACCAAATATCTAGATAAATTCCTTGAGGGGTCTAGTTCCAAAATTGGGTCACTTGTGAGGGAGCGCCACTGTTTAGGCACCATAGGGGGTCTCCAAACGTGACATGGTATCCGCTAATGATTCCAACCAATTTTGCTGACAAATGTTGCTCCTTCTCTTTTGAGCCCTGCCATGCGCCCAAACAATTACTTTCCACCACATGTGAGGTATCTGCATACTCAGGAGAAATTGCACAATACGTATTATGGTGCATTGTTTCCTAATACCCTTGTGAAAAAAAGCTACCTTGTTCAAGTAACAGTTTTGTGGTAAAAAAAAATATTGTATTCATGGCTCAACATTATCAACTGATGTGGAGCCCCTTGGGGGTCGCTAAACATCTAGATAAATTCCTTGAGGGGTCTAGTTTCCAAAATGGGGTCACTTCTGGGGGGACCTCCACTGTTTAGGCACCATAGGGGGTCTCCAAACGTGACATGGTATCCGCTAATGATTCCAACCAATTTTGCTGACAAATGGTGCTCCTTCTCTTTTGAGCCCTGCCATGCGCCCAAACAATTACTTTCCACCACATGTGAGGTATCTGCATACTCAGGAGAAATTGCACAATACGTATTATGGTGCATTGTTTCCTAATACCCTTGTGAAACAAAGCTACCTTGTTCAAGTAACAGTTTTGTGGTAAAAAAAAATATTGTATTCATGGCTCAACATTATCAACTGATGTGGAGCCCCTTGGGGGTCGCTAAACATCTAGATAAATTCCTTGAGGGGTCTAGTTTCCAAAAAGGGGTCACTTTTGGGGGGAGCTCCATTGTTTAGGCACCTCAGGGGGTCTCCAAATGCAACATTACGTCAGCTAATGATTTCAACCAATTTTTCTGTCAAATGGCACTCCTTCTCTTCTGAGCCCCGCCATGCACCCAAACAATTACTTTCCACCACATATGAGGTATCGTCGTACTCAGGAAAAAATGCACTATAAATTTTATGGTGCATTTTTTCCTGATACCCTTGTGAAAAAAAGCTACCTAGTTGAAGCAACAGTTTTGTGGTAATTTGTTTTTTTTTTTTCACAGCTCAACGTTATAAATGTCTGTGAAGCCCCCAGGGGTTCAAAGTGCTCACCAAACATCTAGAAAAATTATTTGAGGGCTCTAGTTTCCAAAATGGGGTCACTTGTGGGGGAGCTCCATTGTTTAGGCACCTCAGGGGGTCTTCAAACCCGACATGGCGTCCACTATTGAGGGCAACTAATTTTGCACTCAAAAATTAAAATGGAGCTCCTTGCCTTCTGAGCCCTGCCGTGTGCCCAAACATTTGATTTCCACTACATATTAGGTATCTGCGTACCCAGGAGAAAATGCACAATACGTTTTATGGTGCATTTTTTATACCCTAGTGAAAAAAAAAGCTACCTAGTTGAAGCAACAGTTTTGTGGTAAATGTTTTTTTTTCTTTTCACAGCTCAACGTTATAAATGTCTGTGAAGCCCCCAGGGGTTCAAAGTGCTCACCAAACATCTAGAAAAATTACTTGAGGGCTCTAGTTTCCAAAATGGGGTCACTTGTGGTGGAGCTCCATTGTTTAGGCACCTCAGGGGGTCTTCAAACCCGACATGGCGTCCGCTAATGAGTGCAGCTAATTTTGCGTTCAAAAATTCAAATGGCGCTCCTTCCCTTCCGACCTCTGTCGTGCACCCAAACAATGATTTTTATAACATATGAGGTATCAATGTACTCAGGAGAAAATGCACAATAAATTGTATGGTGCACTTTCTCTTTTCTCCTTTGTGAAAATGAAAATTTTATGGCTAAAGTAACATTTTTGTGTTAAAAAGTAACATTTTCATTTGTTTCCTACCACATTGCTTTGGTTCCTGTGAAGCACCTAAAGGGTTAATAAACGTCTTGGATGTGATTTTGAGCAGTGTGAGGGGGGCAGTTTTTAGAATGGGGTAACTTTTGAGTATTTTCTGTCACCTAGGCCTCTCAAAGTCATTTCAAATGTGATGTGGTGCCTAAAAAAAAATATTTTCTAAATTTTGTTGGAAAAATGAGAAATTGCTGATGAACTTTGACCCCTTCTAACTTCCTAACAAAAAAAATGTGTTTCGAAAATTGCACTGATGTAAAGTAGACATGTGGTTAATTTTATTTAGTAACTATTTAGTGTGACATATCTCTCACATTTGTAAGCTTAAATTTTCAAAGTTTGAAAATTGCAAAATTTTCAAAATTTTCGCAAACTTTCCAAAATTTTCACAAATAAACGCAAAACTTATCGGCCTAAATTTATCACTGACATGAAGTACAATATGACACGAAAAAACAATGTCAGAATCGCCAGGATCCGTTGAAGCGTTCCAGAGTTATAACCTGTCAAAGTGACACTGGTCAGAATTGCAAAAAAATGGCCCGGTCATTAGGATGTTTTAGTGGCCGGGGGTGGAGGGGTTAAAGAGCATCTCCGCTGAGCCTCTGCTTCTGCATTTCCCATGAAGAAGAGTTGAAGAAATTGAGGTTCTTCTCCTTGTAATGGAAGCAGTGACCCAATTGAGTGGTAAACCTGTCCTTGAACTTTAAATGTTGACATAAATCCTGTTGTAAACATTTCTTTTTTTGCACCAAATGATGTCATTTGGAAGCAGGAGTTGTACTTCCTAATGTTTTCCAAGAAATGCTTTGATATTGTACTGCTCCCTGTCATCAGAGACTTTAGGGGATCTGGTGGTGACAGGAGAGGTGGAAGTTTTATCTTGCCATTTGCACAGCATAAACTCGGCGGTTCATCTTTCCATTTCAGGGCACTGCAGTACATACAGACCACATCCATTTTTCCCATCTACACTTTAGGATGATCCTGATAGTTTATGTCTGACTGGTAACAAAAGGCAGCATGTTTCAAATCTCTAACCATTTCCTGTGCCCTGGTGGAAGAAATAGCAATTCTCTTAGTGGCAAATTGGCCTTCTCTCTGCTGAGATGACTCATTGGCCCTTGAGGAAGCAGCTCTTGTTTTCATGTCTGCAAGTCTCGCTTACCTCTCCTCAGAAAGTTCATTGGCTCTTGAGGAAGCAGCTCTTGTTCTCTTGTCTGCAAGCCTCGCTTCCCTCTCCTCAGAAAGTTCATTGGCCCTTGAGGAAGCAGCTTCTGTTCTCATGGTTGTCAGCCTTGTTTCTCTGTCTTCACATTTTCCATTGGCTCGTAATGCAGCTTTTCTTTTCGTATCAGCTGATATTCGTGCCAAGGAACTCCTTTTCTTATGAGGCATTATTGTGGTAAAAATAGTCTGTAACTGACAGTTTCTATATCCTCTCACATACAGGTAATGTGACTGACATCAGCCTTTCCACCAACACACCCTAATTGACATCCTATGACCTCACACAAGGTTTGTTATACTGAGAATGTCCTTTGTTGCCTATATTAACCAATCAGAGCTCAGATTAATTAACTATAGCAAAATAGAAGCTGAGCTGTGATTGGTTACTATTGGCAGCCTGATAAATCTCCAGGCAACAGAAAGCCCTTCCCCTGACAGTATATATTAGCTCACACATACACATAATAGACAGGTCATGTGACTGACGGCTGCCGTATTTCCTATATGGTACATTTGTTGTTCTTGTAGTTTGGCTGCTTATTAATCAGATTTTTATTTTTGAAGGATAATACCAGACATGTGTGTGTTTTAGGGTGATTATGTGGCGAGGTTGGTGTATGTGTGGTGAAATGTGTGCTGAGGGTGGTATATGTGTTTAAGTATGTGGTAGTGTGTGGCGCATTTTGTGTGTGTGGTCATATCCCCGAGTGTGGTGAGTATCCCATGTCAGGCCCCCACCTTAGCAACTGTACGATATATACTCTTTGGCGCCATCGCTCTCATTCTTTAAGTGCCCCTTGTTCACATCTGGCAGCTGTCAATTTGCCCCAACACTTTTCGTTTCACTTTTTCCCCATTATGTAGATGGGGGCAAAATTGATTGGTAAATTGGAACGCGCGGGGTTAAAATTTCACCTCACAACATAGCCTATGATGCTCTTGGGGTCCAGACGTGTGAGTGTGCAAAATTTTGTAGCTGTAGCAGTGCAGATGCCAATCCCGGACATACATACATACATACATAAACACATTCAGGTTTATATATTAGATGACCACCTAGAGACACTAAATGAGACCATGAGTTTTTTTTTTGTTGGATATAAATTCATGGTCAGTACAATTGGTAAAAAGTCAACCTTAATAGTATAATTATGTAATCTGTAGTGATGCGTGAGCATGCTCGACAATGCTTGATACTCGGTCGAGCATCAGGTTGTTCAAAACGCTTGGTCCTCAATAGAGTATCCTTATGCTTGGGCACCATGCTTTAGTCCTTGCCAAGAATCTTTTGTTTATTATTTCACCCACAAAACATACTTGGATTGCCTGCCAATCACAGTAATGCCATAGCTATGTTGGCTACTGGCATTACTGTAATTGGAAGGCCGTATTGCATCATCCGATTTATATAAGATCTGATGATGCCATGCTTGTAGAACCGTAGCTGGAAATAGTTTAAGGAGAGCTTCAGCTGGAGAACATATCAGAGACATTTTAAAGTCCTTGCTGCTGCAATATAAAAAAATCAATTATATTCTCTAATAAAACTCCTCTTAGCTGCATTTAGTGCAGGGCTGCTTGAGAAGAGAATTAGAAGCATCTAGGTAAGGATTTGATTATAGCCTTAAAGACCTTGCTGATACATTAAGGAAACTGAAGCTCAGATCTAACAGTGTTGAGAACAGTATGGAAGACATTCAATGTTTCGATAAAAATATCTCAAATGCAAAACATATCATGCCATGCTGGCATGTAGCATGTTGTTAAACCAATGGGTTGGTATACACATGATCATTCTCAAAGCAAGATATATATGCTTTAGCGTATGAAAGCGCAACATTCGCACCCATAGCAGTCCTGCAAATCTGCCCATAGAAGTCATTCCCAAACACAAAAAAGGTTTTCTGAAGTATTAAATGTAGTAACTCGAGACAAAATTAGATGGTATTAGATATAGCGATAAATAAGTGAGAATTCTCTTTGCCTATTCCAACCCTCCAGAGTGTGATTGAGGTATATAAGCTGAAAATATCAAAGGTGATGAGTAGGCTTTGTGGAGATATTTGTTATATTTAATTAACGATACATAAAAATTGTTTTTCATTCAATAGAAAGGATACGTGTATGGCTAACTTCTGGAGAAGGGTTAGTGTATTAGATTCATGTAGGCAGGGATTCTAGCTTTACAGATGTTGCTGCTAACACAAAACTACTTTTCAAGGCTAATTCACATTTTTGGTTTCTAATTATCTAATAATACCATTTTTAGCCGTAATTAGTGGAAGGCTAACTGCTGGAAAAGTGATAGTGTATTAAAGGCATGCAGGCAGCAATTCTGGCCTTACAGACCTTGCTGCTGCTATGTTAACAAAAGTTATTTTCAGGGCTAATTGAAATTTATTTTCTAATAATTCGAATCTTAGTTGTTAGTAGTACTAGTAATTAGTACAGGGAGAGCTGCTGGAGAACGGATAGTGGAAATGAGGCATGTAGGCAGAGGGACTAGTCTTCGAGACCTTGCTGGTATGTAAAAAATCTATTTTATAATATTGCTCTTATTTGCATTTAGTGTAGGGCAAGCTGCTGAAGAAGAGATAGTATACTAGAGGCATGCAAGCAAAGATTCTAGCCTTACAGACCTTGCTGCTGCTAGCTTAACAAAAAAATCCTTTTCAGGGTAATTCAAATCTATTCTATTTTCTAATAATACATTTTCTAGCTGTTATTAGTGTAAGGAGACATGTTGGAAAGGGATAGTGTATTGGAGGTATGTAGGTAAGTATAGAGATGAGCGAACCGGTCCCGGTTCGGCTCGAGGCGGTTCGCCGAACGGGGGGTCTGGCTCGAGTTCGGCTCGTCGAACGTTCGACGAACCGAACTCGAGCCCATAGGAAACAATGGCAGGCAATCACAAACACAGTAAAACACCTAGAAAACACCCTCAAAGGTGTCCAAAAGGTGACAAACAACTCACAACACAACACAAACACATGGGAAAGTGACAAGGACATGTACTCATGCGAAAACAAAACAGCTGGACAAGGAAAAAGAGGAGGACACACAGATATAGGCATGGCACGCCCTTCTAAAGTCATGTAAAACACCGCAAGGTGACTCCAAGCGGAGTCTCCCTTTTTTCCAAAAATTGGGCCCCACACACCCACCCCTTCAGTGGCAGCAGTTGTGCCCCAGTTGTACACTTCACAGCTAGATTTGCATCAAGCACATTCAAAAATACGCCATTCTTATCCGTCCCCAGGATGACACCGGGGTAGGTAGCAAAGTCTTTCCTGATCCCAGCTCTGTTCATCTTGGCTTCTTTTAAAAACACAGCAAGCAAGGGTTACTCCAAGCGGAGTCTCCCTTTTTTCCAAAAATTGGGCCCCACACACACCCACCCCTTCAGTGGCAGCACTTGGGCCCTAGTTGCAAACAGGATGTTTTGATTTGCATCAAGCACATTCAAAAATACGCTATTCTTAGCCGTCCCCAGGATGACACTGGGGTAGGTAGCAAAGTCTTTGCTGACCCATGACTTGTTCATCTTGGCTTCTTTTAAAAACAATGTAAGCAAGGGTTACTCCAAGCGGAGTCTCCCTTTTTTCCAAAAATTGGGCCACACAGACACCCACCACATCAGTGGCAGCACTTGGGCCCTAGTTGCAAACAGGATGTTTTGATTTGCATCAAGCACATTCAAAAATACGCTATTCTTAGCCGTCCCCAGGATGACACCGGGGTAGGTAGCAAAGTCTTTCCTGATCCCAGCTCTGTTCATCTTGGCTTCTTTTAAAAACACAGCAAGCAAGGGTTACTCCAAGCGGAGTCTCCCTTTTTTCCAAAAATTGGGCCACACAGACACCCACCACATCAGTGGCAGCACTTGGGCCCTAGTTGCAAACAGGATGTTTTGATTTGCATCAAGCACATTCCAAATCCACAAGCATTTACTCTCCCCAGGATGACACAGGGGTAGTAAATTCCTTCTGGATCCATGACTTGTTCATTTTGATGAACGTCAGTCTGTCCACATTGTCACTGGACAGACGCGTGCGCTTATCTGTCAGCACACACCCAGCAGCACTGAATACACGTTCAGAGACAACGCTGGCAGCTGGACACGACAAAATCTCCAAGGCGTAACTGGAGAGCTCTGGCCATTTTTCTATGTTTGAAGCCCAAAAGGAGCAAGGCTCCAGTTGCACAGTCATGGCATCGATGTTCATTTGGAGATACTCCTGTATCATCCTCTCCAGCCGTTGAGTATGTGTCAGACTTGTTGTCTCTGGTGGCCTTGCAAAAGAGGGTCTAAAAAAATTATGAAAAGATTCCATAAAATTGCTGTTACCGGCACCAGAAAAGGTCCTACTGGTACGGGTAGACTGTTGAAGATGACGAGACCGTCCCATGTTTGTCAAGTTACAACTGGGAGATTCACTCCCTGCACCTGCACGGTTGTTTGGTGGAAAAGCCGAGCTAAGATCTAGTAACAGCTTCTGCTGATACTCCTGCATACGTGCGTCCCTTTCTATGGCTGGAATTATGTCACAAAATTTGGACTTGTACCGGGGATCTAATAGTGTGGCAATCCAGTAGTCATCATCACTTCTAATTTTGACAATACGACTGTCATGTTGGAGGTAGTGCAACAAAAAGGCACTCATGTGTCTTGCGCAGCCATGCGGACCAAGTCCATGCTGTGTTTGTGGCATAGAGGTGCTACCCGTTCTTTCTTCCTCTGACATCTGACCCCAACCTCTTTCAACTGAAATTTGACCAAGGTCTCCCTCATCCGCTGAGTCTTCCATGTCCATGGACAGTTCGTCCTCCATTTCTTCATGTTCTCCTGCACCTTGCTCAACATTTCGCCTGCTACTATGCGCCCTTGTCGATCCCTGTCCCCCATGGTCCCATGCCTGCTGCGTTGGTGATGATGAACGTCTGGACCTTCGTGATGTTGTTGTCCCTTGCGCATATGAATCCTCCTGTAGTTCCTCCCCTTCATGTTGTCCCACCCCCTGACTCCGAATAGTGTTTAGCGTGTGCTCCAGCATGTAAATGACTGGAATCGTCATGCTGATAATGGCATTGTCAGAGCTAAACATATTCGTCGCCATGTCGAAACTGTGCAGAAGGGTGCATAGGTCCTTGATCTGAGACCACTCCATCAGGGTGATCTGCCCCACCTCTGCATCTCGTTGGCCCAGGCTATACGTCATGACGTATTGCACCAGGGCTCTGCGGTGCTGCCACAGTCGCTGTAACATGTGGAGAGTTGAATTCCAGCGTGTCGCCACATCGCATTTCAGGCGATGAACCGGCAGGCCGAAAGACTTCTGGAGCGATGCAAGTCGCTCTGCTGCGGCGCTTGAACGGCGGAAGTGAGCTGACAGTTTTCGTGCCCTGTTCAGAAGGCCATCTAGGCCGGGATAGTGTGTTAAAAATTGCTGCACGACAAGGTTCAACACGTGAGCCATACAAGGTACGTGTGTCACCTTGCCCAGGCGAAGTGCCGCACCCAGGTTTGCAGCATTGTCGCACACGGCCTTACCAGGCTGCAGTTTGAGTGGAGACAACCATTTATTAAACTCGGACCGCAAAGCTGACCACAACTCCTCAGCTGTGTGACTCTTATTACCAAGACATGTCAAGCTAAAGACCGCCTGATGCCGTTGCGCTCTGCTGCCAGCATAGTAATGAGGGGTGCGTGATTCCTTCTGCGCAGTGAGAACGCTGGTGGCCTGACCAGGCAGGCTTGGGGCGGAGGTGGAGGACCCAGATGAGGTGGAGGATGCAGAAGCAGTGGCGGAACTTGGACAGACAGAGGATTGACACACAAGTCGTGGGGACGGCAAGACTTGTGCAGCAGACCCTTCACCATCTATCACCATAGTTACCCAGTGCCCAGTCAGCGACATGTAACGTCCCTGTCCATGCTTACTGGTCCAAGTATCGGTGGTGAAATGCACCCGTTCACACACAGAGTTTCTCAAGGAAGCGGTGATGTTGTGTGCGACATGCTGGTGTAGCGCGGGCACACCTTTCTTAGAGAAGTAGTGGCGACTAGGCATCTGGTACTGGGGCACAGCGACAGACATAAGGTCTCTAAAATCCTGTGTGTCCACTAGGCGGAAAGGCAGCATTTCGGTAGCCAACAGCTTACAGAGGGATAGAGTCAACCTCTTAGCTTTGTCATGGGTCGGAGGAAGTGGCCTTTTATTTGACCACATCTGAGGGACAGAGATCTGGCTGCTGTGTGTAGACGGTGTTGAGTAGGGTGTCCCTGGAAAAATGCAGGTTTGTGAGGAAAGTGCAGGCGGAGACATGATGTTGCCTTCATCCAACGTTGGTGCTATCGATGTCTGAGAGAGCTGTACACACTCACTTGTTTCCCCTTCCAAACCAACTGACGACCTTACAAGCAAACTGCCTGTTGCGGTTACAGTGGTGGAAGTTTTGCGTGGAAAAACAGGTGTGGCAGCTGTCCCCACAGTCCTAGAAGATGAAGAGCGCGCGGATGCAGTGGAAGGGGCGGGCGGTGGATGGTTCGCTCCACTAGGCCGCATTGCAGCACGGTGAGCTTCCCACCGGGACTTATGATATTTAGTCATGTGACGATTCATGGAAGAAGTTGTCAAACTGCTGAGGTTTTGACCTCTACTAACAGAATCATGACAAATGTTACATATCACATGAGTTGGGCGATCTTTTTCGATGTGAAAAAAGGACCAGGCTAGGCAAGGCTTAGAGGCCATGCGACCTGTTGATCCACCACGAATAATGCTCATAGGCAGAGTGGTGGCTGAGGATGCAGTTGTAGACGTGCTACCAGTGCTCCGACTCTGTCCAGGAAGGCGCAAGGTAACTTCGTCGTCGGTTGCATCCTCCTCCACCGCCTCTGTTGACCTCCTCGAGTGCCTGACTGGGGGTTGACAGTAGGTGGGATCTAGAACGTCATCATCAATTGTTGTGTTTGCACTCCCCTCCCCCTCAGACCGAGCCTCTTCTTGCCCTGAACGAATATTTAAGTTGTCATCCCAATCGGGTATCTGCGTCTCATCTTCATCAGTATGTTCCTCATTGTCTATAACCACAGGTGTTACAGTTTGTGACAAAGGGTCAACATTATGCTCAGAAACTTGGTCCTCACGGCCTGAATCTGAGTCACAAAGGTTCTGGGCATCACTGCAGACCATTTCCTGTTCTGTACTCACTGTAGCTTGGGAGCAGACCTCTGATTCCCAGGCTATAGTGTGACTGAACAGCTCTGCAGACTCAGCCATCTCAGTTCCACCATACTGTGCAGGGCTGATGGAGACTTCAGAGCTGGGAGAAAGCAAGTTTGATTGGGATGACAACTCAGAGGACTGGTGTTTTTTGGATGCGGTACTTGAAGTGGCAGAGAGGGCACTTGTTGGACCACTTGAGATCCATTCAAGCATTTTCCTTTTTTGCCCATCATCTACCTTTGTTCCTGTTGTTCGTGTCCGTAACAAAGGGAGCACATCGGATTGTCCACGGTAAGTAGTAGACATCTTACTTTTGCTGGTAGATGGTCTATCTTCAGCAGATGATAATGGAGCTTTGCCACCTTCCCCACGGACAAAACCTTTTTTGCCTTTTACACCACGCCTCTTCCCCTTTCCACCAGCATCTGTCATTTTGCCACTCATGTTGATTGCGACAAGATTGTGGACTGAAAATGTGGTAGTAAAAATTGAGAGGTGGTGAAGATTGCAGTGGTGGTCTAGCTTTATTAACAGCAGAATAATAAAGAATAAATATCCCTGACAATGCAACTTAGTTATAATTAGTTGGAGTGTGCAACGCAGGCAGACGTGCTGCAAATGTCTTTGCACTAGTGGGACTATAGCAAAGTCCAATAGCCACGTATAGGATGCCACTAGGTACACTGAGTGTTTGCTAGTATAATGGCTTGGTTAGAATGAGTTGTAGTGTGCAACGCAGGCAGACGCGCTCTGCAAATGTCTTTGCACTAGTGGGACTATAGCAAAGTCCAATAGCCACGTATAGGATGCCACTAGGTACACTGAGTGTTTGCTAGTATAATGGCTTGGTTAGAATGAGTTGTAGTGTGCAACGCAGGCAGACGCGCTCTGCAAATGTCTTTGCACTAGTGGGACTATAGCAAAGTCCAATAGCCACGTATAGGATGCCACTAGGTACACTGAGTGTTTGCTAGTATAATGGCTTGGTTAGAATGAGTTGTAGTGTGCAACGCAGGCAGACGCGCTCTGCAAATGTCTTTGCACTAGTGGGACTATAGCAAAGTCCAATAGCCACGTATAGGATGCCACTAGGTACACTGAGTGTTTGCTAGTATAATGGCTTGGTTAGAATGAGTTGTAGTGTGCAACGCAGGCAGACGCGCTCTGCAAATGTCTTTGCACTAGTGGGACTATAGCAAAGTCCAATAGCCACGTATAGGATGCCACTAGGTACACTGAGTGTTTGCTAGTATAATGGCTTGGTTAGAATGAGTTGTAGTGTGCAACGCAGGCAGACGCGCTCTGCAAATGTCTTTGCACTAGTGGGACTATAGCAAAGTCCAATAGCCACGTATAGGATGCCACTAGGTACACTGAGTGTTTGCTAGTATAATGGCTTGGTTAGAATGAGTTGTAGTGTGCAACGCAGGCAGACGCGCTCTGCAAATGTCTTTGCACTAGTGGGACTATAGCAAAGTCCAATAGCCACGTATAGGATGCCACTAGGTACACTGAGTGTTTGCTAGTATAATGGCTTGGTTAGAATGAGTTGTAGTGTGCAACGCAGGCAGACGCGCTCTGCAAATGTCTTTGCACTAGTGGGACTATAGCAAAGTCCAATAGCCACGTATAGGATGCCACTAGGTACACTGAGTGTTTGCTAGTATAATGGCTTGGTTAGAATGAGTTGTAGTGTGCAACGCAGGCAGACGCGCTCTGCAAATGTCTTTGCACTAGTGGGACTATAGCAAAGTCCAATAGCCACGTATAGGATGCCACTAGGTACACTGAGTGTTTGCTAGTATAATGGCTTGGTTAGAATGAGTTGTAGTGTGCAACGCAGGCAGACGCGCTCTGCAAATGTCTTTGCACTAGTGGGACTATAGCAAAGTCCAATAGCCACGTATAGGATGCCACTAGGTACACTGAGTGTTTGCTAGTATAATGGCTTGGTTAGAATGAGTTGTAGTGTGCAACGCAGGCAGACGCGCTCTGCAAATGTCTTTGCACTAGTGGGACTATAGCAAAGTCCAATAGCCACGTATAGGATGCCACTAGGTACACTGAGTGTTTGCTAGTATAATGGCTTGGTTAGAATGAGTTGTAGTGTGCAACGCAGGCAGACGCGCTCTGCAAATGTCTTTGCACTAGTGGGACTATAGCAAAGTCCAATAGCCACGTATAGGATGCCACTAGGTACACTGAGTGTTTGCTAGTATAATGGCTTGGTTAGAATGAGTTGTAGTGTGCAACGCAGGCAGACGCGCTCTGCAAATGTCTTTGCACTAGTGGGACTATAGCAAAGTCCAATAGCCACGTATAGGATGCCACTAGGTACACTGAGTGTTTGCTAGTATAATGGCTTGGTTAGAATGAGTTGTAGTGTGCAACGCAGGCAGACGCGCTCTGCAAATGTCTTTGCACTAGTGGGACTATAGCAAAGTCCAATAGCCACGTATAGGATGCCACTAGGTACACTGAGTGTTTGCTAGTATAATGGCTTGGTTAGAATGAGTTGTAGTGTGCAACGCAGGCAGACGCGCTCTGCAAATGTCTTTGCACTAGTGGGACTATAGCAAAGTCCAATAGCCACGTATAGGATGCCACTAGGTACACTGAGTGTTTGCTAGTATAATGGCTTGGTTAGAATGAGTTGTAGTGTGCAACGCAGGCAGACGCGCTCTGCAAATGTCTTTGCACTAGTGGGACTATAGCAAAGTCCAATAGCCACGTATAGGATGCCACTAGGTACACTGAGTGTTTGCTAGTATAATGGCTTGGTTAGAATGAGTTGTAGTGTGCAACGCAGGCAGACGCGCTCTGCAAATGTCTTTGCACTAGTGGGACTATAGCAAAGTCCAATAGCCACGTATAGGATGCCACTAGGTACACTGAGTGTTTGCTAGTATAATGGCTTGGTTAGAATGAGTTGTAGTGTGCAACGCAGGCAGACGCGCTCTGCAAATGTCTTTGCACTAGTGGGACTATAGCAAAGTCCAATAGCCACGTATAGGATGCCACTAGGTACACTGAGTGTTTGCTAGTATAATGGCTTGGTTAGAATGAGTTGTAGTGTGCAACGCAGGCAGACGCGCTCTGCAAATGTCTTTGCACTAGTGGGACTATAGCAAAGTCCAATAGCCACGTATAGGATGCCACTAGGTACACTGAGTGTTTGCTAGTATAATGGCTTGGTTAGAATGAGTTGTAGTGTGCAACGCAGGCAGACGCGCTCTGCAAATGTCTTTGCACTAGTGGGACTATAGCAAAGTCCAATAGCCACGTATAGGATGCCACTAGGTACACTGAGTGTTTGCTAGTATAATGGCTTGGTTAGAATGAGTTGTAGTGTGCAACGCAGGCAGACGCGCTCTGCAAATGTCTTTGCACTAGTGGGACTATAGCAAAGTCCAATAGCCACGTATAGGATGCCACTAGGTACACTGAGTGTTTGCTAGTATAATGGCTTGGTTAGAATGAGTTGTAGTGTGCAACGCAGGCAGACGCGCTCTGCAAATGTCTTTGCACTAGTGGGACTATAGCAAAGTCCAATAGCCACGTATAGGATGCCACTAGGTACACTGAGTGTTTGCTAGTATAATGGCTTGGTTAGAATGAGTTGTAGTGTGCAACGCAGGCAGACGCGCTCTGCAAATGTCTTTGCACTAGTGGGACTATAGCAAAGTCCAATAGCCACGTATAGGATGCCACTAGGTACACTGAGTGTTTGCTAGTATAATGGCTTGGTTAGAATGAGTTGTAGTGTGCAACGCAGGCAGACGCGCTCTGCAAATGTCTTTGCACTAGTGGGACTATAGCAAAGTCCAATAGCCACGTATAGGATGCCACTAGGTACACTGAGTGTTTGCTAGTATAATGGCTTGGTTAGAATGAGTTGTAGTGTGCAACGCAGGCAGACGCGCTCTGCAAATGTCTTTGCACTAGTGGGACTATAGCAAAGTCCAATAGCCACGTATAGGATGCCACTAGGTACACTGAGTGTTTGCTAGTATAATGGCTTGGTTAGAATGAGTTGTAGTGTGCAACGCAGGCAGACGCGCTCTGCAAATGTCTTTGCACTAGTGGGACTATAGCAAAGTCCAATAGCCACGTATAGGATGCCACTAGGTACACTGAGTGTTTGCTAGTATAATGGCTTGGTTAGAATGAGTTGTAGTGTGCAACGCAGGCAGACGCGCTCTGCAAATGTCTTTGCACTAGTGGGACTATAGCAAAGTCCAATAGCCACGTATAGGATGCCACTAGGTACACTGAGTGTTTGCTAGTATAATGGCTTGGTTAGAATGAGTTGTAGTGTGCAACGCAGGCAGACGCGCTCTGCAAATGTCTTTGCACTAGTGGGACTATAGCAAAGTCCAATAGCCACGTATAGGATGCCACTAGGTACACTGAGTGTTTGCTAGTATAATGGCTTGGTTAGAATGAGTTGTAGTGTGCAACGCAGGCAGACGCGCTCTGCAAATGTCTTTGCACTAGTGGGACTATAGCAAAGTCCAATAGCCACGTATAGGATGCCACTAGGTACACTGAGTGTTTGCTAGTATAATGGCTTGGTTAGAATGAGTTGTAGTGTGCAACGCAGGCAGACGCGCTCTGCAAATGTCTTTGCACTAGTGGGACTATAGCAAAGTCCAATAGCCACGTATAGGATGCCACTAGGTACACTGAGTGTTTGCTAGTATAATGGCTTGGTTAGAATGAGTTGTAGTGTGCAACGCAGGCAGACGCGCTCTGCAAATGTCTTTGCACTAGTGGGACTATAGCAAAGTCCAATAGCCACGTATAGGATGCCACTAGGTACACTGAGTGTTTGCTAGTATAATGGCTTGGTTAGAATGAGTTGTAGTGTGCAACGCAGGCAGACGCGCTCTGCAAATGTCTTTGCACTAGTGGGACTATAGCAAAGTCCAATAGCCACGTATAGGATGCCACTAGGTACACTGAGTGTTTGCTAGTATAATGGCTTGGTTAGAATGAGTTGTAGTGTGCAACGCAGGCAGACGCGCTCTGCAAATGTCTTTGCACTAGTGGGACTATAGCAAAGTCCAATAGCCACGTATAGGATGCCACTAGGTACACTGAGTGTTTGCTAGTATAATGGCTTGGTTAGAATGAGTTGTAGTGTGCAACGCAGGCAGACGCGCTCTGCAAATGTCTTTGCACTAGTGGGACTATAGCAAAGTCCAATAGCCACGTATAGGATGCCACTAGGTACACTGAGTGTTTGCTAGTATAATGGCTTGGTTAGAATGAGTTGTAGTGTGCAACGCAGGCAGACGCGCTCTGCAAATGTCTTTGCACTAGTGGGACTATAGCAAAGTCCAATAGCCACGTATAGGATGCCACTAGGTACACTGAGTGTTTGCTAGTATAATGGCTTGGTTAGAATGAGTTGTAGTGTGCAACGCAGGCAGACGCGCTCTGCAAATGTCTTTGCACTAGTGGGACTATAGCAAAGTCCAATAGCCACGTATAGGATGCCACTAGGTACACTGAGTGTTTGCTAGTATAATGGCTTGGTTAGAATGAGTTGTAGTGTGCAACGCAGGCAGACGCGCTCTGCAAATGTCTTTGCACTAGTGGGACTATAGCAAAGTCCAATAGCCACGTATAGGATGCCACTAGGTACACTGAGTGTTTGCTAGTATAATGGCTTGGTTAGAATGAGTTGTAGTGTGCAACGCAGGCAGACGCGCTCTGCAAATGTCTTTGCACTAGTGGGACTATAGCAAAGTCCAATAGCCACGTATAGGATGCCACTAGGTACACTGAGTGTTTGCTAGTATAATGGCTTGGTTAGAATGAGTTGTAGTGTGCAACGCAGGCAGACGCGCTCTGCAAATGTCTTTGCACTAGTGGGACTATAGCAAAGTCCAATAGCCACGTATAGGATGCCACTAGGTACACTGAGTGTTTGCTAGTATAATGGCTTGGTTAGAATGAGTTGTAGTGTGCAACGCAGGCAGACGCGCTCTGCAAATGTCTTTGCACTAGTGGGACTATAGCAAAGTCCAATAGCCACGTATAGGATGCCACTAGGTACACTGAGTGTTTGCTAGTATAATGGCTTGGTTAGAATGAGTTGTAGTGTGCAACGCAGGCAGACGCGCTCTGCAAATGTCTTTGCACTAGTGGGACTATAGCAAAGTCCAATAGCCACGTATAGGATGCCACTAGGTACACTGAGTGTTTGCTAGTATAATGGCTTGGTTAGAATGAGTTGTAGTGTGCAACGCAGGCAGACGCGCTCTGCAAATGTCTTTGCACTAGTGGGACTATAGCAAAGTCCAATAGCCACGTATAGGATGCCACTAGGTACACTGAGTGTTTGCTAGTATAATGGCTTGGTTAGAATGAGTTGTAGTGTGCAACGCAGGCAGACGCGCTCTGCAAATGTCTTTGCACTAGTGGGACTATAGCAAAGTCCAATAGCCACGTATAGGATGCCACTAGGTACACTGAGTGTTTGCTAGTATAATGGCTTGGTTAGAATGAGTTGTAGTGTGCAACGCAGGCAGACGCGCTCTGCAAATGTCTTTGCACTAGTGGGACTATAGCAAAGTCCAATAGCCACGTATAGGATGCCACTAGGTACACTGAGTGTTTGCTAGTATAATGGCTTGGTTAGAATGAGTTGTAGTGTGCAACGCAGGCAGACGCGCTCTGCAAATGTCTTTGCACTAGTGGGACTATAGCAAAGTCCAATAGCCACGTATAGGATGCCACTAGGTACACTGAGTGTTTGCTAGTATAATGGCTTGGTTAGAATGAGTTGTAGTGTGCAACGCAGGCAGACGCGCTCTGCAAATGTCTTTGCACTAGTGGGACTATAGCAAAGTCCAATAGCCACGTATAGGATGCCACTAGGTACACTGAGTGTTTGCTAGTATAATGGCTTGGTTAGAATGAGTTGTAGTGTGCAACGCAGGCAGACGCGCTCTGCAAATGTCTTTGCACTAGTGGGACTATAGCAAAGTCCAATAGCCACGTATAGGATGCCACTAGGTACACTGAGTGTTTGCTAGTATAATGGCTTGGTTAGAATGAGTTGTAGTGTGCAACGCAGGCAGACGCGCTCTGCAAATGTCTTTGCACTAGTGGGACTATAGCAAAGTCCAATAGCCACGTATAGGATGCCACTAGGTACACTGAGTGTTTGCTAGTATAATGGCTTGGTTAGAATGAGTTGTAGTGTGCAACGCAGGCAGACGCGCTCTGCAAATGTCTTTGCACTAGTGGGACTATAGCAAAGTCCAATAGCCACGTATAGGATGCCACTAGGTACACTGAGTGTTTGCTAGTATAATGGCTTGGTTAGAATGAGTTGTAGTGTGCAACGCAGGCAGACGCGCTCTGCAAATGTCTTTGCACTAGTGGGACTATAGCAAAGTCCAATAGCCACGTATAGGATGCCACTAGGTACACTGAGTGTTTGCTAGTATAATGGCTTGGTTAGAATGAGTTGTAGTGTGCAACGCAGGCAGACGCGCTCTGCAAATGTCTTTGCACTAGTGGGACTATAGCAAAGTCCAATAGCCACGTATAGGATGCCACTAGGTACACTGAGTGTTTGCTAGTATAATGGCTTGGTTAGAATGAGTTGTAGTGTGCAACGCAGGCAGACGCGCTCTGCAAATGTCTTTGCACTAGTGGGACTATAGCAAAGTCCAATAGCCACGTATAGGATGCCACTAGGTACACTGAGTGTTTGCTAGTATAATGGCTTGGTTTTAATGAGTTGGAGTGTGCAATGCAGGCAGACGCGCTCTGCAAATGTCTTTGCACTAGTGGGACTATAGCAAAGTCCAATAGCCACGTATAGGATGCCACTAGGTACACTGAGTGTTTGCTAGTATAATGGCTTGGTTAGAATGAGTTGTAGTGTGCAATGCAGGCAGACGCGCTCTGCAAATGTCTTTGCACTAGTGGGACTATAGCAAAGTCCAATAGCCACGTATAGGATGCCACTAGGTACACTGAGTGTTTGCTAGTATAATGGCTTGTTTAGAATGAGTTGTAGTGTGCAATGCAGGCAGACGCGCTCTGCAAATGTCTTTGCACTAGTGGGACTATAGCAAAGTCCAATAGCCACGTATAGGATGCCACTAGGTACACTGAGTGTTTGCTAGTATAATGGCTTAGTTATCAGTTGGAGTGTGCAGAGGACAAGAGGGTACAGTGGCAGGATTGTGGTGCTCTGGGTAGAGGAATGGAAGCCTGCCTTTCTATTCCCTCCTAATGGTGAAATGCAGGTAGGAAATCCCTGACCTGGGCTACACAGACGCTGTTGCTGTTTGCAGGACCTGTCACCTATGGCTCTCTGACCCTGCCGGTTGGAGCCCTTAAAAGGACTGCTATAAAGTGCTCTCCCTAAGCTGTCTAACGCTGTGTATGCAGCGCATACAGCTGTATCGGCTATAGGACTCAGGAAGACGGAGCTGCGACAGTGATGTCTGACACCAAAGACGCAGAAGGCAGATAATGGCGTCCGTGAAGAAAATGTCCGGTTTTATAATGCAGGGACATGTGACATGCAGATCCTATCACACATGCCGTTGCTTCTCTGGCTCAAAGTCCACTTAGCTGTGTGTGTGTCTGGGATTGGCTGACATGCTGGCCCGCCCCACAAGACGCGCGCACTTAGGGAAGGAAGACAAGAAAAAAAAAAAAAAAAAATGGCGATCGCCATTATAGAAACAGCAGTGATCTGAAGGCGCTGTTCACGCACACTATACACTGAAATGTGATAATAGTTTGATTCACAGAGTGACTTACACTATTACAGCAGAAACCAAGCTATGATTTAGCTGTTTTTTGGCTGCTAGAACCGTTCTCGAACGTTTCTAGAACTACCGAGCTTTTGCAAAAAGCTCGAGTTCTAGTTCGATCTAGAACATGCCCCAAAATCACTCGAGCCGCGAACTGGAGAACCACGAACCACGAACCGCGCTCAACTCTAGGTAAGTATTCTAGCCTTACAGACCTTGCTGCTGCTTTGTTAACCCAAAAGTCATTTTTAGGGCTTATCCAAATATATTTTATTTTGTAATTATAATATTGCTAACAGCTGCAAATAGTGTAGGGCTAGCTGCAGGAGTAGGGATATTGTATTATAGCCATGTAGGCAGGGATTATGATGCTTCATTCCTTGCTGGTGCAATCTAAAACCTAAATTCTTTTCAAGCCTATGTCTTTTTTATCCCCTACTAATACTGCTGTTCACTGGATTCAACATAGGGATAGCTGCTGGAGGAGGGATTGTTTTGGATTAGAGACATATAGGCAGGGTATATTGCTTTACATTGCTTCTATAGCTATACTGCAGTTGAAGACTAACTGCGTTGGTCAACGCACTGGTGATGTTATAGGACACATGCTGCTGTAAGTTCAGAATGGCATACACACAAATATAGTGGTGGCTGGGGACCAAGTACCACGGGATGGGTGCTGCCATGAGGTTGCAGAAAGTCTCAGTGTCCGCACGCTTAAACTGCAACATTTCCAGGGCAATCAGTCAGGATATGCAAGCATGTAGCACCCTGTATACTTTCTTCCTCCATCTCCACCTGGTCCAAATGCAAAACTTCCTTTTTAATTGACAGCATTGAGGGGTAGACACAGAAGCCGGATGACCACACTGATTATAATATCATCACTGTCACCATCTTGGTGGATACCTCGAAGATTTGTAGAACTCACAGATGTCAGTCATCCACAGCCACTTGTTGAATATTTTGTGCAGGGGTTGACCAGAATACCGATGGGCATGATGTATCCAGTATTCAACTACTGCCCTCTGCTGCTCACAAAGTCTTGATAACGTGTAATGTGGAGTTCAAGTGCATGGTCACATCGCACACCAGACGGTGAACTGGCATTTGCAAGTGCTGCTACAGCACTGTCAGACCTGCAGCAGCTGCAGCTGACTTGCAGAAATAAGAAAACACTGCATACCTTCACAAATAACTGAGGCAAATCTGGGTATTGTTTCAGGAAATACTGAAGCACTAAGTTGAGCGTGTGGATCAGGCATGGTACAGGTGAGAGCTTGCCAAGATTTCGAGCTGCCACCAGGTTGCGACTATTATCACACACAAGCAAGCCTGATTGTAGACTGTAGAGCCACAGTTCTATCTTGTCCTTTATACTTTTCAACAACTCTGTGACAGTGTGCTATTTGTCATTTAAGCAAATTAGTTTTAACAGAGCCTGTTGCCGCTTCCCCGAGGCAGTGCTGCAGTGCTTACAGCTTGCGAGTGACATAGATGACAAGCTCAGAAATAATAATTCTGAGATGAAAGAGGATCGAGTTCAGGAACTGGGTTAGGAGGTGGAGAAAAACTGATGAAACTAAGGGCACACAATACTCTACGTTGGTCGCACATGTGTCATCCCAAGGATCAACCCAGTGTGCCGTCAGGTAAGTGTAGTGTGCCTGGCCACAAACACTTGTGCACATGTAGGTCATTAAGTGGACCTTCCCAGATACTGTGTTGGTCAGGGCATGGGTGATGTTCACAGGACACGTGCCTGTGTAACGTGGAGATGGCACACAGTGAAAAATAGTGGTGACTGGATGGCATTCTAATACTTATGATGGGGCTATGTGATTGCCTTCAAAAATTTGTGATTGAGGGCTACCTGATGGCCCTCCAAAATTTGAGAGTGAAGGCCACCTGATGTCCCTCTAAAATGTATGAGTGAGTGTTGCTTGCTGGCTCCCCAATTTTTGTCATAGGGCCGCTTGATGGTCCTCCAGAAATTATGAGTGGTGGCCACCTGATGACTCTCCAAAATTTATGACTGAGGGATGCCTGATGGCCCTCCAAAATTTTTGACTGAGGTCCGGCTGATGAGAGAGGGCCGCACAATAACCCTGTTGATATGGTATACAATGAAGAGGACAAGAAAATAATAAACCATGAATCATATATCCTTTTTGGGGTGGAAAGGGGTGCGAGGTAATACACCATAAAAAAGGAACATTTGATACTGTATGTATTTATTTTCCACTGTTGTCATCCATTGTGGTTGAGAAGTCTGGGCCAGTGTAGGATTCTCTCATTTTGATAGCATTTTCAGTTGATCAGTTATTACGCCCCCAGTGACACTAAAAACTCGTTATGACAAAACACTAGCAATAGGGTATGTCACCCGCTCCAAGGCATAGAGGGACAGTTTATACTATATGTCCAGCTTGTATACCCAATAATTGTACGGCACAGAGGAATCATGGGGACCAGTAGTATTATGGTCGTCTATGTACTTCTTTACCATCTTCATAAACTTCTTCCCTCCTTGTCAGAATATCCTGTGCATCAGGGCCAGGGTGCTGGGAGGGTCTAATGAAACTGTCCCGGACAAGTGATTTTGTTCCCTTGTGCCTCTGTTGGATCTGGTATGCATCTTCCTCATCTTTGCTCCTTGGTTGTCCAAGAAACTATGACCTCTGCCGGAAGCATTTTCAGTTTGACATTTTTGTACTAATTGTTCGATTAGGGCTTTCTGGTATTGCACCATTTTACTAGCCCTCTCCACCTCACGAAGGAGAGATGAAAAGTTCTCCTTGTAGCTTATGTTGAGAAGGGTGAACAAGCAGTAATCATTTTGGCTAAAATATGTATAATGTGAGGGTCAAGAGACAGGCTGCAAGACATAAAGCCAGCCATGTGTGCCAGACTCCCAACAGGAAAGACTTCTCTATCCCCACCAGAGGACCATTCTCTATTTCCTTTTTATCATCCTCCTTCTCCTCCTTATTGTCACCCAAACTGTGCTGAGAAGATGAGATGGGGCTGAGCTGGGTAGTATTAACCTGCTTACGTTCGTCCTCCATATGCACCTGGTCTACATGCAAAGATTCTTCTTTAATTGTGAGCACCATGCATTAAAGTAGACAGAGAATGGTCACCCTGAATATAGTGTCATTACCGCTCCCCATCTTATTTGTTTCCTCAAAGCTTTGTAGAATCTCACTGATATCTGACATCTATTCCCACTCATCAGTTGTTATGAACGGAGGCTAATGTCATGCTCTAAAAGGGGAGAATCCAAATACGCACAAGAGACACGTGCATACAGACCAAGAGGTGACTGGCGCATGACAAATAACACCACAAACAAAAGGGGGACACTATAACAACAGTGGGCCCTGAGATAGTGAGATGGGTAGGTGGGACACCTGCACCTGTCCCTACTTTCCTAACCAGGCCCTATACAGTCTCATCAACTGTTGCTGAGCAGGAACCTGTGACCCTGAGGAATCCTGTAAATACCCTGACTAGGGCACTGGCATGGGAGGGATGCTTATAGTGGTAAGGCCCATCTTGATCTTGGTAGAACATAAGTTATAAATGATAGTTATTTTCTAGTCCCCAATTTCTTTAAAAAAGCACCAGATTGGGGAACACCTAGCTTACTGCTTGTGTTTTCTCTGAGGAACAATTGCCCCTCTGGCCAACCCATCGGCTCTGATGGTCCTCTCAAAACTCAGTGAGGGCCAACTGCTGGCCCTTTAATTGGTATGCGTGATATTAGCCTCATGGCCCTCTAAAAGTTATGAGCAAGTTCCACATGATGACTCTGAATATGGTGGAGGAGGAGAAGAAAAGTAGAAACCATGAACCATTTATCCTTTTTTAGTCAAAAATGGGTGCATGGGAATACACCAGAATGAAAAAAAAAAATATTTTGCTTTATGTTCCACTGCTGTCATCCAGTGGGGTTGAAAAGTTTGGTCTATTCAAAGCCTTGTTCATTTTGACAACAGTTAGCCTGTCAGTATTTTAAGTTGACAGGCGAATACGGCTATTAATTATTGTGCCACAGGTGGCACTAAAAACCCATGGAATCAACTTAAGCAGGGAAGGAGCAGTTACTGCAACCACCTGCGAGACTCAGATTTACCTTAACTCCATTTGAAAAAAGAAAATAAAGATGCATTCATAAAATGTGAGAAAAGCCAAAATGTACCTCTTGTGTGAATAAATGGATAAAGGTTCTTGTGGTGTCTTTCCCCAGGATGTGTTTGAGAAGTTTCTCCCATATGGTTCATGAATTTTCATTGAGATAGGTCTCCAAGGAGGTAAAAGAAATGTTTTGAAAGCCCTGCTTCAATAAATTTGAAGCATTGGTGCTGCCTGAGCTTGAGAAAGGGAAACCTCCCCAAAAAATTGCCACAGACGGTCAGGGATTACACTCCCTTTACGTAATTTCAGAGAACTAATTTCAGCCTGAAAAACTTTGTTCTCTCATACCGCATATGAATCTAGGAAGTATCATCAGCAAATATCTAGATTAGCCAATTGTGCAATGAAACTGCATGTATGCACTGCAGTTTATAAATGTTCACAAAAGGGACAAATGTCTTAATGAAATTACTTTTCAGCAGCGTTTTTAATTGGACACTATTCCACTAATGCTGTTATCAGTTAAATTGAATGCCTTTGCAGAAAATATCTATACATTGAAAGAGTGGATACGTGATTTAATTGCATCTGACCCATGAACTGAATTTCACTGCTGAAATACCTATATATACCAAAGAATGGATATGTGGTTTGTGTGTATCTGATGAATTCCTTGACACGGATTCCTCTAAGAAAAATTATTAATGTAAAAGTATATCACTGCAAATATAAAAAAATACTAAAAAAACAATTATTTTTTTCCCTTACCATTTTTTTGTTTGTTGTAGGTACTTCAGGCTAAAAGGATAGCCTGAATAGCGGTATTTGGTGTGTAAAAGTTTTACAGCCCTTTTTTATTTCTATATATGATGCCCTGAGACAACACAGGAAGAACTGCCACTCACCTTACCGGACCAAAATTGAAGTCAGATGCCTGAAGGTCCTTGTTGTGTCAGTTGTTCCCTGAGAAGTGGCTTCATATTCGAGACTCCTTGTTGATGGCCACAGAAGTCACACTTCTTCTAAATGGAAATGTTTTCTGAGGCCCTACTTTTTTGTAGTCATTGCACATAATGCATAAGTTTTACCAGTCTAGGAGTCCCAGTTCTTAAAAATGGGAAAAAAAAACAATTTCTGGCTCCATACTCTGAGTATTTCAGGGTGCATGGCAACTCTCCTTTCAATTTTTGGAAGGCCTTGAAAATGGGAAAAAATTTCAGAAATCTCATGCACATGACATTTTTTTTTACTGGCAGAAATGGAAAACCCAGGCATTTTTGAATGACCGAACATGGCAATGCTTTCAGCGTTTTTGCAGCATTTTTTTTAGCATTGGAAGCAATGAGAGTGAAAAAATGAGATGTGTGAAGATATCCTAAGGGGTTCAGGAGGCAGTTTTTATCTCTTTTTAAAATATACAGGAAAAAAAGTTTCCTGATATTTTTTCCTGTAAAAGTCATGTTATCTTCAGTTTTGTATGTTTTATTGCCCTTCCATAAAAGTGGTGTAATTCTTTCACTACAGTGACATTGAAGCCAGAGAAGCATTCAGGCATCTTCTCCATGCTGTTCCTATTACATTTGAGCACTTTTTCCATCATTTCAGCAATTTTTCTGCCCTCTAGACCTCCTGGAAGAGTAAACTGGAAAAATTCTTGAGTTTCCCATTTACTTTCATTATACTCATTACTCGAGACGAGCACCCATGCAGTCAAATTTACTTCATTAGAGTACCGAGCGCCAGAGCATTTTAGTACCTGCTTATCAGGTACATGCTTTTCAAGAAAATTAGCAAGTTGATGCCTAATGCTGTTAATGATTTATTAGTTATTAATAGAAATTACTTATAATGCTTATGATTAATTTTTTCGCATTAGCTCATAAAGAAATCTGGCTTCTAAAATCTGCACAATTATTGAAAACTAATGGGAATGTAGATTTTGCTCATGAAATATTAAACAAAGTACTTTTTAATCAATAGATCTTGGAATAATAATAAGTTCCACAATTGGATGATTAAAAAAAAATGTTCCTGTGCTGATGTAATCTTACACACATGCCCCTGCTAAGTATTGCTATTTGATGAGTCCAGCCATCCTCCATTTCCCATTTGGCACATAGCATAGATCCCGGCCAAGGGACAAAGCAGGATTCAGTAACGAAAATGCATTTTGTCTAACATTTTTGTAAATGTTTTATGATATCTTTCATGAGACAACACTGTATATATGAGACTTTGATATAATGTAAAGTATTAGGTGTCCAGTTTGTATAAGGCCTCTTTCATAGCTCCTTGCCAAACACAAACATTTTGCACGGTCCGTGGTGTAGGTGCGTATGTTTGTGCGTGCGTCTGTGTGTGTGTTCAGCATATGCTGTCAGTGTGCTAGCTGTGTGACACGCACAGCACACTGACAGTATGAATTTTCTTACTTACCTGTCCATGGTACTGATTAGTGATGAGCGAGTATGCTTGTTACTACTCGGTACTCGCACGAGTATCACTGTACTCGGGCTACTCGGCGGGTACCGAGTAATTTTGCGATACTCGTGCTGTACTCGTGGTCTTCATCCCTGCATGTTGGCGCTCTTTTGAGAGCCAGCCCTCATGCAGGGATTGGCTGGCAGACCACTGCAATGCAACACCCCTGTTAGTTGTGGAATTGCAGTGGTTGGCCGGCCTGCACAGCATGACCGAGCCTTTATACCGGCGGGCGCGCTGTGCTCTGCACACAGCCATCTCATATTCCCTGCTTTCCCCGCCCACAGGCGCCTATGATTGGTTGCAGTGAGACACGCCCCCACGCTGAGTGACAGGTGTCTCACTGCACCCAATCACAGCAGCCGGTGGGCGTGTCTATACTGTGCAGTAAAATAAATAAATAAATAATGAAAAAAAATGACGTGCGGTCCCCCCCAATTTTAATACCAGCCAGATAAAGCCATACAGCTGAAGGCTGGTATTCTCAGGATGGGGAGCCCCACGTTATGGGGAGCCCCCCAGCCTAACAATATCAGTCAGCAGCCGCCCAGAATTGCCGCATACATTATATGCGACAGTTCTGGGACTGTACCCGGCTCTTCCCGATTTACCCTAGTGCGTTTGCAAATCGGGGTAATAAGGAGTTATTGGCAGCCCATAGCTGCCAATAAGTCCAAGATTAATCATGTCAGGCGTCTCCCCGAGATACCTTCCATGATTAATCTGTAAATTACAGTAAATAAACACACACACACCCGAAAAAATCCTTTATTAGAAATAAAAAACAATAACAAAGTCCTTCATCATCAATTTATTAACCACGACAAACCCTCCATGTCCGGCGTAATCCACGGACCTCCAGCGTCGCATCCAGCTCTGCTGCATGCAGGTGACAGGAGCTGCAGAATACACCGCCGCTCCTGTCAGCTTCACGCAGCAACTGAGGTGAGTAGCGCGATCAGCTGCTGTCAGTCAGGTAACGCACGGCCACCGCTGGATCCAGCGGTGGCCGCGGATAACCTCAGTGACAGCTCAGCTGATCGCGATTGTTCTGTCTTCTATTCATTAAATAGGATAAGGGTAATATCGTTTGTTGCCCACAAGAGGTCACTGTTGGCTTTCTTATGTTTTCTTCATACATCTCTACAGTATTTCTGTGGTTTGGAGCCTGTTGCTTTAAGGAAAAGATACTTCCTTGGACTGCCCCTTTTCCCTTCCCTTACCGAGTTGGAGAGGCAGATGTCTTGGTGCCTCCATAGGATTCAGAGGTGCTATGGCTGGCTCCAGTTCCTTTTCTTCAATCGTTCCTCCTGACTAATGGATCCCGGTAGGAATCATTGTACTAAAGTACATATTTATGTTAGACTATGTGTGCCGTTGTTATGTAGGTACTGTGAAGTAACAGTGGCTCTACTCAGATTGCATAGGCTGTGATTCATGCAGAGCAGGTGTAGGACAGCTTCAGCAGTGTAAAGGTTGTATTCAGTCATATGCATTGCTCTCTATGTTATGCAGATTCTGTAAATACAAGTACTACTATGTATGTCATTCTGTTATTTGTGATATGCCTGTACTGATTTGGATTTGTATCTTTTGTTATAGTTTTTACCAATCAACCATCCATTTCTTATGATCATCCACCTATCCATCATCATTTAATAAATAAAGACTTAAAGGCAACACAGTCTGTTTATTGAAACAGTGGATGAAGGTTAGCTGTATGCCGGAGTCCACACAGCTCACACGTGGACGAAGGCAGAACAGTAAAAACGGGCTGCTGGTCGCAGGCAGCGATTGTACGAACTGTACGGGACAGCTAACACCCACGCTACACGGCACACGGGTATTACAGCAGCCGCCATACAGCTACATAGAACAAGAGCGCAGTCCAGCTCCAGTAAAGATAGCCGGTCGCAGGCTGTAGTACGGGACCGCTAACATCCACGCTGTACCACATATGGATGTCGCAGCAGCCACCATACAGCCGCAGTGACTAGACCGCAGTACGCCAGAAACCACCATTCCACTCTCCACCACGCGGAAGGCCGTCCGCAAATAGACTCTGTTTCCCGCTAAAATAGTCTGCAGCCAAGTGCACAATGTCTGTCAGCCGAGCGTCTTCCCTGAAGACAAGGTCACGGGCAAGCTCTACTAAATCCTCAATTAGGGAGCTTGCTGCCGTTGCCCGCGCTGAGGCCGAAGCAGCTAAAGTGAGGTCCTCCTTCGCTGAACAGGAAATGCAACTCAAACTAAAACAGACAGAGAGTGCACGTCTGCAATCAGAACAAGAAGCAGAGAATGCACGTCTGCAACTGACTTTAGAAAGACTTGCCGTAGAAAAGGAGACAGCGGCCGCAATAGCCAAGGAAGAGTTCCTGGAAGCGGCAGAGCAACCCGAAGGAAGACGTAGCGATGTTCTTGGGCCGGACCTAAACCAGCAGGATCCAGCACAGCGCGTCGCAGAATACATCTACCAATACGCCAGCCAGGATAGATGACAGCTCAGATGTGCTTCACCAAACAGACTACGCAGACGGCCAGCCATCCAACCTTGAATTACACCGCTTCAAGCAAGAGAGTGTACAGCACGAGGAGGTTCACCAAAACTACTATTCCACAGGGCGGAAGGTATAACCACCATTTTACCACAAAGAGACACCTTCCTCTCCGGGGAGGTACTATGCTGACTTTCCGAAGGCGGAAACACCCTACAGGTATGGTGATACACCACACAATAGACACGACCATACACCGGCTCGCACCAGCACTGACCAAGCCACCATGGACTTTGCAAAGTTCTTTGCTCGTCGAGATCTGGTCACAAAAGGACTTGTAAAGTTCAATGATCGTGCCGAGAATTATAGGTCGTGGCGAGCCTCGTTCCAGAACACCATAAGAGGTTTGGACCTTTCTTGTAGTGAGGAGTTAGACCTCCTGGTAAAATGGCTTGGTAGTGAATCGGTAGAACACGCCAAAAGACTAAGAGACATTAACATTAAAAACCCACCCAAAGGTCTACACTTGGTGTGGAAGAGACTTGATGAATGCTATGGGTCCATAGAAGTTATTGAAAATGCCCTGTTTAAAAGAATTGATGACTTCCCTAAGATAGGACCCAAAGGCTTTCAAAGGCTAAGAGAGCTAAGCGATCTCTTAGTAGAGTTACAGGTTGCCCAAGAGGAAGGAGATTTGCCCGGATTGGCATTCTTGGATACCGCTAGGGGTGTCAATCTGATAGTGCAAAAACTTCCTTACAATCTACAAGAAAAGTGGGTCTCACACGGTTTACGGTATAAGCAAACACATAACGCGCCATTCCCTCCTTTTGCCGTATTTGTAGGTTTTGTAGCTCAGCAAGCTAAAATCAGAAATGACCCTAGTTTTGATTTTACTCTGTCATGTACCACCGCCCCCGGTGTCAAACCCAGTAGGACACCCGTGGCGGTCCACAAAACTAACATTGTCTCCTCAGGTCCTACTCACAAAGAGAGTAAGCATCCTCCAGAAGAGAACAAACCCCAGGATATCAGTAAACAGTGTCCTCTACACCGGAAACCACATCCTCTACTAAAATGCAGAGCCTTCAGGGAGAAGTCTCTAGAGGATCGCAAAGGCTTCCTCAAGGAACACAACATCTGCTTCAAATGCTGTGCTGCAACATCGCACATGGCCAGGAACTGCGAAGCTAGCGTGAAATGTGCAGAATGTGACAGCACGGATCACAATACAGCCTTACACCCTGGACCACCTACACGAGCGTTGCCGCAAGCAGAAGAACACGATGGAAAACAGAAGAACACTGATGAAGACACCACGGTGGTTACCTCTCAATGTACGGAGATCTGTAAAGGACTCACAGGAGGAAGGTCCTGTTCAAAAATCTGCCTTGTCAGAGTCTACCCAGCAGGCCGCAGGGACAAAGCAATTAAGATCTATGCGATCTTGGACGATCAGAGCAACAGGTCTCTTGCCAAGTCCATCTTCTTCAGCAGTTTCAACATTGCAGGCCCCGGTTCTCCCTACTCCTTGAAGACATGTTCAGGTACCGTTGAGACGGCGGGGAGGAAGGCAAGCGGGTACAAGGTGGAATCCATAGATGGCCAGACCTGCCTATCATTACCTACCATACTGGAGTGCAACCAGATTCCTGACAACAGGTCCGAGATACCTTCACCAGAGGTAGCAGCTCATCACCCCCATCTGAAGCGTATAGCTCACCTGATTCCAGAACTGGACTCAGAAGCTCCAATAGCCTTACTCCTTGGAAGAGACATGCTACGTGTGCATAAGGCTAGAGAGTCCATTAACGGCTCCCAGAACGCTCCATATTCGCAGAGACTTGACCTAGGATGGGTCGTAATAGGAGATGTCTGTCTAGGAGGAGCACACAAGCCAGCCTCAGTCAACAGTATGCTCACCAACACACTAGAAAATGGACGTCCGTCTTTCTTCCGACCATGTCACAACAGTCTGTTGGTAAAGGAATTACCAAGCAGTACTCCTCTGCCATGTCCTTTCGCAGTTCCTTCCAACGAAGACCACGCTTGTGAGGGCGAACAAGACCACATAGGCTGTACAGTCTTCCACAGGACCAAAGAGGACAACAAAACAGCAATGTCCATAGAAGACAGGATGTTCTTGGATATCATGGACCAAGAAATAACCAAAGACAAGTCGAACAGCTGGGTGGCACCCTTACCATTCCGACCACGGAGACAACGCCTACCCAACAACAGGGAACAGGTCTACAGTCGATTTGTCTCCCTCAGACACAAGCTCAAGAAGTCTCCCGAGATGAGAGAACATTTCTTTACCTTCATGGAGAAGATATTCCGAAATAACCATGCAGAGATCTCGCCTACACTACGAGACTCTGAGGAACGCTGGTACTTACCCATCTTCGGAGTGTACCATCCTAAAAAGCCAGGCCAAATAAGAGTGGTGTTCGACTCAAGTGCCAAGTGCGAAGACGTCTCGTTGAATGATGTCCTACTATCTGGCCCAGACCTCAACAACAGACTCTTAGAAGTTCTACTCTGTTTCCGCAGAGATACGGTGGCATTTATGGCTGACATCCAACAGATGTTCCACTGCTTTCTCGTCAAAAAGGAACACAGAAACTACCTGAGGTTCTTCTGGTACCGTGACAACGACCCAGATAAAGAGATCATAGAGTACCGGATGAGGGTACATATCTTCGGGAACAGTCCTTCCCCCGCCGTGGCTATCTACGGTCTCAGGAATTCCGCCAAAGAAGGTGAAGAGAAGTACGGGTCGGATGTTAGATCCTTTGTGGAAAAGGATTTCTACGTAGACGACTGCTTAAAATCCACACCCACAAAGGAGGCAGCAATCAGTCTTCTAAAAAGAGCTCAAGAAATGCTCGCTCAGTCCAACTTAAGGTTGCATAAGATTGCATCCAATAGCCGAGAACTGATGGAAGCCTTTCCCTCTCAAGACTATTCCAGTGATCTGAAGGGCATAGACCTGAGCATCGACTTTCTTCCCATGCAACGGAGCCTAGGACTACTTTGGGACTTGAAGACAGATGCCTTCACCTTTCAGATCAACAAAGAAGAAAAGTCCTTCACACGTAGAGGTGTCCTTTCCTTTGTGAATAGTTTGTACGATCCTCTGGGATTCGTAGCACCAGTTACCGTCCAAGGCAAAATGATGCTAAGAGACTTCACCCAAGAGACATCTGATTGGGATGATCCACTTCCGGCAGAAAAAGCAGACCTGTGGGCAGAGTGGAGGAAGTCTCTCGAGGCCTTGACCGATCTTCATGCGAACCGACCATACGCTCCTGTGCAAGTCAAATCTCAAAGACTTTGTATCTTCTGCGATGCATCAGTCAAAGCAATCGCAGCGGTAGTATACCTTAAAACCACTGATGTGAATGAACAGATCCATATTGGGTTCGTCATGAGTCGGACAAAACTGGCGCCACTCCGTGAACACACGATACCTAGACTGGAACTCTGTGCTGCCGTCCTTGCAGTAGAGCTGGCTGAACTTATCTCAGATGGAATGAATCAGGAGATCAAAGATGCAGAGTTCTACACTGACAGCAAGGTGGTACTAGGATACATCTGCAACGAAACACGACGCTTCTATGTCTACGTCAGCAGCCGGGTATTGAGAATAAGAAGATCAACTCGCCCTGATCAGTGGCATTACGTATCTACTCATCACAATCCCGCCGACCATGCGACTAGATCCGTTGCACCAAGTCACCTTAAGGACACTACATGGTTCACAGGCCCTGCCTTCCTGTACCGAACAACATCCTACATCAGCAGGCCCGATACATTCGAACTGGTGGATCCAGATGTCGATGAAGACCTTCGTCCTCAAGTGTCAGCTCTTCATACAGTGGTTTCAGGACGTCACCTCGGATCTCATCGGTTCAGTAGATTCTCAACCTGGAACTCACTTGTTAGAGCCATCGCTTTTTTACTACACGTGACTCAGTTTTACAAGTCCGAACTACCAACAAATCAGAGATGCAGTAAAGGTTGGCATCACTGCAAGCATGCGTTTACTGCTCCCAACCTAGAGAAAGCCAAGATTACAATACTCCGTGTTGTACAAAATGAAGCCTACAACAAGGAGATAGACAATCTCGACAAAGGACTACCCATTCCTAGAGACAGTGCGTTGAGGAAACTCGACCCGTTCATTGACAAAGATGGGCTGCTGAGAATAGGTGGCCGCATTCAAGAAGCTAAGGTAGAAGTCTCAGAGAAACACCCGGTAATAATTCCCGGACGTCATCACGTCACAACCTTGCTCATTCAACATCATCACATCTTGGTGAGACATCAAGGTCGTTTGTTTACCGAAGGGAGTCTACGAGCGGCTGGACTATGGATAGTCGGAGCGAAGAGTAGCGCGAGTAAACTCATCTTCAACTGCGTTACGTGTCGCAAACTTCGTGGCATGTTTCAAAACCAGAAGATGGCCAATCTTCCACCTGACAGGCTCAGTACTGAACCCCCCTTCACCAACGTTGGACTGGATGTGTTCGGCCCCTGGTCCGTAGCTACAAGACGCACTAGGAAGGTCCATGCCGAAGCAAAGTGTTGGGCAGTTCTATTCACCTGTTTGTCTGTCAGAGCTGTTCACATCGAAGTAATAGAATCTATGGACACTTCAAGTTTCATAAATGCACTTCGACGCTTCATTGCTATCAGAGGCCCTGTGAAGCACATTCGTTCTGATAGAGGCACAAACTTTATTGGAGCAGCAAGAGAACTCCAAATCCCTTCCAATCTAGACATTACAAATGTAGAGAGGTACCTAGGTGAGCAAGGATGCACCTGGACCTTCAACCCGCCACACTCTTCGCACATGGGAGGCACCTGGGAAAGAATGATAGGAATTGCACGCAAGATTCTAGATTCTATCCTCTTGCAAGCAAACACCAGACTTACCCACGAAAGCTTGACTACGTTCTTGGCCGAAGTTACTGCTATCATGAATGCTAGGCCATTGACAGCTCTTTCTGGAGATTCTGGAGACTCAACAGTTCTTACTCCTGCCATGTTACTTACACAGAAAACCTGTGTCCCAGGAGCTCCACCTGGAGAATTCACCGAGAAAGACCTCTACAGAAGACAATGGAGGCAAGTACAAAACGGGTCCAATGCCTTTTGGGACAGATGGAGGAAACAATATCTCTCCACTCTGCAAACCAGAACAAAATGGCAGAAAGACCATCCAAACATCAGACTTGGCGATGTGGTACTTGTAAAGGACAGTCAATCACACCGAAATGAGTGGCCACTCGGCCTAGTCACCAAACCCTTTCCCAGCAAGGATGGGAGAGTACGCAAGGTAGAGGTCAGAGTGAGCAAGCTCGGAGAGAACAAACTGTTCACCAGACCAGTCACTGAACTTGTGTTGTTGTTATTTCCTCAGGAGTCCAATAGTGGCATTGGTTAACGCCAAGCGGGGAGTGTTCTGTCTTCTATTCATTAAATAGGGTAATATCGTTTGTTGCCCACAAGAGGTCACTGTTGGCTTTCTTATGTTTTCTTCATACATCTCTACAGTATTTCTGTGGTTTGGAGCCTGTTGCTTTAAGGAAAAGATACTTCCTTGGACTGCCCCTTTTCCCTTCCCTTACCGAGTTGGAGAGGCAGATGTCTTGGTGCCTCCATAGGATTCAGAGGTGCTATGGCTGGCTCCAGTTCCTTTTCTTCAATCGTTCCTCCTGACTAATGGATCCCGGTAGGAATCATTGTACTAAAGTACATATTTATGTTAGACTATGTGTGCCGTTGTTATGTATGTACTGTGAAGTAACAGTGGCTCTACTCAGATTGCATAGGCTGTGATTCATGCAGAGCAGGTGTAGGACAGCTTCAGCAGTGTAAAGGTTGTATTCAGTCATATGCATTGCTCTCTATGTTATGCAGATTCTGTAAATACCAGTACTACTATGTATGTCATTCTGTTATTTGTGATATGCCTGTACTGATTTGGATTTGTATCTTTTGTTATAGTTTTTACCAATCAATCATCCATTTCTTATGATCATCCACCTATCCATCATCATTTAATAAATAAAGACTTAAAGGCAACACAGTCTGTTTATTGAAACAGTGGATGAAGGTTAGCTGTATGCCGGAGTCCACACAGCTCACACGTGTACGAAGGCAGAACAGCGATACTCACCTCAGTTGCTGCATGGAGCTGACCGGAGCGGCGGTGAGTAGTGCGACCAGCTGAGCTGTCACTGAGGTTACCCGCGGCCACTGCTGCATCCACCGCTGGATCCAGGTAACCTCAGTGACAGCTCAGCTGATCGCGCGGCTGTCTTCAGTTGCTGTGTGAAGCTGACAGGAGCGGCGGTTTCTTCTGCAGCTCCTGTCACTGTTACGGGGGGACCGGCAGATTAGGACCAGGGGGTATATATCCTAATCGCCAGTCGGGGCCCACCGTGCTCCAGATGACAAAGGAGCTGCTGGCACCTGAGGGTTAGGCGGAGACTATAGAGCTGGACTGCTCTGAGATAACCCAGGAACTCTGGGAACCGGTCACGTGTGTTGGGACACGTCAGACCGGACGACAACCCGATTAGCGTTTTGGTGCACCTAGCGCTACACCAACCACGTGTGCAGGAAACACGTCAGGCCAGGTGGTAACCAGGTAGCGTTGACCAGAAGACCGCCACGAAAGCGCCCTGTCGGCCACGTGTGTAGGACACGTCAGGCCGGGCGGTCCTCCGATTAGCGTTTCTGGCCACCTCTCGACTGGCCACGTGTGTGTAGGACACGTCAGGCCAGATGGGTACACCAGTAGCGTTGACCGGGAAGCCGAGGAAAATAAGGAACACCCTGTTAACTCTACAGGGGTCCTGGAGTACGCTGTCCGTGCGCGTAGGGGGCACAACCGGACAGGTGGTGCAGCAGGTGCGTTGTCCGTGTGCGTAGGGGGCACAATCGGACAGGTGGCGCAGCAGGTGCGTTGTCCGTGTGCGTAGGGGGCACAATCAGACAGGTGGCGCAGCAGGTGCGTTGTCCGTGTGCGTAGGGGGCACAATCGGACAGGAAGCACAACAGCCGCAGCCCAGTTAACGCCACTGGGCTGCTATAGCAAGACTGGAACGGCAGGAGAGAAGCACGGCGCCTGACCCTGATGTGCCGAGCCACGAATCTTGGCGTGACAGGCACCGTTCGCCTAACCCTACCTACCGCTTCCCAACATAGGCTTATGCCGCAATGAGGCTCTAACATGGAGGTGTGCTCTGACTGAGCAAAAGTGAAGACTGCGCACCTCCATGTTGTCTCCAGCCCCTTTTATAACCTGGGTCCGCCCCAAACCCAGGGTGGAACCACCAAGGTCCAATAGCAGAGTGCCATGTCATCAGTGACGTCACATGCGACCTATCCGGAACCGCCACGTCATTGATGACCTCATGGCAGCCACGCCCCAAACACTTCACCAGTCATCGTCTGACGACCAATACTGAGGTGCCAGATCATAGGGGCGGGCCTCTGCGAGCCAGTCCGGAGTTGCCACGTCATCAGGACACCTGACACCCTCTGCCCTATCAGGACGTGCCACCTCACGGGCATGCTCAGTGAGGTCCTTACCGGACCTAGCCTCTGGTGCACTAAGTGCCTGAGCATGCCCAGTAGCCTGAGCAACAGGCTCAGAAAGCAGACTATCAGTTTGAGCATGCTCAGTAGGCACATCCCAGAACTTAGACACAGCATGAAGTCCAAGTACCTGTGCAAAGAGGCTGTTAGGGTTAATTGTGGGAGCATGCTCAGTAGCCTGAATTGAGGACTTAGTCTCAGACATAACACAAACAGGCTGAGCATGCTCACTAGGCAAAACACCGGGCTTAAACTCTGGCTGGGGTAAATCGGCGCACGCATGCGCACTAGCCGCCTCTCCACACTTAGACGTGGTGGAAGGAACAGCCAACTGGACGACCCGAGGCACGGCCAAGAACGGCAGCCGGCGCCTGGGCGCAACAGGAACCGCAGCAGGCTGCTTGCGGCTATGGCGGCGCCGGTTCGTAACAGTACCCCCCCCTCTAGCGGCCCTCCCACTCGAATGGTCTATAGTCGCCACAGATACCACTGAGCGACGGGCGGAAGATGGAGACATGCAGTAGGAGCTACAAGACTCGCTCCACCGCGTAATCACCCCAGACGACCAGTCGATATGTGGGGAATGTTGCTTCAGCCAAGGAATACCCAGCAGAATATCATCTGCACCCTTAGGGAGAACCAGAAATGAAATGGTCTCCCTATGCCCAGATGACATGGCAAGGGTAATGGGCACTGTCCGCTGGTGAATTACCTTGGGCAACAAGGACCCATCCAATACACGGACTCTCACTGGCCTTGGCATTTGCACCAGTGGGATGGCATGCCGCCGGGCAAAAGAGGAGGAGATGAAACTATCCCCAGCACCTGTGTCCACACTTGCCCTTGTGGACCATGTTGACCCCTTAAAGGAAATGGACGCGGGAAACGTCACCCTAATGGATGACGCAGAGTCCAGTCTACCTCCAGCTATGGTCACCAATCGTGGTCGCTTATCCTGACGCCTTGGGCAACGGTTGGCATAATGACCATACTGCCCACAAGCGAAACAGGAAATGCCCTTGCGACTCGAAGACCTAGCAACACCAACCCTAGAGATGTCCATAGGGACAGAGATGTCCTCTAAGGGAGGTGCAGTAGGAGAGACCACTACAGTGGCTGAACGACCCTCTGACCTGCGCTCCAGCTGACGTTCGGAGGTCCGCAGGTCAATGCGGGTAGCCTGAGTCATGAGGCCCTCAAGGGTAGTTGGTACCTCACGCGACGCTAATGCGTCCTTCACGTGCAAGGCTAATCCCCTCCAGAACAGTGGAATGAGAGTCCTCTCTGACCACCCCAGTTCTGCAGCAAATGTCCTGAAACTCACAGCATATTGACTTGAGGAGGTACGCCCCTGCTCCAAAGTCAGTAGCTGTAGGGCCGAGTCGTGAGTGACCTGAGGCCCCAGGAACACTTGTCGCAAGGACTCCAAAAACTCCTTAGAGTCCTGTACTACGGGGTCATTCCTCGCCCACAATGGTGTAGCCCACTCCAGTGCTCTATCACAGAGCAAGGAGATGATAAACCCCACCTTCGACCTCTCTGTAGGAAACCGTGCAGCCAACAGCTCTAGATGGACTGAGCACTGGTTCACGAATCCCCTACATGCCTTGCTGTTCCCCGTAAACTTGTTGGGCAGCGAGAGGTGAGGGAGGGTTGGAGTAGGCTTGGTGACTGACACCATTGCAGCCGCTTGAGCCACCACATCATCCATATCAGCAGCAAGAGCAGACTTCTCCAGAGACCTCACTCTGGCATCAAGCTGCAGCATGAACTGACGTAGCTGCTCCATCTCCGTCATGCCAGCCAGACCCTGGCGCAGTCTTACTGTTACGGGGGGACCGGCAGATTAGGACCAGGGGGTATATATCCTAATCGCCAGTCGGGGCCCATCGTGCTCCAGATGACAAAGGAGCTGCTGGCACCTGAGGGTTAGGCGGAGACTATAGAGCTGGACTGCTCTGAGATAACCCAGGAACTCTGGGAACCGGTCACGTGTGTTGGGACACGTCAGACCGGACGACAACCCGATTAGCGTTTTGGTGCACCTAGCGCTACACCAACCACGTGTGCAGGAAACACGTCAGGCCAGGTGGTAACCAGGTAGCGTTGACCAGAAGACCGCCACGAAAGCGCCCTGTCGGCCACGTGTGTAGGACACGTCAGGCCGGGCGGTCCTCCGATTAGCGTTTCTGGCCACCTCTCGACTGGCCACGTGTGTGTAGGACACGTCAGGCCAGATGGGTACACCAGTAGCGTTGACCGGGAAGCCGAGGAAAATAAGGAACACCCTGTTAACTCTACAGGGGTCCTGGAGTACGCTGTCCGTGCGCGTAGGGGGCACAACCGGACAGGTGGCGCAGCAGGTGCGTTGTCCGTGTGCGTAGGGGGCACAATCGGACAGGTGGCGCAGCAGGTGCGTTGTCCGTGTGCGTAGGGGGCACAATCAGACAGGTGGCGCAGCAGGTGCTTTGTCCGTGTGCGTAGGGGGCACAATCAGACAGGAAGCACAACAGCCGCAGCCCAGTTAACGCCACTGGGCTGCTATAGCAAGACTGGAACGGCAGGAGAGAAGCACGGCGCCTGACCCTGATGTGCCGAGCCACGAATCTTGGCGTGACAGGCACCGTTCGCCTAACCCTACCTACCGCTTCCCAACATAGGCTTATGCCGCAATGAGGCTCTAACATGGAGGTGTGCTCTGACTGAGCAAAAGTGAAGACTGCGCACCTCCATGTTGTCTCCAGCCCCTTTTATAACCTGGGTCCGCCCCAAACCCAGGGTGGAACCACCAAGGTCCAATAGCAGAGTGCCATGTCATCAGTGACGTCACATGCGACCTATCCGGAACCGCCACGTCATTGATGACCTCATGGCAGCCACGCCCCAAACACTTCACCAGTCATCGTCTGACGACCAATACTGAGGTGCCAGATCATAGGGGCGGGCCTCTGCGAGCCAGTCCGGAGTTGCCACGTCATCAGGACACCTGACACCCTCTGCCCTATCAGGACGTGCCACCTCACGGGCATGCTCAGTGAGGTCCTTACCGGACCTAGCCTCTGGTGCACTAAGTGCCTGAGCATGCCCAGTAGCCTGAGCAACAGGCTCAGAAAGCAGACTATCAGTTTGAGCATGCTCAGTAGGCACATCCCAGAACTTAGACACAGCATGAAGTCCAAGTACCTGTGCAAAGAGGCTGTTAGGGTTAATTGTGGGAGCATGCTCAGTAGCCTGAATTGAGGACTTAGTCTCAGACATAACACAAACAGGCTGAGCATGCTCACTAGGCAAAACACCGGGCTTAAACTCTGGCTGGGGTAAATCGGCGCACGCATGCGCACTAGCCGCCTCTCCACACTTAGACGTGGTGGAAGGAACAGCCAACTGGACGACCCGAGGCACGGCCAAGAACGGCAGCCGGCGCCTGGGCGCAACAGGAACCGCAGCAGGCTGCTTGCGGCTATGGCGGCGCCGGTTCGTAACAGTCACCTTCATGCAGCACAGCTGGATGCGACGCTGGAGGACTGTGGAGTACGCCGGACATGGAGGGTTTGTCGGGGTTAATAAATTGGTGATGAGGGACTTTGTTAGTGTTTTTTATTTCTAATAAAGGATTTTTCGGGTGTGTGTGTTTTTTAACTGTAATTTACAGATTAATTATGGAAGGAATCTCGGGGAGACGCCTGACATGATTAATCTAGGATTTAGTGGCAGCTATGGGCTGCCAATAACTCCTTATTACCCCGATTTGCCAACGCACCAGGGCAAATCGGGAAAAGCCGGGTACAGTCCCAGAACTGTCGCATTTAATGTATGCGGCAATTCTGGGCGGCTGCTGACTGATATTGTTAGGCTGGGGGGCTCCCCATAACGTGGAGCTCCCCATCCTGAGAATACCAGCCTTCAGCCGTATGGCTTTATCTGGCTGGTATTAAAATTGGGGGGACCGCACGCCGTTTTTTTTAATTATTTAATTATTTATTTCACTGCACAGTATACACACACCCACCGGCTGCTGTGTTTGGGTGCAGTGAGACACCTGTCACTCAGCGTGGGGGCGTGTCTTACTGCAACCAATCATAGGCGCCAAAAAGCAGGAAAACAGGGAATAGGAGATTGTTTAATGAGCGGCCGGCTTTTTCAAAAGAGGAAAAGCCGCCGGAGTTTAGTGAACAGCTGTGCAGCGCCGCGGCAGTGATCGGGGAACGGTAAGTAAGAGAGAGGGGGTAGAATGACCGACAGACTGTGAGAGGGAGACAGACAAGACAGAGAGAGACAGACAGAGCGAGACCGACCGACGGGAGATAGAATGAAAAAAAAAAATGACCGACATCGCTAGTAAAAAGCACAAAACGTGCGTTTTGTACATCGGAGTGCCACACAATGTTTTACGTAAAATCTTTCATGTATTAATCTCAAAAAGTAACATACACCAGCTCTATCTCACTATTGGGTATGTGCCCTTAACATTTCCGCCATGAAAATTCATTTTGGTGTCATTTTGGAAGGTTTTCTGGTGAGTCCGTAAAAATGGCGTAAAACTCGGACAAAATTGTTCACAGCTGTGACTTTTGAGTGGTAAATGCTTCAAGGGGTCTTCCCCATGCTGTTGCCATGTCATTTGAGCACTCTTCTGAGACTTTTGTGACATTTTTAGGGTTTCTACATGCTGCCGGGGGTCATTTCAGAAAAATACTCGGGTCTCCCATAGGATAACATTGGGCTCGGTGCTCGGGCCGAGTACACGAGTATCTTGGGATGCTCGGCCCGAGCCTCGAGCACCCGAGCTTTTTAGTACTCGCTCATCACTAGTGCTGATATCTCCAGTGCTGCTGCTGCTTCTGGTCCTCGGTGCAGTGAATATGCGATGAGCAAGTGACAGCAGCTGCAGATACAGCAGTACTGGAGATGAGTGAAGAAATTCATTTTATTTTACAGAAACGCAGTTTTTTCTGGTACATGTCACACTGATGTCACATGGATCACAACCATGCGGTTCGTGTCACACTTGTACTGCCTGAGAAAAATGGACATGTCTACGTGTGGAGTATACGGACACACATATGCTCCACATGGACACACGGTCCATTGGAAAACACCCACATGTGCGTAACCCGTTGATTTTAATGGGTCTACATGTGCTGGTGTCTCCACTATGTGTAAAAACGGATGTGTGAAGGTAGCCTAAATGTGCATATTTGGAGGTTACTCTAAATAACTCAACACACAGCCATTAATGTCTAAACTGCTAGCAACAAAAGTGAGTACAACCCTAAATGAAAATGGTAAAATTGTGCCCAATTAGCAATTTTCCCTCCCTAGTATCATGTGATTAATTAGTGTTATAAGGACTCAGGTGTGAATAGGGAGCAGTTGTGGTAAATTTGCTGTTATTGCTCCCACCCCCTCTCATGCTGGTCACTGGAAGTTTAACATGGCACCTCATGGCAAAGAATTCTTTGAGGATCTGAAAAAAAGAATTGCTACACTACATAAAGATGGTCTAGGGCTATAAGAAGATTGCCAACATCCTGAAACTGAACTGCAGCAAAGAGGCTCAGGTTGTACAGTGGTTTAGCAAGACAGATTCCATTCAGAACAGGGCACCAACAACAGAAAAGAACCGAATCACGTCAAATGCAAACATTGTATTTATTATTTAGTCCAAAATGTCAAAACAGTAGCAGATAAAACAAGGCATCACATGCCGTACAGATGTAATATACTGATGTATAATATAGCCAGAGTCTCCAACATAAAACCCATTCACTTGAGTCCTGCTCCACTGTTCCCTCTCTCTGGAGCACTTTGGAACACCTGATCCATCTGTAATAAACTTCATGTCATTCACAACTTCTTTATTCCTCCCAATGTATATTACTTGAACCTCACAGACACATGGCTGACACCCTCTGACACAGCTTCACCTGTTTGCTGTGTTTCATTGACCTTCACTTTACCCACACGATTAGTCTTCACAATAAACATGATGGCGTTGACTTTCTCCTTTCTAGCAATTGAATCTTCAAACCAATCCCACATATATGTTCCCTTATTCTAACCTCTTTTGAATTGCACTCTGCCTGTATAGATTCTCCCTCCGACGTCCAAGTGGCCATCATATACTTGACCCCTGCAACCGCCTATATGGATCATTCATTTCTCCACTGGTTTCTGTAATTTCTCTCTCCAGACAATTCAACTACCATAGTGGGCATGTTCAACATTCATATTGACACTTGCCAGTCAGCAACCTAAAAATCTCTCACACCTAGACATTTACACACTCTCTCGCTAAAGAGATGTCATTGGGGTCACGGAATTCGTGACGCACATCCGGCCTCGTTAGCGGCGGCGTTGCATGTGAAACTCACGAATGACCGTTAACGATCACAATTTCTTACCTAATCGTTGATCGTTGATGCGTCATTCCTTTTCCGATTATCGTTGCTGTTGCAGGACACAGGTTGTTCGTCGTTCCTGTGGCAGCACACATCGCTATGTTTGACACCACAGGAATGAGGAACATCCCCTTACCTGCGGCCACCCGCTCATCTCTGCCCCTCCTCCTCCATTGGGCGGCCACTTATTGACGCCGCTGTGACGCCGCATAAACTGCCCCCTTAGAAAGGAGCCGGTTCGCCGGCCACAGCGACGTTGCTAGGCAGGTATGTGTGACGGGTGTAAGCGATGTTGTGATCCATGCGCTTTGCCCGTGACACACAACGGACGGGGGCGGGTACGCTCGCTGCGTGTAAAGTGCCCTTTAGTCACCCCTGTAGTGCATAGCAGAAGGCAACAGATCAATATACAACTCTGGCACACCAACCTAACCAATGGCAACTTTTGGCTGGACTACAGATTTTGCACTCTCCATTTAGATGGTGAAATGGCAATTTTTATCTGGACCACAGATTTTGCAATCTTTATTTAGAAGCTGAAATGGCAAATTTTGATTTGACTAAAAGATTTTGCAATTTCTATTTAGATTATGAAATGGAAATTTTTGGCTAGAGTACAGATTTTGCACTCTCTATTTAGGTGATAAAAGTGCAATTTTTGGCTGGACCAGAGATTTTATCATCTCTATTTAGATGATGAAATGGCAATTTTTTTACTGGACTACAGATTTTGCAATGTCTTTTTAGATGATGAAATGGCAATTTTTGGTTTGACCACAGATTTTGCAATTTGAATTTAGATGATGAAATGGCAATTTTTGCCTGGAACACAGATTTTGCAATGTCTATATAGATGATGAAATTGCACTTTTTGGTTGGACCACTGATTTTGCAATATCTATTTAGATGATGAAATTGCACTTTTTGGCTTGACCACAGATTTTGCAATCTCTATTTAGATGCTGAAATGGTAATTCTTGGCTGGACCACAGATTTTGAAATCTCTATTTAGATGATGAAATGGCAAATTGTGCCAGGACCCACTAGCAATCTCTATTTAGATGATGAAGTCACAATTTGGGACTGGCCCACATGATTTGCAATCACTGATGATGAAATGGCAATTTTTGGCTTGACCACAGATTTTGCAATCTCTATTTAGATGATGAAATGGCAATTTTTTTTACTGGACTACAGATTTTGCAATCTCTTTTTAGATGATGAAATGTCAATTTTTGGTTTGACCACTGATTTTGCAATTTGAATTTAGATGATGAAATTGCAATTTTTGCCTGGAACACAGATTTTGCAATGTCTATTTAGATGCTGAAATGGTAATTCTTGGCTGGACCACAGATTTTTAAATCTCTATTTAGATGATGAAATGGCAATATGTGCCAGGACCCACTAGCAATCTCTATTTAGATGATGAAGTCACAATTTGGGACTGGCCCACATGATTTGCAATCACTGATGATGAAATGGCAATTTTTTGCTTGACCACAGATTTTGCAATCTCTATTTAGATGATGAAATGGCAATTTTTTTACTGGACTACAGATTTTGCAATCTCTTTTTAGATGATGAAATGTCAATTTTTGGTTTGACCACTGATTTTGCAATTTGAATTTTGATGATGAAATTGCAATTTTTGCCTGGAACACAGATTTTGCAATGTCTATTTAGATGCTGAAATGGTAATTCTTGGCTGGACCACAGATTTTTAAATCTCTATTTAGACGATTAATGGCAATTTGTGACTGGCCCGCATAATTTGCAATCACTGATGATGAAATGGCAATTTTTGGCTTGACCACAGATTTTGCAATCTCTATTTACAGTAGATGATGAAATGCCTATTTGTGACACAGAACTTTCTTTACACTGAATACCCCTGCACTTTCCTATTCTACACTATTGCCCTCCTATCAATCCGAACTAGCAAAAATTAAACCTCCTAGCTAAGCTGTCTAGTAGCACTGTCCCAAAGCTGTACCAATTATAAAATAGTGTCATTACTGCATGTCTGCATGTCTGTGTGTGTGTGCGTGCACAACCCGAACAGGTGAGCAGCCTTAGGTTCATTAATTCCTCCACCACCACCAGGTGCCACATCATATATTCAGACTATAAGAAGGACAGCCCACTTTCCTCCAAAATTTGGAGGAACAAAAGTGCGTCTTATAGTCTGAAAAATACGGTATATATATATATAAATCCATTAAACAAACTAATAGTGACAGACTAGCACAGAGGGTAAGAGAACTCTGCCCTTATATGTTTTTAAATTGTAGGGTAATGGGAAATGGGAAAGGAAATAAAAGGTCCAGGGGTTGCAGCAACTCCAGTGATATTGAGGTGACAACTAGGTTATTGCAGGCTGTTAGACCTTTCTGTATAAATGGCCCTTCTGGTACATTTGGATATTTATGCAAGAGAAAGATTATTATGGACGGCCTTGTGAGTTCTTTTTAGTTTGAACTAGAACTGTTAGTAAAATGGAAACCAATTAACTGATTTTCTGAAGGCAGAAATGAAGGAATAGCAAAGGGAGAGGTAGATTAATAGGGCTGCAGGGTTAAGGATGGATGGGAGAGGTGCGAGACTGTTATTTGAGAGGTCACAGAGGAGGATATTACAGTAGTCAAGGCAGGAGAAGATTGGGCAGTAATTATTTTAGAAGTTTCAGGGTTAATGAAAGGACAAAGTATTTACATTTCGAGATAGTAGGAGGTAGTAAGAGTTGGATGATGAATTTAAAGAACAATGCAGAGTCAAGGATTATACCAAAGCAACAGACATCTGATACAGAGGAAAATGTTATGTCATTAATTGTGATAGACTGATAGGGTATGATTGGCTAGAATAAGATAGAGGAAAAATGATGAGCTCAATTTTGTGTTACATTTTGGAAAAAAAAATAGGATATGGCTGATTGACACTCTGGGATTCTGAACAGCAGAGAGGTGATCAACTGGTACTGGAAATCATGTGAAATTTTAAGTTGCCCCATGCCAAAGGTAGAGATTGAGAAGAGTAGGTTTACCAGATAAAGCAATAAAAGACACCAACACAGAAAGAAGGGATGAAGACATGGAATTGAGTAGATCTGTAGTAGGAGAAAGTGGCCAACTGTGTCAGAGGCAGAGGACAGGTCTAGAGGAAAAAGTGCAGAAAAAGTCTGTTAACTTGGTGGTTAGTAACTTGTTTGTAATGTTGATAAAGGCAGTTTCACTGGAGTGGTGGAGACTTGAGAGGCAACCTGGTTTCTAGACTGGGAAAAATTGAGTTGGATGAGAGGGGGGAGGAAAGTTCAATGTGGACATACTGTGATGACTCAGCATCAATAAAGAAGATGTGGCCACTTATGTGGGGGTGAACTATTCTTAAATACTGTATGCTAGATATAGTGTTCCTTTGTCTGCTGATTCAAGGGAGATGGGTCATTTTTTAATATAGAACTATCCGATGTCCTTTTGTATGCCAACTTGTGAACTGTCTGCTGATTGCAGATTGCTTCAGCCCCCTGCGGTGTACTAGTCTGCATTATCTGGAAGACAATTGAATTAGCAAACAGTGAGGGAACGGCCATGATTATCTTCCACCAATCCTGTGGGACAAAGTGATCTGAAATTGTATCTGAAAGATATAAAAAGGGGCCTAGTCCTATCACTGATGATTCTACAGGAATTCAGCCTAGGGACTATGGTTCCAGGTTGTGGATTAAAGAATTTCTCCACTACCCAACATTGAGCTCATGAATTCATTTGGAGAACCCAGGTTACAACTATCAGATCACCTTGCCACATATCTCGCTGTGCTTAATTAGCTTCCCAAGCTTGCTGCTACCTCATCTAAGGGGAGATCTGCCAAAAGTGGGGTGCTGCTGGCTGGTGTAGTGGCCTTGGATGCTTCAAAGTTGCAGATTTCAGTGCCTGGTGAGTCAGCATAACAACAGTTTGTGTGAGCGCTTCAATGGAAAGCTAAAGCAGCTCATTATTCATTATGTGGGATCCGAGGGTGGAGACAGGAAGAAAAACTTGTAGCAGCTCCTTTTTGTCTACCAAGAGGTGCCGCAGGATTCTACTGGATTTCTTCTCTCTGAATTGTTGTAAGACCAAAAAATACAAAGGCCTTTAGAGCTGGCATGTGAGAGTAGTAAGGGCACTTTCATCACAGAAGAGCTTTACTTTCTGGATTATGTCCAAAACGTTTATGGACTATACAAGTTATCTCATGGTGTTAGCACCCAGGAATATAAAAGTAGCTCAGGAAAGGCAACAATGATATTACAAAGGTACTGCTGATTCCAAGAATTTTCTTGTGGACAGAAGGTTTTAGTAGTAGTACTGGTAAGCAAAAACAAGTTGTAAGCCTTGTGAGCAGATTCCTTCACCATTACCAGCAAATGCAGGAGTATTGACTACACCATGGCCCTGGATTGAGCAGGTGTTCATGAATGTACCTACTATGTCAATAGGCTAATAGTTTATGAGGAAAGGGCGGTCACCAATTTAGCAGTTTGTTGTTCCATTTAGGTAACCCAGATTTAGCAATCTCTATTTCCTTTCATGGATATAAATAGTTTACAATATATATGAACAGTGTTACCACAAGGTGTCCAAAATTCAACCACAATATATATTTTTGCTATAACATAAATTCTGAAAAGAAATATGGATAAACAGACTTCTCCATATCAGGAGGTTGTGTTGCTTTACTTTATAGAATTAGATTACAAGAATCCATACAGACAAGGAAATGGGGTGGGTCATGCAAAATCACCACACCACTTCAGAGCTACTCTTAGAGCACATCAAAACCAGGAGAACAGAGTAAATTTGCTTCAAAAGGTATCAAAATTTATTAACAAGTTATTAAACATATAGTATCAAGTGTAAAACAGGCACAAGAGGAAACGATGATGTAAAAGGCAATAGCACCTGGGGGGCTGCACGACTGAAGAGGAATCGAATCTCTATCCCTCAGGCCATATGTGTCTAACAGAGCAAGAAAAGAAGCCCCAGTGGGCTCTTTTATCAAAGGCACAGCCAAATTTATTAGATGATCACACAGGCCTAAGTAGAGGATAAACAACAGGCAAGCAGTAAATATACTAAAGGAGCACATGCATCGGGCAATCCCCAGTATATAGAGAGACCCATAAGGGTTCAGTATGCAGAGAAAAGCTGGGAAAAGCCAAATGCATGTGGACCTAATCCACCAACACTGCTAACCTGTGAAAGCCAAAGGACGTGCAGCCGACCAGGGGTGACAAGAGGGGGTTTAAGCCCCCAGTACAAACTCCAACGTACGTTTCACGATGGTGAGGTGTTCGCTTCGTCAGGGAGTGGGTACATAGCACAGAGGGGCTGCTATAACTAGCCCTAAACACAGCTGGGGCACCGCACTGGTAAAAGACGGCGCGTGCGCACATCGCGCCATACAGACCCAGCACCTCCCACCGGCCGTCACGATCCGGCGCATGCGCGGGAGCGGGGACGCGTCTCCATAGCTCCCGCGCATGCGCCCCGATCGGTCAGAGACGGCCGCGGCAAGCCGGGTCGGCGGCGAGAAATGCGCAAGCGCACATCAGTGCGGCACGGAGCACAGAGAACCAGGTACACAAGCTGATATAAGATCATGAATCATAGATAAAGACAACAAATCATAATAAGATAATATAACAGTGCAGCTGCATAATCCGGTTCCAGGGGTCCGTATATAGATGGAGAGTTAAGATGTAGCGGGACCCGGCTTGCCGCGGCCGTCTCTGACCGATCGGGGCGCATGCGCGGGAGCTATGGAGACGCGTCCCCGCTCCCGCGCATGGCCGGATCGTGACGGCCGGTGGGAGGTGCTGGGTCTGTATGGCGCGATGTGCGCACGCGCCGTCTTTTACCAGTGCGGTGCCCCAGCTGTGTTTAGGGCTATTTATAGCAGCCCCTCTGTGCTATGTACCCACTCCCTGACGAAGCGAACACCTCACCATCGTGAAACGTACGTTGGAGTTTGTACTGGGGGCTTAAACCCCCTCTTGTCACCCCTGGTCGGCTGCACGTCCTTTGGCTTTCACAGGTTAGCAGTGTTGGTGGATTAGGTCCACATGCATTTGGCTTTTCCCAGCTTTTCTCTGCATACTGAACCCTTATGGGTCTCTCTATATACTGGGGATTGCCCGATGCATGTGCTCCTTTAGTATATTTACTGCTTGCCTGTTGTTTATCCTCTACTTAGGCCTGTGTGATCATCTAATAAATTTGGCTGTGCCTTTGATAAAAGAGCCCACTGGGGCTTCTTTTCTTGCTCTGTTAGACACATATGGCCTGAGGGATAGAGATTCGATTCCTCTTCAGTCGTGCAGCCCCCCAGGTGCTATTGCCTTTTACATCATCGTTTCCTCTTGTGCCTGTTTTACACTTGATACTATATGTTTAATAACTTGTTAATAAATTTTGATACCTTTTGAAGCAAATTTACTCTGTTCTCCTGGTTTTGATGTGCTCTAAGAGTAGCTCTGAAGTGGTGTGGTGATTTTGCATGATCCACCCCATTTCCTTGTCTGTATGGATTCTTGTAATCTAATCATATTTTCTGTGGTTTCCACAGTTCTTGTCCTTATTACTATGGATTTTAGGGCCCGCGATGATGCTTGGCTCTCTCAACTGAATATGGCACTTGAAGCGACTGGCAATATGGGTGACGAGGTTCCCGGTGATGTTGATACAAGAGAGGCGGTTTCCCGATATAGGGAACTATTAAGACGTAGAACTAAGACGTGGTGGAACAGGGCGTTCTTGGATAAATATATATCGAAACATCTAATCCCAAGGGGTCTACGAATACAAGTGTTCCCCTCTTTTCCCGTTGAAAATGACTCTTTTAGAGTCAAGTGGGAGGAGCTGTCTAATGCTTGCTCGAGGGGCCATTTGCAACTTCTCAGTGAATATAATTCTTCATCCATTAATGAGATGGAAAAGGAAATGGAGCAACTTCTCCAACTTATCAGGTCAAAATTAACCACAGAAGCATTAGCTAAATTTAATAATGACATTGATGTCGAACTTGGTAAATTGGAGAAAGAGTTACAATCATTCAAGCTTAAAAAGTTTCAAAGAGATGTACGGGACCAGCAACTTAATCAGGTCTATAGATGGCAGCAACCCTCTTTCAGATCTCGATCTAAATATCGATCAAAGTCTGGATCACGTTCTCGCTCAACTTCTATAGCGTCTGGTCTCTCCACTGATGAGGGTGGGCCCTCTGGGCATTCTAATTTAAATATAATATCCGATCCAATACCGTCTGACGTGATAACGAGATTGAAGTCCTCCATGCATGCCCCACACAAAACATCTAAAAAGGTTAGCAGGGCATTGCAAGTAATTAATCTTTCTACACATATACTGTCAGAGGCTCAGGTTGAGGTCCTCTCTATGGGCCTCTCTTTCTCCCCGACTAATTCTTTTGATTTTTTTACAGCTATGAAGGATTTATTTTTGTTTTCACGGAAGCTGGTTTTAAAGAAACTTCACAGTCGTGACGTGCCAACTTTCGATCTGGATAGTCGGGCAGAGAGAGAGGCTCTAGCAGTTCTGGAGGAGCTCCAATCTGAACAACAACCCCCTGACAGTATTGGTAGGTTTCCATCTTGCATCATGCCTAGGTCAGTTAAGTTTCCCCCCTTGTCATTGTGTCCCTCTGTTGATATTTTCACCAAATTGGTTGTAGATGACTTTACACACTTGTCATCTAGACGGCACAATGATAACCTCACTTGTCAACAGAGGTCGGCCCTCAAACAATTGGAAGCATGGAGGGACGTACTTTTTAAACCTGCTGACAAGGGGGGAAACATTGTAATATGGCCCATTATTAAATATGAGAAAGAGGCCTTTCGCCAGTTGAGGGATAAGGATACTTATCAAAAGCTTGATTTCAATCCCATCAATTCATTTTCCAGAGACCTCCTGCTGATCCTTGAGCAGGCCTTTGACAGCGGTCTTATTACTAAGAAGGTTTTTGAAGGACTTTTAGTTAAATTTCCCAAGGTGCCCACGTTTTATCTGCTCCCCAAGATCCATAAAGATGCCGTCAGTCCGCCGGGCCGTCCCATTGTGTCTGGTTTGGAGGGAATGTGTGACCCGGTGTGTAAATTTATTGATTACTATCTCAAACCCCTGGTCGAGACACTTCCCTCCTACCTCAAGGACACAACGGACGTGCTCAACAGGATTGACGGTATCTTTATGGAAGCGGACATGTTAATAGTCACGGCGGATGTCGAATCACTATACACCTGCATCCGCCATGAGGACGGGTTGGCGGCAGTCCGCTTCTTCCTCGGGACCTCCGGTCGGGACAGCGAGATGTGTGATTTGATACTCCAGCTGCTCCACTTTATCTTTATCCATAATTTTTTTACTTTTAAGAACTCTTTTTACCTACAGAAGCGCGGCACTGCGATGGGCGCGGCCTGTGCACCCTCGTATGCTAATCTCTTCCTGGGCTTCTGGGAGAGAACGATTTTTGGCGACGAGGGTGACATGGCCGTGTCCCATGTGCAGTGCTGGCTTAGGTATATTGATGATTTGTTGTTTTTTTGGAGGGGTACGGTGGAGCAGCTGGACCTATTTATGGGCAGACTTGGCATGAATCCTTTTAACATCAAATTGACTTATAAATTTAACACCAAGCGCATTGATTTTTTAGATATACTCATTGATGTTGATGATAGAAATGTGATTCAAACTGATGTATTTCGCAAGTCAACATCTGTCAATGCGCTGATTCATGCCTCGTCTGCCCATCACACATCTACAATTCGTTCTGTCCCTACCGGACAGTTCCTGAGGATGAGGAGGATCTGCTCCTCGGATGCTAAGTTCGAGGAGCAGGCCGCTGACCTGATGTCCCGCTTCCGTGAGAGGGGTTATAGCAACCGCAGTATAAAACGTGGGTACCTCAGGGCTAAGAACACCTCTCGCTCTCAGCTCCTTCTTTCTAGACAAAAACCTCCTCAGGATTTTTCCAGTGTGAGATTTATTACCACCTATAATAGTGAGTGGCAGCAGATGAGGGCCATCCTTAATCGACACTGGCCTATCCTGAGGACGGATCCTGCTTTCAGGGATTCACTATCTGACTATCCCCTGATGACTGCTAGAAGGTCTTTAAATCTCAGGGATAAGCTTGTCCAGAGCCACTATGTTCCGCCTCCGTCTGGGTTCCTTGGCTCTACCCAACCTCGAGTTGGTTGCTTCCCTTGTGGCCACTGCCTGGCTTGCCGCAATGTCTCGCGCAGTTTCGTGTTTACATCTGCTGATGGGAGGCGCGAGTTTCACATCAGAGACTACATTTCTTGTGGTACATCCAATGTGATTTATTACGCGGTATGCGGGTGCTCACTAATTTATATTGGGTTGACATCCCGTGAGCTCCGCATCCGCGTAAGGGAACATGTGCGAGACATTGCGGCGGCTCGGACAGTGGATGATCTTGCCACTTTGAAGACGCTGCCGCGCCATTTTAAATCACACCATGGTTGTGATCCCAAATCTTTATCGGTTCGCGGCATTGAAGTTATTCACAGCGGCATCCGTGGTGGCAATATCAAGCGGAAGTTGGCCCAGCGTGAGGCTAGATGGATGGTGACTCTTGGAACAGTCGCCCCATCTGGCCTCAACGAGGCTTTGAGCTTTGCCTCTTTTCTTTGACACCACTTTGGGTTTGCCCCTTTCCTCTTTTTTCTTTTTTAGGGGTTTTTTATTGTTTTTTATACATTCAATACGGTGGCCTACTATTTTTTGTGGCCCAATGTTTTGTCTGTTAAACATGTTTTAACTATTTTTCCCTTATCTTGTGCTTTCCCCTATTTTTATCTTTGTTATTCAGCACAGATTTCTCATCTGGGTCTTCAAATATGATCTTTTTCGATACATCTCAATTCTCCATCTATATACGGACCCCTGGAACCGGATCATGCAGCTGCACTGTTATATTATCTTATTATGATTTGTTGTCTTTATCTATGATTCATGATTTTATATCAGCTTGTGTACCTGGTTCTCTGTGCTCCGTGATCCCGCTACATCTTAACTCTCCATCTATATACGGACCCCTGGAACCGGATTATGCAGCTGCACTGTTATATTATCTTATTATGATTTGTTGTCTTTATCTATGATTCATGATCTTATATCAGCTTGTGTACCTGGTTCTCTGTGCTCCGTGCCGCACTGATGTGCGCTTGCGTATTTCTCGCCGCCGACCCGGCTTGCCGCGGCCGTCTCTGACCGATCGGGGCGCATGCGCGGGAGCTATAGAGACGCGTCCCCGCTCCCGCGCATGCGCCGGATCGTGACGGCCGGTGGGAGGTGCTGGGTCTGTATGGCGCGATGTGCGCACGCGCCGTCTTTTACCAGTGCGGTGCCCCAGCTGTGTTTAGGGCTATTTATAGCAGCCCCTCTGTGCTATGTACCCACTCCCTGACAAAGCGAACACCTCACCATCGTGAAACGTACGTTGGAGTTTGTACTGGGGGCTTAAACCCCCTCTTGTCACCCCTGGTCGGCTGCACGTCCTTTGGCTTTCACAGGTTAGCAGTGTTGGTGGATTAGGTCCACATGCATTTGGCTTTTCCCAGCTTTTCTCTGCATACTGAACCCTTATGGGTCTCTCTATATACTGGGGATTGCCCGATGCATGTGCTCCTTTAGTATATTTACTGCTTGCCTCTTGTTTATCCTCTACTTAGGCCTGTGTGATCATCTAATAAATTTGGCTGTGCCTTTGATAAAAGAGCCCACTGGGGCTTCTTTTCTTGCTCTGTTAGACACATATGGCCTGAGGGATAGAGATTCGATTCCTCTTCAGTCGTGCAGCCCCCCAGGTGCTATTGCCTTTTACATCATCGTTTCCTCTTGTGCCTGTTTTACACTTGATACTATATGTTTAATAACTTGTTAATAAATTTTGATACCTTTTGAAGCAAATTTACTCTGTTCTCCTGGTTTACTTTATAGAATGTAGATAATTTATTGCCTGCTTTTCTTTTGCCATCTTATGGCATGAGGTATCTATTTTCCATTTGTATTTCCCAGCAGATGAAAGGAAGTTTACAAAACAGCAGTCTAAATTGGCCCCAAAACATGTTTTCAGCAGAGACCTGTGGCTTTTTATTAAGCTGGACTGGACCTGACACCAGGTGTGCATCTCTTGTGTAAAAGTCACTTCAAGCTAGGGTTGAAAAGGTCACAAAAATAGTTCCTGATTACAAAGTTACAATTAACATGATATTTAAGGTGTTCTTAGTTAAATTCATAAATGTAGGTCTCAAGTGATACACCGTTTTTAATCCAGCTATGCTTTTGATACTGGATTCAAAAAGAGGGGAAAATGTCACCTATTATATTTTGCAACAATGGAGATCAAAGCAGACAGATATACAAGAGAAGTCCTGAAATTGGCCCTTTCCCAAGAACAGTGGTATTTCCTGAATCAGTAAGAAACATGTCTGCTAAATAAGAAAGAGAAAAATAGGAAACTTTTGGCATATATGTTATTTATTTAGTTCCTTCAACCATGTCATGTACATATGACCACTTGCTGTATCATTATAAGAGCTAAAGTTATAGATTCATATTACGCAGAGTCTTAGTTTTTTTCATAGATTGAACAAAATGATAAGATGTTGTCGATTCTACAGTGGATAGTCTATGGTTTACACAACATGATATAAAAAGGGAAAACTTCATCCTTTCTTATTGGCACAGGAGCCAGGGATGAAGATACTTAAAAACCGATAAAGAGTGCATATAAGGCTATGTGCGCACGTGTGCGTATTACATGCAGTTACGCTGCGATCTGCAGCGCAGCGTAACTGCATGCGTCCTGCGTCCCCTACACAGTCTATGGAGATTGTGCAGGAGCCGTGCACACGTGGCATATTAGAACGCAGCGATTCGGCTGCTGCCCGAATCGCTGCGTTCTAAGAAGTGACATGTCACTTCTTCTGTGCGGTTTGCATGCTGTCTATAGGGAGAGGCAGCATGCAGAGCGCATGTTCTCTGCCGGCACCATGCGCTTCAGAACGGAGCTTTTCAGCTGCGCTCTGAAGCGCACCTTTTAGGTGCGGTGCAGAGCGCACACGTGCGCACATAGCCTAACCCAGATGGAGGCTCTCCTGTTATCAAATAATCCTGCCATAGTGAAGATAAAGTTCACACCTGAGCTGATACTGATGAAGCCAGAGAAGATGCTCAAACACAGGCAGCCGATAAGGAAGCAGCAAACAGGCCTAGAGTTGTGAGTCTTATACCAATGCAGACCAGGACCTCAGTGGCACCTCTCACTTCTGTGACACCTGATGTTCTTAAATTCCTAAAGGAGCAAGTGGTTCAACAGGGAATGGAGTGTGAAATACAGGTAGCCTAGTTGACTAAGGAAGGTCTGTGGATAAATGGCGGTAGGTTTTTTCTGCCACAATTTCTCAATAATGGCTCAGGTAACCCATGGACAAACACATCTGACAAAAACAGTTACAAGTGTTTACTTTGGTGGACAAGTTCTGGGTGACACCAGAGTTCAGTACTCAGGTGGCAATATGCACCCAGTCTTGTACAATGTGTGCCTAATATAATGGAGGAAAAACTGTAATGATCCCACAGAAACACAATGCTTTTTCGCTCTACCTGTTCCAGAGATTGCAGACTGATTAGATAGAGTATATCTACCACAAGTAAGTTTAAATAAGTTTTTGCTTGTTGTGCAAATTTTTTTCCAGGATTGATCTTAAGTATATCCAGTGCAGAAAATTATGTTACTTCTGAAAAACACATGATGGAGGTGGTATGTAATAATGGGGTTCCTGAATAGAGATGAGCGAACCGGTCCCGGTTCGGCTAGAGGTCGGCTCGCCGAACGGAGGTTCCGTTCGAGTTCGGCTCGTGGAAAGTTCGACGAACCGAACTCGAACTGCATAGGAAACAATGGCAGGCAATCACAAACACATAAAAACACCTAGAAAACACCCTCAAAGGTGTCCAAAAGGTGACAAACAACTCACAACACAACACAAACACATGGGAAAGTGACAAGGACATATACTCATGCGAAAACAAAACAGCTGGACAAGGAAAAAGAGGAGGACACAGATATAGGCATGGCACGCCCTTCTAAAATCATGTAAAACACCGCAAGGTGACTCCAAGCGTAGTCTCCCTTTTTTTCCAAAAATTGTGCCCCACACACACCCACCCATTCAGTGGCAGCACTTGTGCCCCAGTTGTACAATTCACAGCTAGATTTGCATCAAGCACATTAAAAAATACGCCATACTTAACCGTCCCAAGGATGACTCCGGGGTAGGTAGCAAAGTCTTTGCTGAACCATGACTTGTTCATCTTGGCTCCTTTTAAAAAACACAGCAAGCAAGGGTTACTCCAAGCTAAGTCTCCCTTTTTTTTCCAAAAATTGTGCCCCACACACACCAACCCATTCAGTGGCAGCACTTGTGCCCTAGTTGTGCACTTCACAGCTAGATTTGAATCAAGCACATTCAAAAATACGCCATAATTAACCGTCCCCAGGATCACACCGGGGTAGGTAGCAAAGTCTTTCCTGATCCCAGCTCTGTTCATCTTGGCTTCTTTTAAAAACACTGTAAGCAAGGGTTACTTCAAGCGGAGTCTCCCTTTTTTTCCAAAAATTGTGCCCCACACACACACCCACCCATTCAGTGGCAGCACTTGTGCCCTAGTTGTACAATTCACAGCTAGATTTGCATCAAGCACATTCAAAAATACGCCATACTTAACCGTCCCCAGGATGACACCGGGGTAGGTAGCAAAGTCTTTCCTGATCCCAGCTCTGTTCATCTTGGCTTCTTTTAAAAACACAGCAAGCAAGGGTTACTCCAAGCGGAGTCTCCCTTTTTTTCCAAAAATTGGGCCCCACACACACCCACCCATTCAGTTGCAGCACTTGTGCCCTAGTTGTGCACTTCACAGCTAGATTTGCATCAAGCACATTCAAAAATACGGCCTAATTAACCGTCCCCAGGATGACACCAGGGTAGGTAGCAAAGTCTTTCCTGATCCCAGCTCTGTTCATCTTGGCTTCTTTTAAAAACACATCAAGCAAGGGTTACTCCAAGCGGAGTCTCCCTTTTTTTCCAAAAATTGTGCCCCACACACACCCACCTATTCAGTGGCAGCACTTGTGCCCTAGTTGTGCACTTCACAGCTAGATTTGCATCAAGCACATTAAAAAATACGGCCTAATTAACCGTCCCCAGGATGACACCAGGGTAGGTAGCAAAGTCTTTCCTGATCCCAGCTCTGTTCATTTTGGCTTCTTTTAAAAACACAGCAAGCAAGGGTTACTCCAAGCGGAGTCTCCCTTTTTTCCAAAAATTGGGCCACACAGACACCCCATCAGTGGCAGCACTTGTGCCCTAGTTGCAAACATGATGTTTTGATTTGCATCAAGCACATTCCAAATCCACAAGCATTTACTCTCCCCAGGATGACACAGGGGTAGTAAATTCCTTCTGGATCCATGACTTGTTCATTTTGATGAACGTCAGTCTGTCCACATTGTCACTGGACAGACGCGTGCGCTTATCTGTCAGCACACACCCAGCAGCACTGAAGACACGTTCAGAGACAACGCTGGCAGCTGGACACGACAAAATCTCCAAGGCGTAACTGGAGAGCTCTGGCCATTTTTCTAGATTTGAAGCCCAAAAGGAGCAAGGCTCCATTTGCAAAGTCATGGCATCGATGTTCATTTGGAGATACTCCTGTATCATCCTCTCCAGCCGTTGACTATGTGTCAGACTTGTTGTCTCTGGTGGCCTTGCAAAAGAGGGTCTAAAAAAATTATGAAAAGATTCCATAAAATTGCTGTTACCAGCACCAGATACGGTCCTACTGGTACGGGTAGACTGTTGAAGATGACGAGACCGTCCCATGTTTGTCAAGTTACAACTGGGAGATTCACTCCCTGCACCTGCACGGTTGTTTGGTGGAAAAGCCGAGCTAAGATCGAGTAACAGCTTCTGCTGATAATCCTGCATACGTGCGTCCCTTTCTATGGCTGGAATTATGTCACAAAATTTGGACTTGTACCGGGGATCTAATAGTGTGGCAATCCAGTAGTCATCATCACTTCTAATTTTGACAATAAGAGTGTCATGTTGGAGGTAGTGCAACAAAAAGGCACTCATGTGTCTTGCGCAGCCATGCGGACCAAGTCCACGCTGTGTTTGTGGCATAGAGGTGCTACCCGTTCTTTCTTCCTCTGACATCTCCCCCCAACCTCTTTCAACTGAAATTTGACCAAGGTCTCCCTCATCCGCTGAGTCTTCCATGTCCATGGACAGTTCGTCCTCCATTTCTTCATGTTCTCCTGCACCTTCCTCAACATTTCGCTTGCTACTATGCGCCCTTGTTGATCCCTGTCCCCCATGGTCCCATGCCTGCTGCGTTGGTGATGATGAACGTCTGGACCTTGGTGATGTTGTTGTCCCTTGCGCATATGAATCCTCCTGTAGTTCCTCCCCTTCCTGCTGTCCCACCCCCTGACTCCGAATAGTGTTTAGCGTGTGCTCCAGCATGTAAATGACTGGAATCGTCATGCTGATAATGGCATTGTCAGCGCTAAACATATTCGTCGCCATGTCGAAACTGTGCAGAAGGGTGCATAGGTCCTTGATCTGAGACCACTCCATCAGGGTGATCTGCCCCACCTCTGCATCTCGTTGGCCCAGGCTATACGTCATGACGTATTGCACCAGGGCTCGGCGGTGCTGCCACAGTCGCTGTAACATGTGGAGAGTGGAATTCCAGCATGTCGCCACATCGCATTTCAGGCGATGAACCGGCAGGCCGAAAGACTTCTGGAGCGATGCAAGTCGCTCAGCTGCGGCGCTTGAACGGCGGAAGTGAGCAGACAGTTTTCGTGCCCTGTTCAGAAGGCCATCTAGGCCGGGATAGTGTGTTAAAAATTGCTGGACGACAAGGTTCAACACGAGAGCCATACAAGGTACGTGTGTCACCTTGCCCAGGCGAAGGGCCGCACCCAGGTTTGCAGCATTGTCGCACACGGCCTTACCAGGCTGCAGGTTGAGTGGAGACAACCATTTATTAAACTCGGACCGCAGAGCTGACCACAACTCCTCAGCTGTGTGACTCTTATTCCCAAGACATGTCAATCTAAAGACCGCCTGATGCCGTTGCGCTCTGCTGCCAGCATAGTAATGAGGGGTGCGTGATTCCTTCTGCGCAGTGAGAACGCTGGTGGCCTGACCAGGCAGGCTTGGGGCGGAGGTGGAGGACCCAGATGAGGTGGAGAAGGCAGAAGCAGTGGCGGAACTTGGACAGACAGAGGATTGACACACAAGTCGTGGGGACGGCAAGACTTGTGCAGCAGACCCTTCACCATCTATCACCATAGTTACCCAGTGCCCAGTCAGCGATGTAACGTCCCTGTCCATGCTTACTGGTCCAAGTATCGGTGGTGAAATGCACCCGTTCACACACAGAGTTTCTCAAGGAAGCGGTGATGTTGTGTGCGACATGCTGGTGTAGCGCGGGCACACCTTTCTTAGAGAAGTAGTGGCGACTAGGCATCTGGTACTGGGGCACAGCGACAGACATAACGTCTCTAAAATCCTGTGTGTCCACTAGGCGGAAAGGCAGCATTTCGGTAGCCAAGAGCTTACAGAGGGATAGAGTCAACCTCTTAGCTTTGTCATGGGTCGCAGGAAATGGCCTTTTATTTGACCACATCTGAGGGACAGAGATCTGGCTGCTGTGTGTAGACGGTGTTGAGTAGGGTGTCCCTGGAAAAATGCAGGTTTGTGAGGAAAGTGCAGGCGGAGACATGATGTTGCCTTCATCCAACGTTGGTGCTATCGATGTCTGAGAGAGCTGTACACACTCACTTGTTTCCCCTTCCAAACCAACTGACGACCTACCAAGCAAAGTGCCTGTTGCGGTTACAGTGGTGGAAGTTGTGCGTGGAAAAACAGGTGTGACAGCTGTCCCCACAGTCCTAGAAGATGAAGAGCGCGCGGATGCACTGGAAGGGGCAGGCGGTGGATGGTTCGCTTCGCTAGGCCGCATTGCAGCACGGTGAGCTTCCCACCGGGACATATGATATTTATTCATGTGACGATTCATGGAAGAAGTTGTCAAACTGCTGAGGTTTTGACCTCTACTAAGAGAACCATGACAAAGTTTACAGATCACATAATTTGGACGATCTTTTTCTATGTCAAAAAAGGACCAGGCTAGGCAAGGCTTAGAGGCCATGCAACCTGTTGATCCACCCCAAATAATGCTCATAGGCAGAGTGGTGGCTGAGGATGCAGTTGTAGACGTGCTACCAGTGCTCCGACTCTGTCCAGGAAGGCGCAAGGTAACTTCGTCGTCGGTTGCATCCTCCTCCACCGCCTCTGTTGACCTCCTCGAGTGCCTGACTGGGGGTTGACAGTAGGTGGGATCTAGAACTTCATCATCAATTGTTGTGTTTGCACTCCCCTCCCCCTCAGACCGAGCCTCTTCTTGCCCTGACCGAATATTTAAGTTGTCATCCCAATCGGGTATCTGCGTCTCATCTTCATCAGTATGTTCCTCATTGTCTATAACCACAGGTGTTACAGTTTGTGACAAAGGGTCAACATTATGCTCAGAAACTTGGTCCTCACGGCCTGAATCAGAGTCACAAAGGTTCTGGGCATCACTGCAGACAATTTCCTGTTCTGTACTCACTGTAGCTTGGGAGCAGACCTCTGATTCGCAGGCTATAGTGTGACTGAACAGCTCTGCAGACTCAGCCATCTCAGTTCCACCATACTGTGCAGGGCTGATGGAGACTTCAGAGCTGGGAGAAAGCACGTTTGATTGGGATGACAACTCAGAGGACTGGTGTTTTTTGGATGCAGTACTTTAAGTGGCTGAGAGGGCACTTGTTGGACCACTTGAGATCCATTCAAGCATTTTCCTTTTTTGGCCATCATCTACCTATGTTCCTGTTGTTCGTGTCCGTAAAAAAGGGAGCACATCGGATTGTCCACGGTAAGTAGTAGACATCTTACTTTTGCTGGTAGATGGTCTATCTTCAGCAGATGATAATGGAGCTTTGCCACCTTCCCCACGGACAAAACCTTTTTTGCCTTTTCCACCACGCCTCTTCCCCTTTCCACCAGCATCTGTCATTTTGCCACTCATGTTGATTGCGACAAGATTGTGCACTTAAAATGTGGTAGCAAAAATTGAGAGGTGGTGTAGATTGCAGCGGTGGTCTAGCTTTATTAACAGCAGAATAATAAAGAATAAATATCCCTGACAATGCAACTACGGCCCTTAAACTGGCAGCATCAATTGCTAGTATAATGGCTTAGTTATAATGAGTTGGAGTGTGCAATGCAGGTAGAGGTGCTGCAAATGTCTTTGCACTAGTGGGACTATAGCAAAGTCCAATAGCCACGTTTAGGATGCCACTAGGTACACTGAGTGTTTGCTAGTATAATGGCTTAGTTATAATGAGTTGGAGTGTGCAATGCAGGCAGAGGTGCTGCAAATGTCTTTGCACTAGTGGGACTATAGCAAAGTCCAATAGCCACGTTTAGGATGCCACTAGGTACACTGAGTGTTTGCTAGTATAATGGCTTAGTTATAATGAGTTGGAGTGTGCAATGCAGGCAGAGGTGCTGCAAATGTCTTTGCACTAGTGGGACTATAGCAAAGTCCAATAGCCACGTTTAGGATGCCACTAGGTACACTGAGTGTTTGCTAGTATAATGGCTTAGTTATAATGAGTTGGAGTGTGCAATGCAGGCAGAGGTGCTGCAAATGTCTTTGCACTAGTGGGACTATAGCAAAGTCCAATAGCCACGTTTAGGATGCCACTAGGTACACTGAGTGTTTGCTAGTATAATGGCTTAGTTATAATGAGTTGGAGTGTGCAATGCAGGTAGAGGTGCTGCAAATGTCTTTGCACTAGTGGGACTATAGCAAAGTCCAATAGCCACGTTTAGGATGCCACTAGGTACACTGAGTGTTTGCTAGTATAATGGCTTAGTTATGAGTTGGAGTGTGCAATGCAGGTAGAGGTGCTGCAAATGTCTTTGCACTAGTGTGACTAGACAAAGTCCAATAGCCACGTTTAGGATGCCACTAGGTACACTGAGTGTTTGCTAGTATAATGGCTTAGTTATGAGTTGGAGTGTGCAATGCAGGCAGAGGTGCTGCAAATGTCTTTGCACTAGTGGGACTATAGCAAAGTCCAATAGCCACGTTTAGGATGCCACTAGGTATACTGAGTGTTTGCTAGTATAATGGCTTAGTTATAATGAGTTGGAGTGTGCAATGCAGGCAGAGGTGCTGCAAATGTCTTTGCACTAGTGGGACTATAGCAAAGTCCAATAGCCACGTTTAGGATGCCACTAGGTACACTGAGTGTTTGCTAGTATAATGGCTTAGTTATAATGAGTTGGAGTGTGCAATGCAGGTAGAGGTGCTGCAAATGTCTTTGCACTAGTGGGACTATAGCAAAGTCCAATAGCCACGTTTAGGATGCCACTAGGTACACTGAGTGTTTGCTAGTATAATGGCTTAGTTATGAGTTGGAGTGTGCAATGCAGGTAGAGGTGCTGCAAATGTCTTTGCACTAGTGTGACTAGACAAAAGTCCAATAGCCACGTTTAGGATGCCACTAGGTACACTGAGTGTTTGCTAGTATAATGGCTTAGTTATAATGAGTTGGAGTGTGCAATGCAGGCAGAGGTGCTGCAAATGTCTTTGCACTAGTGGGACTATAGCAAAGTCCAATAGCCACGTTTAGGATGCCACTAGGTACACTGAGTGTTTGCTAGTATAATGGCTTAGTTATAATGAGTTGGAGTGTGCAATGCAGGCAGAGGTGCTGCAAATGTCTTTGCACTAGTGGGACTATAGCAAAGTCCAATAGCCACGTTTAGGATGCCACTAGGTACACCTGAGTGTTTGCTAGTATAATGGCTTAGTTATAATGAGTTGGAGTGTGCAATGCAGGCAGAGGTGCTGCAAATGTCTTTGCACTAGTGGGACTATAGCAAAGTCCAATAGCCACGTTTAGGATGCCACTAGGTACACTGAGTGTTTGCTAGTATAATGGCTTAGTTATAATGAGTTGGAGTGTGCAATGCAGGTAGAGGTGCTGCAAATGTCTTTGCACTAGTGGGACTATAGCAAAGTCCAATAGCCACGTTTAGGATGCCACTAGCTACACTGAGTGTTTGCTAGTATAATGGCTTAGTTATGAGTTGGAGTGTGCAATGCAGGTAGAGGTGCTGCAAATGTCTTTGCACTAGTGTGACTAGACAAAAGTCCAATAGCCACGTTTAGGATGCCACTAGGTACACTGAGTGTTTGCTAGTATAATGGCTTAGTTATGAGTTGGAGTGTGCAATGCAGGTAGAGGTGCTGCAAATGTCTTTGCACTAGTGTGACTAGACAAAAGTCCAATAGCCACGTTTAGGATGCCACTAGGTACACTGAGTGTTTGCTAGTATAATGGCTTAGTTATAATGAGTTGGAGTGTGCAATGCAGGCAGAGGTGCTGCAAATGTCTTTGCACTAGTGGGACTATAGCAAAGTCCAATAGCCACGTTTAGGATGCCACTAGGTACACTGAGTGTTTGCTAGTATAATGGCTTAGTTATAATGAGTTGGAGTGTGCAATGCAGGTAGAGGTGCTGCAAATGTCTTTGCACTAGTGGGACTATAGCAAAGTCCAATAGCCACGTTTAGGATGCCAATAGGTACACTGAGTGTTTGCTAGTATAATGGCTTAGTTATGAGTTGGAGTGTGCAATGCAGGTAGAGGTGCTGCAAATGTCTTTGCACTAGTGTGACTAGACAAAAGTCCAATAGCCACGTTTAGGATGCCACTAGGTACACTGAGTGTTTGCTAGTATAATGGCTTAGTTATGAGTTGGAGTGTGCAATGCAGGTAGAGGTGCTGCAAATGTCTTTGCACTAGTGTGACTAGACAAAAGTCCAATAGCCACGTTTAGGATGCCACTAGGTACACTGAGTGTTTGCTAGTATAATGGCTTAGTTATAATGAGTTGGAGTGTGCAATGCAGGCAGAGGTGCTGCAAATGTCTTTGCACTAGTGGGACTATAGCAAAGTCCAATAGCCACGTTTAGGATGCCACTAGGTACACTGAGTGTTTGCTAGTATAATGGCTTAGTTATAATGAGTTGGAGTGTGCAATGCAGGTAGAGGTGCTGCAAATGTCTTTGCACTAGTTGGACTATAGCAAAGTCCAATAGCCACGTTTAGGATGCCACTAGGTACACTGAGTGTTTGCTAGTATAATGGCTTAGTTATAATGAGTTGGAGTGTGCAATGCAGGCAGAGGTGCTGCAAATGTCTTTGCACTAGTGGGACTATAGCAAAGTCCAATAGCCACGTTTAGGATGCCACTAGGTACACTGAGTGTTTGCTAGTATAATGGCTTAGTTATAATGAGTTGGAGTGTGCAATGCAGGCAGAGGTGCTGCAAATGTCTTTGCACTAGTGGGACTATAGCAATGTCCAATAGCCACGTTTAGGATGCCACTAGGTACACTGAGTGTTTGCTAGTATAATGGCTTAGTTATAATGAGTTGGAGTGTGCAATGCAGGTAGAGGTGCTGCAAATGTCTTTGCACTAGTGGGACTATAGCAAAGTCCAATAGCCACGTTTAGGATGCCACTAGGTACACTGAGTGTTTGCTAGTATAATGGCTTAGTTATGAGTTGGAGTGTGCAATGCAGGCAGAGGTGCTGCAAATGTCTTTGCACTATTGGGACTATAGCAAAGTCCAATAGCCACGTTTAGGATGCCACTAGGTACACTGAGTGTTTGCTAATATAATGGCTTAGTTATAATGAGTTGGAGTGTGCAATGCAGGCAGAGGTGCTGCAAATGTCTTTGCACTAGTGGGACTATAGCAAAGTCCAATAGCCATGTTTAGGATGCCACTAGGTACACTGAGTGTTTGCTAGTATAATGGCTTAGTTATGAGTTGGAGTGTGCAATGCAGGCAGAGGTGCTGCAAATGTCTTTGCACTAGTGTGACTAGACAAAAGTCCAATAGCCACGTTTAGGATGCCACTAGGTACACTGAGTGTTTGCTAGTATAATGGCTTAGTTATAATGAGTTGGAGTGTGCAATGCAGGCAGAGGTGCTGCAAATGTCTTTGCACTAGTGGGACTATAGCAAAGTCCAATAGCCACGTTTAGGATGCCACTAGGTACACTGAGTGTTTGCTAGTATAATGGCTTAGTTATAATGAGTTGGAGTTTTACGGTTGCTGCGAGCACTGGAGACAATGTCCAGATTTCTTGCTACTGCACATGTGCGAGCGCTGGAGGCTAAATCCAGATTTCTTGCTACTGCACATGTGCGAGCGCCGGAGACTAAGTCCTATCTTTGAGCCATTGCACATGTGCGGGTGACATCATCGCTGACACGAGGTCACATGTCTCTGACACCTTCTATGCCGATTGGTCGCTGGTCATGTGCTTGTGACGCCTTGCTCGGTGATAGGCCAGCAGGACGTCACTCCTGTCGTTCTGGCAGCGGATTGGCTCTGGTGTTCTCCATCTTGGATGAGGCACAGAGTCTATATAAGACCCTGACACACGGCGCATGGCGCTCAGTCCTCTTGGTTCATGCATAAGAGTAGACGCTCTGTGCGCGTTCCTCTAGGCATTCCTCTGTCTATGCTAGGTGAGCGCTACCGGCAGGGTAGCGTTCTTATACCTTACAGCTTCGGCTGCTGTCCGTATCCTTACCTCTTAGGGGAGCGGACATAGGCAGGTGCCTGAGGCACATGGTCTGGCTGGGCCTTGTGGTTCGACTCGTAGGTGGACGTTGCCGCTAGGGTAACGTTCCTTATACTGCGTCTGGCAGTTGTTCGTATCCTCGCACACTAGGGGAGCGAACAGAGGTAGGAGCTTTGTGCGGCTTACGCTGCTGTTCGTCTCTTTTGCACCACTAGAAGAGCGGACCTAGGCAGGTGCCATATCTAGTGGTTCGTGTCCTCGCACACTAGTGGAGCGAACGCAGGTAGGAGCTTTGTGCGGATTACGCTGCTGTTCGTCTCTTTTGCACCACTAGAAGAGCGGACCTAGGTAGGTGCCATTTCGCACACATTGCCTTTGTCTCTGTGATTATTAACAGAGATCATTCCACACACCCTCCAAGTAAGGGAGGAATTGCTTTACTTACTTATTATATCCTTCTGTGAGTTAACAGAGGTATTGCTCTCTGCCATAGTCTGCAGCAGAGTCATTGCACGGTGGACCCTGACTGTCTGATACTCCTTTAGGTTATTATCAGACAGCCCCCCGTAACATGGAGTGTGCAATGCAGGTAGAGGTGCTGCAAATGTCTTTGCACTAGTGGGACTATAGCAAAGTCCAATAGCCACGTTTAGGATGCCACTAGGTACACTGAGTGTTTGCTAGTATAATGGCTTAGTTATAATGAGTTGGAGTGTGCAATGCAGGCAGAGGTGCTGCAAATGTCTTTGCACTAGTGGGACTATAGCAAAGTCCAATAGCCACGTTTAGGATGCCACCAGGTACACTGAGTGTTTGCTAGTATAATGGCTTAGTTATAATGAGTTGGAGTGTGCAATGCAGGTAGAGGTGCTGCAAATGTCTTTGCAGTAGTGGGACTATAGTAAAGTCCAATAGCCACGTTTAGGATGCCACTAGGTACACTGAGTGTTTGCTAGTATAATGGCTTAGTTATAATGAGTTGGAGTGTGCAGAGGGCAGGAGGGTACAGTGCCAGGGTTGTGGGGCTCTGGGTAGAGGAATGGAAGCCTGCCTTTCTATTCCCTCCTAATGGGGAAATGCAGCGACGAAATCCCTGACCTTTGCTACACAGACGCTGTCGCTGTTTTCAGGACCTGTCACCTATGGCTCTGAGTCTCTGACCCTGCCGGTACGAGCCCTTAAAAGGACTGATGGAAAGTGCTATCCCTATGCTGTCCAGTGCTGTGTATACAGCAGTATCGGCGATAGGACTCAGTAAGGACGGAGCTGCGCCAGTGATGTCTGACACCAAGGACGCAGAAGAGATAATGGCGTCCTGGAGGAAAATGTCCGGTTTTATAATGCAGGGACATGTGACATGGACATCCTATCACACATGCCGTTGCTTCTCTGGCTAAAAGTCCACTTAGCTGTGTGTGTGTCTGGGATTGGCTGACATGCTGGCCCGCCCCACAAGACGCGCGCGCTTAGGGAAGGAAGACAAGGGGAAAAAAAAAAAAAATGGCGATCACCATTATACAAACAGCAGTGATCTGAAGGCGCTGTTCACGCACACTATACACTGAAAAGTCATAATAGTGTGAGTCACAGAGTGACTTACACTATTACAGCGGAAAGACAGCTAGGAATTAGCTGTTTTTTTGCTGCTAGAACCGTTCTCGAACGTTTCTAGAACTATCGAGCTTTTGCAAAAAGCTTGAGTTCTAGTTCGATCTAGAACAGGCCCCAAAATCACTCGAGCCTAGAACTGGAGAACCTCGAACCGCGAACCGCGCTCAACTCTATTCCTGAAGTGGTAAAATGACATTTTGTTTCAGAGGTCATTAGGGAGATCTTACAGCATCTGGGAATTAGGAGGCTTTCTGCACTCCCTTACCATCCACAGAGAAGGAGAAATTGAAAAGGCTGGATGGGACATTCAAGTTAAAAATCCAGAAGGTAAAGGTGGAGACTGACAAGTTGTCGACCAAATGATTGTTCTTCCTTTCTTTTCTTAATAAAAGGCCTCCATATAAGATATTTTTTGCCTTAGAAGATGATTATATTTCCCCAGATACAGTCATATGAAAAAGTTTGGGCACCCCTATTAATGTTAACCTTTTTTCTTTATAACAATTTGGGTTTTTGAAAAAGCTATTTCAGTTTCATATATATAATAACTGATGGACTGAGTAATATTTATGGATTGAAATGAGGTTTATTGTACTAACAGAAAATGTGCAATCCGCATTTAAAAAATATTTGACCGGTGCAAAAGTATGGGCACCTCAACATAAAAGTGAGATTAATATTTTGTAGATCCTCCTTTTGCAAAACTAACAGCCTCTAGTCGCTTCCTGTTGCTTTTAATGACTTCCTGGATCCTGGATGAAGGTATATTTGACCATTCCTGTTTACAAAACAATTCCAGTTCAGTTAAGTTTGACGGTCGCCGAGCATGGACAGCACGCTTCAAACATCCCACAGATGTTCAATGATATTCAGGTCTGGGGACTGGGATGGCCATTCCAGAACATTGTAATTGTTCCTCTGCATGAATGCCTGAGTAGATTTGGAGCCGTGTTTTGGATCATTGTCTTGCTGAAATATCCATCCTCTGCGTAACTTCAACTTCGTCACTGATTCTTGCACATTATTGTCAAGAATCTGCTGATACTGAGTTGAATCCATGCGACCCTCAACTTTAACAAGATTCCCGGTGCCGGCATTGGCCACACAGCCCCAAAGCATGATGGAACCTCCACCAAATTTTACTGTGGGTAGCAAGTGCTTTTCTTGGAATGCCGTGTTTTTTTGCCTCCATGCATAACGCCTTTTTGTATGACCAAACAACTCAATCTTTGTTTCATCAGTCCACAGTACCTTCTTCCAAAATGTAACTGGCTTGTCCAAAAGTGCTTTTGCATACCTCAGGCGACTCTGTTTGTGGCGTGCTTGCAGAAACGGCTTCTTTCGCATCACTCTCCCATACAGCTTCTCCTTGTGCAAAGTGCGCTGTATTGTTGACCGATGCACATTGACACCATCTGCAGCAAGATGATGCTGCAGGTCTTTGGAGGTGGTCTGTGGATTGTCCTTAACTGTTCTCACCATTCTTCTTCTCTGCCTTTCTGATATTTTTCTTGGCCTGCCACTTCTGGGCTTAACAAGAACTGTACCTGTGTTCTTCCATTTCCTTACTATGTTCCTCACAGTGGAAACTGACAGTTTAAATCTCTGAGACAACTTTTTGTATCCTTCCCCTGAACAACTATGTTGAATAATCTTTGTTTTCAGATCATTTGAGAGTTGTTTTGAGGAGCCCATGATGCCACTCTTCATAAGAGATTCAAATAGGAGAACAACTTGCAAAAGGCCACCTTAAATACCTTTTCTCATGATTGGATACACCTGCCTATGAAGTTCAAAGCTCAATGAGGTTACAAAACCAATTTAGTGGTTTAGTAAGTCAGTAAAAAGTAGTTAGGAGTGTTCAAATCAAGAAATTGATAAGGGTGCCCATACTTTTGCACCAGTCAAATTTTGTTTAAACGCGGATTGCACATTTTCTGTTAGTACAATAAACCTCATTTAAATTCAGAAATATTACTCAGTCAATCAGTTATTAGATATATGAAACTGAAATAGCTGTTGCAAAAACCCAAATTGTTATAAAGAAAAAAGGTTAACATTAATAGGGGTGCCCAAACTTTTTCATATGACTGTACTTCAGATACAGCACAATAGCCTGAACAGCAATGTACAAGCCTTATATAATTGACTAAATAGCTTGATAAAGAAGTGCATTCTCCAATTCCAGATCTTAAATCAGTGTAAGGAACATATGGTCTCAAGCCAGGAGACTGGGTGATCCTAAAAAGACGAGCAAAAAAGAGCCTTGAGCCAAGATTAGATGAGCCAATCCAGCTTCTCCTAACCACAGCAACCTTGGTGAAGCGTGAGAGAAAACCAATCTTGATACCCAGCACCTACTATAAAGAGTCACAGCAGCAGCAGCAGCAGCATGATTGTCTCAGTACATCATAATGTTGGATTATCTCACATATAACCTTATGGGAAATCTCCAGATTGGGGCTGATATGTGATAAATAGCCAAAATAAGGGAGTGATCAGGGGCGTAACGATCGCGGTCGCAGAGGTCGCCACTGCGACCGGGCCCGCAGGGTTATAGGGGCCCGGCAGCCGCTCTGCAGAGCCGGCTGCCGGGCCCCTATGTGTAGTGCCACTATGTAGTGGCCGACTGCGCGACCGTTAGGGGGCCGGCCTGTGAGTCAGGGGGGCCCAGTGTCTGCAGGGGGGCAGAGGGGCCCCTGACCTGGAGAGGCCACCAGGCGTTCCTGACCTGCTGCAGAGGAGATGTGCTCCTGCACGGCAGACGGAAACCGTCCTGCAGGACCTGCGATGATGTCACGCCCATGTGACTGTGTGGGAGGAGACACAGGATGTCGGGGAGAAAGCAGGAGAAGATACTCCGAACACATGAGTGGTAATGAGAAAAGAGGGGATATGAGGGGAGGGGCTGCAGGGTGAGGGGCATATGAGGGCTGCAGACTGTGACAGAAGCATGTGAAGGGTGCAGAGTGTTTGAGAGGGGTAAGTTGGGGTACAGGCAGGGTGAGATATGTGGGTCAGGGTGTGTGTGTTATATGGGGGTGCAGGCTGTATAGGGAGCATGGTGTCTGACATATGGGGGCAGGGGCATAACTACCGCAGTCGCAGGGGTCAGAAGGAGCTGAGAGGTACTTGTTTTTTTATTTTGCTGGCTGCATGACACATATAGGCCCGGGGAAGCTGCCTGCATGATACATGGAGGCCCTGGTGGGGCTGGCTGGCAGGCTGAATTACACATAGAAGCCCTGGGGGCTGGCTGCATGACACATGGAGGCCCTGGGGGGGCTGGCTGCATGACACATGGAGGCCCTGGGGGGGCTAGCTGCATGACACATGGAGGCCCTGGGGGGGCTGGCTGCATTACACATAGAAGCCCTGGGGGCTGGCTGCATGACACATGGAGGCCCTGGGGGGGCTGGCTGCATGACACATGGAGGCCCTGGGGGGGCTAGCTGCATGACGCATGGAGGCCCTGGGGGGGCTGGCTGCATTACACATAGAAGCCCTGGGGGCTGGCTGCATGACACATGGAGGCCCTGGGGGGGCTGGCTGCATGTCACATGGAGGCCCTGGGGGGGCTAGCTGCATGACACATGGAGGCCCTGGGGGGGCTGGCTGCATGACACATGGAGGTCCTGGGGGCTGGTTGCATGACACATGGAGGCCCTGGGGGGGCTGGCTGCATGACACATGGAGGCCCTGGGGGCTGGCTGCATGACACAGGGAGGCCCTGGGGGGGCTGGCTGCATGACACATGGAGGCCCTGGGGGGGGCTGGCTGCATGACACATGGAGGCCCTGGGGGGGATGGTTGCATGACACATGGAGGCCCTGGGGGGGCTGGCTGCATGACACCTGGGGGAGCTGGCTGCATGACACATGGAGGCCCTGGGGGGGGGCTGGCTGCATGACACATGGAGGCCCTGGGGGGGGCTGGCTGCATGACACATGGAGGCCCTGGGGGGGCCGGCTGCATGACACATGGAGGCCCTGGGGGGGCTGGCTGCATGACACATGGAGACCCTGGGGGGGCTGGCTGCATGACACATGGAGACCCTGGGGGGGGGCTGGCTGCATGACGCATAGAGGCCCTGGGGGGGCTGGCTGCATGACGCATAGAGGCCCTGGGGGGGCTGGCTGCATGACGCATAGAGGCCCTGGGGGGGCTGGCTGCATGACACATATAGGCCCGGGGGAAGCTGACTGCATTACACATGGAGGTCCTGGTGGGGATGGCTGCATGATACATGGAGGTCTATGGGACTGCATAATAAACATGAAGGACACCTTATACATAGACTATAGCAGCGCATTATACATGGAGGTCTATGGGGCTGCATTATAATACATATAGGACTATGGGGGCTACATTATAATATATGGAGAACTATGGAGGCTACCTTACACATGGTCTGTGGGGGTGCATTATAAAGCATGGGGGACTGTGGTGCAGTATAAAATATGGAGAACTATGGGAAATGCATTATAATACATGGAGGACTATGGGGGTGCATTCTAATATATAAAGGGTTATATGGGACCCTTTATACTATATGGAAGGCTATGTGGGGGCCATTATAGTATTTGGAGAACTATATATGAGGGAGGAAAAAGATACAAGTAAGGGATGGGAATGTTTTGTGCTGAGGGAAAAGGGCTCTTTCCCATGCTCTGCTATACATCTCTCAGCACCCAGCTTTCCCATGATCTGCTATACATCTCTCAGCACCCAGCTTTCCCATGATCTGCTATACATCTCTCAGCACCCAACTTTCCTATGCTCTGCTATACATCTCTCAGCACCCAGCTTTCCCATGATCTGCTATACATCTCTCAGCACCCAGCTTTCCCATGCTCTGATATGGGAAAGCTGGGTGCTGAGGGAAAGATGTATGACAGAGCATGGGAAAGCAGGGTGCTGATAGAGGGATTTTAGATCATGGGAAACCTGGGTGCTGTGGGTAAAAGCCAAGTGTCAGCATCATTATCCCGTACCCTAAGTGTTGTGTACATGGAGGGGGGCCCCGGTCCAAAGTTTGCACCAGGGCCCATCAAACTCTAGTTACGCCACTGGGAGTGATGGTTGCAGGAACTCAACACAAACAAGAAGTCATAATGAGAAAATTTATTCTATCTCCTGAACCAACCAACTAGTTTAAGGGTTTAAGTGAGTGACTTTCAGGGATAACACAAACCAGTATGTAACTGGTATTGTCTTATTTGTTGGTATACAGTGGGGAAAAAAATATTTAGTTAGGCACCAATTGTGAAAGTTCTCACACTTAAAAAGATGGATAGGTAGACCACAACTATGAGAGACAAAATGAGAAAACAAATCCAGAAAATCACGTTGTCTGATTTGGTAAGCTTTTTTTGCAAATTATGGTGGAAAATAAGTATTTGATCAAAAACAAAAGTTAATCTCAATATTTTGTTATATATCCTTTGTTGGCAATGAGAGAGGTCAAATGTTTTCTGTAAGTCTTCACAAGGTTGCCACACGGTTGGTGGTATGTTGGCCATTTCCTCCATGCAGATCTCCTCTAGAAAAGTGATATTTTGGGCCTGTCACTGGGGAATACAGACTTTCATCTCCCTCCAAAGGTTTTCTATGGGGTTCAGATATGGAGACTGGATAGGCCACTCGAGGACCTTCAAATTCTTTTTACGAAGCCACTCCTTCATTGCCCTGGTGGTGTGCTTGGGATCATTATCATGCTGAAAGACCAGGCCACGTTTCATCTTCAATGCCCTTGCTGATGGAAGGACGTTTGCATTCAAAATCTCACGATACATGGCCCCATTCATTCTTTCATGTACACGGATCAGTCTTCCTGGTCTCTTTGCAGAGAAACAGCCCCAAAGCATGATGTTGCTACCCCCATGCTTTATAGTAGGTATGGTGTTCTTTGGATGAAACTCAGCATTCTGTCTCTTCGAAATACAACGACTTGCGTTTCTACCAAATGGCTCTACTTTGATTTCATCAGACCATATGACATTCTCCCAATAATCTTATGGATAATTCAAATGCTCTCTAGCAAACTTCAGACCGGCCCAGACATATACTGGCTTAAGCAGGGGAATATGTCCCGCACTGCAGGATCTGAGTCCCTGGTGGCGTAGTGTGTTACTGATGGTAGCCTTTGTTACAGTGGTCCCAAATTTATGCATGTCCTTCACTAGGTCCCCCTGTGTGGTTCTGGGATTTTTGCTTTCTGTTCTTGTAATCATTTGACCCCTCAAGGGGAGATTTTGCGTGAAGCCCCAGATCAAGGGAGATTATCATCTTGTATGTCTTCAATTTTCTCATTATTGCTGCCACAGTTGATTTTATCACATCAAGCTGCTTGCCTATTGCAGATTTAGGCTTCCCAGCCTGGTGCAAGGCTACAATTTTGTTTCCCTGGGTCCTTCAACAGCTCTTTGGTCTTCACCATAGTGGAGTTTGGAGTGTGACTGAGGTTGTGGACAGGTGTTTTTTATACTGATAAGTTCAAACAGGTGCCATTACTACAGGTAATGAGTGGAGGAGAGAGGAGCCTCTTAAAGAAGAAGTTACAGGTCAGTGAGAGCCAGAAATTTTGCATGTTTTTAGATGACTAAGTACTTATTTTCCACCATAGTTTGTAAAAACACTTGCCAAATCAGACAAAGTGATTTTCTGGATTTTTTTTTCTCATTTTGTCTCTCATAGTTATGGTCTACTTATGTTGTCAATTACAGGCCTCTCATATTTATAACTAGGAGAACTTGCACAATTGGTGGCTGACTAAATACTTTTTCTCCCCACTGTATGCAGCCGCAAAAGGTCTAATCTGGATTATACAAAAGGTAATCAGGTCCATGTGTATGGGAAATCCTTTCAAAGAACTTTATGTATACTGTATTATCTATATACCCCACAGTATAGACCAATGTTATTTTGTGCCAAATTTTGTTATAATTACTTCCAACTGTTAATATTTTTTTCCATGCACTTCATATTGTTCTAACTATCTCTCCTCGGATACTGAGAATTGGCAATTTATTTCATATACAGTATAAAAAGTGGGACAGTTAAGGCCACTTTACACGCTGCGATCTCGCTAGAGAGATCGCTAGCGTGCATACCCGCCCCCCTCGGTTGTGGGTCACGGGCAAATCGCTGCCCATGGCGCACAACATCGCTCGGACCCATCCCACTACTTATCTGCCTAGCGACGTCGCTGTGACCAGCGAACCGCCTCCTTTCTAAGAGGGCAGTTCGTTTGGCGTCATAGGGACGTCACTAAGCGGCTGCTCAAGAGAACCGGAGGGGCGGAGATGAGCAGGACAAACATCCCACCCACCTACTTTCTTCCTCATTGCGGGCGGCCGCAGGTAAGGAGAGGTTCCTCGTTTCTGCGGTGTCACACATAGCGATGTGTGCTACCGCAGGAATGACGAACAACCTGCGTCCTGCAACAGCAACGATATTTGGGAACCGGACAGCGTGGCAACGATCAACGATAAGGTGAGTATTTTTGATCGTTAGCGGTCGCTCATACGTATCACACGCAACAATGTCGCTAACGAGAAAGGATATGCGTCACTAATTCCGTGACCCCAACGACATCGCGTTAGCGATGTCGTTGCGTGTAAAGCGGCCTTTATTACTATCAAATCTAAGGAAAACAAAAATTATTGGCAGGGATAATATGTTATAAGAAGGGACAGTTATTCTAAACATGCATGCATTTATTGATCTCTGCATTCATTGTAACAATATCACAGCAAGTATTTCCTGTTATTTGAGGTCACACTGTAGACAGGGGAGAAGAACACTGTCCCATACAGACTTGGTCTGATTTTTTCCATGGCCTTTAGGTTTGCATTTTAAATATTTTTATATAGTGTTCATTTTTGCTAGTTGTATTACAAATACACTTTGTTATTTTAAGGTGATCGCTTGTGTATACATACCTTCTTTTCCTTTTTGCATTCATAACTTTCCTAGCTTATGGGATAATTCCTTTAGATAGGTGGTGTCCTCCTTTTAAGTTTTTCACACTATTAACTTGTCTGTAAGGGAACTTTATAAGATGATTTTGGTGGAAAGCACACCTGATAGGATTTCTTGACTGCTGGCCATTGTCATCCTTTGAACTTATGTTCTTCTCCCTCTCGCATTACTTCTTCAGGGCTGTAGCAACCAAGCTATGTAATTTTTTATTTCAATATCTCTTTTAAACTTTATCTGAAAACTTTTACCTTATCTCATATAATCTAAAGTCTCTTACACTTTTATTTCACAATATACCACTCATTAATCTTATTACTGACTTGGCTGGAGGAATTGATTTGTTCATTAGGATCATTACGAACCAGTCAATGTTACAGTTCCATAGCATTTAATTAAATCAAGAGTAATTCAATATAGTTACACAGTAAGACATCAGAAATGTCAGCAATAATTTTCCCGACTCTTGCCTATGGCCATAAACTCGGCACATGAGCCATGTTATTTAGGAAACCAGATTTCCATCATACCCCTTCTTGAAGTATCAGGAACAATTATCCAATCCCAACTTTAGTGCTGCTCCATATTATATGACTCATTCTGAGAGTCACTATATAATAGTTTTAATATTTGTATGTCATCCAATGTTTTTAATATCCTTGGACCAAATCCTTAATCATAATGATAAAATAGGACAAAGCAGCATAATAGAAAATATTGTTATGTAAATTAAAGGGGTGACTACTGCTTTTAAAATTCCTTTCATGTCAACTAAATATCATAAGAAATCTTTTGTAACTTTTCTCAAATCCTTCTACAATCTGAGTAACTCCTGATATAGAGGGGATACTATTTTCTGCTTTTTATATATTTTGTTTAGTATTAGCATATCTCATGTTATGTTTAATATTTTTCTTAAGGCTTAATATTTGATTTGTTGTTTTCCAGGCACTGGCTTTATATGAGCAGCTGGCAACACTGAGATCCATTGACAATATGGCAAGGAGTTTGCTGCTCTCTGAGTAGGTGTTCACTGGGATAGATATGGGGGTTTGTAGATGGAGCTGCAAGACAGTGAGGAAGATACCTGGGTGACAGAAGGTAGAGGGAGAAGTATCAAGTAGGCTAGTCCTGATCTTGCACACTCCAACAAGTTTGCTAACTTGGCAGATGAGTGAGGTGTTAGAACAGGAGTAGTACCATACCTCCTAACTCTTGAAGAACAGAAAGAGGGACAAAGCATGTGGAGCATGCAGTGCGCAGCGGCACATTTTGGCCTCACTCAAAACCACACCCATTTGGCATTGAGGGTTGTTCAGCAGATGCGCCGGACTGTTCATTCATGCATAGCAGCCAGAACTTTCTCATATTTATATAAGCTTCACTATATGACATGTTGCTTTTTTGTGTCTATAAGGCCATGTCCACATGTTGCATAAAACCTGTGGTTTTTGTTTCTGCAGGTGTCTGCACCAACTTACACAATAACAAGTTTCTCTGATTATTGCATTTTTGCTGCATTTTTTATGCATTTTCTCCATTATTTCATGTATTTTTGGTTCAGATGTGAATATACATTTTTAAATGTTTTTATATTACAAAAAAGCTTGGGTTCTGCACGTATAAAAGTAACTGCAGTTTTTTTCCATGTGGTTTTTTAAGCTCCACCTGGAAACCTCTAGAGAAAAAAAAGCACCAAAGTTCAACAGCACCTTTTCACAAAATCATATCCACTTTGTTTGGACAATTAAACACACCAGAATTTATGTGCAAGAAAAGCAGCAGAAAAATCCAGCATTTTCGCTACATGTGAGCATGGACTTAATGTCCAAGTAGAGTGGATAAGACGTCATGAAATCTCCACCCTTGGTGCGTCTAAAGGCATTGCTGAATTGTGTGGTTTTTGTGATTTCTTTTTTCTCTATAAGCTTCTTTGTGGAGTTTGAAAAAAAAATGCAAGCGAAAAAAAAAGGGCCGTTTCATTTTAAACGCAGGATCAAAGCTTTTATGTTGTATTAAAACGCATTAAAAACCCGGATTCACATGTGCTCCAAACATGTATCAAATGTCATGGAAAATGCATAAGAAACACAGCAAACATGCAATAATTAGATAAGATTGTTATTGTGGTGCGTGCTGCAGACATCTGTATAAAAAACAAAGTATATACGCTGCGTGTGAACAAGACCTCAGTGATACATTTTTATTAAATTTTTTATGCGTTGTAATAGAGAAAAATAATCAATTGCGCCATTTTTTTTTGCCATTTACCGATCCCCAAGAATAATCTGAACGTTGTGTTTTTTTGGGTCATTACATTACAGGGACACGACATATGTCCATGTTATTTGCTGATTTGTGATGTTTATTATTTTTTTAAAGAAGCACAATAAAAATTACGTTATTCAATTTTTTTAATTATTTTTAGTAATTTTAATAGAAGAAAAAACATTTTTTCCTCTCCTTCTAGAATACAGGACATAGAGATGCTCTGCACTGTACATTGGAACTCTGTGCCCTGAGTAATCAGAGGCTGCATTGCAGGTTCATCTATGTAAAAGCCTTCCTCTGACATCATCAAAGCTGGTGGCAGCCAGGACAACTAGGGCTGCTGTAATGTGCTTGAAAGTTGCTGTTTTGATTCCAAGGGGATGGTGAAAATTAAAATTATATTTCTTCGGCGCTCCATTGGGAGACCCAGACGATTGGGTGTATAGCACTGCCTCCGGAGGCCACACAAAGCAATTACACTAAAAAGTGTAAGGCCCCTCCCCTTCTGGCTATACACCCCCAGTGGGATCACTGGCTCACCAGTTTTCTGCTTTGTGCGAAGGAGGTCAGACATCCATGCATAAGCTCCACTGTTCAGTCAGCAGTAGCTGCTGACTATATCGGATGGAAGAAAAGAGGGCCCATACTAGGGCCCCCAGCATGCTCCCTTCTCACCCCACTTGCGGTTTGTAAGGTTGAGGTACCTATTGCTGGTACGGAGGCTGGAGCCCACATGCTGTTTTCCTTCCCCATCCCCCTGAGGGGCTCTGAGGAAGTGGGATCTTTCCGGCCACCAAGCCCTGAGGCCGGGCTCCATCCACAGACCCATAGAACCTGCTGGATGTGGAGCGGGAGTGCCGTTCAGGGACAAGGCCCTGCAACTTTCAGGTACTCTGTGTCCCCGTATGGCAGGCCACGCACACTCCAGGCTTGCTGGGTGTGCTAGTGCGCCGGGGACTGTAGCGCTGTGCGCTGGGCTTATAGTCCCTGCAGATTACTGGGGGACTTTACGTGTGGGGACCGCCGCGCCGACCGCCCCTGGAGCGGCGGCGCAGCTGCGACTTGTAGTGCGCCGGGGACGCGCCGACCGCGCTTTTACGGCGGCGGCGCTTCTATACTTTAGTCCCCGGCTTTTGCGGCCTAGCGCCGCTTCGTTCCCGCCCCCACCCTGTCACTCAGGGACAGGGAGAGACGCTGTTCTATAGCAGCGCCGAGGGCTGGAGACTTATTTGCATTCTCCAGCCCCCTTTACTAGACACAGTGGGCGCCGGGTTCCCGCTCTTGTCTCGGGCACGCCCTCGGCCCGCCCCTCTCCTCTGGACGCCGGCAGCCATTCCGGCACTCAGAGCGGGAAAACGGAGACACTGAGCTACCAGTACAGGATTCCGGCGCCACACTCCCGCTTTTGTGCGGGCGGTAAGCGGCAACTAAAGTGCTGACCCACTAATGCCGAAGTGTCCTGTTGTACTTTTGTACGGTCGCTATTCAGGATGCAGACCTAGAAACAGCAGCAAAAGATCAGGGGTGCTAAAGCACAGACTCTATATGCTGCTTGTCTTGCATGTGCTGCAGTGTCATGTGTCATATGCTTGTATGTTTTACATTGCACTGTAAGGGCTATTCTTGGCTGTCTACCCGCCTAGATGGCTAGACAGCGGCAGCAAACAGCAATGGTGCTAAGGCACAAGCTTTCAATGATGCTTGGATTGCATGTACTGCAGAGTTTATTTTCATGCTTGTACATTCACTGCATGTCGCTATTCTTGGCTAATGCTCCTTGATGACTAGACAACAGCAGCAGAAAAGCAAGGGTGCTAAGGCACAAGCTTTCAATGCTGTTTGGATTGCATGTGCTGCAGTGGTTATTTTCATGCTTGTATGCTATACATTCACTGTATGTCGCTTTTCCTGGCTAATGCTCCTGAATAACTAGACAACGGCAGCAGAAAAGCAAAGGTGCCAAGGCACAGGCTTTCTATGCTCCTTGTACTGCATGTGCTGAAGTGTTTATTGTACTTCATGCTTGTATGCTATACATTGCACTGTACAGTCGCTATTCTTGGCTAATGCTCCTAGATGGCTAGACAGCAACAGCAAAAAAAAAAAAAAAAAAAAAAAAAAAAAAGCATGGGTGCCAAGGCACAGGCTTTCTATGCTGCTTGTACTGCATGCGACTGTTCCAGGACCCCCAGTGTGTGCAATTACTCAACGGGGTCTCTGCTACAGGTGGCCAAAAGAACCACCTGTGATCCCTGTCCAGGGACAGGGACGGAGTTGCAGTTTCCGCTGATATATTGTCTGTGGCTATGACTAACATCTTACAGACTTTGCAGTCCAGACAGACCTTAGCCAATGTTGATTCAATGCCCCTGGCCACCCTGATTTCGAAACAAATCATGGCTCCTGGAGGGTCCCATGCATCCCAGGGTGCAGGCTCTGACACGGACGACAGTCCCAGACGGCCTAAGCGAGCTCCCTAAGAACGGCCCTCGACTTCATCACAGTACTCTCTGTATGACGAGGCAGACGTAGCTGTTCAGGACTCTGATCCTGAGACCGCTCTCAATCCGGATACTCCGGATGGTGACGCTATAGTGAATAATCTTATAGCGTCCATCAATGGAAGGTTGGGTATTTCTCCCTCAACTCCTCCAGTGGAGGGGTCAGCTTCACAGCAGAAGAAATCCCTATTTCGGTATCTCAAGCGTATATTGAGTACTTTTCTGGTCACTCTGACTCCAGAGAAGCAGTCCAGGAACATCACGCTTATCTCGATAAGCGTTTCTCCAACCGTATTGAAGATACGCGTTGTCTCTTCCCCCCTGACGTGCTCAAGCGCTCCAAGGGTGGATCCCCCAATCTCCAGGCTTGCAGCTAGATCTATAGTTGCAGTGGAAGATGGGACTTCACTTAAAGATGCCATTGACAGACAGATAGCCCTATCGGCGGGTCGGTTGCCCCGGCATTCGCAGCCATAGAGGCACTCCAAGCTATTTCAGCTAGTATTGCGCAGAGGGACGCGGTCACATGTACATCTTGGCCGCAGTAGCGTCCTTCACCTCGCAGTGTCGGCATTACGACTCAAGCTGTTTATGCTGTCCTGGACTCTACGAGCCGTACGTCAGTGGCGTCCGCCACATTCAACTGTCCAAGGGTACGGATTCTTCCTTACCCCAGCTATCAAACAAGACCCATCAGGAGAAGGGACAGTCGAGGTTTCGGTCCTTCCCAGGCTCGGGCACGTCCCAATTGCCCTCGTCCAACAGGACTCAAAAGGCTCAGAGGGGCGCAGGTTCCTGGCGGGCTCAATCACGCCCGGAGAAGGCAGCCGGAGGAACCGCTACCAAGGCGGTTTCCTCATGACTTTCAGCCCTCTCTCTCCGCGTCCGCGGTCGGTGGCAGACTCCCCCGCTTTAGCGACATTTAACTGCCACAGGTCAATGGCCGGTGGGTGAGAGACAGTTTGTCGCAAAAACTTCCTCACCGGCCGAGCCGAGGCTCTTCTGCAGGCAGTAGGAGTCGTAATCCCGGTTCCTCCTCAGGAACAAGAGACACTTTTTACTCCGATCTGGTCGGGGTGACAAAATAGGACGACTCCTTCCGTTCCGTTCTGGACCTTAAACTGCTCAACAAGCACGTGAAAACCAGGCGGTTCCGGATGGAATCCCTCCGCTCCGTCATTGCCTCAATGTCTCAAGGAGATTTCCTAGCATCAATAGACATCAGGATGCTTATCTCCACGTGCCGATTGCTCCAGAGCACCGGCGTTTGCTACGATTCATTATTGAAGACGAGCATCTTCGGTTCGTAGCCCTACCCTTCGGTCTGGCGACAGCCCCACGGGTTTTCACCAAGTTCATGGCAGCAGTGGGACCACTCCCGCACTCTCAGGGTCACCCTGTGATCCCTTACTTAGACCATCTACTTGTCAAGGCACTCTTTTAAGAGGCATGCCAACACAGCCTGAACATGGCGCTGGAGACTTCCCAGAGTTTCGGGTGGGTCCTCAACTTTTCAAAGTTAAACCCAATCGCTGGCATATCTTAGCTTGGGGTTTCACACTCCCTCAGCGATGGTGAAGCTTCCACTGGACAAACAGCGGTCACTACAGACGGGGGTGCAGTCTCTCCTTCAAGGAGACACCTCATCCAGAGGCAGTTCCTTTCACGCAGTTTCATCTGCGTCCACTTCAATAGAACATTCTTCGCTAATGGGAGGGGAAGTCGATGTCCCTACACAGGAACGTCCCCCTTTCTCAGACGATCAAGGACTCTCTTCAGAGGAGTCCACTCTTCAGATCACTTGTCTGGAGCTCTGGGCAGTGCATATGGCACTGCAAGACTTCCTGCAGTGGCTGGAAGGCAAACAGATCCGAATTCAGTCGGACAATCCACAGCGGTGGCATACATCAACCACCAAGGCGGACTACGCAGTCGGCGAGCCTCCCAGGAAGTCCGCCGGATTCTGCTAGGGGTGGAAGACAGAGCATACACCATATCCGCAGTTCACATCCCGGGCGTAGAAAACTGGGAAGCAGACTTCCTCAGTCACCAGGGCGTGGACGCAGGAGAATGGTCTCTGCACCCGGACGGGTTTCACGAATCGGCACAACAGCAAGGTCCCGGTTTTCATGACGATCAAAGAGCTCTGGCGACAGGCATCTCACGGTCGGTCGACCGTGGGCACTACCAGACCGGCCAGACTTACTGTCCCAAGGGCCGTTTTTCCATCTGAATTCTACGGCCCTGAACCTACTGTGTGGCCATTGCGTCCTAGATCCTAGTGTCCTCAGGATTATCCCACGGGGTCGTTGCCACCATGAGACAGGCTATGAAGCCCACGTCTGCTAAGATCTACCACGGAAGTGGAAGATTTTCTTTTACTGGTGCTCTGTACAAGGAGTGTCCCCCTGGCATTGCCTACTTTTCTTTCCTCCCTGCAATCTGGGTTGGAAAAGGGCTTGTCGCTCGGCTACCTTAAAGGGCAAGTCTCGGCGCTATTGGTGTTTTTTTCAGAAGCGTCTAGCACGACGTCCGCAGGTACGCACGTTCCTGCAGGGGGTTTGGTCATATCGTCCCCCCGTACGAGCGGCCGTTAGATCCATGGGATCTGAACAGGGTACTAGTTGCTCTCCAGAAGCCGCCTTTCGAGTCTCTGACGGATGTTTCACTCTCTCGACTATCACGGAAAGTGGCCTTTCTGGTAGCGATCACGTCTCTTCGGAGAGTGTCTGAGCTAGCAGCGCTGTCATCCAAGGCTCCCTTCCTGGTGGTCCACCAGGACAAGGTAGTGCTGCGCCCCATTCAGGAGTTTCTCCCTAAGGTAGTATCCTCGTTTCATATTAATCAGGATATCTCCTTACCTTCTTTTTGTCCTCATCCGGTTCACCGGTATGAAAAGGATTTACATTTGTTAGATCTGGTGAGAGCTCTCAGAATCTACATTTCCCGCACGGCGCCCCTGCGCCGCTCTGATGCACTCTTTGTCCTTGTCGCTGGCCAGCGCAAGGGGTCGCAGGCTTCCAAAGCCACCCTGGCTCGATGGATCAAAGAACCAATTCTTGAAGCCTACCGTTCTGCTGGGCTTCCGGTTCCATCAGGGCTGAAGGCCCATTCTACCAGAGCCGTGGGTGCGTCCTGGGCATTACGACACCAGGCTACGGCTCAACAGGTGTGCCAGGCAGCTACCTGGTCGAGTCTGCACACTTTCACCATACATTATCAGGTGCATACCTATGCTTCGGCGGACGCCAGCCTAGGTAGAAGAGTCCTGCAGGCGGCAGTTGCCTCCCCGTAGGGGAGGGCTGTCTTTGCAGCTCTAACATGAGGTATTTCTTTACCCACCCAGGGACAGCTTTTGGACGTCCCAATCGTCTGGGTCTCCCAATGGAGCGCCGAAGAAGAAGGGAATTTTGTTACTTACCGTAAATTCCTTTTCTTCTAGCTCCTATTGGGAGACCCAGCACCCGCCCTGTTGTCCTTCGGGATTTTTGGTGGTTTTTCGGGTACACATGTTGTTCATGTTGAATGGTTTTTCAGTTCTCCGACGTTACTTCGGAGTGAATTTGTTTAAACCAGTTATTGGCTTTCCTCCTTCTTGCTTTTGCACTAAAACTGGTGAGCCAGTGATCCCACTGGGGGTGTATAGCCAGAAGGGGAGGGGCCTTACACTTTTTAGTGTAATTGCTTTGTGTGGCCTCCGGAGGCAGTGCTATACACCCAATCGTCTGGGTCTCCCAATAGGAGCTAGAAGAAAAGGAATTTACGGTAAGTAACAAAATTCCCTTTGGTCATTTTTTCTCATTTCTTTATAACAAAATATAACAAAATAATCTGACTTCTTCCTTTAGCTACATAGCGATGCAGTGTATATCTTTCTATATCTCCATGTAGCTGAATAAATTGCTTCTGGCCATGTGCGCATGTTGCGTTTTTTTCTGCGTTTGGCTGCGTTTACAACTGCACTGTGTCATTGACAAAATGCATGCATTGTGCTTCCCCAGCAAAGTCTATGAGAATCATGCAAAATCCGTGCGCACAATGCTTTTTGAAACGCAGCGTTTTGATTGTCAAAAATTTGACAAAATCTCTGCATTTAGAAAAGCAGCATGTCAATTCTTTTGTCCATTTTGCCAGCATTCCACACCCATTGAAATCAATGAGTTGTAAAAAAATGCTGCCAAAATGTTAAGCAGTGCGTTTTCACCGCATTTTTTTTGACATAACAAAGGCAGGTCCTTCGGTCTCTCTCTCTCTCTGTCTGTCGGTCTGTTGGTCGGTCTCTCTCTATCTCTCTGTCCATGTTGGTCTCTCCCTCCCACCTCCTATCTCATACTCACCGATCCACGATCACCGGCATGGCACTGCATGGCGTTCACACTGTTGCGGCTTCTCCTCTTTTGAAAATGACGGCCGCACATTAATCCATCTTGTATTCCCTGCTTCTCCCGCCCACTAGCGCCTATGATTGGTTGCAGTCAGACACGCCCCCAGGTGAGTGACAGCTGTCTCACTACAACCAATACAAGCCGCTGGTGGGCGTCTTTATATCGAGCAGTAAAAAAAATAAATAAAAAATTTAAAAAAAACAACGTGCGGACCCCTCAATTTGGATACCAGCCAGGGTAAAGCCACACGGCTGAAGGCTGGAATTCTCAGGATGGGGAGCTCCCCATTATGGGGCGCCCCCAGCCTACCAATATCAGCCAGCATCCACCCGGAATTGCCCCTTCCATTAGATGCGACAGTCCCGGGATTCTCATCTCAAATTGCTCTGGTGCGGTGGCAAACGGGATACTAAGAAGTTAATGGCAGCCCATAGCTGCCACTAAGTCCTAGGTTAATCATTGCAGGCATCCCCCTCAGATACCTTCCATGATTAACCTGTAAGTTAAAGAAAATAAGCACACACATGCAAAAAATCCTTTATTTGTAATGAAAGACAAAAAAAACACCCTCTTTCACCACTTTATTAAACCCTCAAAAATACCTCCAGGTCCGACGCAATCCATTCAAGGTTCCATGATACTCAGCTCTGCTACATTGGAAGCTGACAGGAGCGGCAGTAGAACACCACCACTCCTGTGAGCTCCATACAGCAACTGATGGGAGACGCACAATCAGCTGTGCTGTCACTGGGCTTACTCGCGGCCACCACTCCCAGGTGGAGGACTGCAGCTGTGGACAAGAGTAACCTGAGTGAAAGCACAGCTGATCGCACGGCTCACTGCAGTCACTCAGTGGATTTGCGATCACAGGTGAGTCCTTCACGTGTGACCGCAAATCAAGCCATCGCAGACGCACAGAGCCGTGCGATCACAATGAAGTTGTGTGAAGTCATCCAAGTTCATTTTGATCGTGTGGCTCTGTCTCGCAGCCAGCCATGCTCTTTTTGACAGTTCAGTCGAACTCGACTCTGCAGCAAGTCTATGGGGATGCTGCAGAGCCGAGTGGGACCGCACTGTCAAAAATGTGCGTTCTGGATGCTTTTCCCACTCTGTCTATGGCAGAGCAAGCATCCAGAACGCACAAATTCTCCAGGAATGTGCGCACGTTGAGTTCTGCCGAATGTGTCTGAGAACGCAGCTTTTTTGGCTGCATTCTGAGACGCACATGCAGTGACTTACACGCTGCGGAGTAGAACGCAACGTGCGAACATAGCCTCTGGTATCTTTGCTTGCAATAAAAGTAAAGATTACAAAATCCTCCTATGGCTCTCAATACAGGTGGTGGCTCAATGGTAGAGCTCCAGTCTTTGGACAAAGAGCTCACAAGCTGATGAGTTCTAACTAGAGATGAGCCACCCCCTTAGAGTTCCAGTTTGGTTCGGTTCGTCGAACAGTGCCCCGTTCGACGAGCCGTTCAACAAACCTCTCGAACCCCATAGGAAACAATAGGAGGCAATCACAAACACCTAAAAACACCTGGAAAACACCCTCAAAGGTGTCCAAAAGATAACAAACTACTCCCAAGACAATAAAAGCACATGGGAAAGTGACAAGGACAAATACCCATGCGAAAACTAAACAGCTGGACGAGGAAAAAGAAGAGGAGACACAGACAAAGGCATGGCATGCCCTTCTAAAGTCATGAAAAATACAGCAAAAAGACTCCAAGCTGAGTCTCCCTTTTTTTCCAAAATTGGACCACCCAGACGCCCCTTCAGTGGCATCACTTGTGCCCCAGTTGCAAACTTGACAAGTAGATTTGAATCAAGCACATTTCAAAATACGCCAGCCTTAACTGTCCCCGGGATAACACAGGTGTAGGTAGCAAAGTCTTTGCTGATCCATGATTTGTTCATCTTGGCTCGTTTTTAAAAACACAGCATGGGGACTCCAAGCAGCGTCTCCCTTTTTTCCGAAAATTGGGCCCCACAGACATCACTTCAGTAGCATCACTTGTGTCCCAGTTGCAAACTGGACAGGTTGATTTGCATCAAGCACATTCAAAAATACGCCAGCCTTAACTGTCCCGAGGGTAACACCGGGGTAGGTAGCAAAGTCTTTGCTGAACCATGACTTGTTCATCTTGGCTCGTTTTTAAAAACACAGCATGGGGACTCCAAGCAGCGTCTCCCTTTTTTCCAAAAATTGGGCCCCACAGACACCACTTCAGTGGCAGCACTTGTGCCCCAGTTCCAAACTTGACAGGTACATTGGCATTAAGCACACTCCAAATCCAAAAGCCTTTACTCTCCGCAGGATGACACAGGGGTAGTAATGTCCTTGCGGATCCATGACTTGTTCATCTTGATGAACGTTAGTCTGTCCACATTGTCACTGGAGAGACGCATGCGCGTATCTGTCAGCACACACACAGTAGCACTGAAGACACGTTCTGAGACAACGCTGGCAGCTGGACATGACAAGATCTCCAAGGCATAAGTGGAGAGCTCAGGCCATTTTTCAAGATTTGAAGCACAAAATGAGCAAGGCTCCAGTTGCAAAGTAATGGCATCGATGTTCATTTGGAGATACTCCTGTATCATCCTCTGACTATGTGTCAAACTTCTTGTCTCTGTTGGCCTTGCAAAGGATGGTCTAAAAAAATAATGAAACGATTCACTAAAATTGCTGTTAGACTGTTGATGATGAGACCGTCCCATGTTTGTCAACTTACAACTGGGAGATTCAGTCCGTGCACCACTGTTTGCTGGAAAAGCCGAGCTAAGATTGAGTAACAGCTTCTGCTGATACTCCTGCATACTTGCGTCCTTTTCTATGGCTGGAATTATTTCACAAAATTTGGACTTGTACCGGGGATCTAATAGTGTAGCAACCCAGTAGTCATTATTACTTCTAATTTTTACAATCCGTGGGTCATGTTGGAGGTAGTGCAGCAAGAAGGCGCTCATGTGTCTTGCGCATTCATGCGGACAGAGTAATTGCTGTGTTTGTGGCATAGAGGTGCTAACCGTTCTTTCTTCCTCTGACATCTCCCCCAACCTCTTTCAACTGAAATGTGACCAAGGTCTCCCTCATCTGCTGAGTCTTCCATGTCCATGGACAGTTCATCCTCCATTTCTTCATGTTCTCCTGCACCTTCCTCAACATTTTGCCTGTTACCATGCGCCCTTGTTAATCCCTCTCCCCCATCGTCCCATGCCTGCCGCCTTGGTGATGATGAACGTCTGAACCTTGGTAATGTTGTTATCCCTTGCGCATATGAATCCTCATGTACTTCCTCCCCTTCCTGTTGAACCACCCCTGACTCCGAATAGTGTTTAGCGTGCGCTCCAGCATGAAAATGACTGGAATTGTCATGCTGATAATGGCATTGTCAGCGCTAACCATATACGTCGCCATGTCGAAACTGTGCAGAAGGGTGCATAGGTCCTTGATCTGAGACTACTCCATCAGGGTGATCTGCCCCACCTCTGCATCTCGTTGGCCCAGGCTATACGTCATGACGTATTGCACCAGTGCTCGGCGGTGCTGCCACAGTCACTGTAACATATGGAGAGTCGAATTCCAGCATGTCGGCACAAGACATTTCAGGCGATGAACCGGCAGGCCGAAAGACTTCTGGAGCGATGCAAGTTGGTCAGCTGCAGACAGTTTTTGTGCCCTGTGCAGAAGGCCAAATAGGCAGGAATAGTGTGTTAAAAATTGCTGGACAACAAAGTTCAACACGTGAGCCAAACAAGGCACTTGTGTCACCTTGCCCAAGCAAAGGACCACACCCAGCTTTGCAGCATTGTCACACACGGCCTTACCTGGCTGCAGGTTGAGTGCAGACAACCATTTATGAAACTCGGACCGCAGAGCTGCCCACAACTCAGCCGCTGTGTGACTCTTATTTCCAAGACATTTCAAGTTAAAGACCGCATGATGCCGTTGCGCTCTGCTGCCAGCATAGTAAGGAGGTGTGCGTGATTCCTTGTGCGCAGTTACAACGCTGGTGGCCTGACCAGGCAGGCTTGGGGTGGAGGTGGAGGACCCAGAAAAGGTTGAGGAGGCAGAAGCAGTGGAGGAACTTCTACAAACAGAGGAAGGATTGCCACACAACTTGTGGGGACGGCAAGACTTGTACAGCAGACCCTTCTCTATCTATCACCATAGTTACCCAGTGCCCAGTCAGCGACATGTAACGCCCCTGTCCATGCTTACTGGTCCAAGTATCGGTGGTGAAATGCACCCGTTCACACACAGTTTCTCAAGGAAGCGGTGATGTTGTGTGCGACATGCTGGTGTAGCGCAGGCACACCTTTCTTACAGAAGTAGTGGCGACTGGGCATCTGGTACTGGGGCACAGCGACGGACATAAGGTCTCGAAAATCCTGTGTGTCCACCAGGCGGAAAGGCAGCATTTCAGTAGCCAAGAGCTTACAGAGAAATAAATTCAACCTCTTAGCTTTGTCATGGGTTGGAGGAAATGGCCTTTTATTTGTCCACATCTGAGGGACAGAGATCTGGCTGCTGTGTGTAGATCGTGGTGAGTAGTGTGTCCCTGAAAAAATGCAGGTTTGTGAGGAAAGTGAAGGAGGAGACATGATGTTGCCTTCATCCAACGTTGGTGCTATCGATGTCTGAGAGAGCTGTGCACCCGCACTTGTTTCCCCTTCCAAACCAACTGACGACGTAAAAAGCAAACTGCCTGTTGCGGTTACAGTGGTGGAAGGTGTGCGTGGAAAACCATGTGTGACAGCTGTCCCCACAGTCATAGAAGATGAAGAGCACGCGGATGCACTGGAAGGGGCAGGCGGTGGTTGCCCCGCTACGCTAGGCCGCATTGCAGCACAGTGAGCTTCCCACTGGGAATAATGCTTGGTATTCATGTGACGATTCATGGAAGAATTTGTAAAACTGGTGAGCTTTTTGCCTCTACTTATAGATTCCCGACAAATTTTACAGATCACATGATTTGGGAGATCCTTTGCAAGGTCAAAAAAGGACCAGGCTAGGCAAGGCTTAGAGGACATGCGACCTGCAGAGCCACCCCGACTTGTGCTCAGAGGCAGAGTGGTGGCTGAGAATGCAGTTGTAGACGTGCTACTAGTACTCCGACTCCAGGAAGGCGCAAGGTAACTTCGTCGCCAGTTGCATCCTCCTCCACCGCCTTTGTTGACCTCCTCAAGTGCCGGACTGTGGGTTGATAGTAAGTAGGATCTAGAACTTCATCATCAAGCGTTCTGTTTGCACTCCTCTCACCCTCAGACCTAGCCTCATCCTGCCCTGACCGAATATTTAAGTTGTTATCCCAATCTGGTATCTGCGTCTCATCGTCATCAGTATGTTCCTCATTGTCTACACCAACAATTGTTACAGTTTGTGAATAAGGGTCAATATTATGCTCAGAAACTTGGTCATCAGGGCCTGAATCTGAGTCACAAAGCTTCTGGGCATCACTGCAGACAATTTCCTGGTCTGTACTCACTGTAGCTTGGGAGCAGACCTCTGATTTTCAGGCTATAGTGTCACTGAACAGCTCTGTAGACTCAGCCATCTCTGTTACACCATACTGTGCAGGGTGGGTGGAGACTTGAGAGCTGGGAGAAAGCAAGTGTGATTGGGATGACAACTCAAAGGACTGGGGTTTTTTTATGTGGTAGTTGAGGTGGAGAGGAGGACACTTGTTGGAGCACTTGAGATCTAATCAAGCATGTTCTTTTTTTGTGCATCATCTACCTTTCTTACAGTTGTTCGGGTCCGTAAAAAAGGGAGCACATCGGTTAGTCCACGGAAAGTAGTAGACATCTTACTTTTGCTGGAAGATGGCTTATCTTCAGCAGATATTAATGTAGCTTTCCCACCTTCCCCACGGGCACAAACTTTTTTTCCTTTTCCAACACGCCTGTTCCCCTTTCCACCAGCATCTATCCTTTTGCTATTCATTTTGTTAGCGACAAGATTAGCCACTTAAAATGTGGTAGCAAAAATTGAGAGGTGGTTTAGATTGCAGAGGTGGTCTAGCTTTATTGACAGCTGAAGAACCAACACTGACTATCCCTGACAATGCAACTATGGCCCTAATCCTGGCAGCACTGTTTGCTATAAAAATAGCGTAGCAAACATGGGCAGGAGGATAGAATGCAGTGGTGGTGGGACTTGCTTGGCAAAAGTGGGACACTAAATTAGTATAGCAGACACTTTATTGATGCCACTAATTTTCCGCACTGTTTGCTATAAAAATAGCGTAGCAAAATGTGCATGAGGATAGAATGCAGAGGTGCTGGAAATTGCTTGGCACCAGTGGGACAACAATGGATTATAGCAGCCACTTTTTGGATGCCACTAAGTTTCAGCACTGTTTGCTATAAAAATAACATAGCAAAATGTGCATGAGGGTTGAATGCAGAGGTGGTGGGACTTGCTTGCCACCAGTGGGACACTAAATTAGTATAGCAGACACTTTGTGGATGCCACTTATGTTCAGCACTGTTTGCTTTTAAAAAAGCGTAGCAAACATGGGCAGGAGGGTAGAATGCAGAGGTGCTGGAACTTGCTTGGTACCAGTGGGACGCCAAATTATTATAGCAGACACTTTTTGGATGCCACTAATTTTCAGCACTGTTTGCTATAAAAATAGCGTAGCAAAATGTGCATGAGGGTAGAATGCAGAGGTGGTGGGACTTGCTTGCCACCAGTGGGACACTAAATTAGTATAGCAGACACTTTGTCGATGCCACTTATGTTCAGCACTGTTTTCTATAAAAATAGCGTAGCAAAATGTGCATGAGGGTAGAATGCAGAGGTGGTGGGACCTTGTTGCCACCAGTGGGACACTAAATTAGTATAGCAGACACTTTGTTGATACCACTAATTTTCCGCACTGTTTGCTATAAAAATAGCGTAGCAAAATGTGCATGAGGGTAGAATGCAGAGGTGCTGGAAATTGCTTGGCACCAGTGGGGCAACAATGGAGTTTAGCAGCCACTTTTTGGATGCCACTAAGTTTCAGCACTGTTTGCTATAAAAAATAGTGTAGCAAAATGTGCATGAGGGTAAAATGCAGAGGTGCTGGAAATTGCTTGGCACCAGTGGGACAACAATGGAGTATAACAGCCACTTTTTGGATGACACTAAGTTTCAGCACTGTTTGCTATAAAAATAGCATGGCAAAAGTGGGCAGGTGGGTACAGTGGCCGGGTTCTCTGGGTCAGTGGAAAGGAAAGGAAGCCTCACTTTCTATCCCTCCTAATGGTGAAATGCAGCAAGGAATTCCCTGAGCTTAGGTACACAGACACTGTTATCTGAAGCTGTATACAGCGTTTCCACGGACCTGCCTGTAACCTATGGCTCTGAGCCCCAGGAAATCAGCCCTGAAAAGGGCTGAAATAAACTTCTGTCCCTAATCTGTAGAGCGCTGTGTGAATAGCGTACACAGCCGGAGCGGTGACAGGAGCTGCGTGAGCGGTGACTGTCACCTACACGAAGAAAGCAGATAATGGCGCCGTGAGGGAAAATGCCGTATTTATAATGCAAGGACATGTGACATTCACAGCCTATGACACATGCCCTTGCTTGTCTGACAAAAAAGACCACTTAGCTGTGTGTGTGTCTGTGATTGGCTGACATGCTGGCCCGCCCCACTGCATGCGCGCTTAGGGGAAAAAAAAAAAATATGGCGATCGCCATTATCCCAGCAGCACTGATCTAAACGCGCTGCCCCCGCACACTATAAGCTGAAATTTGATAATAGTGTGAATCACAGAGTGACTCACACTATGAAAGTGAAAAGCCAGCTAGTAACTAGCTAGTAGAGATGAGCCACCCCCCTAGAGTTCGAGTTCAGTTCGGTTCGTCGATCGGTGCCCCGTTCGACGAACCATTCTACAAACCTCTCGAACCCCATTGAAAACAATGGGAGGCAATCACAAACACCTAAAAACATCTGGAAAACACCCTCAAAGGTGTCCAAAAGGTGACAAACAACTCCCAAGACAACACAAACACATGGTAAAGTGACAAGAACATATACTCATGCGAAAACAAAACAGCTGGACGAGGAAAAAGAGGAGGAGACACAGATATATGTGTATATGCAAGGGAACATCGATGTCATTACTGTGCAACTTGAGCCTTGCTCATTTTAGGCTTCAAATCTGGATAAATTGCCTGAGCTCGCCACGTACGCCTTGGGGATCTTGTCGTGTCCCGCAGCCAGCGTTCTCTTGGAACGTGTCTTCAGTGCTGCTTGGGGTGTGCTGACAGATAAGCACACGCGTCTCTCCACTGACAATGTGCACATACTAACGTTCACCAAGATGAGGAAGTCATGGATCACAGAGGACTTTTCTTCCCCTGGGTCATCCAGGGGAGGCGAAAGGCACGTGTATTTTTTAGAGTGCTTCATGCAAAGCATCTTTTTCATTTTGAAAATGGGGGTCAACTAATGCCAGTCAAGTGGGGTGTGTTTGGCCCAATTTGTGGAAACGAGGGAGACTGTATTTGGAGTTCCCTCGCTGTGTTTTACATGATTTTCGAAGTGCATGACATGCCTAAGAGGTTGAGTTTCAGCATCTGCAACTTGTTGGCTACAGAAAGGCTGCCTTTACACCCTTTTGAGACCGAGGATTTTCAAGACCTTATGCCCATCACAGTGCCCCAAGAGCCGATGCCCAGTCGCACTTCTTCTCCAAGAAAGGTGTGCCCGCGCTACCACAGCAGATCGCACACAACATCACCGCTTCTAAATGAAACTCTGTGTGTGACAGGGTGCATTTCACCACAGATACTTGGACCAGTAAGCATGGACAGGGGAGTTAAATGTCGCTGACTTGGCACTGGGTAACTATGGTGAGAGATGGAGAAGGGTCTGCTGTACAAGTCTTGCCGTCCCCACAAGTTGTGTGGCAATCCTTCCTCTGTTTGTAGAAGTTCCTCCACTGCTTCTGCCTCCTCAACCTCGTGTGGATCCTCCACCTCGGCCCAAACCCTGTGTGGTCAGGCCACCCGCATTGTAACTGTGCACAAGGAATCCCACACACCTCCTTACTATGCTGGCAGCAGAGCTCAACAACATGAGGCGGTCGACTCTTTTCTTTGAAATGTCTGAATTCTGGGTCACACCGCTGGGGAGTTGTGGACGGTAAGCTCTGGAGAGTGAGACCGAGTTTCATCAATGGTTGTCTCCACTCAACCAGCAGCCAGGGAAGTCCGAGAGCGACAGTGATGCAAACCTTGGTGCGGCCCTTTGCCGTAACAATGTGACACATGTGCCTTGTGTGGCTCACATGTTGAACCTGGTTGTCCAGCAATTTTTAAAGCACTATCCTGGCCTACATGGCCTCCTGCAGAGAGCATGATGTAACACCTTCCTTGATCCACACACTCAGAGGGGCTGTAAAGGATAGGCTAGAGGGAAGCCACTCACCAAGCAGGATTCCCAGAACCCTGAAACCCTTTAACCTTTATATAGGGATTTGGAATTACACAAGGCCCAAGGTGATCAATACCTGTGGAAGGCTGCAGTTCCAGAGAATAGTAGTCAGGCAGGGTCAAAACATTAATTGAGGAACAGGAACAGAATGGGACGGCCAGGACTTAATCAGAAAACAAGCAGAGGTGAAATGCGGATCGGCCAACGAGGTACATAAACAGCAGGCAGGAAAAGTAGTCAGGAAACAAGCACACAAAATCACAAAACAGAACTAGGGGTAACAGTAACCAGAGGTTCATAGCTATGTCTGGCAGTGATCAGCAGACAGGATGAGCCTAAAAAAGGGTGTTCTGTCTTCCCATTGGTTGTAGCTGAATGATGGTACTTCATCTGTGAGATAACAACCACATACAGTCAGTCATTGGTACTGCAGATCTCAAGGTAACCCTGCCCAGTGGCTGTGCGGAACCTGCGGCCACCGGCGCCTCTGTCATCGACTCCTCTCCCATCAACAGCACTATCTACGAAAGGAACACGATGTCACCTGGCGATCTGACTACAAGTTGCTGGAGCGGACTCCAGTGGTGATGTAACAGCCGTGTGCGACAAACCTGGGTTCGGCCCTTCACCCGGGCAATGTGAGACACGTGCCTTGTATGGCTGACGTGTTAGACCTGGTTGTCCAGCAATTTTTAAACCACTATCCCGGCCTACATGGCCTTCTGCAGAGGGTACGCTTGCTATGCACTCACTTCCACCGTTCACACCCAGCAGATGAAAAACTTGCATCGCTCCAGAAGTCTTTCGGTCTGCCTGTTCACTGCCTGCAATGCGATTTGCCGACACGCAGGAAGTTGAATCTGCACATGTTGCAGCGCCTGTGGCAGCACCGGTGAGCCCTGCTGCAATACGTTATGACTATGCAATACGATAGCCTGGGCTAACAAGATCCAGAGGTGGGGCAGATCTCGCTGCTGGAGTGGTCTCAGATCAAGTACCTATGCACCCTTCTTCACAGTTTACAAATGGCGACGAAGATGTTAAGCGCTGACGATGCCATTATCATTATGACAATTCCGGTCATCTACATACTGGAGCACACTCTAAACATTATTCAGAGTCAGGTGGTGGGACAAGAGGAAGGGGAGGAAGTACAGGAGGAGTTATACGCGGAAGGGATAACACGATCTACAAGGTCCACATGTTCAGCAGCACCAATGCGGCAGGCATGGGACGGTGGGGGAGAGGTATTAACAAGGGCGCATAGTATTAGCCAAACTGTTGAGGAAGGTGCAGGAGCCCAGGAAGAAATGGAGGACTAACTGACGATAAGCATGGAAGACTCAGTAGATGAGGGAGAGCTTGATCACATTTCTGTTGTGCGAGGTTGGGGGGAGAGGGAAGAGGAAGGAAGCATCATTCTCACCTCTCCGCCACCAACACAGAAAGGACTTGGTCCTCCTAGATGCGCAATACACATGAGCGCCTTCTTGCTGCACTACCTAAAACATGACCCTTGGATTGTCCGAATTCGAAGTTATGCTGACTACTGGGTGGCCACACTCTTAGGTCCCTGGTACAAGACAACATTTGGCAAAATAAGTCCTGCCATAGAAAGGGACGCACGTATGCAGGAGTATTAGCAGAAGCTAGTACACAATCTTAGATCGGCTTTTCCACTAAACACCAGTGCTGCACATAGTGAATCTCAACGCTATGTCATGGAAAGGAGGAAATGGTCTTTCACTTGTCCACATATGAGGGACCGAGGGGTGGATGCTATGCTGAGATGACGCTGAGTAGGGTGTACCTGCAGAGTTTCAAATTTGGTCATATACAAAATGAGTGGAAAAAGGCCAGATGCTGGTGGAAAGGGGAACAGGTGTGTTAGAAAGGGGAAAAATGTTTGTATCCGTGGGTTTGGTGGTTAAGCAACAGTAACATCTGCTGAAGAAACACCATCTGTTACGGGGGGACTGGCAGATTTGGATAAGGTGGTATATCCAATCGCCAGTCGGGGTCCACCGTGCTCCTAGATGGAAAAGGAGATGCTGGCAACCCGAAGGTTAGGCGGAGGATACTGAGCTGGGTGGCTCTGAAACAAATAGTAGCCTGAACCGAGTTAGACGACAATCGGATCTGGAGACTGTGAACCCTGTTAGCGTCACAGGGTCCACACACCCACCCAGCCCAGGAACTCCCTGTTAACAACACAGGCTCTATTGGGTACGCTGTCCGTGTGCGTAGGGGGCACACCTGTGGACAGCAGGTGCAGCAGCAGCAGCCCAGTTAATGCCACTGTGCTGCAGTAGCAGCACTGGTAGGACAGGTGCTGGTCGTAACCGTGCTGCGTTACCAAGTGTGGTGGTGTCCTGCACCGACGCCCTATCCCTGCCTACCTCTGGCCTAAAGCCGTAATGGGTTCAACACATGGAGGTGTGCTCTGTCTGAGCATAATAAAAGACTGCGCACCTCCTTGTTGTCTCCAGCCCCTTTTCTAACCTGGGTCCGCCCCAACCCAGGGTGGACCACAATGCACCTCCATGAGCCAAAAGTAGAGTGCCATGTCATCAGTGACATAATCAGCGGCCTATCCGGAACAGCCACTTCAATGATGACCTCATGGCAGCCACGCCCCAAACACCTCACCAGTCATCGTCTGACGAACAATGATGAGGTGCCAAATCATAGGGGCGGTCCCCTGTGAGCCAGTCCGGAGTGGCCACATCATCGGGCCACCTGATGCCCTCTGGACTATCATGGAATGTTATCACGGACATGGCCATTGAGTTCCTTTATGGACCTAGTCTCTGATGCAGTAAGTGCCTGAGCATGCTCATTTGCCTGAAAACAGTCTAAAAAAACAGACTATCAGCTTCTGCATGCTCTGTAGGCACAACACAGGACTTAGACACGGCACGGAGTTCAAGTACCTGAGCAAAGAGGCTTTTCGCACTAAGTGTGGGAGAATGCACAGTAGCACAAACTGAGGACTTAGCCTCAGGAATGGCACAGTCATGCTGAGCATGCTCACTAGGCGAAACACTCTACTTATGCTGTGTCTGTGGTACATCGGCACACACATGCACACTAGCCATCTCTCCACACTTAGACGTGGATGAGGATGCAGCCAGCTGGACGACCCGAGGGACGGATAAAAATGGCAGCTGACATCTGGGCGCAACTGGAACCGCAGCTGGCTGCTTGCGTCTACAGCAGCACTGATTCGTAACACCAACTACCAGCCAAAATAAGAGGTGTACTTCTTCCCTTGGATAATCTGACATGATCCCTTTTTTCAGGGACATGACTATTGCTACCAAATGTAGATGAGGCAACAAAAGAGCAGGTGCTTCAATGGATCTCCAGTGCTCCATCAAGTGGCCTCTCCTCCACCTCAACTTCAATATCCCAAATAATCCATTCCTCTGTGGCGTCAACCCAATCACACTTGCTTCTAAACAGCTCACAAGTTTCCACCAGCCCTGCTGAGTATGGGGTAACAGAGATGGTTGAGTCTGCAGAGCTGTTCAGTCACACAATTGCCTGTGACAAATCAGAGGTCTGCTCCAAAGCTGCAATGAGTACAGACAACGAAATGATCTGCACTGATGCCCAGAAGCTTTGTGAGTCGGATCCAGGACCCAATGAAGAAGGTGCTGATCATAATGTACACCCTCATTCCCAAACTATAAATCATCCTGGTGGAGACAATAGGGAACATGCTGAGGAGACTCAGATACCTGATTGGAATGACAACTTTACAGAGCAGGAAGAGGTTTGCTCGGAGAAGTCAGGACAAGGGGAGTGAAAACACACAGGGTGATGATGAGGTTGGAGACCCCACTTACTTTCAACCCAAAGTCAGCCAGTCGATGAGGTCAGCAGGGGAGGTGGAGGAGGATGCTACTGACAACTAGGTTATATTGCATCTTCCTGGACAGAGACAAAGTACTGGAAGCACGTCAACAACTGAATCCCCAGCCACAACTCTGCCTCTGAGCAGAAATCGTGGTGGCTCTGCAGGTTGCATGGGCTATGAGCCTTGCCTAGCCTGGGGCTTTTTTTACATCGCAAAAGATCACCCAAGTCATGTCATCTGTAAGATTTGTCACCAATCTCTAAGTAGAAGCCAAACACTCACTACTTTGAGTACTTCGTCCATGAACTGTCACATGGATATGCCGTAATAGCATGACGGTTTATTGATGAGCTTTATCCACTGTGAATGTAACATGCTTATTTGCCTTTCACTGCATGCATTGCTGCAGACTATCCACAAGGGGCTGCTGTTTTTTTGCATCTGCCTTTGACTGTTTGGTCACTATAGCAATAGCAAAATGGTCTTCGGCTGTGGACTTGGAGAGCGGAGGAAGTGCTGTCTGTGAAGTGAAGGAAAAGCTAAAGGTGTGCGTTACAGCAAGGAGCCACCGTGGAAACACTTTGGTGAATTGTGAGGGGACTCGTGTTGGAGTTTGGTGAGGAGGACCGTAACGCCTGTGAGCAGCATCCTGTGCCGGAGACCAATATTCTTCCGGTGCTGTCTATACTGTTTACCGGGAGAGGATCGTAAACTCTTTATTGATGGCAACTGGACACCACAGTACCTGGCTACGGTAGGCTGGGACCAGACAGTAATGCGTGCACGCAACACTTTGTTTTCTTAGCAAAACACATATCTGTTCTGCTTAGGCTGACAATATAGACAATAAGACTTGATGCCTCTGCTCTGTCAATTTGTCAGTTACAGTTAAAATCATAGAGGGACAGCAACACATGTTTGCATTGACTGTTGCTTTACAAGATTTCCACGACTGTGTTGCTGAGCTGTGTGGTTTCCCTTCACACTGTTATCATCTGCCTTATATGTGAGGCTTCAGCTAACAAGGGTATTCAGGGGGGGTAATGAGTTTTGTCTATGTTTAGGTAGATAAGTTGTAAACTCTTGTGATGCGACTCTGGTAAGTCGTGTTCGCACACACACACACACACACACACACACACACACACACATTTAATCCTGCTACGCAGAGGGATTACCAGGTAGTAGGCAACTGTTTAGACAGTCCCTTGGTTAGGCAATCGTTGGTGAGCAGGGGGTGTAAATCGCCATTATGAGTGTCGCAGCATAGGGGTGTAGGCTTTTGGAATTGTAAATAGATTCTTCTATTCTTTCAGTTTTATGCATGGTTCTTATTGTTTCTTTTTGGAAAGTTAAACAATCATTTATCAACCCAACTGCCTAGAGTCCTTTTCCTAGTGTGTGGTTTTGCTGTATACTGGGGAGCCCACTCTGTACACTACTTTAAATTAATCATAAGTCGCAATGGGAAGTTCACTGTGCTACAATGCGGCCTAGCGGGGCTGTGCAAGCACCGTCTGCCCCATCAAGTGTATCTGCGAGCTCTTTATCCTCTGTGACTGTGGGGACAGCAGTCACACATGTTTTTTGACACTGACCTTCCACCCCTTTACCCACTACAGGCAGTGTGATTGGCAGGTCGTCAGTTGTTTTTGAAGTGGAAACAGCTGCTGGTGTTGAGCTCTCTCAGACATCAAGAGAACCACCTTTGGATGAAGGCAACATTATATCCACGCCTGCACCGTCGTCACAGATTGCCTTGACTACCTGCAGTTAAAAATTGCGTTGCAGAAATGGAGAGGAGTGTATAGAATGCACATGTGGTGTTCCTTGCTTGACAGGACAGGAACCCTAAGGTAGTATCCCTGACAATTTTACTATGCCCCTAAAAGTGTCAGCACTGTTTGCTATAAAAATTGCGTAGCAAAAATGGGCAGATATGTAGAATGGAGAGGGGGTGTACCTTGCGTGGCACCAGAGTAACACTAAAGCGAGCTTTACACGCTACAACATATCTAACGATGTGTCAGCGGAGTAACGTCGTAAGTGACGCACATCCGGCATCGTTAGTGGTGTTGTAGCGTTTGACAGCTACGTGCGATTGCGATTGAATGTAAAACCGTTCATCGCATACATGTCGTTCATTTGCTAAACATTGCACGTCGGGTTGTTCAATGTTCTCGAGGCAGCACACATCGCAGTGTGTTACACCCCGGAAATGATGAACAGATCTTACCTGCGTCCCGCCGGCAATGCGAAAGGAAGGAGGTGGGCGGGATGTTTACGTACCGCTCATCTCCGCCCCTCCGATTCAATTGGCCGGCCACATTGTGACGTCGCTGTGACGCCGTACGTCTCTCCCACTCCAGGAAGTGGATGTTCGCCGCCCACATCGAGGTCGTATGGAAGGGTAAGTACGTGTGATGGCAATTAATCGTTTGTGCGACACGGTCAAAAAATTGATCGTGTCGCACATACAATAGGGGCGTGTCACATCACATACGATATCGTATGCTTAATTGTAAGGTTTAAAGCAGGCTTTAGTTAGTATCCCAGACACTTTCAGTATGCCACTAAGTGTCAGCACTGTTTGTTATAAATATTGCGTAGCAAAAATGGGCAGGTGTGTAGAATGCAGAGGTGGTGTACCTTGCGTGGCACCAGAGGAACACTAAGTTAGTATCCCAGACACTTTTAGTATGGCACTAAGTGTCAGCACTGTTTGCTATAAAAATTGCGTAGCAAAAATGGGCAGGTGTGTAGAATGCAAAGGTGGTGTACCTTGCGTGGCACCAGAGGAACACTAAGTTAGTGTCCCAGTCACTTTTAGTATGGCACTAAGTGTCAGCACTGTTTGCTATAAAAATTGCGTAGAAAAAATGGGCAGGTGTGTAGAAGACAGAGGTGCTGTAGGTAGCAGGACAGCAAAGGAAGCCTCAGTTTCTATCCCTGCCAATGAAAAAATGCAGTAAGGAATTGCCTGAGCTGATAGAGACACACACTGTTATCTAAAGCCCTGCTCAGCGTTGGCACGGATCTGCCTAGCAACAATGCCTATGAACGGCTGTAATGTAGCCCTGAAAAGGGCTGAAATTACAAGTAGTCCCTAATCCCTAAAGCGCTGTGTAGATTGCACTGTATGTCTATAGCGCACACAGCAGCAGCGGCAGCGGGAGCGAGAGAGGTGACTGTCACCCACCCACAACAGAGAGATAATGGCGGGTAAAATGGCCGGGTCTTATAGGGCAAGGACATGTGACATGCACAGCCTATGACACATGCCCTTGCTTGTCTGGCAAAAATCCACTTTGCTGTGTGTGTCTGTGATTTGCTAACAGCCTGGCCTGCCCCACTGTACGCGCGGTTAGAAAAAAAAAAAATGGCGATCGGCATTCTTTCAGCACTCAGCAGCAGCACTGATCTAAATCCTGTCCCCCCCGCACATAATACGCTGAATTTTGAGAATATCATGATTCACAGTGACTCACACTATTACAGTGAGAAGCCAGCTAGTAACTAGCTACGCTTTTTGTTGATCGAACTGTTCTCGAACGTAACTCGAACTACCGAACTTTTACCAAATCATTCGAGTTCGTCGAACACCCCCCAAAATCACTCGAAAATAAAATTGGCGAACTTCAAACCTCGAACATCGCTCATCTCTAGTCTTTAGTAGTGATAAGCAAGCACTAAAATGCTCAGGTGCTCATTAATCGAGCCCAGGAATTTCTAATACTTGGGTGCTCGTCTTGAATAACGAGGAAAATGGAAGTCAATAGGAAACTGTAGCATTTTTCCAGCAGACCCCCTGGGACATCTGAGAGGGGTCTGAAATTTATTGAAATGGATGTAAACACTTAAAATGAATAGGGAACAGCATGGGGAAGAAACCTGGACACATCTCTGACTCCCAAATTGCTGCTGAAACCAATGTAGTCAGAGTATTACGCACCAATAATAGACTGACAATAAAACATAAAAAAAGCAATAAAATTGATTTTAATGGACAAAATGTTAGGAAACATTCTTTCCTGTATAATGACATTTAACTAGAAAGAAAAACTGCCTCCCTAACCTTTTTGGCTATATTCATACTTAGCATTCTTTAAAAAATGCAGCAGTTTCCCATTTCAGTCAGGAAACAAACAATTGTGTGCATTAGATTTCTGAAATCTCATAGCTTTTCTATGACTGTAAAAGTGCTTCATTTCCATCAAACCCATTAAAAACACTGACAAAAAATGCTGCAAAAAGGCAATGTGTGGACATCGCTTTAATTGCCGGGCCATCGCTGACTCTATAGTATTTCCCCTTCACCTATGACTACAGTAGATGGCATAGTATAGAGCAAAGATACAAACTCAAATACACAGAGGGACAAAATTAAAAACTTGGACAAACCTAGTCACGGGCCTCATATAGTTTTTCATATAGACTAATGGGCCCCACATAGTGCTCCACATAGATTAATTAGCAGAACATAATCCTACATACAGAATAATGTGTCTCATATAGTCCTCTATACAGAATAATAGGCCCAACATAGCCCTCCATATAGATTTATGGGCTCCAAATTGTCCTCTATAAGGAATAATGTGGACCATATACACTTCCAAGCAGAATAATGGGTCACACATAGTCCTCCATATAGATTTATGGGCCCCACATAGCCCTCAATACAGATTTATGCTCTCCAAATAGTACTCCACACAGAATAATGAGCCATACATAGTCCACCTTACAGAATAATGGGCCTCACATAGTCCTCCATATGGACTAATGGGCTCCAAATAATCCTCCAAACAGAATAATGGGCCCCCAAAGTTTTCCAAAAAGAATAATGGACCTCACATAGTCCTCCATGCTAAATAAAATTGGTCTCTGACACAGTCGTTCAGGTATGTTATATAGGGGAAAATAACACTACACCCGCTAGTAGTCACAGGTAAATGTAATTTTAACATTTACTGACTAATGTGGACATACGGTGTGTGTGACAAGGTCAGACACATAATGTTTAAATTATGAAGATGGAACTTTGAAACAATGCAAAAACTGCCAGAAATTAGAAGGAAGAGGGACGCTGATGCACCCAGTATTAGACATAAAAGAGGGCGGCCTCATACACATTCTGAAGCCATAAATAGAAAGTTGAAAAGAGCTCCTCAGTGTGTCCAAGTGTTGGTTTAAATGGGTCCTTAGACTCGCCATGGTGGGAGGAAGGAAGATCAGCGTGAGAATAATGTGGTTCTGATTCTTTACTAGTCAGACTAGACCATGTGGAAGACAGGGTGGTGCTGGTAAACAAACTTGAAGCATTTTCTGGCATTCAATCCCCTACCTTCTTGAACTTTTCTGGCTTCATCAGTGGTATCTCACCCCTCTTCCCCGCAAAATGAGACAGGAAGCTAGGTCAAGATTATATGTCTTTGCTGTGCTCTCGCAGCAGGCTTAGTTTTCTCTTGTTTTCAGCCATGTCCTCTGCGTTCACCACCATCAGCGGGACGTCTAACTCCACATGCCTTACCCCAGCCCTTGCACATTTTAAGTAATGTACACAGCTAAGAGTGATTAGAGAATTGAAAATATTTTTTAGCTAGCAGCAGCATATTGTGAAAGCCGAAAATCCCTGCCTACAGGCCTGTAATACATCATCCATACTTAAGCATCTAAATTTAAAAATTGCAAACTAATAGCGTTATTAAAGAATATAGATTATTTTTTGTTTTACTAACAGCATCAGCAAGGTCTGTAAGGCTAGAATCTCTGACTATATGCCTACAATGCATTATGTCTACTCCAGAAGCTCACCCTACACTAAATGCAGAATAAGAGTGGCATTATTAGAGAATAGATTACATTTTTTAGGTATCAGCAGCATGCTGTGGAAGGCATGAATCACTGCATTCAGGTCTGTAATACATAATGCCTACTTCAGAATCTCAATCCAAAATGATTTGCAATGTAAGAGCGCTATTATTAAAGAACATAATTGATTTTTTTAGCTAGCAACAGTAGCACAGTTTGTAAAGCATGCTATAATCCCTGCCTGCCTACCTGTATTACAGTATGCCTATTCCAGAAGCTCACCCTACACTAAAAGAATAGAAGAGGTATTATTAGAGAATAAATTACATTTTTTTTAGATATCAGTAGCACGGTTTGTAAGGCTAGAATCCCTGCCTACATGCCTCTAATACAATATGCCTACTTCAAAAACTTGCACTATACAAAATGCAGAATAAGAATGGTATTATTAGGGAATAGAATAGCTTTCAATTAGCCCTGAAAATTACTATTTGCTTAATTTGCACCAGTATATACTATTTCTCTAGAACACATTCTCCCTTTTCCAGAAAAATCTGTGCCTACTCCTTTCACTATTTCCTGATACAGTGCAGTAAACATGGTGTCTGTGAGTCTTATATTGATCTCATAATGCTATGCAGCCGACCAATCACTAATGCCAGTAGCCAATATAGCAATGGCATTACCATGATTGGCAGGCAATCCCTGCATGTTTACTGGCTGATAAGCTAGTAAATATGAGGAGTGGATACTCAAGCATGGCACCTGAGAACCAGTATACTCAAACAAATTTCAAGCATCTTGAGCACAGTAATGCTTCATCGAGTACCAAGCAGTGCCGAGCACATTTGCCTGTCATTAGTCTTTGGATGAAATTGTACTGCTCAGTTCGTTCTTTACTAAGGCATCACAGAACGATGCCTTAGGAGCGAGCGAGGTGCTGAACTGAAGTAAAGTGCTGAATTTAAGATAAGTGCATAGTTTCAACACAATTACATAGTGGTGATAACTGTAATTGTTGAATTTCATTAGGGAATTGTGTGTCTGTTTGTGACTCTGTGAAAAGGGAAAAAACAAAAAAACAAAAAAAAAAAAAAAAAAAAAAAGGTTAGTCTTGTGATTTAATTAGTAGGATTAGTCACACCTGTTTCTAGAAGCTTCCAGCAGCTTCTGATAGTCATTGTGCATCTATATAAACCAGCCAGTACTAGCGAGGTGCTGAGTGAGCGAGGTGCTGAACTGAAGTAAAGTGCTGAATTTAAGATAAGTGCATAGTTTCAACACAATTACATAGTTTGAATTTATCCTTATACGTTTCCCATTGGGTTTCTTTCGTTTTTTTTCTCTTTGTTTTTCTACTTTACTGTTGATCCCCATTTGATAGGTGCTCCATGGACAATGCTACCAGGTGTGTATCTTGTCAGATGTATGCATGCCTTGAGCAGCCGTTCGAGGGTGAATATGTCTGCACTCGATGCAAGCATGTTGCGTATTTGGAAGCCAAGGTAAGTGATCTAAATAAGCAGCTTGCAACACTAAGGGGCATTGCAAACCTGGAGAGGAGTTTAGAGCTCACTGAGCTTTCTCTGGCTGGGGCCAGTGATATGGAGGAGGGTGGAAGTGGGGAAGATCAGGACCCAGAGGTAGGTAGCTGGGTAACAGTTAGAAGAAGAGGTAGGGGGAAAAGTGTCAGGGAGCCTAGTCCTGACCTGGCACAACCTAGTAAATATGCCTGTTTGGCTGATATTAGGAATGAAGGGCCTGGACTAGGGTCACTACAGCAGGACGTTGCTCCTAGCAACCAGGAAAACAACTGCTGTAGGAAGGAGGGAAATAGGAGTGCAGCAAAGCCCAGACAGATGTTGGTGGTAGGGGACTCTATAATTAGGCGGACAGACAGGGTCATCTGTCGCCGAGACCGTGAATGCCGAACAGTGTGTTGTCTGCCGGGTGCTCGGGTTCGGCATATTGTGGATCGGATAGACAGATTGCTGGGTGGGGCTGGGGAAAACCCAGCGGTCATGGTGCACATTGGTACTAATGACAAAGTTAGAGGCAGGGGGAAGGTCCTTAAAAATGATTACAGGGAACTAGGAGAGAAGCTGAAGTCCAGGACCTCCAAGGTGGTGTTTTCAGAAATACTACCGGTGCCACGAGCGTCACTAGAAAGACAGCGGGAGCTTAGGGAGATAAATATGTGGCTTAGAAATTGGTGCAGGAAGGAAGGGTTCGGGTTCATGGAGAACTGGGCCGACTTCTCAGTCGGCTACAGGCTCTACGGTAGGGACGGGCTGCACCTCAATGGGGAAGGTGCAGCTGTGCTGGGGGAGAAAATGGTCAGACGGATGGAGGAGCTTTTAAACTAGGATCGGGGGGGGAGGGAGGGTAGTGGAGCAAATAAGGGGATAGATAGAGCAGATAGAGACAGGGAGACGGTAGGGGTCAATGAAGGATTAGGGGTGGATGGGACATACAAGGAATGTAGGGAGGCTAGGAGTAATAAAGGTGTTAATAGGATTAAATGTCTACTGGCAAATGCAAGAAGTCTTGCAAACAAAATGAATGAATTGGAGACTCTTATGTCAACCATGGATTATGATGTGGTGGGCATTACGGAAACCTGGCTGGATGAAAGCCATGACTGGGTAACAAACATACAGGGTTATAGTACATTTAGGAAGGACAGGAAAGGCCAAAAAGGTGGTGGGGTGTGTATATTTATCAAATCTAACCTAAAACCTGTGTTGTATGATGACATTGAGGGGAACAGCAACAATGTAGAGTCAGTATGGGTAAATGTACATGGGGAGGGGAATAATGGAAAAATGCTAATTGGAGTTTGCTATAAGCCTCCTAACATACCTGAACAAATAGAGAGTGAAATGCTGGAACAAATTGAAAAGGCAGCTAATAATAATAATCGGGTTCTTATTATGGGGGATTTCAACTATCCAGACATACAGTGGGACATAGAATCTTCTGGTTCTGCTAAAAGCTGTAAGTTCTTATCTACCATTCAAGACCATTTCCTCTCTCAGATGGTAGGTGAACCGACCAGGGGAGATAATTTGCTAGATCTGGTCCTGTCAAATAGACCGGATACAATTTCAGATCTACAGGTCCGGGAGCACTTGGGCACCAGCGATCATAATATGGTAAGCTTCGACATAATATTCAATAGAACATTTCAAAGGGGGAATGCTAAAACCTGGAATTTTAGGAAAGCTGATTTCAACAAATTAAGGGAAGAGCTTAAATGTGTAGATTGGGACAGAGTCATGGTAACTGGGGATACCGAACATAAATGGGGTAAGTTTAAGGATATACTACTAGAGTCCTGTAAAAAACGTATACCCTCTGGTAATAAAATGTCCAGGAATAAAACGAAACCACTATGGATAAATAAGACTGTACAAAGTATAATAAAACAAAAACAAAGGGCGTTTAAAATCTTAAAGGCTGAGAATACAGAAATAGCATTGCAGGAGTATAAAGATATCAATAGGCAATGCAAAAAAGAAATCAAACAAGCAAAACTAGCTACTGAAACAAAAATCGCCAATGACATTAAAATAAATCCCAAAATCTTTTATAAATACATTAATGCCAAAAGGAAAACAAAGGATAGTATCGGACCCTTAAAATATAATAACAAGTTAGTTATAGAGGACAAACAAAAGACTGAGATATTAAATAGGCATTTCTCATCTGTATTCACCAAGGAACTGACTGTACCAGGGATCATTCAACAAGTGAAAAATCAAAGTCCACCACCCGATATAATTAATTTAACACAAGATGAAGTACGCCTACGTCTGAGTAAATTAAACATTGAAAAATCCCCAGGGCCAGATGGCATTCATCCACGAATATTGAGGGAATTGAGCTCCGTAATCGACAGACCGCTGTATCTCATCTTTTTAGACTCACTTGTAACAGGGTTGGTGCCTCAGGATTGGAGGATTGCTGATGTGGTACCGATATTTAAGAAAGGTAAGAGGGTAAATCCAGGCAACTACCGTCCAGTAAGCCTGACATCAGTAGTATGCAAAGTTTTTGAGGGCATTTTAAGGGATGACATGCAAAAATATATTGCAGAAAATAATATGATAACTGACAAACAGCATTGATTCATGAAAGATAAGTCATGTCTAACCAACCTGTTGGGGTTCTATGAGGGGGTAAGTGCAAACCTGGATATTGGTAATGCAGCTGATGTGATTTATTTGGACTTTGCAAAGGCATTTGATACTGTACCACATAATAGCCTTATACTAAAGCTCCAGAAGCAAGGACTAGGGGATACAATATGCAACTGGGTAAGGAATTGGCTAAAAGATAGGAAACAAAGAGTAGTCATAAATGGTACATTCTCTAAATGGGCTATAGTCAGCAGTGGGGTGCCGCAGGGATCTGTGCTAGGACCAATTCTTTTTACTCTCTTTATTAATGACCTTGTGGATGGGATTGATAGTACAGTGTCAGTCTTTGCCGATGACACCAAACTATGTAGGATATTAAAAACTGACCTGGATAGTACAATATTACAAAAAGATCTGGATAAGATGTCAGAATGGGCAGATACTTGGCAAATGAGATTTAATGTTGATAAATGTAAAGTAATGCATCTAGGACGGAGTAATACTATAGCTGCGTATACATTAAATGGAAGTAAACTCGGGACTACAGAACAGGAGAAGGACTTGGGTATTCTCATTACAAATAAGCTGAGCAGCAGCACTCAATGTCAAGCAGCAGCTGCTAAAGCAAACAAGATTTTAGGGTGTATAAAAAGAGAGATTAGATCCCGTGATCCCAACGTATTGTTACCCCTCTATAAATCACTTGTAAGGCCACATCTGGAATACGGGATCCAGTTTTGGGCTCCACATTTTAAAAAGGACATTCAGAAGATAGAGTCAGTTCAAGGCGGGCAACTAGACTATTACAAGGAATGGAAGGCCTCCCATATGATGACAGGTTGAAAAAGTTAGATATGTTTAGCTTAGAAAAAAGACGTCTCAGAGGAGATCTCATTTATATGTATAAATACATGTGTGGTCAATGTAAAGGACTGGCACATGACTTATTTCTTCCGAAAACAATACTAAGGACCAGGGGGCACTCACTGCGAGTGGAAGAAAAGCGATTCCGACACCTAAATAGGAAAGGGTTCTTTACAGTTAGAGCGGTCAGACTGTGGAATGCCCTACCACAAGAGGTAGTAATGGCAGATACTATAACAGCTTTTAAAAAAGGGCTGGATGATTTCCTCAGTACACAAAACATTGTTGGTTATAAATGACTTAGTGACTAAATGTAGAACTGGTGGAGGAAGGTTGAACTAGATGGACCTAGGTCTTTTTTCAACCTAAGTAACTATGTATGTAACTATGTAACTATGTAACTAAGGTCGGAGACTGCAGACTGATATTTGCTGTGCGCCATTAAACATAGCCATTATGTCCAAATGATAAGACATCATATAAATACTCACTAGCTTTTCTGATTCTGAATATCTCTATGTGGATTCTACTTTTTTACCAGGATGCCCCACGTCTTTTGATGCTGCCAAGATAACACTGGACAAATTCAGGAGACAACCTAACTTTAAAATGTTTCAGCATGTTAACCATGATGGACTTAAATTTTGGATCTTTGTTGTTACCTAAATATTTATTAAGTTCCAAAGGCAATTACCAGTCTTGCGGCGCTCCTGCTACCAATGGTGGAACATATTGGATGATTTTTGGTCATATGATATGACTGGGCCAATATACAAATAAGTAAAGAGATATTTTATTTGTACATTAAAATATGGTTAATTATACAATGCGTTTCAGCTCGGATGTTTTATCCTTCAGCCTTCTTCAGGTATAATTGTGAGAAAAAAGATGTATACACCAGAGAGATAGGTCCACCCCTCAATTTGGACAGGAAACCCACAACAATAAAAGGGCGGCACCTCTCTACCGCATCAGTTCGTTTTCCTGTCCCAGGATGGGGGACCCAGAAGTGCTGTGGCGCTGCCACAGTGAAGGCGGCTAGGGGTTCTTGGTTTTACATCAGGGACCTCAATTTTTATCTTTTTATTTTTTGGCCGAGTCTGTATCCTGCCAGAGATTCCTGACAGTAGTATACGCTGGATACCCTGTCTGTGTCCCGCCTTGCTGCATGCGGTTGTACACGCCGGTTTACTGTCTGGGTCTGTGTCCCGCACGCTGTGGTTGTACACGGAAAAAAGGCGCCGGGCCTGTGTTCCCCAGCTGGTGGAGCTGTGGTTGTACAAGCTGGTAATTACTACAGTGGCTGACCGGGTCTGTGTCCCGAGGCCTGCGAGGCTATGGTTGACACGCCGGTGGCTGTGCGTCGGGTCTGTGTCCTGTAGCCCGCGAGGCTTTGGTTGTACACACCGGGGGCTGTGCGCTGGGTCTGTGTCCCACAGCCGGCGAGGCTGTGGTTGTACACGCTGGCAACGATGCACTGGGTCTGTGTCCCACAGCCTGCGGGGCTTAGGTGGTACACGTTGGGGTTGTGTCCAGCCTGTGGTGCTGCGGTAGTTCACCTTGCAATGATGGAGGACGTGCGGTCTCTGGTATGGTGGCTGATGTTCCTGGAGTATACAGGATGTTTTCTTGGCCGGAAGTCTTCTGATGTAACTTCCAGTAACATGGCGCAGCCCTTTGCTACTGTTTGAAAAACCCCAGGACGGTATTGTGGATGTTTTACTGTGGATGTGCTGACCATGGATCAGGAGCCTTCGCAGCAATGGCAAAAACAACAGCAGCAGCAGAGGTCGTTGTCGCAACCACTATCACCACCACCACCACCACCACCCTCGCCATCCAGGCAGAAAGGAAGTGGAGAGAGCCGCTTGGGCAGCACTCGGGGCTTAGAGAATTCCCGCAGGAGTTCTCCATCCTCCCGTACAAGAGAGAAGAAGAAAGGCCCGGTACAGCCTCAAGGGTGGGTAAGTGGTTCCTTATGGGGTCATACTTACTTGCTTTTTCTTCTGTCTTGTCCTTTAGGATAGACCAAAGAAGAGACCTGAGAAGACCCACAATAGAGATCACACTCAAGGTGGCACTTTTAATTGCACTGACCTCAGCCCGCAGAGTTAGTGACTTGCAGGCTCTTTCTGTCATTTCTTCATATCTCCAGGTTAAGGATGATAGAGTTGTTCTGCGCACCGACTTGGCTTTTCTTCCTAAAGTGGCAGGTACCTTCTCTCGTTAACAGAAGATTGTTCTTCCCTCGTTTTGCCCCTCTCCGCAGAATCCGGGAGAAGAAAAATTTCATTCCCTGGATGTTAGAAGGGCTCTCCTTCAATATTTAGATGTCACTGCATCTTGGCGGAAGAGTCAGTCACTTTTTGTTTTTTTTCAGGGACCTAGGAGAGGTCGTGTGGCCTCTAAAGGTTCTATTGAACATTGGGTTAAAGAAGCCATTAAAGAGGCTTATGTAGCTCAGGGAGTTTCACTGCCTCAGGGCATCACAGCTCACTCTACTCGGTCTGTTTCTTCCTCCTGGGTGGAACAGGCAGATGTGCGTCTTGATCTTATTTGCAAAGCGGCCACTTGCTCTTCACCTACCACCTTTTGTAGGCACTACCGGCTGGATATTTCCGCCTGCACTGACATGACCTTTGGTAGATGGGTTCTGCAGGGGATGGTTCCTCCCTAGTGGTGTTTCTTTCAAATCTCTCTGGTGGCACTGTCGTAGTGACGGGAAAACTCTAAGTTACTTACCGGTAATGGGGTTTTCCAGAGCCACGACAGTGCCACTGCTTCCCACCCTTTTTCTCCACTCAAGCGCCGCCTTCCACTTAAGGGGTGTGTATTTTGGTGTTGGATTAACTAATTTTTTTCTGGCATTCCTCTCTGTGCTCTGTAACCTAACAGATGTGGTAGAGAGGTGCCGCCCTTTTATTTTAGTGGGTTTCCTGTCCAAATTGAGGGGTGGACCTATATCTCTGGTGGCACTGTGGTGGCTCTTGAAAACCCCATTACTGGTAAGTAACTTAGAGTTTTTTCACTCCAGTGGTGAGTCTTTTCTGGGCTGTCCATTTCACACAGAAAGTATGGATATGTTCTGTATCTGCTTTGGTGCCCAAAGTGCAAATAGGGACATTTCAGATCACCACATATTGACCATCCTTGATTCTCTTAGTTAATCTTCTTCACAATAAAGTCTAAATTCTTGTAGCTTTCCTTCAAGTGCACAGAATACATTAAAGTCTCTTAAGCATACACTCACTGCATTTTTTAATTAACTAACTGGATTCCTTGCAGCAGTGTGGCATTAACCCTTTCTCTTCTGGAACATTGCCACTAATTTGAATTTCAGCAGATTAGCTCCTCACTACCAAATTCTTTCCTATATGGGCTGTCAGATCATGCTTAAAGTTATTATATTGCAACAGTTGGCAAGCCACCAGTTAGGAAATATTGTCACAAGGGAAAATTCATTTCAAATATCTTCAAATAGAATTTACAAAGACTGGAAGATTTATTTAATTCTGACCATTTTTAAATTCTATATTTATTCAAATAATGGACCATATTAGAATCCCCTAAAAATACCCTTATATCCACAGTACTGGCACTGACTAAAGCACTAAAGGGGACTTTACACACTGCGATATCGTTAGTGAATTATCATCGGGGTCACGGTGTTTGTGACGCACATCCGGTGTCATTAACGAGATCACAGTGTGTGATACCTACGAGCGACCTTAAACGATCGCAAAAGCGGTCAAAATCGTTTGCCACAGAGATGTCGTCTTGAAACTAAAAATCATTCTCTACTTATTAGCAATGTTGTTCCTCATTCCTGCGGCACCACACATCGCTATGTGTGACACCGCAGGAGCAACGAACATCTCCTTACCTGCCTCCACCGGCAATGCAGAAGGAAGGAGTGGGTGGGATGTTACGTCCCGCTTATCTCCGCCCCTCCCCTTCTATTGGACGGCTGCCATGTGACGTCGCTATGACACCGCACGAACCGCCCCCTTAGAAAGGAGGTGGATCGCTGGCCAGAGCGACGTCGCAGGGCAGGTAAGTGCGTGTGACAGGGTAAGTGAGGTTGTGCGACACGGGCAGCGATTTGCCCGTGTCGCACAACCGACGGGGGCGGGTACGATCGCTTGCGATCTCGATAGTGAGATTGCAGCGTGTAAATTACCCTTAACGCTAGTCTTAATCATTTCTCTCCTCAAGTAACATAACTTAATAAATGGTGTTTCATTGGCCCATATGGCTTCACTGGATGCATTATTTGTAAAAAGAAATTTGAATATGTCTTTACTTAATTCATATGCATTTTATAATTTGCATTATTTTGTAAACTGTCTGAATATTTGTAATGAAAGTTTTAATTAAAATGTAATAAGTTGCACAACAGCTTATTAAAACTAAAGGGAAACAATGATTTCCAACTTCAAAGCAACATAAATTTCAGAATGACTACAGAGAACATATTCAAATTGTCTCTCCAGAGAACATATTAATTATTAATGCTTTTCCTACTTGCAGTTCTGTTATCAAGAGATGAACATTCAAGAGACACTTAACATTTAAGTATACTATAATATTCTTATTCTATTATTCTCTTTGCAATAGCATTTACTTTGAATTCACAATAACATGAACATTTTACTTTTTGAAGATTATCATACTTAGACATGAGAAAAATAATTTCAGATGAATCAAATTCACATTAAATTTTACAAAATAATTTAGATTTGCCAAAAATCAAAACTTTGGAACATTTGATTTATATGAATCTTGCAAAATGGAAGTGAACATTTTGATTGATTCTTCTTAAGCCTGAGAAGGGGTTAAAAAACAAACAAAAACAATATAATAGTCACCTCATCTCTCACATCTTCTGGTAACATGGCTCCCCTGGTTCTCTTACTTTATCAAGCAGCACAATGAAGTTTGATTGGATGTCACCAAAGGGGTTAACAAGAGATGCACTTGTAATTGCACAAAAATATCAAAATATATTTTCACAGATTTAAACTATATCATATATATGTATTCTACGCTTTCTTATTATATGAGTGTGCTTAGTGCTATTAAGTAGTTTTCCCAATCAAATGTTCTAAGAGAGCAATAAATATTTTAACATGTTTGGGCATTTATTTACATTCATTATGTTAGTAATTAAAAATAAATTTTCTAAAAACTTCCATACACATTTGACTAATGTCGTACGAACCCGCCAATATCAATGGGTTTCATCAATGAAGCAGGCTGGAGGCACTCACCAATTCAATGTCACTTTATTCGTGTATACACAAAGCAGACATTGGGGGGAGATGAGCGGAAGGAAGCACGCTGGACAATGGCACTGTTTCGCACCACTGGGGGCGCTTATACGGGTCCACAACCTGTAGAAGCGCCGCCAGTGGTTCAAAACGGTGCCATTGTCCAGGTGCTTCCTTCCCCTCACCTCCCCCCAATGCCTATTTTGTGTATACATGAAGAAAGCGGCCGCCGGCAATGAGGAAGGAAGGAGGTGGGCGGGCTGTTACGGCCGCTCATCTCCGCTCCTATTGGGTGGCCGCTTAGTGACGCCGCTGTGACGCCGCACGAACCGCCCCCTTAGAAAGGAGGCGGTTTGCCGGCAACAGCGACGTCGCTAGGCAGGTAAGTCTGTGTGACGGCTCCAACGATTTGCCCGTGATGCACAAACGACGAGGACGGGTATGCTCGCTAGCGACATCGCTAACGATATCGCTGCATGTGACGGGGCCTTTAGATACATTAATAACCTGATATTGGACTGGAGACCATGTGGGCAGTGGAAAGAAGAGATTTTCATGAGGGAATGTTACACCATGTCTACTTCTAGGATTATCATGTAGGCTGGCATAAGATATGGTAGTTGTAACCATCTAGTCCTTATTACAGGTGAAGTAACAACTTGTCATTAGAATGTTTCAATGATGGAGCCAGTGGAATTGCCATTTCTCTTACGTTTTCTAGGAGCTGTTCTTCATCAATGCCAGGCCACATGTTGCTTGTGCAATTGGGAGCAACATGCAAGGTCCAAATTTCTACGATAGCCTGCATTGTCTTCAGACTTGTCTCTTATCAAACACTTATGCGACATCATTCTATGCAATTGCAAAGGAAAATAGCAGTGAGCCTTTATAATATATATATATACACATATACATATGCATATACATATACATATACACATACATACATACATACATACATACATATATATATACACACCGTGTGTGTGTGTGATAGATATATATATATATATATATATATATATATATATATATACACACACACACACACACACACACACAGTGTATACACTACAGTTCAAAAGTTTATGGTCACCTAGATATTTCCTTTTTTTCTTTAAAGAAAACCCCTTTTCTTCAATGAAGCTAACATTAGATGAAACATAAATACACTATACATTGTTAATGTGGTAAATGACTATTCTAGCTGCAAATATCTGGTTTTTAATGCAATATCTACATAGGTGTATAAAGGCCCATTTCCAACAACCACCACTCCAGTGTTCGAATGGTACATTGTGCTTGCTAACTGTGTTAGAAGGCTAATGGATGTTTAGAAATCCCTTGAAAACCCTTGTACAAGTAATGTTAGCACAGCTGAAAACAGGTTTTCTGATTAGAGAAGTTTTAAAACTGACCTGTGTTTGACCTAGTTGAGAATCTGAAGCATTACATTTGTTGGTTCCATTAAACTTTCAAAATGGCCAGAAAAAGAGAATTTTCATGTGAAACTCGACAGTCTATTCTTGTTCTTAGAAATAAAGGCTATTTCATGCGAGAAATTGCCAAGATACCGAAGATTTCCTATAACGGTGTGTACTACTACCTCCAGAGGAGAGCCCAAACCAGCTATAATCAGAGTAGAAAGAGAAAGGGAGGCCCCGCTGCAAAACTGAGCAACAAGAAAAGTACTTTAGAGTCTCTAGTTTGAGAAAACGACGCCTCACAGGTCCTCAACTGGCAGCTTCATTAAATAGTACCCGCAAAACGCCAGTGTCAACGTCTACAGTGAAGAGACTCCGGGATGCTGACCTTCAGGGCAGAGTGGCAAACAAAAAAACATATCTGACACTGGATAATAAAAGGAAAAAATTAATATGGGCAAAAGAACATAGACATTGGACAGAGGAAGATAGGAAAAAGGTGTTATGGACAGACAATTCAAAGTTTGAGTCAGAAGAATATTTGTGAGACGCAAAACAACTAAAAAGATGCTGGAACAGTGCGTGACGCCATCTGTCAAGCATGGTGGAGGTAATATGATGGTTTGGTGTTGATAAAGTGGGAGATTTGTACAAGGTAAAAGGAGATTTGAACAAGGAAGGCTATCACTCCATTTTGCAACGCCATGCCATACCCTGTGGACAGCGCTTGAGGAGCCAATTTCATCCTACAACTGGACAATGACCCAAAACACACCTCCAAATTATGCATGAACTATTAAGGAAAGAAGGAGGCAGCTGGTATTGTATCTGTAATGGAGTATCCAGCCCAGTCATCATATCTCAACCCTATTGAGCTGTTGTATGAGCAGATTGACCGTATTGTGCGCAAAAAGTACCCATCAAGCCAATCCAAAGTGTGAAAACAAAAAATTGTCTGGGTGACCCCAAACATTTGAACTGTAGTGTATATGTATATATATATATATATATATATATATATATACACAGTACAGACCTAACATTTGGACACACCTTCTCATATCTAGAACAACTATTAAGAGGAGACTTTGTGCAGCAGGCCTTCATGGTAAAATAGCTGCTAGGAAACCACTGCTAAGGACAGGCAACAAGCAGAAGAGACTTGTTTGGGCTAAAGAACACAAGGAATGGACATTAGACCAGTGGAAATCTGTGCTTTGGTCTGATGAGTCCAAATTTGAGATCTTTGGATCCAACCACCGTGTCTTTGTAGAAAAGGTGAACGGATGGACTCTACATGCCTGGTTCCCACCATGAAGCATGGAGGAGGAGGTGTGATGATGTGGGGTTGCTTTGCTGGTGACACTGTTGGAGATTTATTCAAAATTGAAGCCATACTAAACCAGCTTGGCTACCACAGCATCCTGCAGCGGCATGCTATTCCATCCGGTTTTAGTTCGACCATCATTTATGTCTCAACAGGACAATGACCCCAAACACACCTCCAGGCTGTAAAAGGGTGACTAAGAAGGAGAGTAATGGGGTGCTACGTCAGATGACCTGGCCTCCACAGTAACCAGACTTGAACCCAATCAAGATGGTTTGGGGTGAGCTGGACCGCAGAGTGAAGGCAAAAGGGCCAACAAGTGCTAAGCATCTCTGGGAACTCCTTCAAGATTGTTGGAAGACCCTTTCCGGTGACTACCTCTTGAAGCTCATCAAGAGAATGCCAAGAGTGTGCAAAGCGGTAATCAAAGCAAAAGGTGGCTACTTTGAAGAACCTAGAATATAAGACATATTCTCAGTTGTTTCACACTTTAAGTATTTCACTCCACATGTTTTCATTCATAGTTTTGATGTCTTCAATGTGAATCTATAATTTTTAGAGTCATGAAAATAAAGAAAACTCTTTGAATAAGAAGGTGTGTCCAAACCTTTGGTCTGTACTGTGTATATATATATATATATATATATATATATACACATGTGTGTATATATATATATATACATATATATATATCTATATATATAATTGCCTTATTCTGTCTGTCTGTCTGTCTGTCTGTCATGCTCTGAAATTGTGTCCTTACGGTGACACAAAGCTGATTGGCCGCTGGGCTCGCCATGGCCCCGCCCCCCCACACGGATTGGCCTCTCGCCCCGGCTCTCTGCAGGCCCCGCCCCCCTCACGCAATGCACGCTCGCTCTGGCCCAACTGACACGGAGCTCCGATTCCCAGGTGAGTACACACACACATCAGATCACACTCACTCTCACACTCACTCTCACACACACCTCACACATCACAACATGCTGGGATATCGCTTGCTTCTACACCGGCTCCGTCAGGATCCCGGCAGCGCCAGACATAACCTTGCGATGCTGGGATCTTGACGGAGGCCGTGAAAGCTGGTAACCATTATAAACATCGGGTAACTAAGGTCCCTTAGTTACCCGATGTGTATCATAGTTACCAGTGTACACCGGCTCACACTCACTCTCATACACACCTCACACACACATCACATCGCATCCACACATCAAGGTCCTGCAGCTGCGGAACATACACACACATAACAGCACACACACACACACACATAAACACAAATCAGATCACACTCACACACACCTCACACATCACATCGCATCCAAATACTCACAACATCCTGGGATATCGCTTGCTTTTCGGCGGCGATACTGTGCTGTTGTGAGCTTCCAGGACCTGCCGGGGATCACATGGCCAGAAGCATGTGATATCCCCGGATGTTGTGAGTATCAGCGCGTATGTGCAATATCGTCAGTGTGTGTGTCTTTGTGTGTGAGTGTATGCGATCGGGTGTGTGTGAGTGTATGCGATCGGGTGGGTGTGAGTGTATGCGATCGGGTGGGGGTGTGTAAGTGTGTGTGAGTGTATGCGATCGGGTGTGTGTGAGTGTATGCGATCGGGTGTGTGTGAGTGTATGCGATCGGGTGTGTGTGAGTGTATGCGATCGGGTGGGTGTGTGTGGGTGTGTGTGAGTGTATGCGATCGGATCTGTGAGTGTCGGCAGAGGAGCACGGCGTGCTGGAGGAGGCTGAGAGGAGAGAGGCTGAACCTGGGGAAGGCTGGGATGGGGAGGCTGATGCTGGAGACGGAGAGGCTGATGCTGGGGACAGAGAAGCTGATGCTGAGGACAGAGAGGCTGATGCTGGGGACAGAGAAGCTGATGCTGGGGACAGAGAGGCTGATGCTGGGGACAGAGAGGCTGATGCTGGGGACAGAGAGGCTGATGCTGGGGACAGAGAGGCTGATGCTGGGGACAGAGAGGCTGATGCTGGCGACAGAGAGGCTGATGCTGGCGACAGAGAGGCTGATGCTGGCGACAGAGAGGCTGATGCTGGCGACAGAGAGGCTGATGCTGGCGACAGAGAGGCTGATGCTGGCGACAGAGAGGCTGATGCTGGAGACAGAGAGGCTGATGCTGGAGACAGAGAGGCTGATGCTGGAGACAGAGAGGCTGATGCTGGAGACAGAGAGGCTGATGCTGGAGACAGAGAGGCTGATGCTGAGGACAGAGAGGCTGATGCTGGGAGGAGAGAGGCTGATACTGCAGGTAGAGAGGCTGATGCTGGCGCAGCATGGCGGATGGAGCACCTTTGGGAGTGCGCAGCATGGCAGATGAAGCACGTTTGGGAGTGCGCAGCATGGCGGATGGAGCACGTTTGGGAGTGCGCAGCATGGAGGATGCAGCACGATGGGGAGTGCGGAGTATGGCGGATGGAGCACGTTTGGGAGTGCGCAGCATGGCGGATGGACCACGTTTGGGAGTGCGCAGCATGGGAGATGGAGCACGATGGGGAGTGCGCAGCATGGCGGATGGAGCACGTTTGGGAGTGCGCAGCATGGGGGATGGAGCACGATGGGGAGTGCGCAGCATGGCGGATGGAGCACGTTTGGGAGTGCGCAGCATGGCGGATGGAGCACGTTTGGGAGTGCGCAGCATGGCGAATGGAGCACGTTTGGGAGTGCGCAGGATGGGAGATGGAGCACGATGGGGGGTGCGCAGCATAGGGGATGGAGCACGTTTGGGAGTGCGCAGCATGGCGGATGGAGCACGTTTGGGAGTGCGCAGCATGGGGGATGGAGCACGTTTGGGAGTGCGCAGCATGGCGGATGGAGCACGTTTGGGAGTGCGCAGCATGGCGGATGGAGCACGTTTGGGAGTGCGCAGCATGGGGGATGGAGCACGATGGGGAGTGCGCTGCATGGCGGATGGAGCACGTTTGGGAGTGCGCAGCATGGCGGATGGAGCACGTTTGGGAGTGCGCAGGATGGGAGATGGAGCACGATGGGGGGTGCGCAGCATACGGGATGGAGCACGATGGGGAGTGCGCTGCATGGGGGATGGAGCACGATGGGAAGTGCACACCTCCCCCCCACACACATACGCGCGCGCGCACTGCACAACACACCACACCACACACACACACTGGGAACCACAAACAACTGCCCCACCCGACACCCACACACACAGACAACGCTGCACACACAAATATACGCACATACCGCACAACACGCACATTGCACAAAACATACCTCCCCCCAAAACACACCACACACACACAAACTGCGCAACACACACACAACGCTACAGACACACAGCGCTCCACAAACAACGCAACACACAAACAACACCGCTCTCACCCCCCATCACACCCAGACAACATCCAGAACATGTACAGCGCCCTACACAAACACTTGGTAACTACACACACAACAACATCTATATATATATTGTGAGACTGTGACCGGGGTTATCTATGACGGCCGGTATGTCTCGCCCCGGTTGTGCTCACTCCATGATAGAAAGTAGATCCACTCTAGGGTTAATGCTGTTTCCCTACAGGCTGAAGGAAGGGTTAAATGGAAACAGGAACGAGGGCAGGTGTGCCGGGTGTGAGGGAGTGAACAGAACTCCCTGCGTTCTCTGCTGGAGAGGCACATGTATATTGGTGTGGACTTTTGTTTGGACATTAAACCGTGTGCTGTGAACCTTAATGCCTGGATCCCGTGTCTTCTGCTGCGCAGCCGACCGTGCTACCTCACATATGGTGGAGAATCGGGGGGCATGACAGCCGGTGAGGTGTAGCTTCCATCCCTGGTGACCCAGTAGCACATGTCCTGGATTCGAGCGGCTATACTACAGCCCAAACCCGGTGACGCCATGGAGGACATACTAAAGCAGCTGGCTCAGGCTACTGCACAGCAACAACAGATGAATACACACCTGATCCGGACGTTGGATCATCAGCAGCAACAGCACCAGCAATCCTTGCAAATGCAGGAAAAAAAACTCCAAGAACAGATGGATCAGGCCAATGCACGTCAGCAGCAATCCTTGCAATTGCAGGAAAAAAGGCACCAAGAACAGATGGTTCTCCTGGCCAAGTCGATCCGTGCCGGACCGGCAGCAACAACCCCGGGACCGGGTGACGACGGCAGCGTCCGGAAAGCGGTGAGACAAGCGTTGCAAAAGATGACCCCGGGTGATGATGTGGAAGCGTTCCTGGCAGTGTTTGAGCGGGTGGCCGAGCGGGAAAAGCTGCCGACCCCGCAGTGGGCTGAGGTATTGTCGCCCTATCTGACGGGGGAACCCCAAAAAGCGTACCTGGACCTCTGTACCGAGGACGCCATTGACTATGTGACCCTGAAAGCCGAAATACTGGCTCGGTTGGGGGTGAATACCTATGTACGGGCTCAGCGGGTAAATCAGTGGTTCTATGAGGAAGCCAAACCCGTACGCTCCCAGGCCTATGACTTGTTGCATCTTGTAAAAAAGTGGTTGCAGCCTGACACTCTGAGCCCGGCGCAAATGGTGGAAAGGGTAGTAGTGGATCGTTTTGTGCGCACTTTACCCGTCACCGTTCAACGGTGGGTCGGACAGGGTGACCCGAGTACCCTGGACCAATTAGTGTCCCTGGTAGAGCGGCATGTGGCTACGCAGGACTTGATACGGGACACTGAGACTTTGCATACCGCCCGTCGGTCCGGCCCCTCCAAGCCTAGGGCCAAGGACCCACCGCTGACAACGGTGCAGGAGTCCCCTACCGTCCCGTCTGAGGCCACGGCCGCCATTCCTGAGGTCCGGAAGGTCCTGTACCCTAAACGACAACCTGTCAAGGGGGTTTCCGTCCCCATTAGATGTTGGCGGTGCCAGCGGGTGGGACATATGGAAGCCCAGTGTCCACTCACCACGGAGCCCATGGATTGTGGGGTTACCCGGCGGGGTTCAATGTATGCTCAGGTGGTGTGTACCGCTGACCTGGTCTCTCCAGAGACGGAGCCCCACTTGTGCCAAATACAGGTGAATGGATGTCCGGTTACAGGATTGTTGGATTCCGGAAGCTTAGTGACCCTTGTGCGATCCACCTTGAGGGCTAAAGTAAAGGCCACAGGACGTACCGTGGGGGTGGTTTGCATACATGGGGACCGCCGAGACTATCCCACGGGGATTGTCACCATCACAGCACCTTGCGGTCAGGTGCAACATGAGGTGGGACTTCTTAACACTCTTCCTTATGACGTGATCCTAGGAAGGGATCTGCCCTATTTTTGGACTTTATGGAGGGGACCCCCTAAGTCCCCTCAGATATTGGTCAGTCCGGGACCTGAGCCCTACAATCCTGAATCCGGGACGCCTGCCGTAGGTGTCACCATGATAGGGACAGAGTGTGAACCTGATAGGTCACCCCTAGAGGTATTGGCAGGAGAGGCTGAGATGGTCGAGCCCATCCCGGAGTTGGAGGCGTCCCCGGATACGTTTGGAACAGCCCAACTCCAGGACCCTACGTTAATACATGCCCGGAGTCGGGTGACAGTAGTTGACGGGGTGGCACAGCTGGCCGGAGCCCAGGTAAGGTACCCCCATTTCGCTCTTAAGCAAGATTTACTCTACCGGGTAGATGAAATACGGGGCGTGGGGGTAGAACAGTTGGTGGTGCCCCAGCCGTATCGCCGGCGGGTCCTCGACTTGGCTCATAAACACCTGATGAGTGGTCACCTAGGGGTCAAGAAAACGCAGGAGCGAATATTGCAAAGGTTCTATTGGCCCGGGGTCTTTGGGGAGGTAAAACGGTTCTGCGAAACCTGCCCGGAGTGTCAGCTTACCGCACCCCTGACCCATTTTCGCAGTCCGTTGGTACCGTTACCCATTATAGAAGTCCCTTTTGAACGGATAGGGATGGATCTGGTGGGGCCCCTCGTAAAGTCCGCTCGAGGGCACCAACACATCCTAGTGATCGTTGACTATGCCACCCGGTATCCCGAGGCGATACCTCTCTGACATACTGCAGCAAAGCTTATAGCTCGGGAGTTGTTTGCTGTGTTCTGCCGGGTGGGGTTGCCCAAGGAGATCCTTACGGATCAGGGGACCCCATTCATGTCGAAGGTGACCAAAGAGCTATGCTGGCTACTCCAGATCAAGCAGTTGCGTACGTCTGTGTATCATCCTCAAACGGACGGTTTAGTCAAGCGTTTCAATAAAACCCTGAAAACCATGCTAAAAAGGGTGATTTCAAAAGACGGGAAAGACTGGGATATGATGCTTCCCTATTTGATGTTTGCCATACGAGAGATGCCACAGGCATCCACGGGGTTTTCGCCTTTTGAATTATTATACGGGCGACATCCCCGGGGATTGTTGGACCTGGCAAAGGAAACATGGGAGCAAGAGCCCACCCCCCATAAAAGTGTGATTGAACACATTTTGGGTATGCAGAACCGCATAAGCGCGGTCATGCCAATTGTGAAGGAGCATTTACAGGAGGCTCAGGCCGCGCAAAGCGGCCGCTACAATAGACAAGCCACCGTGCGGACCTTTAAACCCGGGGATCGGGTGTTGGTATTAATCCCCACGGCGGAGAGTAAATTCCTGGCTCAGTGGCAAGGCCCCTACGAGATAAAGGAAAGAATCGGGGTGGTTAACTATAAAGTATTGCAGCCCGGTAGGCGGAAACCTGAACAAATATACCATGTCAACCTATTAAAACCTTGGCAGGAACGGGAAAGCCTGATGGCTAGTTTTTCTCCACCTACCTCCTCTTCGGGTCGTTCACATCTGGCTTCAGCGACCTCCGGAGAGGACGAACCGGAAGTAAGGATTGGAGAAGCCCTCACCAAGACTCAGAGGCGAGAGGCCAGACGGTTGGTTCAGCAGAACCCCGATGTCTTCTCCGAGCTGCCCGGTAGGACCAGTATGATACGACATGATATTGTCACCGAGCCCCACCTGAAGGTACGCCTGAAGTCATACCGGGTACCGGAGGCTCGACGACAAGCCATATCGGAGGAAGTAAAGACAATGTTACGCCTGGGGGTCATCGAAAAATCCCGGAGTGAATGGGCTAGTCCGATTGTCCTAATACCAAAACCCGATGGCTCCTTAATAGTGATGAGCGAGCATGCTTGTCACTACTCGGTACTCGCACGAGTATCGCTGTACTCGGGCTGCTCGGCGGGGACCGAGTAATCTCGTGATACTCGTGCTGTACTCGTGGTCTTCATTTCTGCATGTTGGCGCTCTTTTGAGAGCCAGCCCTCATGCAGGGATTGGCTGGCAGACCACTGCAATGCCACAGCCCTGTTAGTTGTGGAATTGCAGTGATTGGCCGGCCTGCACAGCGTGACCGAGCCTTTATACCGGCCGGCGCGCTGTGCTCTGCTCACAACTATCCAGACAGTCAGTGCAGGGAGAGTGTCGCTGATTCAGGGAAAGCTTTGCGGCCCTTTATAGTTAGTTCCGGAGCAGGGCTGCAAACAGTGTGACCAGAAGTCCTTCTCAGGACTATTCTAGTTGTATACAGGCAGGCAGGGTATAGCCAGGTCGGAGTACAGTAGCAGAGTCCTTCTCAGGACTATTGTTGCTATATACAGGCAGGGTATAGCCAGGTCGGAATACAGGCTAGTGACCAGAAGAGTCCTTGTCAGGAGTATTGTAGCAGTATACAGGCAGGCAGGGTATATAGCCATTCCTAGTGGTGACCGTATACCAGCCTTCATCATATCTGGGGCTGGTGTACACAGTCTAAAACAGTCCAGATAGTGTCAGACTTCTCAGTAATTGTCGCTCCTAAAAACCAGTTAGGTTCTTATTGCGTCCGTGCTTGCATTTAAAAACAGCACGTGTGTGTCTGTCGGTGGCAGCGTACAGGTGCGCGTTTTGCACAAACTATTATATAACGCACAAGTCTAGTGTATAATACACGTCAGTCAGCAGTGTCTGATAGTGTCAGACTTCTCAGCAATTGTCGCTCCTAAAAACCAGTTAGGTTCTTATTGCGTCCGTGCTTGCATTTAAAAACAGCACGTGTGTGGCAGTCAGTGGCAGCGTACAGGTGCGCGTTTTGCACAAACTATTATATAACGCACAAGTCTAGTGTATAATACACGTCAGTCAGCAGTGTCTGATAGTGTCAGACTTCTCAGTAATTGTCGCTCCTAAAAACCAGTTAGGTTCTTATTGCGTCCGTGCTTGCATTTAAAAACAGCACGTGTGTGGCAGTCAGTGGCAGCGTACAGGTGCGCGTTTTTCACAAACTATTATATAACGCACAAGTCTAGTGTATAATACACGTCAGTCAGCAGTGTCTGATAGTGTCAGACTTCTCAGTAATTGTCGCTCCTAAAAACCAGTTAGGTTCTTATTGCGTCCGTGCTTGCATTTAAAAACAGCACGTGTGTGGCAGTCGGTGGCAGCGTACAGGTGCGCGTTTTGCACAAACTATTATATAACGCACAAGTCTAGTGTATAATACACGTCAGTCAGCAGTGTCTGATAGTGTCAGACTTCTCAGTAATTGTCGCTCCTAAAAACCAGTTAGGTTCTTATTGCGTCCGTGCTTGCATTTAAAAACAGCACGTGTGTGGCAGTCAGTGGCAGCGTACAGGTGCGCGTTTTGCACAAACTATTATATAACGCACAAGTCTAGTGTATAATACACGTCAGTCAGCAGTGTCTGATAGTGTCAGACTTCTCAGTAATTGTCGCTCCTAAAAACCAGTTAGGTTCTTATTGCATCCGTGCTTGCATTTAAAAACAGCACGTGTGTGGCAGTCAGTGGCAGCGTACAGGTGCGCGTTTTGCACAAACTATTATATAACGCACAAGTCTAGTGTATAATACACGTCAGTCAGCAGTGTCTGATAGTGTCAGACTTCTCAGTAATTGTCGCTCCTAAAAACCAGTTAGGTTCTTATTGCGTCCGTGCTTGCATTTAGAAACAGCATGTGTGTGGCAGTCGGTGGCAGCGTCAGGCTCCATATTGTCCCTGGATAGAGACGTGCATGATGGCCTGTAAACATGAAGTGCCCATTGTAAGGAAGTGGGTCTATTGTAGTATAGCCCTTAGGCAGGGCAGCCAAAAATTGGGAGGCTCCACGTTGTCCCTGGGTAGAGACGTGCATGAGGGCCTGTAAACCTGAAGTGCCCATTGGAAGGAAGTGGGTCTATTGTAGTATAGCCCTTAGGCAGGGCAGCCAAAAATTGGGAGGCTCCACGTTGTCTCTGGGTAGAGACGTGCATGAGGGCCTCAAAACATTGTTCCCATTGCAAAGGAGCGGGTCTCCTGTCGTTGTAATGTCCATTCTGCAAAGAATGGGCGAAAAAATTTACCACTGGGGGTATACCTGAAACAAAGGCCTAAGTATTGCAATTTGTAACGGTCATCATCATGGTGGCGCATGAGGAGAAGGAGGAGCAGTCCAGCGATTATCCAAAGTCCAGAAGTGTGTACCCATGGGTGAGTGGAGGTACCTGGCAAACTTTAAATTCCGCTCTCATTTGCTGGTGGTGTGGTGAAGTCTGGCCCAATCCAACCCTTGTTCATCTTGATCAGAGTCAGCCTGTCAGCATTTTCAGTTGACAGGCGGGTGCGTTTATCTGTAATGATTCCACCTGCGGCACTAAAAACACGCTCTGACAAAACGCTAGCAGCAGGGCAGGCCAGGACTTCCAAGGCGTAGAGAGCCAATTCATGCCACGTGTCCAGCTTGGATACCCAATAATTGTAAGGCACAGAGGAATGTCGGAGTACAGTTGTTCGATCTGCAAGGTACTCCTTCAGCATCTGGGCAAACTTAGGATTTCTTGTGGCACTACCCCGCACCTCAGGGGCTGTGGTACGTGAGGGGCTGAGAAAACTGTCCCACATCTTAAAGACTGTTCCCCTACCTCTGGCGGATTGGACTTGTGCCTCTCTCGGCTGTACGCCTCGGTTGTCCACTGATTCATGACCTATGCCGCTAGCGTTTTGTGAGGGGAATGCTTTGCCTAATTCCGTGACTATGGCCTTCTGGAACTGCTGCATTTTGCCTGACCTCTCCGCCTCGGGAATAAGAGACATAAAGTTCTCCTTTTAGCGTGGGTCTAACAGTGTTACCAACCAGTAATGATTGTCGGCCAAGATGTTCTTAACGCGAGGGTCACGAGACAGGCAGCTTACCATAAAGTCAGCCATGTGTGCCAGACTCTTAACAGCCATCACTTCAGTATCCTGACCAACACGATGACTGAACATGCTGTCCTCCTCCTCCTCCTCCTCCTCATCATCTACCCTGTCCTCTGGCCAGCCACGCTGAACCGAGGATATGACTGCATGTCATATCCTCAATTTGGCCAGAGAGTTGCTCCATGTCTTCATCCTCCTCCTCGTCATAGTCCTCCACTGCACGTTGTGATGAGACGAGGCTGGGCTGTGTGTTATCATCACCCACACCCACTACTGTTTCTTGCTCAAACTCATCGCGCTCCGCCTGCAATGCATCATGGTTGTTTTTTGAGCAGAGACCATTTTAGAAGGCAGAGAAGCGGTATGGTGACGCTAATAATGTCGTCATCGCCGCTCACCATCTTGGTGGAGTCCTCAAAGTTTTGGCGGATGGTGCATAGGTCGGACATCCATCTCCACTCCTCAGGTGTTATGTGTGGAGTTTGACCCATTTCCCGACGGCTTAGGTGATGCAGGTACTCAACAACTGCCCTCTTCTCCTCACATATCCTGACCAACTTGTGCAGAGTTGAATTCCAACGCGTGGGGACATCACACACCAGTCTGTGTGCCGGAAGATGCAAACGGCGTCTTAAGCCGGCAAGGCCGGCTGAAGCAGTAGGTGACTTTCGAAAATGTGCAGACAGGCGGCGAACTTTTACCAGCAGATCAGACAGCTCTGAGTATGACTTTAGAAACCGCTGAACCACGAGGTTGAGCACATGGGCCACGCATGGAACATGTGTCAGCTGGCCTCGCCTCAAAGCCGCCACCAGGTTCCGGCCATTGTCACACACAACCTTTCCTGGCTTTAGGTTCAGAGTTGTGAGCCAGTGATCTGCCTGCTGTTTCAGAGCTGTCCACACCTCTTCTGCATTGTGGGGTTTGTCACCTATGCAGATTAGCTTCAGCACTGCCTGTTGCCGCTTCGCCGAGGCAGTGCTGCAGTGCTTCTGTGTCGCCCTGGACAAGCCAGGGGCCACAGAGCACAACACTTAAACACCCCACACTCCCTGCAGGCATATCATAGTCAAAACACAAAATCCTTGTTGCCTTCCCCAGGGGCTGTTGTCCACACCAGGGTGTGGAGCCAGGCGGTTGGTCTCCACCCACCGAGGAGGAGGGAAAACACAGGCAGTGAGAGTTAAGCTAAGGAAGTGGAAGGAGGAAAGTAGTAGAGAGGAGAAAAGTGACAGCAAAGAGCCTGAAGTTGGTCCGGGTGTGTGGCCCGGACAGGACAGCAAGGTTGGCAGGATGTGGTGACCGTCTGCAGTGGAGGCCGATTGGAGTCTGCCGTAAGGACCGTGGACGGGTGGTGACCCGGCCGTACCGGACCGGTATACAAAGAGAAGCCAGCACCATTGGCAGAGGACTTTCGGATCCCGGCAAGGCTTGGTGTCGCCATGAATTTGCCAAATCCGTTAGTGAAGGGAACCTCAGGGTTTCCAAACAGCCAAGTCCAGATAGAAGGCAACCGTACAACCGTGAAGGAGAGACACAGCCACCGCCAAGGGCAACCGTCTCCCAGGACCAGCGCCTGTGGGCAAAAGGGGCTCCTCCGGCCCATATCCAGGTCGGGGAGCGGGTTACCGTTGGGAAACCATCACTACCAACACTTAACTTAGGTGCAGGGAGAGACAGTCATCACTAACCTGCAGGGAGGAACAACCGCAGCCGTCCGAGTGACCCGTCCATCCAGCCACTTGTTTAACCGTGAACTGTGTCATCATCATTGGGCTGAGTGAGTACCTCCGTGCCGTGCGGCACAGCGCTGCCCCTGCGACCCTGCACCTCATCAGGCCCCGCAACCCGCCTGTCATCCATGTCTACCCCATCACCAGGCCCCGGGACAACCAACCCCCCTACCCACGGAGGGGAGAAATAACAACAAAGCTGCTCCCTGTCACAGGCTCCCGGGATCCCCGTCCAGAGCAGCGGTGGTGTCCACACAATCACCACAACCGTGGGTGGCGTCACGGACAATATCCCCAAAACCCAAACCACCCCTTTTCACTCACGGGCGAGTAGCGCCGCTCGAGTCCCCGGGATCCGGCCATCGCTCGAGCCAACGAGCAGCAGCAGCCATAGAGCAGCGTCAGCCGGACCCGAGCAGTGGGAGAGCGCACCGTCCCCTCCTCCGCCCGCGACACTTCCAGCTTGGGACTGGTGTGGAGGGTAAAGTGGATCAGGATGCGCAGGAGGAGGAGGAGGCTGAGGAGCATGACATTCCGGAGCTGTAGAGTGTGTGTGAAACCCGGACTGAGGTAGGGCCTGCCAAACTTGGTGTGTGAAGGACGTGTTCCGTCCCTCGCTCAGACTGGGTCCCAGCTTGCACAATATTAACCCAGTGTGACGTCAACGAGATGTAGCGGCCTTGCCCACATGCACTTGTCCACGTGTCTGTGGTTAGGTGGACTTTGGCTGAAACAGCGTTGTTCAGGGCACGTGTGATGTTTTGTGACACGTGGTTATGCAATGCGGGGACGGCACACCGGGAGAAATAGTGGCGGCTGTGGACCGAGTAACGTGGGACAGCTGCCACCATCAGGTCGCGGAATGCTTCTGTCTCAACCAGCCTAAAAGGCAACATTTCCAGCGCAAGCAGTCGCGAAATGTTAGCATTTAGAACTGTGGCATGTGGGGTGTTGGCAGTGTATTTGCGCCTGCGTTCAAAGGTTTGCTGAATGGATAACTGAACGTTGCGCTGGGACAAGGACGTGCTTGATGATGGTGTTCTTTCTGCGTAGGCAACTGCAGGTGCAGGAGTGGAGGAGGCTTGTTCGCAGGCAGCATGGACAGGGGATTGGCTCGCATGCACAACCAGCGAAGACGTAGCAGTGACATCAGCAAGCACTGCTCCTCGACTCTGTTGTACTTCCCACAAAGTCGGGTGCTTGGCTGACATGTGCCTGATCATGCTGGTGGTGGTCAGGCTGCTAGTTTTGGTACCCCTGCTGATGCTGGCATGGCAGGTGTTGCAAATGGCCTTTTTAGAATCATCTGGAGCCAACTTAAAAAACTGCCAGTGTCAGAGTTCCGGGTTTTCCAGTTTTCTTTTGAAAGAGCTTGCCCTTTGTTAACATGGAGTTTTCTGTTCTGTTGCCCTACTTCCTGTCCATCTGTTTAAAAGCCGCCCCTAAAGCTTAGTCCAGTGCCTGAGTATACTGCTTCCTGTGTGCTCCTGCCCTGCTGCTTTTGGTTCCTGATTGTTATTCGGATCCTCTTGGAAAACAACCGACACCGACTCTGGACTTCATCTGGCATCATCTAGCTGTGCCCGGACTCCGTTTGCCGTCTTTGGTCGGCACTTCTGCCCGGTTCCTTCCGTTTAATACCACTCTGGACTCACATCACGTATGGACATTTTTGGACTTACCTATTGCCCTTTTGTGTCCCGGCTGCTGCGCATTTAGGGCTTCTGGGGTGATTGCCAGACAGTCCCTGTATAGGGGTTCGCTCTTGGTGGTCTCCCTGGGGGAGTCCGGTGCGCGGTCCCGGGAATTCCCTTTCGCTCCGTCCCTGGAAGGTATTTCCTGTATTTATGTTCTACTGTGTTTTTGTTCCGTTTATGTACATATTTGCTGGTTGCATATTATAAACGTCTTGCACCAAGAACTCGTCTCTGGTTGTCATTGCCCTAACGCAATCGAAATCCTCAATACATACAACAGTATTACAGCCAGACTCGGGAAGACCTAACATTTGTACAGGCACCTTGTGTCGTGTTGTTCCGGGGAACAGTTGCCTGACGTCTGCCTGGGGCCACCACTCTGCTTCTTACTGCCTGTTGTGATGCTACGCCTCCCTCCCCCTGTGCACTGCTGTCCTTGCTCTGCATATCCTCCTGCCAGGTTGGGTCAGTTACTGGATCATCCACCACGTCGTCTTCCTCTTCCGCACCCTGCTCCTCCTCCTGACTTCCTGACAATTGTGTCTCATCATCGTCCACCCCTTGTTGAGACACGTTGACAACTTCGTGAGAACGTGGCTGCTCAAATATTTGGGCATCTGTACATACAATCTCGTCATGACCCACTTCAACAGGAGCTGGCGAGAGGCCAGAATTTGTGAATGGAAACGTGAACGAACAGCTCTTCCGAGTGTCCAAGTGTGGGATCAGTAATGTCCGTGGACGTGTACTCGGCCTGGTGGTAGGAAGGAGGATCAGGTTCTGAAATGTGCGGTGCAGTATCACGGCTACTGACACTTGACCGTGTGGAAGACAGAGTGTTTGTGGTGGTGCCAATCTGACTGGAAGCATTATCCGCTATCCAACTAACAACCTGTTGACACTGGTCTTGGTTCAAGAGCGGTGTACTGCTGCGGTCCCCAAGAATTTGGGACAGGACGTGCGAGCGACTAGATGTGTCCCTTTGTTGTGGCGAAATTAGAGCTTGCACACAACCTCGGTCTCTGCCTGCACCACCATCACGTCCACTTCCTTGTTCGTTGACAACGCCCTTGCGCATTTTGCAATGCTGTGCTGATGTGTATTCACTAGACTTGTGCGTTATATCCAAGTTTTTGCAAAACTCACACAAATGTAGCGGAAAGCTGCCACCAACAGGCACACACGTGCGGTTTTTAAATGCAAGCACGGAGGCACTAAGAACCTAACAGGTCTCTATCCAGGGACAACGTGGAGCCTCCCAATTTTTGGCTGCCCTGCCTAAGGGCTATACTACAATAGACCCACTTCCTTACAATGGGCACTTCAGGTTTACAGGCCATCATGCACGTCTCTATCCAGGGACAATGTGGAGCCTCCCAATTTTTGGCTGCCCTGCCTAAGGGCTATACTATAATACACCCACTTCCTTACAATGGGCACTTCAGGTTTACAGGCCCTCATGCACGTCTCTATCCAGGGACAACGTGGAGCCTCCCAATTTTTGGCTGCCCTGCCTAAGGGCTATACTACAATAGACCCACTTCCTCACAATGGGCACTTCAGGTTTACAGGCCATCATGCACGTCTCTATCCAGGGACAATGTGGAGCCTCCCAATTTTTGGCTGCCCTGCCTAAGGGCTATACTATAATACACCCACTTCCTTACAATGGGCACTTCAGGTTTACAGGCCCTCATGCACGTCTCTATCCAGGGACAATGTGGAGCCTCCCAATTTTTGGCTGCCCTGCCTAAGGGCTATACTATAATACACCCACTTCCTTACAATGGGCACTTCAGGTTTACAGGCCCTCATGCACGTCTCTATCCAGGGACAACGTGGAGCCTCCCAATTTTTGGCTGCCCTGCCTAAGGGCTATACTACAATAGACCCACTTCCTTACAATGGGCACTTCAGGTTTACAGGCCATCATGCACGTCTCTATCCAGGGACAATGTGGAGCCTCCCAATTTTTGGCTGCCCTGCCTAAGGGCTATACTATAATACACCCACTTCCTTACAATGGACACTTCAGGTTTACAGGCCCTCATGCACGTCTCTATCCAGGGACAACGTGGAGCCTCCCAATTTTTGGCTGCCCTGGCAAAGGGCTATACTAAAATAGACCCACTTCCTTACAATGGGCACTTCAGGTTTACAGGCCATCATGCACGTCTCTATCCAGGGACAACGTGGAGCCTCTCAATTTTTGGCTGCCCTGGCAAAGGGCTATACTAAAATAGACCCACATCCTTACAATGGGCACTTCAGGTTTACAGGCCATCATGCACGTCTCTATCCAGGGACAATGTGGAGCCTCCCAATTTTTGGCTGCCCTGGCAAAGGGCTATACTATAATACACCCACTTCCTGACAATGGACACTTAATGTTTTGAGGCCCTCATGCACGTCTCTACCCAGGGACAACGTGGAGCCTCCCAATTTTTGGCTGCCCTGCCTAAGGGCTATACTACAATAGACCCACTTCCTTACAATGGGCACTTCAGGTTTACAGGCCCTCATGCACGTCTGTATGCAGGGGCATTGGTGAACCTCACAATTTTGGACTGCCCTGGCAAAGGAAAATACTACAAAGACTCACTTCCTCAAAATGGGCACATTAGACTCAAGAGGCCTTCATGTACGTCTCTTCTCAGGGACATCGGAGTGCCACACAATGTTTTCACGTAAAATCTTTCATGTATTAATCTCAAAAAGTAACATACACCAGCTCTATCTCACTATTGGGTATGTGCCCTTAACATTTCCGCCATGAAAAATCATTTTGGGGTCATTTTGGAAGGTTTTCTGGTGAGTCCGTAAAAATGGCGTAAAACGCGGACAAAATTGTTCACAGCTGTGACTTTTCAGTGATAAATGCTTCAAGGGGTCTTCCCCATGCTGTTGCCATGTCATTTGAGCACTCTTCTGAGACTTTTGTGACATTTTTAGGGTTTCTCCATGCTGCCGGGGGGTCATTTCACAAAAATACTCGGGTCTCCCATAGGATAACATTGGGCTCGTTGCTCGGCCCGAGTACACGAGTATCTTGGGAGGCTCGGCCTGAGCTTCGAGCACCCGAGCTTTTTAGTACTCGCTCATCACTACTCCTTAAGGTTCTGCAATGACTTTAGGAGATTGAACGAAATATCCAAGTTCGATCTCTACCCCATGCCCCGGGTGGATGAGCTGATTGATAGGCTGGGACAGGCGCGATATTTTACCATGCTCGACCTGACCAAGGGGTACTGGCAGGTGCCACTGACCGAGTCTGCCAAGGAGAAAACCGCTTTTGTTACGCCGGAGGGTCTCTTCCACTATGTTGTCTTGCCTTTTGGGTTACATGGCGCTCCGGCCACGTTCCAGAGGTTGATGGACTTAGTGCTGGAACCCCACCAGGCGTATGCATCAGCGTACCTTGATGACATCATTATTTACAGCTCCGATTGGCAGACCCACTTGGAACAGGTACAAGCGGTGGTGGACGCGCTTCGAACAGCCGGATTGACAGCCAATCCCAAGAAATGTGCATTGGGACTCACGGAAGCCCGCTACTTGGGCTATGTGATAGGCCAAGGAGTGATTAAGCCCCAAATTAACAAGGTTGAGGCGATCCAGAAGTGGCCTAGACCCCTGACCATGAAGCAGGTTAGGGCCTTCCTGGGTATCGTAGGGTACTACAGGAGGTTTGTAATGGATTTTGCGGGACTATCAGCCCCCTTGACGGACCTTCTCAAAGGCAAGAAGTCCGTCATGGTGCGCTGGACTCCGCAGGCCGAGGACTCCTTCCGGGCCCTGAAGGAGGTCCTGTGCGGACAGCCCGTTCTTGTACACCCTGATTTCCGGAAGGAGTTCATAGTACAGACTGACGCCTCAGAGGTCGGCCTGGGGGCAGTGCTGTCTCAGGTGGTTCAGGGGGAGGAACACCCTGTCACCTTCTTAAGTAGGAAGCTCACCCCTCCCGAGCGGAATTATAGCGTAGTGGAGAAGGAGTGCCTGGCGATCAAGTGGGCCTTGGAGTCCCTACGCTATTACCTGCTGGGACGGCAGTTTCGCTTGGTGACGGATCACTCTCCATTGGTCTGGATGAGGTCCGCCAAGGAACGGAATGCCCGGGTTACCCGGTGGTTCCTTTCTCTGCAGAACTTCCGGTTTACGGTTGAACATAGGGCCGGTGGGTTGCAGGGCAACGCCGATGCCTTGTCCCGCGGCCCGTGTTTGATGGCAGGAGTTCAACCCCGCACGCTTGAACTGAGGGGGGGGGTATGTGAGACTGTGACCGGGGTTATCTATGACGGCCGGTATGTCTCGCCCCGCTTGTGCTCACTCCATGATAGAAAGTAGATCCACTCTAGGGTTAATGCTGTTTCCCTACAGGCTGAAGGAAGGGTTAAATGGAAACAGGAACGAGGGCAGGTGTGCCGGGTGTGAGGGAGTGAACAGAACTCCCTGCGTTCTCTGCTGGAGAGGCACATGTATATTGGTGTGGACTTTTGTTTGGACATTAAACCGTGTGCTGTGAACTTTAATGCCTGGATCCCGTGTCTTCTGCTGCGCAGCCGACCGTGCTACCTCACAATATATATATATATATATATATATATATATATATATATATATATATATATATATATATATATATATATATATATATATATAACAAAAATCATACATGAACTACACAATACGTAAATTCTAGAATACCCGATGCGTAGAATCAGGCCACCTTCTAGTATATATATATATATATATATATATATATATATATATATATATATTACACACATGGCGAGATGCTCTGGCACATGGTCGGCTTTCCCGTTCCTTCATGTGGGCGCTCTTTACAGAGTCAGCCCACATGCAAGGACTAGATGCCACAGCCGGTGAATAGCGGCATCGGGAATCACTTGATCGGAGCACCGTTGCTATGGTAACCCGCCTGTCAGCAGTGACGTCACCGCTTACAGCCCGCAGCCTCTGCTCACTCACTGAGTGATTAGACTGCACGGGAAGCAGCAGTGTCTTCCTCCCATGCAGTGCTGTCTGATGTAGCAGAGCTGCATGGGTTGAAGGAGAAAGAAGACAGAAGACCAGGATGGAGGAATGAGAGGGAGTATTAAACATGGAGTCTCTAATGTGTCTGTGTATTTTTTTCTATTAAAGTATTTTTTCTCTGTGTGGTGTCTTTTTTTTAACCCTTTATTGGAGATTCTTAATGGCCGGGTCAACCTTGCCTGACATTAAGAATGGCTTAATACTAGCTAGTAAAACAAAGCTAGTATTAACTCATTATTACCCAGCAAGCCACCCGGCTTCAGGGCTGCTGGAAGAGTTGGATACAGCGCCAGATGATGGCGTTTCTATGGCGTTTCTATGAAAGCGCCATTTTCTGGGGTGGCTGTGGACTGCAATTCGTAGCAGAGGGGCCCAGAAACCTCGGGCTAACCTGTGCTGCGGATTTTAATCCCCAGATGCCTAGTTGTACCTGGCTGGACACAAAAATGGGGCAAAGCCATTGTCGTTTTTTTTTTTAATTATTTCATGAAATTCCCTATATTTTTAGTTCCCAGCCAGGTACAAGTAGGCAGCTAGGGGTTGGGGGCAGCCCGTACTTGCCTGCTGTACCTGGCTAGCATACAAAAATATGGCAAAAAAATTTTGGCAAAAAAAAAAAAAAAAATGCTTCCCTGGATTTTCCATTGCCAGTGAAGGTATCACCAAGCAGTGGGGGTTAGCAGCCAGGAGCTCCTTGGATTACCCTTAGCTAGCAATACAAAAAATGCAGCGGGAGCCCATTTTTTTTTTAATTATTTATTTAAATAACTAAAATAAAAATGGGCTTCCCTGTATTTTGATTGCCTACCATCACAGTACTGTAAAAATAAATCATTAAAAAAAATTACGTAGCGCTCTGCGTTGTTTTTGATTCTCAGCTTAGATAAAGCAGACAGCTACGGGTTGCCACCCCCATCTGCCTGGCATTACCTTGGCTGGCAATCAAAATACAGGGAAGCCCATTATTTTTTCTTATTTAAAAAAATAGTTAACAAAAAAAATGACGTGGGGTCCCCCCATCTTTGATAGCCAGCTAGGGTAAAGCGTTTTGCTGTAGCCTGAAAACCACAGCTGGCAGCTTTACCTCGGTTGGTTATCCAATGTGATCCAATGTGGAGGTCACCCCAGACTCTTTTATAATTATTTTAGAAATAATAATAATTACAAAAAAAGTAGGGTCCTCCACAAATTGGATCACCAGCCAAGGTAAAGCGGACAGCTGTGGTGTGGTATTCTCAGGGTGGAAAGGTCCATAGTTATTGGCCCTTCACAGCCTAAAAGTAGCAGGCCGCAGGCGCCCCAGAAGTGGCGCATCCATTAGATGCGCCAATCCTGGCACTTCACCCCAGCTCATGCCGTGCCCTGGTGCAGTGGCAAACGGGGTAATAAATGGGGTTGATACTAGCTGTAAAGTCACCTCACATCAAGCCCAGCAGTTTGTGATGTCATGGCATCTATCAGATACCCGACTGTTATGATCCGGAACCATGGAAGATCACCACAAATCATTGGCAAAAAGGTGACAAGAGCCTTGGCAACTAATCTGGCCGCCATCCCCTTATTAACTAACACAACTAGAAGTAGCCGAGGGGTGAACTAACATCCTGTGCACCGCGAACCCAGCCGGAGAACTAACTATCCTAAAGGTAGGAAAGATGAATAACTCTCTGCCTCAGAAAATAGACAAGAATAGCAAGCCCCCCACATTCAAAGACTGCGGTGATATAGGAAAAACACAATACACAGGTAGATGACAGGATTAGCAAAAGGTGAGGCCCCCGCTGACTAAAATAGGAAAGGACAGGAAAGGGACTGATGGTAGCCAGAGAAAAACCCTGCAAAATACCAACTTCCTGATAGTACAAAAAGGCCCTCAGATCGCTCGATCTGAACTCCGTCCTATACCAGGTGCCCTTGTCATACCAATGAACAGAAAACAAGAATTATAAGTAATTCAACAAGCCACCAACACATGGACCCAAAGGAGCAATACTCCACACAGAACTGCAGGGAGTTCCTCAACAATCTACTGAGGGGGAAAATCCCTGGAAGGAAATAAACTGAAACCAACCACAACAAATGACAAACCCAGATAAGCAAAAGAACCAGGCAATAAATAAAGAGCAAGAACTTATCTGGAGTGGATGTGATGTAGAGCAGGATTAAGCAGGCTGGAGATACAAAGAACAACTGACATCCGGCAACAGCCTGCAATCAGACCAGGACTTAAATAAGAAGAGAGTTAGGAAAGGAAACACCCACTGCACAATTCACCTGGTCTCTGTCCAAACCCTTGCTGGCCAACAGAGGGAGCCTCCCAGCAGCCAAGACATAACTAACATTCACAACAGTACCCCCCCTTGAGGAGGGGTCACCGAACCCTCACCCACGCCACCGGGTCACTCGGGATGAGCATGATGGATGGCGCGAACCAACCTGTCCGCATGAATATCAGAAGCCACAACCCAAGAGTTATCCTCCTGCCCATAACCCTTCCATTTCACAAGGTACTGAAGCTGACGCCTACTGCGACGGGAATCCAGAATTTTCTCAACCTCATACTCCAGATCCCCTTGTACCAAAACAGGGTCAGGAGGCGCTGCTGCAGGAACTGCCGGCTGCACATGTTTTTTCAACAAGGACTTATGGAAGACATTGTGAATCTTAAATGACGCAGGCAGAGTCAAACGGAAAGATACAGGATTAATAATCTCCGAAATCTTATAAGGTCCAATAAATCTGGGCTTAAATTTAGGAGACAGAACTCTCATAGGAATATTTTTAGAGGACAACCACATCATGTCCCCTACTTTAAACCGGGGACCAACAGTCCGACGCCGGTTGGAAAAATTTTGGGCAGTTTCTTGGGACTGAAACAATTTATCCACTACCTGCCCCCAAATCTGCTGCATTCTGTCGACCACCGAATCCACCCCCGGACAGTCAGACGCCTCAAGCTGCCCTGAGAGGAACCTAGGGTGATACCCAAAATTGCAGAAAAAGGGGGACACCAACGTGGTAGAGCTAGCTCTATTGTTAAGGGCAAATTCAGCCAAAGGCAAAAACGAAACCTAGTCATCCTGATCCGCAGAAACAAAACACCGTAAATAGGTCTCCAGGGTCTGGTTAGCCCTTTCAGTCTGACCGTTTGTCTGGGGATGAAACGCCGAGGAGAAAGACAGCTGAACACCCAATTTGGAGCAAAAAATCCTCCAAAACCTGGATACAAACTGCACCCCTCTGTCAGAAACAATGTTTTCGGGAATACCATGCAAACGGACAACATGTTGCAAAAACAAAGGCACCAACTCTGATGAAGACGGCAACTTAGATAGGGGAACCAAGTGAACCATCTTGGAGAATCTGTCACAGATCACCCAAATCACAGTCATTTTCTGAGAGACGGGAAGCTCTGAAATAAAATCCATAGAGATCTGCGTCCAAGGTTTCTTAGGTACAGGCAAAGGCAATAATAGCCCACTAGAACGTGAACAACAGGGCTTGGACCTAGAACAAACTCCACACGACTGCACAAAACGACGGACATCTCGGGACAGGGAAGGCCACCAAAAAGAGCGTCTCACAAGATCCCGAGTAACAAAAATGCCAGGATGACCCGCCAAAACAGAGCAATGAACCTCAGAGACAACTCGGTCTCTCCATTGGTCTGGGACAAACAGTTTCCCTGTAGGACATCTCTCAGGTTTATCCCCCTGAAATTCCGCCAGTGCCAACCGCAGATCAGGCGAAATAGCCGAGAAAACTACACCATCATTCAGGATAGTAGACGGTTCGACAACCTCCAAAGAGTCAGCACAGAAACTCCTGGAAAGGGCATCAGCCTTAACATTCTTGGTGCCCGGCAAAAAAGAGACCACAAAATTAAACCGGGTAAAAAAGCCCACCTGGCCTGCCGATGATTCAACCTCTTGGCCAATTCCAGATAGATGAGATTCTTGTGGTCCGTAAGCACCACAACTTGATGCCTAGCCCCCTCCAACCAATGCCTGCACTCTTCAAATGCCCACTTCATAGCCAATAATTCCCGGTTCCCCACATCATAATTCCGTTCAGAAGGAGCAAACTTCTGAGAGAAAAAGGCACAGGGCTTAAGTTTACCCGAAGTAGCGTCTCGTTGAGACAGAACAGCACCTGGTCCGATCTCTGAGGCATCGATCTCAACTTGAAATGGGCGAGACACATCAGGTTGCTGCAGAACTGGGGCAGAAGTGAATCGCCTTTTAAGCTCCTGGAAGGCCACAATAGCCTCAGGGGTCCAATGCTCAGCATCAGCTCCCTTCTTTGTCAAATCTGTCAGAGGTTTGACAATGGCAGAAAAATTGGCTACAAATTTACGGTAAAAATTAGCAAACCCCAAAAACCGCTGCAGGGATTTTAGAGAATTCGGTTGCACCCAGTCGTAAATAGCCTGAACCTTAACCGGGTCCATTTCAATAGCGGAGGGAGACAGGATGAAGCCCAAAAAGGAAATCCTTTGCACCCCAAAGAGGCACTTTGACCCCTTAACGTACAGTGCATTATCCTTAAGTATCTGAAAAACCTCCCGTACTTGCCCCACATGAGAGTCCCAATCATCAGAAAAAATCAAGATGTCATCCAAATACACAATCAAAAATTTACCAATAAGGTCCCGAAAAATATCATTTATGAAGGCCTGGAAGACGGAGGGTGCATTAGTGAGCCCAAAAGGCATCACTAGGTACTCAAAATGCCCCTCAGGAGTATTAAAAGCTGTCTTCCATTCATCACCCTCCTTAATACGGATGAGATTATACGCACCCTTGAGATCCAGTTTCGTAAGCCATTTGGCACTCTGCACTCTAGAAAACAGATCAGACATCAGAGGCAAAGGGTACTGATATTTGACTGTAATTTTATTAAGAAGACGGTAATCAATACAAGGCCTCAACGAACCATCTTTCTTAGCAACAAAGAAGAAGCCAGCACCCAAAGGAGAAGATGAGGGCCGAATGTACCCCTTCTCCAATGATTCTCTGATGTATGACCACATGGCATCATGTTCGGGCACAGACAAGTTGAAAATCCGCCCCTTGGGAAATTTACAACCGGGCACCAACTCAATGGCACAGTCACAGTCCCGGTGTGGGGGCAGAGAATCAGATTCCTGGTCATTAAATACATCACAGAAATCAGACAAGAAAGCTAGAACATCAACTGCCTGAGCAGACGTGGACGACACGGAAAGGTCCTGATGCAAACCTTGACAACCCCAACTAACTACCGACAAGGATCTCCAGTCAAGAACCGGATTATGGGTCTGCAACCACGGAATCCCAGTACCAAGGTATCCTGTAGATTATGCAATACTAAAAATGTACAAGTTTCCTGATGCGCTGGTGCAACTCTCATAGGCACCTGGGTCCAAAATTGGGGTTTATGTTCTGCCAAAGGGGTAGCATCAATGCCCCTTGTGGAAAACCACAATCCCTAGCAAACCCAAAATCCATTAAATTGAGCGCTGCCCCTGAGTCCACAAAGGCAAATGCAGAAAAAGAAGACAATGAGCAAATCAATGTGACAGACAAAAGAAACTTTGGTTGCAAAGAACCCACAATAACAGAAGTAGCCAATCTCCTTTCACGTTTAGGGCAGACAGAGATGTTATGAGAAGCGTCTCCACAATAGAAGCACAGTCTATTCTTCCATCTGAACCCCTGCCGACTAGCCTTAGAAAGGACCCTATCACACTCCATAGGCTCCAAAGGCTGTTCCACAGGCACAAAACCAGCAGGTATCTTCCTGCGCTCACGTAAACGCCTATCAATCTGAATGGCCAAGGTCATAGAGGCATCAAGACCAGAAGGGACGGGAAATCCTACCATTACATCCTTCACAGCATCCGCAATACCCTTGCGAAAAAGAGCCGCAATCGCATCATCATTCCATTTGGTAAGGACCGCCCACTTACGAAATTTCTGACAAAACGTTTCTGCAGAATCCAAACCCTGAGTTAAGGACAACAAGACCTTTTCTGCTTGGTCCACAATATTGGGTTCGTCATATAATAATCCCAAGGCCTGAAAAAAGGAGTCCACATCATTGAGAATCGGATCATCAGACGCTAAAGAGAAGGCCCAGTCCTGAGGGTCACCACGCAGCAAGGAGATGACAATCTTATCCTGCTGTACAGGATTCCCTGAGGACTTAGGGTGCAGGTCAAAAAATAATTTACAATTATTTTTGAAGCTCAAAAATGTCGATCTATCTCCCGAAAAAAATTCAGGAACGGGAATTTTAGGCTCTGCAAGGGGAGTCTGTGCAAGATAAGACTCTATATGACGAACCTTAGCATCAAGGTGAGCAACACGCTCACCCAATTCATCCATGCTAGACAAAAGAAATCTTCCACAGAACCCAAAGTAGAAGAGGAAAAACACCAAAAAAAAAAAGAATTTTCTCAGTAGCTTTTTTTTTTTTTCCTTCATAAGAGTGCCTTTTAAATTTGTTTGGCCGGATGTACTGTTATGATCCGAACCATGGAAGATCACCACAAATCATTGGCAAAAAGGTGACAAGAGCCTTGGCAACTAATCTGGCCGCCATCCCCTTATTAACCAACACAACTAGAAGTAGCCGAGGGGTGAACTAACATCCTGTGCACCGCAAACCCAGCCGGAGAACTAACTATCCTAAAGGTAGGAAAGATGAATAACTCTCTGCCTCAGAAAATAGACAAGAATAGCAAGCCCCCCACATTCAAAGACTGCGGTGATATAGGAAAAACACAATACACAGGTAGATGACAGGATTAGCAAAAGGTGAGGCCCCCGCTGACTAAAATAGGAAAGGACAGGAAAGGGACTGATGGTAGCCAGAGAAAAACCCTGCAAAATACCAACTTCCTGATAGTACAAAAAGGCCCTCAGATCGCTCGATCTGAACTCCGTCCTATATCAGGTGCCCTTGTCATACCAATGAACAGAAAACAAGAATTATAAGTAATTCAACAAGCCACCAACACATGGACCCAAAGGAGCAATACTCCACACAGAACTGCAGGGAGTTCCTTAACAATCTACTGAGGGGGAAAATCCCTGGAAGGAAATAAACTGAAACCAACCACAACAAATGACAAACCCAGATAAGCAAAAGAACCAGGCAAAAAATAAAGAGCAAGAACTTATCTGGAGTGGATGTGATGTAGAGCAGGATTAGGCAGGCTGGAGATAGAAAGAACAACTGACATCCGGCAACAGCCTGCAATCAGACCAGGACTTAAATAAGCAGAGAGTTAGGAAAGGAAACACCCACTGCACAACCCACCTGGTCTCTGTCCAAACCCTTCCTGGCCACCAGAGGGAGCCTCCCAGCAGCCAAGACATAACTAACATTCACAACACCCGACATCACAAACTGCCAGTAGTAATAAAAAAAATAGACAAAAATAAATTTATTTGAAAAAACACTCCCCAAAACATTCCCTCTTTCACCAATTTATTGTAGGGAAAAAAAATAAGGAGGTCCCACAACGACTCAGGACCGTCTATAATATGGGGGGAAACACTCAGGGAATGTATCCCCCATTTTATACGAGTGCAGACCCTCCATGTGAGGAGTATGGGTGCAATGAATCTGCACCCACTCTCCCCGAGTCTACAGCAGCAGAGTCCATGTCGTAACTGTTGCTACCAAAGCTGCAATGCCCTGCTCATGAGGTAAGGGCATGCCTAATCAGGAGAACTATTCTACATTTCCAAATATTGGTATTTGCTGATATTATTACTATTCCACCTACTATATATTGGGGATAGGATCTTGGAGATGGAATACGCCTTTAAGTCCAGTTATCCAGCTGAATGAATACTAAACAACAGAGCTCGCTATTTAGACATGTTTTCTTGAGGCATATAACGGACTCTCATGTTTGGTAGTCGTTCAGCAGGGCAACTATAATAGCAAATACTTCCATTTGGAAATGTAGTATAGCTCTCCTGATCAACTATGTTCCTTACCTCATGAGCAGGGCATTGCAGTAGCTTACAGATGCATGGTTACCACCACTCACTGTGTCTGAACACAGGAAGCTGAGCTGACAGCAGCTCCATGCATGCGGCAGCGTCTATTGTGAAGGAGGGGGCCGCGGGGGATCAACGCTGCACAGGTACCGTGGGACACTGAGGAACACCGGTGGGTTTTTGGGGGGTGACCTGGCAGGGCTTGGGGAGGAGTTTTCTGTCGCATGTGTCATGGTACATGCGACAGAAATCAGAGGAGTAGGGTGAATGCGGCCAGCGCACTGCTGTGTGCTGTGCGTGTGGCCATCTTGGATTTCCGGGAGTGGTTGGGTAAGAGCACTTTGGCGACACAGGGGAGACCGTAGGGGACCGGGGAGGAGATTTATCTCCCATCTGACATGTTTGTTCATGCCAGATGGGAGATAAATATTTTTTTACCTGCGCTGTCATTTACTGTAACGTGATCATCGGTATACGGTGTATACCGGTGATCACGTGAGCGGGGACCGGAAAAACTGGCCTTTATCATGAGCTCCAGGGTCTCAGCTACCCCCTGAAACCCCGGAGATTTTCTGACGCTGGGGGGCGCTATTCACTTATTTCTGCCTGCTGTTTATAAACAGCAGATCAGAATAAGGCTACATTCACACGACCGATCCGTTTTTGCGGTCTGCAAAAAATGGTCCATTTTTTTCACGGATGCATCCATGTGGCATCCGTTTCCGTTCCGTATACGGTCCGTATGTCATCAGTTTGCCTTCCTTTTTTTTGCGTACTGCAAAAAAACTGAAGGAGGGAAAATACATAAATTTACCCAGGATCCATAGCTTCAACCTACATGAGGCGGTCACATGTTCACTCCAGTGCCATTTTCTACTGCTTTTCACAGCGTAGAGCGCTTTGTTGATTTTCTTGTGCTTGTACACTTCATGTCAGTCTTTTCTGTCATTATAATGGCAGAAAGACACATAATAACCCACTCTCCTGCATTTTGTAATTTTGCACCCTTTGGTGCCTTTCATGTGGCCCTAAGGGGTGCTTAGCCTTGTATTTAGCCAAAAAAAAAATTTAAAAAAAAAAATGACGTGGGGTTACCCCTATTTTTGATAGCCAGCTAGGGTAAAGGAGACGGCTGCAGCATGCAGACCACAGCTGGCAGCTTCACCTTGGCTGGTAATCCAAAACTGAGGGCACCCCACGCTGTTATTTTAAATTAAATAAATAATTTAAAAAAAAAAAAACACGTGGGGGTCCCCCCAAAATTGGATCACCAGCCAAGGTAAAGCGGACAGCTGAAGTCTGATATTCTCAGACTAGGGAGGTCCATAGTTATTGGACTCTCCCCAGCCTAAAAATAGTAGGCCGCAGCCGCCCCAGAAGTGGCGCATCCATTAGATGCGCCAATCTTGGTGCTTCACTCCAGCTCATCCCGTTGCTCTGCTGCGGTGGCAAACGAGGTAATATATGGGGTTAATACCAGATGTTTAATGTCACCTGGCATTAAGCCCTGGTTGTTCGTGATGTCAGGCGTCTATCAGATACCCGACATCACCAACCCAGTGAGTAATAAAAAAAAATAGACGACAAACACATTTTTATTTGAAAAAACACTCCCCTACACATTCCCTCTTTCCCCAATTTATTAGAAAGAAAAACAAATCCAGGTCTGGTGTAATCCAAGGAGTTCCTACAACAATCCATACCATAGTCAATGTCACAGTCAATGAAGAACAGAATGTTCCATATTTGCTGGGAGAGCAATGCAGTGACCTGAGCTAACATCAATAGGTCAGCCCAGGTCACTGCAGGGCATAACAAGTGCTGCTGTCAGGAGGTTAGCGAGATACATTACCTGCGGTGATCGCTGCACTCCTGACAGCAGAGCTGTCAATGACCGCCGCCTTCACAAACCAAGTATCGCGGGTGCCTGTGACATCACTGCTAGTGACAGTCTCTGGTCGGCAGCAAGAGGAGATGTGACAAGCGGTGGCCATGCAAGACAGTGACAGCGCTGACGTCAGGAGGGCAGGACTTCATCACCGCAGGTAAGAAACTTTACAAATCTCCTGACGGCAGCACTTGTCATCCCCGCAGCTGCTGACACTGCAGTGTGGGCAGATGCGGACACCGTACAGTGCGGGCATATGCTGACACTGCAGTGCGGGCAGCTGCGGACACACTACACTGTAGGCAGCTGCAGACACTGCTAAGCAGGCAGCTGTGGACACACTACAGTGCGGGCATATGCTGACACTACAGTGTGGGCAGCTGCGGACACCGTACAGTGCGGGCAGCTGCAGACGCTGGTGAGAAGGGAGCTGCGGACACACTACAGTGCGGGCATATGCTGACACTACAGTGTGGGCAGCTGCGGACACCGTACAGTGCGGGCAGCTGCAGACACTGGTGAGAGGGCAGCTGCGGACACACTAAAGTGCGGGCATATGCTGACACTGCTGAGTGGGCAGCCACGGGGCTGGAGCTGGAGTGGGACACAGACTGTAGCGGTATCCGACGGAAGTCACACTTAAGTGCTTCTGGGTGGCTTTGAGGGATTTTTTGCACACGTAGCCAGGGTACACATCAGGTTACTAAGCAAAGCGCTTTGCTTGGATACCCGAAATTTACCCTGGTTACCAGTTTATCGCAGTCTGCCAGCGATGGATCCCTGCACACGTAGCTGTGAAAAGCCACGCTTTTTGGTGATCGAACCGTTCTCGAATGTAACTAGTGCTACCGAACTTTTAGCAAATCGTTCGAGTTCGTCGAACGACTCGAACACCTCCCAAAATCACTTGAACATGAAATTGGCGAACCTCGAACATTGCTCATCTCTATTCAAGACGCCTTTTGTATGGAGAAAATAGCCACATGCGGTGTTAAAGTGTGATTTTGCTCCATTCTTCCACACATTCTTCATATATTAAAGTTTCTATGGGCTCCTCTATCTAAAACCAATTGAGAGTTTCCTTGACTGTGTGTTTGGGAACAATGTCTTGCTGAAATGTTTATCCATTGTTTTATCTTTATTATCAGATGGCAGTAAATTTTTATCATCAATGTCTCCCACCTCCAAATTACACTGATTGTGTTTTGGAGGTGATATGCAGTGCCTTTTGGTCTCCAAACATGGCATAAATAATGGCATCCAAAGAATTCAATTTTGATCTCATCTGACTAGACTATTTGAGCACACTTAAGGGCCCGTTACACGCTATGATATATCAAACGATATCTCGTCGGGGTCACATCGTTAGTGACGCACATCCGGCATCGTTTGACATATCGTAGCGTGTGACAGCTACGAGCGATTGTGAACGAGCAAAAATACTCACCTTATCGTTGCTCGTTGACACGTCACTCATTTTCAAAAACTTGAACGTCCTTCTGCGCGCTGGTTGTTCATTGTTCCCGAGGCAGCACACATCGCTCCGTGTGACACCCCGGGAACGATGAACTGCAGCTTACCTGCGTCCCGCCAGCAATGCGGAAGGAAGGAGGTGGGCGGGATGTTACGTCCCGCTCATCTACGTCACTCTGCTTCTACTGGCCGGCCGCTGTGTGACATCGCTGTGACGCAGAACATCCCTCCCCCTTTAGGAGGAGGATGTTCGCCGCCCACAGCGAGGTCTATCAGGAGGTAAGTACGTGTGACAGGGGTTGCTGACTTTGTGCGACACGGGCAACAAATTGCCCGTGTTGCACAAATGATGGGGGCGGGTGCGATCGCACATGCGATTGCACGATAAATCGCCGCGTGTAAAGTGGCCTTATGTCCACATGTTTTAAGCTGACATGTGCATCTAAAAGCCATAGGTGGACAAAATCCTGCTGTCAAGATCTGATAGTGGGATTTAACAAGCACAGGCCATTCTACACTTCCATCTGTGGTCCCATGATGTGATCGCCAATGGTTTGTCATAACAGCCAGGGGTCAGCTGATGACCACTGTGACTGTCATGACACTGTACAGTGCATGCGATCGGATGATCAAAACTTCAAGTACCCTTGTGGTACAAGTAAAAAGTAAAAATAGGAAAAAAAGGTTGTAAAAAATATGAAAATACCCCACAAAAGTTCAAATCCCAAACTTTTTACCCAATTCAAAATAATACAGTAATTACTGCTGTGGCTTTCATCAGTATACAGACTGGGAAGGAGGGCAGGGCTGAGAAATGGGTGGAAGATGATGTGAGGGAGAAAGACGAGGTGCTTGACCCCACGTGGAGCAAAGGCCTTGATGATGTCTGCAGTTCTGATGAACAGGAGATGCTTAGCTATATGATCCAGCAGCACAGTAAAAGAGGGCACATGGGGCAAAAGCCCTGTAGACAGCCAAGAGCTCTTAAGTCTGATACTATTGACCATTGTGCAAGTGAAAACCTCCCAGCAAAGCCAGCTCAAAAGACCTCCCTGGCATTTTTGTCTGGGAATGTGCTGAGCTCCTCCTACTTACTCTTCTGCTGTGGTGTTGGCCTCTTCAGCTGCGCTTTTGGCATCTTGCATCTGGTCACACTCACCAGGGCCAACTTCCTCCCCACAAGTACATGATGTGGCAGCAAAAGCACTACTGTCACCAACAGCATTATCTACTATATCCACACTGTCCTGTTGGGAATGTCAGTTATGCTTTTGCTGCTGTGAGGCTCCCTCTTGTGGTCAGGAATGGTTTGGACAGAGACCAGGTGTGTTGGGCAATGGGCGTCTCCATTGCTAACTCTCTGCCTATTTAAACCTTGGTCTGCTAGCAGGCTATGCCGGATGTCAGTTGTTCTTTGTTCACCACCCTCCTTCATCCTGCTCCAGACCACATCTACCCCAGATAAGTGCTTGGCTCTTTATTTGTTGTTTGGTACTTTTTGCTCTTATCTGAGTTTGTCATTTGCTGTGGTTGTTTTCAGTTTATTTGCATGCAGGGATCTTCCCTCTTAGTTGCATAGCTGGGAAGCTCCCTGCAGCTATGTTTGGAGTACTGCTCCTATAAGTCAATGTGTTTGTTGCTTCTTGAATTTGTAATGGTTCCTGCTGTCTGTTCATTGGTATGACAAGAGCGCCTGGTATAGGACGGAGTTCAGATTAAGTGATCTGAGGGCTTTTTGTACTATCAGGTTTTTGGAATTTTGTAGGTTTTTTCTCTGGCCACCATCCAGTCCCTTTCCTACCCTATCCTATTTAGTCAGTAGGGCCTCACCTTTTGCTAACCCTATCATCCATCTGTGTATTGTGTTTTCCTATATCACCGCAGTCTTTGAATGTGGGGGGCTTGCTATTCTTTATCTATTTTCTGAGGCAGAGAGTTATTCATCTTTCCTTCCTTTAGGATAGCTAGTTCTCCGGCTGGGTTCGCAGTGCACAGGATGTTAGTTGACCCCTCGGCTACTTCTAGTGTTGATGGTTAGTAAGGAGATGGCGGCCAGATTAGTTGCCAATGCTCTTGTCACCTTTTACCAATGATTTATGGTGGTCTTCCATGGTTCCGGATCATAACACTGTCCCATTGAAGTCTGCAGCTCTCCATCCCACAAACCCTTGATAGAAAGAGGAAATACCAACTCACGAGCCTGGCCCTGAATGACAGCTTTGTTAAAATGCTTGCTTTGAAATGAAATGCTGCCCTTCAGGCTGATGGAGATGGAAAGTTTCCAAAAGATGATGTCTGTGGATGTACCACAGTATGTTCTTCCCAACCACTACTATTTTTCCAGGCATGTCATCTATGCATTGCACACACATGTTGCGGAACAAATCTGTTGTTCACTCCGCAATGCCATAAGTGGAAAGGTCCATGTAACTACTGATACTTGAGACATTAAGAACAGGCAGGGATATTATTTCTCTCTAACTGCACATTGGGTAAATCTAATGGCACCTGAGTATGAGGCTCTTGATATTCAAGCGCATGTCCTACCACCACCTTGGATTGCTTGATGTTTATCGGTCAGTATTGTTTCCTCCTCCTACTCCACTTCCTCCACCTTCTCATCTGGTCAGAGTAAGATCTGCACCACTAACCTCAGCAGAGCCAGGGGTAAACAACAGCAAGGCATTCTTAAACTCATCTGCCTGGGGGAAAAAGTGTGCAGTAGCTGTGGATGAGCATAAAACAAGAAACAGATAAGTGGCTGTACAAGGGAACTTAAGGCTCTGTCTGGTGGTGTGCGATAACGGCTGAAATCTTGTCTGAGCTCTGGGCCTAGGTCGCTTGACACACATTCCTTGCCTGGCACATGTGCTGAATTTGGTGGTGCACAGCTTCCTCAAAAAATACCCAGATATCTCAGAGCTTCTTATGAAAGTGCGTGCAGTATGTGCACATTTTCGTTGTTCTCACCTTAATGTTGCTAGCCTGTCTGTGCTGGAAAGTCACTTTGGCCTTACCACTCACCACTTCATATGTGATGTGCCAACAAGATTGAATTCCACTTTTCATATGATGGAGAGACTGTGCGAGCAGCAGCAGGCAATAGTGGTATTCCATCTGTAGCATGCATGGCAGAATCGCCTTGTGCACCGACACCAATACACTACCAATGAACGGGCCTCCATGAAGGACCTGTGTGCCATGTTGTGCTGCTTTAAATTTTCTACCAAAATGACTAGTGCTGATGATGCCATAATCAGTGTCACTATACCGATTTTATGCATACTAGAAAAAAACGCTGAAGGTTATGATGAACAAGGCAGTGGCACCGGAGGAAGAGTAGCAGGAGGAAAGATTGACCCAGTTTTCTGGGCTGTCATCCACATAGAACACCGAGCCACAGTTATCACATTTAAAACCCAATAAATAAATGATATGCTGCCTCCTACTATTCCTTCTACTCCTTTCATTATTTTGGCAAATATAAATAATTTTGGTAATTCTAATTGACCTAAAATGGGAAAGGTTTATTCTGATTTTATGTCAGATAGTGAGAAAAACATGCATATGTGTCTTTTTAGATAGTGTATGTAAACTTCTGGTTTCAACTGAATGTGCTACATTTGTTGTATCTATTATCTGGAAGAACATAAGGACTATGATTGCTGTAAGACCATGCACAGAAGAAATAAAAATTGTTGCATCATGAATGTCCCCAGATGATTATGACAACTCACAACCACAAATCTTCACAAGTTATGGCAGCTGTGGGATCAACTATGACTGCTTACTGGGGAAAGTTACTGAACAGTGACTTGGCAGAAACGATGACAGACTCCATCTACAATAGGCTCAAGGAGAAGGAGCTAAAAGCCTTTTGCTCTGGGAGAGAGCAACAGTGGTTGCCAAAGGAAAACCGGGCAACCCAATTACAACGCTTGGCTGAGTGGGGCCGAGAAGGAGGAGGACAGTACAGATGTGAAGGAGGGCAGCTCCATGGAAAGACCACAGTCCAGGGTTTTCATCCAGAGGGCAGAGGATCGACTGACTGAGTTAAGGCAGGAGAGCAGGCCACGGAGGCTGTGACGCTTGTAAGTACATTGTAGGACACTGTGATGGCTGTATGTGCATTATAGGAAGCTGTGATGGCTGTATATTATAGGAGGTTGTGACTGCTGTATATATATATTTTATAGCAAGTTGCGACTGCTGTATATATAATATAGGAGGCTGCAACTGCTGGATATATATTAATCAAATCTAGGACTGCTGTACATATTTTATAGGAGGCTGTGACTTCTATATTAGTGATGAGCGAGTACTAAAAAGCTCGGGTGCTCGAGGCTCGGGCCGAGCATCCCAAGATACTCGTGTACTCGGCCCGAGCACCGAGCCCAATGTTATCCTATGGGAGACCCGAGTATTTTTATGAAATGACCCCCGGCAGCATGTAGAAACCCTAAAAATGTCACAAAAGTCTCAGAAGAGTGCTCAAATGACATGACAACAGCATGGGGAAGACCCCTTGAAGCATTTATCACTCAAAAATCACAGCTGTGAACAATTTTGTCCGAGTTTTACGCCATTTTTACGGACTCACCAGAAAACCTTACAAAATGACACCAAAATGAATTTTCATGGCGGAAATGTTAAGGGCACATACCCAATAGTGAGATAGAGCTGGTGTATGTTACTTTTTGAGATTAATACATGAAAGATTTTACGTAAAACATTGTGTGGTACTCCGATGTCCAAAACGCACATTTTGTGCTTTATACTAGCGATGTCGGTAATTTTTTTTTTCATTCTATCTCCCGTCGGTCGGTCTCGCTCTGTTGGTCTCTCTCTGTCTTGTCTGTCCCCCTCTCACAGTCTGTCGGTCATTCTCCCCCCTCTCTCTTACTTACCGTTCCCCGTTCACTGCCGCGGCGCTGCACAGCTGTTCACTAAACTCCGGCGGCTTTTCCTCTTTTGAAAAAGCCGGCCGCTCATTAAACAATCTCGTATTCCCTGCTTTCCTGCTTTTCGGCGCCTATGATTGGTTGCAGTGAGACACGCCCCCACGCTGAGTAACAGGTGTCTCACTGCACCCAAACACAGCAGCCGGTGTGTGTATACTGTGCAGTGAAATAAATAATTAAATAATTAAAAATAACGGCGTGCGGTCCCCCCAATTTTAATACCAGCCAAATAAAGCCATACGGCTGAAGGCTGGTATTCTCAGGATGGGGAGCTCCACGTTATGGGGAGCCCCCCAGCCTAACAATATCAGTCAGCAGCCGCCCAGAATTGCCGCATACATTATATGCGACAGTTCTGGGACTGTACCCGGCTCTTCCCGATTTACCCTAGTGCGTTGGCAAATCGGGGTAATAAGGAGTTAATGGCAGCCCATAGCTGCCACTAAATCCTAGATTAATCATGTCAGGCGTCTCCCCGAGATTCCTTCCATGATTAATCTGTAAATTACAGTTAAAAAACACACACATCCCAAAAAATCCTTTATTAGAAATAAAAAACACTAACAAAGTCCCTCATCACCAATTTATTAACCCCGACAAACCCTCCATGTCCGGCGTAATCCACGGATCTCCAGCGTCGCGTCCAGCTGTGCTGCATGGAGGTGACCAAAGCTGCAGAATACACCGCCGCTCCGGTCAGCTTCACACAGCAACTGAGGTGAGTATAGCGATCAGCTGAGCTGTCACTGAGGTTACCTGGATGCAGCAGTGGATGCAGCGGTGGATGCAGCGGTGGCCGCGGGTAACCTCAGTGACAGCTCAGCTGATCGCACTACTCACCGCCGCACCGGTCAGCTCCACGCAGCAACTGAGGTGAGTATAGCGATCAGCTGAGCTGTCACTGAGGTTACCTGGATGCAGCGGTGGATGCAGCGGTGGCCGCGGGTAACCTCAGTGACAGCTCAGCTGATCGCGCTACTCACCGCCGCTCCGGTCAGCTCCATGCAGCAACTGAGGTGAGTATAGCGATCAGCTGCTGTCACTGAGGTTAATCGCGGCACCGCTGTATCCAGCGGTGGCCGTGAGTTACCTGACTGACAGCAGCTGATCGCTATACTCACCTCAGTTGCTGTGTGAAGCTGACAGAAGCGGCGGTGTATTCTGCAGCTCCTGTCACCTGAATGTAGCAGAGCTGGACGCGACGCTGGAGGACTGTGGAGTACGCCGGACATGGAGGGTTTGTCGGGGTTAATAAATTGGTGATGAGGGACTTTGTTATTGTTTTTTATTTCTAATAAAGGATTTTTTCGGGTGTGTGTGTTTTTTAACTGTAATTTACAGATTAATCATGGAAGGAATCTCGGGGAGACGCCTGACATGATTAATCTAGGATTTAGTGGCAGCTATGGGCTGCCATTAACTCCTTATTACCCCGATTTGCCAACGCACTAGGGTAAATCGGGAAGAGCCGGGTACAGTCCCAGAACTGTCGCATCTAATGTATGCGGCAATTCTGGGCGGCTGCTGACTGATATTGTTAGGGTGGGGGGCTCCCCATAACGTGGGGCTCCCCATCCTGAGAATACCAGCCTTCAGCTGTATGGCTTTATCTGGCTGGTATTAAAATTGGGGGGACCGCACGCCGTTTTTTTAAATTATTTATTTATTTATTTTACTGCACAGTATAGACACGCCCACCGGCTGCTGTGATTGGGTGCAGTGAGACACCTGTCACTCAGCGTGGGGGCGTGTCTCACTGCAACCAATCATAGGCGCCTGTGGGCGTGGAAAGCAGGGAATATGAGATGGCTGTGTGCAGAGCACAGCGCGCCCGCCGGTATAAAGGCTCGGTCACGCTGTGCAGGCCGGCCAATCACTGCAATTCCACAACTAACAGGGCTGTGGAATTGCAGTGGTCTGCCAGCCAATCCCTGCATGAGGGCTGACTCTCAAAAGAGCGCCAACATGCAAAGATGAAGACCACGAGTACAGCTCGAGTATCGCGAAATTACTCGGTACCCGCCGAGTAGCCCGAGTACAGTGATACTCGTGCGAGTACCGAGTAGTAACAAGCATACTCGCTCATCACTATTCTATATATATAAAAGGAGGCTGTGATAGCTGTATGTACATTATAGGGGGATGCAACAGCTGAAGTACTTTATAGAAGGCTGTCATTACAGTATGTACGTTATAGGATGCTGAGACTTCTGTGTATATATTACAGGAGGCTGCTGTAATGACCTGGACTATTCAGGACGTCACAGGGTTCTGAACAATCTGCCCTTTTCGTGCAGGACTCAAACCCCATGATTCTGGGATCCTAACATGCAGTACTGCCTCCACCAGCATTCACAAATCCTAGATACACTTTGCACCACACCTGTCAGGCACACCAGTATGTTGCTTAAGCAGGAATAGGGCCGCCCACCTAGAGGTCAGACAGGGAGGTGGGAGGTGTCAAGTTCAGTTAAGTGGTGACCCTCGATCTGAGAGGAGCTCTGAGAAAGCTAGGAGTTGTAGCTCCCAGGGGAGAAGCAGACTAGGTCGCAGACGGTGGTCTGAACCTAAATGAGTCGGACCCCCGGTCACAGGGGATTGAGGCTAGATGCCTGGAACCCATCAAGGAGGACGGTCAGCAGCCTGGTCCTATCACCAGTCCGGGACCAAAGGCATGTCGGGGTACACGGACCCTAGGTCAGGGAGAAGCTTCAGGCATCACGGCAATTAACCTGAGAAGGACAGGGCCTTTATGGACTGTTCCCACGAAGCTCAGACATCAGGGGCACTAGCGCAATGAGGGGGAGAGGGCTTTCCTAGCAGCGGCCCCCTGAAATCCCAAGATTGAGCTCCTGAGAGCAGGCTCCTTCACTTAGCCACAGTGGGAAGCAGGGAGGGGAAGCTCCAAGCTACCGAGCCACAACGGACAATCTAAATGGGTGCCATGAGGCAGGTTACGGACCACCAAGCAGTGCTGCAGGGGACGGGAGTCGGACGAGCTCCCCTCGGGAGACAGCATCAGTCAGAAACTTGGTTTACCACGTTGTCAGCTTCTGCTTCATTGCTGAGTGAGTACCCGACTGATCCCTGCACTGCACCCCTGCATCACCATCCAGAGTCCCAGGGCCTACTGCTACCCGTGGAGGGTAACATCATCTTGCTGCTCCACTCCATCACCCCAGGTACTCCCAACAGCAGCGGCGGTACTCCCAATTACCATACACCACGGGTGGCGTCACAAACTGTATCAATTCCCCTGTAAATACCCCCATTTCATTTGAGTGTGGCTCCTAGCCCCTGGGTCCGGAGACCCTCGAGTCACGAGTAATCACCACCCCCGGATCCGAGCGGTTCGATCCGCTGCAGGGGCGGCACACTGCGACTGCTGTATATACATTATAGGAGCCTACAACTGCTGTATGTACATTTTATAGGAGGCTGTGACTGCTGTTTGTACATTGTAGGAAGCTGTAACTGATGTATGAACATTATAGCAGGCTGCTAATGCTGCATGTACAGTACAGACCAAAAGTTTGGACACACCTTCTCATTCGGAGAGTTTTCTTTATTTTTATGACTCTGAAAATTGTAGATTCACATTGAAGGCATCAAAACTATGAATTAACACATGTGGAATGAAATACTTAACAAAAAAGTGTGAAACAACTGACAATATGTCTTATATTCTAGGTTCTTCAAAGTAGCCACCTTTTGCTTTGATTACTGCTTTGCACATTCTTGGCATTCTCTTGATGAGCTTCAAGAGGTAGTCACCGGAAATGTTCTTCACTTCACAGGTGTGCCCTGTCAGGTTTAATAAGTGGGATTTCTTGCTTTATAAATGGGGTTGGGACCATCAGTTGTGTTGTGCAGAAGTCTGGTGGATACACAGCTGATAGTCCTACTGAATAAACTGTTAGAATTTGTAGTATGGCAAGAAAAAAGCAGCTAAGTAAAGAAAAACGAGTGGCCATCATTTCTTTAAGAAATGAAGGTCAGTCAGTCTGAAAAATTGGGAAAACTTTGAAAGTGTCCCTAAGTGCAGTGACAAAAAACATCAAATGTTACAAAGAAGCTGGCTCACATGAGGACCGCGCCAGGAAAGGAAGACCAAGAGTCACCTCTGCTGCAGAGGATATGTTTATCCGAGTCACCAGCCTCAGAAATTGCAGGTTAACAGCAGCTCAGATTAGAGACCAGGTCAATGCCACACAGAATTCTAGCAGCAGACACATCTCTAGAACAACTGTTAGGAGGAGACTTTGTGCAGCAGGCCTTCATGGTAAAATAGCTGCTAGGAAACCACTGCTAAGGACAGGCAACAAGTGGAAGAGACATGTTTGGGCTAAAGAACACAAGGAATGGACATTAGACCAGTGGAAATCTGTGCTTTGGTCTGATGAGTCCAAATTTGAGATCTTTGGATCCAACCACCGTGTCTTTGTGCGACGCAGAAAAGGTGAACAGATAGACTCTATATGCCTGGGTCCCACCGTGAAGCATGGAAGAGGAGGTGTGATGATGTGGGGGTGCTTTGCAGGTGACACTATTGAGGATTTATTCAAAATTGAAGGCATACTAAACCGGCATGGCTACCACAGCATCTTGCAGCGGCATGCTATTCCATGCGGTTTGCGTTTAGTTGGACCATCATTTATTTTTCAACAAGACAATGACCCCAAAAACAATGACCCCAAAAACACCTCCAGGCTGTGTAAGGGCTATTTGACTAAGAAGGAGAGTGATGGGGTGCTACGCCCGATGACCTGGCCACCACAGTTACCAGACCTGAACCTCGAGATGATTTGGAGTGAGCTGGACCGCAGAGTGAAGGCAAAAGGGCCAACAAGTGCTAAGCATCTCTGGGAACTCCTTCAACACTGTTGGAAGACCATTTCTGGTGACTGCCTCTTGAAGCTCATCAAGAGAATGCCAAGAGTGTGCAAAGCAGTAATGAAAGCAAAAGGTGGCTACTTTGAAGAACCTAGAATATAAGACATATTTTCAGTTGTGTCACACTTTTTTAAGTATTTCATTCCACATGTTTTCATTCATAGTTTTGATGTCTTCAATGTGAATCTACAATTTTCAGAGTCATGAAAATAAAGAAAACTCTTTGAATGAGAAGGTGTGTCCAAACGTTTTGTCTGTACGGTACATTATAGGAGGCTGCGACGGCTGTATGTCCATAGTAGGTGACTGGATGGCTGTATGTCCATTATAGGTGCATTTATTTTCATTATAGATGGCTATGACTGCTTTATTCATTTAATAGCTGCTATATTGAGGACTCACCCAAAGCCCTGAGACTACGGGGTAGTTGAAAAGTGGCTGCAGCAATGGCACCGCATGCGCAGAGGAATGAAATCCATTTTGTTTGCAAGGAGTCAGGAATGGAGAGTGCGAACTCTGCCCACAAGATGTCTGCTGTGCTGGTGACAGTGCTGTATGAGCCACGGTGGGGCTTTGAGTGTGCGCACACAATGTAAGGCAAGGGAAAGTTTTCAACGGAAGGCGGCACATGTTGTTGTTAGAGGCTTTAATCTAGAGAGCATTTGCCTGCTATGGCAGATTGCTAGTCTGGGTCTGGTCTATACCCTGCACCTTCTAATCATGCAATGAAAGGATACAATAACCTCTGCTTCCATACATCTTACTGACTGAGAAACCTAAGATATGGTTGGGAAGTGTTCTCTGTCTAGTATATTGCTGCTTATGATAGGGCAATGCACACATGCAGAATATGTACATGCCCCAGTGAAAAATAACTAATCAACACCTATTTGGACAAACTCATGATGTGTAAATACTTTGATTGCAAATATCACTGCAAGAGGAGAGGGGAAATACAAAAAAAAAACACTTTACATTCTATTTTAAACAACTTATACATTGTATGTCCAGATCAACATAAAAAATTTGGTGAAAGGCTCTCTTAAAGCATTAACCTAAAGTTCACACTTTTTTTTTACTTTGGGTGTTTTTTTTCATTAAACGGGTAACAATTGCAGAGGAACAGGTGATCATTATCTAATCCATTTTGGTGACATGGGGTGCTTCAGAGACCCTGATAACTTGCTGTTCTCGAATTGTGAAGCAAGAGTCAATGACCCTAGAAGAAGGGAGCAGAGCCCAAATCCAGAAATCGAGACAGGTGCATAGCAAAATCTAATGTATTCCACTGAGCTCAGTGATTGAATTTAAAGGAAAGTGTCATAATAAAAAAAAAAAAATAACAAAAAATGTAAAGTATTAATGTTTTAATAGTCTGTTTAAATATTAATATTTGTTTTTAATTGAGTAAAATATAAAAAAATCATTTCAAAAGTTTGATATTTTCCACTCTTAAACACTAGAGGGAGCAGCTGCTGAAAACGTAAGGGGTATTTTGCACACTACGACATCGCAGGTGCGATGTCGGTGGGGTCAAATTGAAAGTGACGCACATCAGGCATCGCAGGCGACATCGTAGTGTGTAAAGCCTAGATGATACGATTAATGAGCGCAAAAGTGTCGTAATCGTATCATCGCTGCAGCATCGGCGTAATCAATAATTAAGCTGACGCGACGGTCCGATGTTGTTCCTCGCTCCAGCAGCAGCACACATCGCTGTGTGTGAAGCCGCAGGAGCGAGGAACATCTCCTACCGGCGTCACCGCGGCTCCCGTAGGATATGCGGAAGGGAGAAGGTGGGCGGGATGTTTACATCCCGCTCATCTCCGCCCCTCCGCTCCTATTGGCCGCCTGCCGTGTGACATCGCAGTGACGCCGTACGACCCGCCCCCTTAATAAGGAGGCGGGTCGCCGGCCAGAGCGATGTCCCAGGACAGGTGAGTCCATATGAAGCTGCCGTAGCAATAATGTTTGCTACGGCAGCTATCACAAGGATATCGCAGCTGCGACGGGGGCGGGGACTATCGCGCTCGGCATCGCAGCATCGGCTTGCGATGTCGCAGCGTGCAAAGTACCCTTTACTGTACAACTAGCTCAAATTACAACTGCAGTAAAAGTGGGTGAAATCTGTTGTCATGTGTCTGATGTCACACCTCTCCCTCCAATTCTGGGTGATTCCAAAAGGATAAGGGAAGATGAAGTTTAGAATCACAGTGCAGAGCCATTTTGTTGGTGACCGCAAAGTGATCCTAATATGTCTAAAGTGTCACCAAGGACAGCTGGCATAGTGCTCCATTGTATACTATGCCCCCACTGTATACTATGCACCATTTTCTCTGCCCCAATATTCCTGTGCCCCGATATTCTTGTGCCCCCATATTTCTGTGCCCCCATATTCTGTGCCCCCATATTTCTGTGCCTTGATATTTCCTTGCCACCATATACTGTGCTCTGAGCGCTGAGAGGAGAATCTGCTGAAACAGCAGGCTGACAAGAGAAGCTGCCGGCCAAGATCAGAGGTCCGAGGTGACATGCAGCTAGGAGGGGTGATCTGCAGCCTGAGCCCGGCACTGCACTAGAAATGTAACGCCGCAATCACCGCACTCAGCCGCATGCACTCACCTCAAACCTCTACCCTCGGCAGCCTCTCTTGTTGGCCTGGTGTCTCAGCTGTTCCTTCTGTCAGTGATCACAACACAGAGCAGTGAGAAGCTTCCAGGAACGGAGGCCCGAGGTGAGCATACATGGGGGGAGGGAGGAGCCCACCAGGATCAGTTTGAGGGGAGCGGCGGGGCAGTGTTGGCAGTGCTTCTTCCCCAGCACACCAGGATCAGTTAGAGAGGGGAAGGGGGTACAGTGATTGCAGCATAAGTTCCACAGCACTGCAGGATCAGTTAGGGTGAGAGCAGGGGGGTGGTGATCGCAGCATGACTTCCACCGCACACCAGGATCAGTATACACCCCATCCCAGACCTCTGCTTCTGGCAGCTCCTTCTGTGAGCCTGGTGTCTCATTAACTCCTCCTGTCACAGCTCGACTAGCACTGTGCACAGAGCAGGTGACAGGCGGAAAATGCAGTACACAGTATGTGGGCTCCACAGAGATGACAGCAGTCTCCTTCCACAGCTGTGATCTTGACAGCCCCGGGGGCATGTCCAGATCACAGCAGGGAGCAGTCACAGTGTAAGGACTCATTCAGACAACCGTTCCATTTGTTCTGGTCAGTTCCTGTTTTTTTGCAGACCTACTGACAGGACCATCTTTTCAATGTCTTTTGTGTAGGATTAGATGGCACACAGAAGCTACAAAAAAAACATTGGATGCCATATGTCCGTTCCATTATTATGGAACATGTCCTATTCTGTTCCGTAATAATGTACAGTGAGTTAATACAAGTCAATAGGTCTGCAAAATCCCCTGAAACCACACGGAAGTACTTCCGAGTGACTTCCATCGGGTGCCCCTGCAGTCTGTATCCCACTCCCGCACCAGTCCCACAGCTGCTTGCATTGCAGCGTGTCAGCATCTGCACGCACAGCAGTGTCAGCAGCTGCGGGGATGATGAGCGCCAACATTAGGAGCTTAGCAAAGTTCATTACCTGCGGTGATGAAGTCCTGCACTCCTAACGTCAATACTCATCACTGATTACCATGCCTGCCGCGTTCTCACATCAAGTCTTGCGAGTGGCCGAGACTGTGACTAGCAGTGACACCACAGGCCGCTCGCGATACTTTGCTTGTGAACGTGGCGGACAATGGAAGTCAGTGACGAGCGCTGACGTCAGGAGTGCAGAGGCATTCATCACCCAGATAATGTACCTAGCTAACCTCATGAAGTTAGCACTTGTCATCCCCTGCGGTGACCTGGGCTGACTTATTCATGTTAGCTCAGGTAACTGCACTGCTTTCCTGGCCAATGGGGAACATTTTGTTCTTCATTGACTGGGACAGTGAGTTTGGATTGTTGTGGAACCCCTTATTGGATTACGCCGGACCCGGATTTGTTTTTTCTTTTCATTAAATTGGTGAAAAAGGCAATGTGTTGGGAGTGTTTTTTCAAATAAAATTTGTTTGCTGTTTATTGTTTTTTTTATTATTGACTGGGTTAGTGATGTCGGGTATCTAATAGATGCCATGACATCCATAAACTCTGGGCTTGATGCCAGGTGAAATTACACAGATGGTAGCAACCCCATATATTACCCCGTTTGCCACCACACTATGGCATTCAGGGTGAGCAGGGTAAAGTCCTGGGACTGTCGCATCTAATGGATGCGCAATTACGGCCAGCTGCTGGCTGATATTTTTAGGCTGGGGGCTCCCAATAAAGTGGGTCTCCCCAGCCTGAGAATACCATCCAGCAGCTGTGAGGCTTTATCTTGGCTGGGTAACAAAATTTTGGGGGGACTGCATGCTGTTTTTTTTTTTATATTTATCTTGGCTTTCCACAAAAAAAACGGAAGTCACACGAATGTCACACGGACCATATACTGGACGTAACAAAACGAATGCAGTTGTCACACGGATGCCACACGTATACATCCGTGGAAAAACAGGAACTTTTTTGCGGACCGCAAAAACAGAATGGTCGTGTAAATGTAGCCTAAAACATAGGGTCGGATGCCCACTATCAGCCCTTATGCACAGGGGTAGTCGTATTTGAAGAAATGTCGTTACACACAGCAAATACAAGATGGCAGCCCCCCGTGTTTGAGTAAAAATAGAATTGAATAAAAAGTAAATAAACGATTAATTTAATTTCGGATTAAATTATTAATACAAAAATTAAAAAACATGGCACCTTCCTTTTAACTAGAGTTGAGCGCAGTTTGCGGTTCGAGGTTCTCCAGTTCGCGGTTCGAGTGATTTTGGGGGGTGTTCTAGATCGAACTAGAACTCGAGCTTTTTGCTAAAGTTCGATAGTTCTAGTTACGTTCGAGAATGGTTCTAGCAGCAAAACGCAGGGCTTTTTACAGCTACAGTGTGCAGAAGCCATTGCTGGCAGCCTGCCAGAAGCTGGTAACCAAGATAAACATCGGGTATCCAAGCAAAGCGCTTTGGTTAGTAACCCGATATTTATCCTAGTTACGTGTGCAGGAAGCCGACACTTCCCCGCTCAGCTCGCTCCGCCCTCTCCTGCACGCGGCATGTACACATACATACACACACACACTGACACTCACCTGTCGCCAGCCATGCAGTCCACGACACTGACGTCCTCAGCGCCACATGACCCCGCTAGGCTCCACCCACTTCGCACTCCGCCGCCAGCACACATGGCTCCGCCCACCTGACACTCTGCACATATGGTCCCCCTAGGCTCCGCCCACCTGACACTCTGCACACATGGCCCCGCTAGGCTCCGCCCACCTGACACTCTGCACACATGGTCCCGCTAGGCTCTGCCCACCTGGCACTCTGCACACATTACCCCGCTAGGCTCCGCCCACCTGGCACTCCGCACACATGGCACGGCTAGGCTCCGCCCACCTGACACTCTCCACACATGGTCCTGCTAGGCTACGCCCACCTGACACTCTGCACACATGGTCCCGCTAGGCTCCGCCCACCTGACACTCTGCACACATGGTCCTGCTAGGCTCCGCCCACCTGACACTCTGCACACATGGTCCCGCTAGGCTCCGCCCACCTGACACTCTGCACACATGGTCCCGCTAGGCTCCTCCCACCTTACACTCTGCACACATTACCCCGTTAGGCTCCGCCCACCTGGCACTCTGCACACATGGCACTGCTAGGCTCCGACCACCTGGCACTCTGCACACATTACCCCACTAGGCTCCGCCCACCTGGCACTCTGCACACATTACCCCACTAGGCACCGCCCACCTGGCACTCTGCACACATGGTCCCGCTTGGCTTACCTGCGGTGATGAAGTCCCGACCTCAGCGCTGTCACTGTCCTCCATGGCCGCCGCTTGTCACATCACCTTCTCTCGCTTCCGACCCGAGACTGGTTAGCGGTGACGTCACGGGCCGCTCGCGATACTTGGCTGTGAGGATGATTGAAGTCAGTGTGCAGGAGATCAGCGCAGGTAATGTACCTCGCTGACAGCAGCACTTGTCATCCCCTGCAGTGACCTGGGCTGACCCATTGATGTTAGCTCAGTCACTGCACTGCTCTCCCAGCCAATGGGGAACATCCTGCTCTTCATTGACTGGGACAGTGTGGATCGTAATGGCAACCCCTTGGATTACACCAGACCTGGATTTGTTTTTCTTTCTAATAAATTGGTTAAAGAGGGAATGTATTGGGGAGTGTTTTTTCAAATAAAAATGTGTTTGTCGTCTATTTTTTTTATTACTGACTGGGTTGGTGATGTCGGGTATCTGATAGACGCCTGACATTACCAACCCCAGGGCTTGGTGCCAGGTGACATTACACATCTGGTATTAACCCCATATATTACCCCGTTTGCCACCGCACCAGGGCACGGGATGAGCTGGGGCGAAGCACCAGGATTGGCGTATCTAATGGATGCGCCACTTCTGGGGCGGCTGCGGCCTGCTATTTTTAGGCTGGGGGGAGTCCAATAACCATGGACCTCCATAGTCTGAAAATATCAGACCCCAGCTGTCTGCTTTACCTTGGCTGGTGATCCAATTTTGGGGGGACCCCCACATGTTGTTTTTTTTTTAATTATTTATTTAATTTAAAATAACAGCGTGGGGTGCCTCAGTTTTGGATTACCAGCCAAGGTGAAGCTGCCAGCTGTGGTCTGCAAGCTGCAGGCGTCTGCTTTACCCTAGCTGGCTACAAAAATAGGGGGAACCCCACGTCATTTTTTTTTTTTCTCATTTTTTTGGCTAAATACAAAGCCAAGCACCCCTTAGTGCCACATGAAAGGCACCAAAGAGTGCAAAATTACAAAATGCAGGAGAGTGGGAAATTATGTGTCTTTCTGCCATTTTAATGACAGAAAAGACTGATATGAAGTGCACAAGCACAAGAAAATCACAAGAACGCTCTACGCTGTGAAAACCAGTAGAAAATGGCACTGGAGTGAACATGTGACCGCCTCATGTAGGTTGAAGCTATGGATCCTGGGTAAATTTATGTTTTTTCCCTCCTTCAGTTTTTTTGCAGTACGCAAAAAAATGGAAGGCACACGGATGACAAACAGATGACATACGGACCGTCTACGGAACGGAAACAGATGCCACACGGATGCACCCGTGAAAAAAAACGGACTGTTTTTTGCAGACTGCAAAAATGGATCGGCCGTGTTAATGTAGCCTTATTCTGATCTGCCGTTTATAAACAGCAGGCAGAAATAAGTAAATAACGCCCCCCAGCGTCAGAAAATCTCCGGGGTTTCAGGCGTAGCTGAGACCCTGGAGATCCTGATTCAGGACGGTTTTTCCGGTCCTCGCTCACGTGATCACAGGTATACACCGTATACCGATGATCACGTTACAGTAAATGACAGTGTCGGTAAAAAATTATTTATCTCCCATCTGGCATGAATAAACATGATAAATCTCCTACCCGGTCCCCCGGTGTCGCCAAAGTGCCCCCCCCGACCCCCTCCCAGAAATCCAAGATGGCCGCGCGCACAGCAGTCCCACGGTACCTGTGCAGCGTTGATCCCCCGCGGCCCTCTCCTTCACAATAGACGCTGCCACATGCACAGAGCGGCTGTCAGCTCAAGTTCCTGTGTTCAGACACAGTGAGTGGTGGTTATGCATCTGTAAGCTAAATGGGCGGCACGGTGGCTCAGTGGTTAGCACTCCACTCTTATGGTGGCTTAGTGGTTAGGACTGCAGTCTTGCAGCGCTGAAATCCTGGGTTCAATTCCCACCAAGGACACCATCTGCAAGGAGTTTGTATGTTCTCCCCGTGTTTGCTTGGGTTTCCTCCGGGTTCTCCGGTTTCCTCCCACACTCCAAAGACATACAGATAGGGAATTTAGATTGTGAGCCCCAATGGGGACAGTGTTCGCAATATATGCAAAGCGCTATGAAATTAATAGCGCTAAATAAATGAATAAATTATTAATATTACTGCAATGCCTTGCTCATGAGGTAAGGAACATGGTTGATCAGGAGAGCTATATACTACATTTCCAAATGGAGGCATTTGATTTTATAGTTGCCCTGCTGAATGACTACTAAACATGAGAGTCCGTTATACGCCACAAGAAAACACATCTAAATAGCAAGCTTTGTTGTTTAGTATTCATTCAGCTGGATAACTGACCTTAAAGGGGTATTCCATCTCCAAGATCCTATCCCCAATATATAGTAGGTGGAATAGCAATTAAAGCAGCAAATACCAATATTTGGAAATGTAGAATAGTTCTCCTGATTAGACATGCCCTTACCTCATGAGCAGGGCATTGCAGCTTTGGTAGCAACCGTTACGACATGGACTCTGCTGCTGTGGACCCGGGAAGAGTGGGTGCAGATTCATTGCACCCACACTCCTCACATGGAGGGTCTGCACTCCTAGAAAATGGGGGATACGTTCCCGTTTTTTCCTTACAATAAATTTGTGAAAGAGGGAATGTTTTGGGGAGTTTTCATTCAAATACATTTTTTTTGTCGATTTTTCTTGTTAGTACTGACAGTTTATGATGTCGGGTATCTGATAGACGCCATGACATCACAAACTGCTGGGCTTGATGTCAGGTGACTTTACAACTAGTATCAACCCCATTTATTACCCTGTTTGCCACTGCACCAGGGCACGGGATGAGCTGGGGTGAAGCGTCAGGAGTGGCGCATCTAGTGCATGCGCCACTTCTGGGGCGCCTGCAGCCTGCTACTTTTTAGGCTGTGAAGGCCCAATAACTATGGACCTTCCCACCCTGAGAATACCAGACCACAGCTGTCCGCTTTACCTTGGCTGGTGATCCAATTTGGGGGGGACCCTACTTTTTTTTTGTAATTAATATTATTATTTATAAAATAATTATAAAAAAAGAGCCTGGGGCGACCTCCACATTGGATCCCCAACCACGGTAAAACTGCCAGCTGTGGTTTTCAGGCTACAGCCGTCTGCTTTACCCTAGCTGGCTATCAAAAATGGGGGGACCCAACATCATTTTTTTTTAACTATTTTTTAAATAAAAAAAATGAATGGGCTTCCCTGTATTTTGATTGCCAGCCAAGGTAACGCCAGGCAGATGGGGGTGGCAACCCATAGCTGTCTGCTTTATCTGCACTGAGAATCAAAAATACCGCGGAGCGCTACGTCATTTTTTTTAAAGATTTATTTTTACAGCACTGTCATGTCAGGCAATCAAAATACAGGGAAGCCCTTTTTGTTTTTAGTTATTTAAATAAATAATTAAAAAAAATATATATGGGCTCCCGCTGCATTTTTTGTATTGCTAGCTAAGGGTAATCCAAGCAGCTACTGGCTGCTAACCCCCACTGCTTGGTGTTACTTTCACTGGCAATGGAAAATCCAGGGAAGCATTTTTTATTTTTTTTGCCAAAAAACTCCAAAAAAATGACGTGCGCTTCGCCATATTTTTGTATGCTAGCCAGGTACAGCAGGCAGGTACGGGCTTCCCCCAACCCCCAGCTGCCTATTTGTACCCGGCTGGGAACTAAAAATATAGGGAAGCCCTTTTTTTAATTAATTCATGAATTTTACGAAATAATTATAAAAAAAAACAAAAAAAACGACGTAGGCTTCGCCCCATTTTTGTGTCCAGCCGGGAACAACTAGGCAGCTGGGGATTGGAATCCACAGCACAGGTTAGCCCCTCTGCTGCGAATTGCAGTCCGCAGCCACCCCAGAAAATGGCGCTCTCATAGAAGCGCCATCATCTGGCGCTGTATCCAACTCTTCCAACAGCCCTGGAGCCGGGTGGCTTGTTGGGTAATCATGAGTTAATACTGGCTTTGTTTTACTAGCCAGTATTAAGCCAGAGATTCTTAATGTCAGGCACGTTTGACCCGGCCATTAAGAATCTCCAATAAAGGGTTAAAAAAAAACACCACACAGAGAAAAAATACTTTAATAGAAATAAATACACAGACACATTAGAGACTCCATCTTTATTACCCCCTGTAACCCCTCCACGATCCTGCTCTTCTGTCTTCTTTCCCCTTCAACACATGCAGCTCTGCTCCATCAGACAGCACAGCTGCATGGGGGAAGACGCTGTGCTCCGTGCAGAAATCACTCTGTGAGAGTGACCACAGGCTCCTGGCTGTAAGCGGTGGCCTCGGGTTGCCATAGCAACGCTACTCCGATCACGTGATTCCGGTGCCGCTGCGTGCTGGTAGCGGGACGTCCTGGTCACCGCTACCAAGCGCGTTGCTATGGCAACGGTGATCTCCGTGATTGACCGGCTGTGTCAGCCGGTCAGGAGCCGGCTTCTGCGGACACTGGTAACTACGGTAAACATCGGGTAACCCAGAAGCCCTTTCCTTGGTTACCCGATGTTTACCGTAGTTACCAGCGTCCGCCACTCTCACGCTGCCAGTGCCAGCACATAGCCAGACTACACATCGGGTTAAATTAACCCGCTGTGTACTGTAACTAGGAGTGCAGTGAGCCAGCGCTAAGCGGTGTGCGCTGGTAACCAAGGTAAATATCGGGTTGGTTACCCGATATTTACCTTAGTTACCAAGCGCAGCATCGCTTCCATGTGTGCTGCTGGCTGGGGGCTGGTCACTGGTTGCTGGTGAGATCTGCCTGTGTGACAGCTCACCAGCAACCCATGCAGCGACGCTCTAGCGATCCCTAACAGGTCAGGTTGCTGGTGGGATCACTGGAGCGTCGCTTAGTGTGACGGTACCTTAAGGGAATGGGGAAGTGGGGAGTCGAGCTAGAGCATGTCGCCGGTACACGGCGATACACAAACGTGCACCGTGTAACAGAGAGATGCAATGACAGGTCTTACATGACGCGTCATAGTCATGTGACCAGTCTGTAGCCAATGAGATAACAGGCACGTGACTGATCACATGGTTATTTTTAACGTCATGATAGGTCCTGCATCACTGCTGGCAGTGCTGGTTACCGGGAGGATTTAGCGATCATCGGATGGAATAGCGGCAGGAGACAGAGTGCAGGAGGGATCGCGGGGACCGGTAAGTATTATAGCAATGTTTATTAACTGTATGTGTACATTTATAATGTGTTTTTATGTGTTTGTGATTGTCCCCTATTGTTTCCTATGCGGTTCGAGTTCGGTTCGTCGAACGTTCGCCGAACCGAACTCGAACGAGACACCCGTTCGGCGAACCGAACTCGAGCCGAACCGCGACCGGTTCGCTCATCTCTACTTTTAACATGTAAACATGATACCATAAGGCAACATTTGAAACAGCTTTTACTTAACTTTTAATAGAACAAATGACAAACTAGCTTTCATTCCAGTTAAGGATGAGTAAATAAATGTGAGTGGAATTGAATTCTACTTTAATTTTTACAAAAATTCACATTTCCCAAAATGTTTTTTTTATTAACTATCCATGGCAAATCGCTAATTGAGCTTCCCCAGAAAAACTCGCAGACAAAATTGAATTCTGCCTGATCTATCTCTAGCTCCACTTTTCCTCTGTCAAGTTAAATATGTTGATTAGACGATCAAAATCTATAGTTTATGCTTAGGAAAGGTGATCACGGCTAGTTTAACGGGCGTCACACTTCCCATATAAATCAAATATTTGAAAGATGTATAGCTTATAAGGACGCTACAGCTTCTTAATCTTTGCATGGAGTTAGCACATGCACCTACATTATCCTATTCATTGAATTGAATATAGCTACCATACCAGGGAACGTTACTATGGGATGTACTACATTTCATTTTCTTATGCACAGACAGGTCAAAGGTGCACTAAATTTATTAATATGTGCATAATAAATTTAGCACACCTTACTCCAGGGAGGGTTAGATTCAAGAATAATATACAAAATGCCGGTCTTTTGAAGAAATACCCCTCTGACTCTTTTTCCTCAAGTAATAATTGAATATCTCATGCTCTATACTGGTGTGAGTCACATGTATTGGCAATGGATCTATCATAATAAATTACCCCTTCTTACAAAAATATGTTTCTAACTATCATTTCCCTTGAACGTGGTTCTCTTTTTATGAGAAGCCAAAGGAATTAAATTCAAAGCTCTGAAGCCTTTCATCATTCTTTGACATTTTACTGAATGTAGTGTTCTGATAAGGTTTCATTTTATCCCAATGGACTGAATCTAAAATGCATATTGCTTTTAAATCCAATTAAATATTTTGTCTTTGGGTAAAGGTTAATCCCTACAAAATTTCAAAGAAAACCATTTAAAATATTAACTTTATAAATAATGGGGGATATTTATTAATATTGTGTTAAAATGTGCCAAATTTGCTACGGTGGTACAAGTCCAGAGATTTTAACCTAAGTTGACTTAAAAAATAAAATGCCTCAATGTGTTGCAAAAATGTATACTAACATTTTTTTTTTATAAAAGGCAACCTGAAGAAAAACTAGTTCAGACACTGAATATTATAAGCTTGCCCCCAATATTTATTCCACAAGCAACGACACGTAAGGTTGCTTTACATGCTACGAGATCGCTAAAACAATCTCGTTTGGGGTCACGGAATTTGTGACGCACATCCGGCCGCTTTAGCTATGTCGTTGTGTGTGACACCTATGAGCGATTTTGAATCGTCGCAAAAACGTTCAAAGCTGCTCATCGGTGACATGCCCCCCTATTCCCAATTATCGTTGCTGCTGCGTGTACGATGTTGTTTGTCGTTCCTGCGGCACCACACATCGCTATTTGTTGCACAACTGGAACGACAAACATCTCCTTACCTGCGTCCATCGGATTAGAGGAAGGAAGGAGGTGGACGGCATGTTCCGGCCGCTCATCTCCTCCTCTCCTTTTCTATTGGGCGGCGGTTCAGTGATGCTGCTGTGACGTCACTGTGACGCTGAACGAACCGCCTCTTAGAAAGGAGGCGGTTCGCCAGTCACAGCAACGTCGCTGCAAAGGTATGTGCGATAATGTTCGCTACGGCAGCGATCACCACATATCGTTACAACGAAGGGGTCGGGTGATATCGCGCTAGACATCGCTAGCAATTGCTAGCAATGTCGTAGCGTGTAAAGCGGCCCTTAGAGGTCTATTTTCCACAATACTTTTGTGATTTCTTTAAATAATCAGTACGAGGATGTAGAAAAGGGCAAATTTTTGGCTGAAGCCTACTTCTAACACTCTTGGGAAGTTGTGCTCAAATCACAATAGATAAAAAAGCAAAGTTTATTAACCTTATATTAGAGATAAGCTGATCAATCCAAATATGTATCAATTTTAATACAATTCCCTGAAATCTATGGTTCCATGCAAAATTGAGCAACTGCTATTAGAGTAGATTGCACTGAGAAGTTTCAAGGATTCTATCAGTGCAACCCAACAGAAGTACACATACTTGCAACTCCTAGAGCTCCCCAAGTCATAGGGGGCGGCCATTTAATAATATTTGCTCAGTGAATATAAATATCAGTATACATAGTTGCATAATAAGTAAAGACAATCCCTGCTTCAACCCAACTATGTCACACAGGCTCAATAGAGATGGGTGAGCCCGAAATGTAAAGTATGAGGTTCGTACCGAACACATGGTGTTCATGCACACGATTCCGAACACAAGCTTTCCTAAGAAGCTGGTATTACAGTTCAGGTCCATGGGCTGTAAATAAAAAATCACATTATTAAAAAAATATTCTAATTATACTTGCAGGTCCCATGATGCGTCCTGCAGACTCTGTCTCCCGGCCGCTTCTCCTTCCACGTCCGATCATTGCTGTGCCTCTGGGTAACCACTACTGACTAAAGGAACTTCCATTATGTCATAACTATGTGACCAGTCTAGTGTGAATATGGTACAGACATTAGCTTACAAACTGGTCACATGGCTATGACATCATCAAAGGTCCTGTTAACTTCCAGGGGTATTCATTGCACTGCTCATCACTCGGCAGCATTCAGCTGTTTTTGGCCATGTTTTTTGTAATGTTAGTGTTCATCCGAGCCTTGGCTCATGGACTCAATTGAACTTTGACTGTAACTGTGCAAGAGTAGCATCACATCACCCGGCATGGTGCACACTCTCCCGACAGGAGCGGGTTGGCTGCATTTATTTCCATGCAGCTGAGCCGCCCCTGTCTGGAGAGTGTCAGGACGTGCAAGGTGATGCAATGCAAGAATGCACAAGTCATACGCAAGTGGAATCATATCCTCAGTGTCAGCCTGCTTCTCGCTCTGTACAGAGCGATGAAGCAGAGCTGACATGGCTCTCCCTGCATCTCGCTCTGTAGAGACACTTGTCTGTACAGAGTGCTGAAGCAGAGCTGACATTGCTCTCTCTGCTTCTCACTCTATGTAGACGCTTGTCTGTAGAGAGTGATGAAGCAGAGCTGACATTACTCTACCTATGGACTACGTCGGACTATGGATTTTTTTATAATAAAGATGGAGTCTCTAACTTTTTTTTGATTTATTTCTAATAAAAAAAAAAATCTGGGTTGTGTTTTTTTACTGTTTACTAGAAATTCATGGTGGCCATGAATACAAAGCTGGTATTAACCCCTTTATTACTCAGCGTGCCACCGCCATCAGGTCCACTGGATGAGCCAGGTAAAGTGCCTGGAAATGGCGCTAAGAAACAATGCACCATTTACAGGGGTGGCTGCGGTCTGTGGTTTTTAGTGTGGGGGACCCAGAACTCTTGGGCCTTACCAGGCTGAGAATCCCAGCCTCCAGCTGCCTGGTTTTACCTGACTGGTGATCAAAATATGGCAGGGGCTCATGCATACTTTTTTTAATTATTTTTTTTAAATAATTAAAAAACATTAATGGGCTTTCTGTATTTTGATTGCCAGTAGTGATGAGCGAGCATGCTTGTCACTACTCGGTACTCGCACGAGTATCGCTGTACTCGGGCTGCTCGGCGGGGACCGAGTAATCTCGCGATACTCGTGCTGTACTCGTGGTCTTCATTTCTGCATGTTGGCGCTCTTTTGAGAACCAGCCCTCATGCAGGGATTGGCTGGCAGACCACTGCAATGCCACAGCCCTGTTAGTTGTGGAATTGCAGTGATTGGCCGGCCTGCACAGCATGACCGAGCCTTTATATCGGCCGGGGCGCTGTGCTCTGCTCACAGCTATCCAGACTGTCAGTGCAGGGAGAGTGTCGCTGATTCAGGGAAAGCTTTGCGGCCCTTTATAGCTTTTTCAGTTGCAGGGCTGCAAACAGTGTGACCAAAAGTCCTTCTCAGGACTATTCTAGTTGTATACAGGCAGGCAGGGTATAGCCAGGTCGGAGTACAGTAGCAGAGTCCTTCTCAGGACTATTGTTGCTATATACAGGCAGGGTATAGCCAGGTCTGAATACAGGCTAGTGACCAAAAGAGTCCTTGTCAGGACTATTGTAGCAGTATACAGGCAGGCAGGCAGGCAGGGTAGTGGTGACCGTATACCAGCCTTCATCATATCTGGGGCTGGTGTACACAGTGTAAAACAGTCCAGATAGTGTCTGACTTGTCTGTAATTGTCGCTCCCCAAAAAAACCTGTTAGGTTCTTATTGCGTCCGTGCTTGGTTTTTAAAACCGCACGTGTGTGCCTGTTGGTGGCAGCGTACAGGTGCACTTGTGTGCAATTTCCAGAAACTTTGATATAACGCACAAGTAGTGAATATACACGTCAGCAGTGCACAGCATTGCAAAATGCGCAAGGGCATTGGCAAGGAACAAGGAAGTGGACGTGATGGTGGTGCAGGCAGAGGCCGAGGTCGTGGGCAAGCTCTAATTTCGCCACAACAAAGGGCCACATCTAGTCGCTCGCACGTCCTGTCCCAAATTCTTGGGGACCGCAGCAGTACACCGCTCTTGAACCAAGACCAGTGTCAACAGGTTGTTAGTTGGATAGCAGATAATGCTTCCAGTCAGATTGGCACCACCACAAACACTCTGTCTTCCACACGGTCAAGTGTCAGTAGCCGTGATACTGCACCGCACATTTCTGAACCTGATCCTCCTTCCTACCACCAGGCTGAGTACACGTCCTCCTCGGACATTAATGATCCCACACTTGGACACTCGGAAGAGCTGTTCACGTTTCCATTCACACATTCTGGCCTCTCGCCAGCTCATATTGAAGTGGGTCATGAGGAGATCGTCTGTACAGATGGCCAAATATTTGAGCAGCCACGTTCTCACGAAGTTGGCAACGTGTCTCAACAAGTGGTGGACGATGATGAGACACAATTGTCAGGAAGTCAGGAGGAGGAGCAGGGTGCGGAAGAGGAAGACGACGTGGTGGATGATCCAGTAACTGACCCAACCTGGCAGGAGGATATGCAGAGCGAGGACAGCAGTGCACAGGGGGAGGGAGGCATAGCATCACAACAGGCAGTAAGAAGCAGGGTGGTGGCCCCAGGCAGAAGTCAGGCAACCGTTCCCCGGAACAACACGACGACACAAGGTGCCTGTACAAATGTTAGGTCTTCCCGAGTCTGGCAGTTTTTTAAGTTGGATCCAGATGATTCAAAAAAGGCCATTTGCAACACCTGCCGTGCCAGCATCAGCAGGGGTACCAAAACTAGCAGCCTGACCACCACCAGCATGATCAGGCACATGTCAGCCAAGCACCCGACTTTGTGGGAAGTACAACAGAGTCGAGGAGCAGTGCTTGCTGATGTCACTGCTACGTCTTCGCTGGTTGTGCATGCGAGCCAATCCTCTGTCCATGCTGCCTGCGAACAAGCCTCCTCCACTCCTGCACCTGCAGTTGCCTACGCAGAAAGAACACCATCATCAAGCACGTCCTTGTCCCAGCGCAGCGTTCAGTTATCCATTCAGCAAACCTTTGAACGCAGGCGCAAATACACTGCCAACACCCCACATGCCACAGTTCTAAATGCTAACATTTCGCGACTGCTTGCGCTGGAAATGTTGCCTTTTAGGCTGGTGGAGACAGAAGCATTCCGTGACCTGATGGCGGCAGCTGTCCCACGTTACTCGGTCCCCAGCCGCCACTATTTCTCCCGGTGTGCCGTCCCCGCGTTGCATAACCACGTGTCACAAAACATCACACGTGCCCTGAACAACGCTGTTTCACCCAAGGTCCACCTAACCACAGACACGTGGACAAGTGCTTGTGGGCAAGGCCGCTACATCTCGTTGACGGCACACTGGGTTAATATTGTGGAAGCTGGGACCCAGTCTGAGCGAGGGACGGAACACGTCCTTCCCACACCAAGGTTTGCAGGCCCTACCTCAGTCAGTGTTTCACCCACACTCTACAGCTCCGGAATGTCATGCTCTTCAGCCTCCTCCTCCTCCTGCGCATCCTCATCCACTGTGCCCTCCACACCAGTCACAAGCTGGAAGCACTGCAGCACTGCCTCGGCGAAGCGGCAACAGGCTGTGCTGAAGCTAATCTGCATAGGTGACAAACCCCACAATGCAGAAGAGCTGTGGACAGCTCTGAAACAGCAGGCAGATCACTGGCTCACACCTCTGAACCTAAAGCCAGGAAAGGTCGTGTGTGACAATGGCCGGAACCTGGTGGCGGCTTTGAGGCGAGGCCAGCTGACACATGTTCCATGCGTGGCCCATGTGCTCAACCTCGTGGTTCAGCGGTTTCTAAAGTCATACCCAGAGCTGTCTGATCTGCTGGTAAAAGTTCGCCGCCTGTCTGCACATTTTCGAAAGTCACCTACTGCTTCAGCCGGCCTTGCCGGCTTTCAGCGCCGTTTGCATCTTCCGGCTCACAGACTGGTGTGTGATGTCCCCACGCGTTGGAATTCAACTCTGCACATGTTGGTCAGGATATGTGAGCAGAAGAGGGCAGTTGTTGAGTACCTGCATCACCTAAGCCGTCGGGAAATGGGTCAAACTCCACACATAACACCTGAGGAGTGGAGATGGATGTCAGACCTATGTACCATCCTCCAAAACTTTGAGGACTCCACCAAGATGGTGAGTGGTGATGACGCCATTATTAGCGTCACCATACCGCTACTCTGCCTTCTAAAACGGTCTCTGCTGAAAAACAAACATGATGCATTGCAGGCGGAGCGCGATGAGTTGCAGCAAGAAACAGTAGTGGGTGTGGGTGATAACACACAGCCCAGCCTCGTCTCATCACAACGTGCAGTGGAGGACTATGACGAGGAGGAGGATGAAGACATGGAGCAACTCTCCGGCCAAATTGAGGATATGACATGCACACCAGTCATATCCTCGGTTCAGCGTGGCTGGCCAGAGGACAGGGTAGATGAGGAGGAGGAGGAGGAGGAGGAGGAGGACAGCATGTTCAGTCATCTTGTTGGTCAGGCTACTGAAGTCCTGGCTGTTAAGAGTCTGGTGCTCATGGCTGACTTTATGGTAAGCTGCCTGTCTCGTGACCCTCGCGTTAAGAACATCTTGGCCGACAATCATTACTGGTTGGTAACACTGTTAGACCCACGCTACAAGGAGAACTTTTTGTCTCTTATTCCCGTGTAGGAGAGGTCAACCAAAATGCAGCAGTTCCGGAAGGCCATACTCACGGAAGTAGGCAAAGCATTCCCCTCACAAAACGCTAGCGGCATAGGTCAGGAATCAGTGGACAACCGAGGCGTACAGCCGAGAGAGGCACAAGTCCAATCCGCCAGAGGTAGGGGAACAGTCTTTAAGATGTGGGACAGTTTTCTCAGCCCCTCACGTACCACAGCCCCTGAGGTGCGGGGTAGTGCCACAAGAAATCCTAAGTTTGCCCAGATGCTGAAGGAGTACCTTGCAGATCGAACAACTGTACTCCGACATTCCTCTGTGCCTTACAATTATTGGGTATCCAAGCTGGACACGTGGCATGAATTGGCTCTCTACGCCTTGGAAGTCCTGGCCTGCCCTGCTGCTAGCGTTTTGTCAGAGCGTGTTTTTAGTGCCGCAGGTGGAATCATTACAGATAAACGCACCCGCCTGTCAACTGAAAATGCTGACAGGCTGACTCTGATCAAGATGAACAAGGGTTGGATTGGGCCAGACTTCACCACACCACCAGCAAATGAGAGCGGAATTTAAAGTTTGCCATGTACCTCCACTCACCCATGGGTACACACTTCTGGACTTTGGATAATCGCTGGACTGCTCCTCCTTCTCCTCATGCGCCACCATGATGATGACCGTTACAAATTGCAATACTTAGGCCTTTGTTTCAGGTATACCCCCAGTGGTAAATTTTTTCGCCCATTCTTTGCAGAATGGACATTACAACGACAGGAGACCCGCTCCTTTGCAATGGGAACAATGTTTTGAGGCCCTCATGCACGTCTCTACCCAGGGACAACATGGAGCCTCCCAATTTTTGGCTGCCCTGCCTAAGGGCTATACTATAATACACCCACTTCCTTAAAATGGACACTTAATGTTTTGAGGCCCTCATGCACGTCTCTACCCAGGGACAACGTGGAGCCTCCCAATTTTTGGCTGCCCTGCCTAAGGGCTATACTATAATACACCCACTTCCTTAAAATGGACACTTAATGTTTTGAGGCCCTCATGCACGTCTCTACCCAGGGACAACGTGGAGCCTCCCAATTTTTGGCTGCCCTGCCTAAGGGCTATACTATAATACACCCACTTCCTTAAAATGGACACTTAATGTTTTGAGGCCCTCATGCACGTCTCTACCCAGGGACAACGTGGAGCCTCCCAATTTTTGGCTGCCCTGCCTAAGGGCTATACTATAATACACCCACTTCCTTAAAATGGACACTTAATGTTTTGAGGCCCTCATGCACGTCTCTACCCAGGGACAACGTGGAGCCTCCCAATTTTTGGCTGCCCTGCCTAAGGGCTATACTATAATACACCCACTTCCTTAAAATGGACACTTAATGTTTTGAGGCCCTCATGCACGTCTCTACCCAGGGACAATGTGGAGCCTCCCAATTTTTGGCTGCCCTGGCAAAGGGCTATACTGAAATAGACCCACTTCCTTACAATGGGCACTTCAGGTTTACAGGCCATCATGCACGTCTCTATCCAGGGACAATGTGGAGCCTCCCAATTTTTGGCTGCCCTGGCAAAGGGCTATACTGAAATAGACCCACTTCCTTACAATGGGCACTTCAGGTTTACAGGCCATCATGCACGTCTCTATCCAGGGACAATGTGGAGCCTCCCAATTTTTGGCTGCCCTGGCAAAGGGCTATACTGAAATAGACCCACTTCCTTACAATGGGCACTTCAGGTTTACAGGCCATCATGCACGTCTCTATCCAGGGACAATGTGGAGCCTCCCAATTTTTGGCTGCCCTGGCAAAGGGCTATACTGAAATAGACCCACTTCCTTACAATGGGCACTTCAGGTTTACAGGCCATCATGCACGTCTCTATCCAGGGACAATGTGGAGCCTCCCAATTTTTGGCTGCCCTGGCAAAGGGCTATACTGAAATAGACCCACTTCCTTACAATGGGCACTTCAGGTTTACAGGCCATCATGCACGTCTCTATCCAGGGACAATGTGGAGCCTCCCAATTTTTGGCTGCCCTGGCAAAGGGCTATACTGAAATAGACCCACTTCCTTACAATGGGCACTTCAGGTTTACAGGCCATCATGCACGTCTCTATCCAGGGACAATGTGGAGCCTCCCAATTTTTGGCTGCCCTGGCAAAGGGCTATACTGAAATAGACCCACTTCCTTACAATGGGCACTTCAGGTTTACAGGCCCTCATGCACGTCTGTATGCAGGGGCATTGGTGAACCTCACAATTTTGGACTGCCCTGGCAAAGGAAAATACTACAAAGACTCACTTCCTCAAAATGGGCACATTAGACTCAAGAGGCCTTCATGTACGTCTCTTCTCAGGGACATCGGAGTGCCACACAATGTTTTCACGTAAAATTTTTCATGTATTAATCTCAAAAAGTAACATACACCAGCTCTATCTCACTATTGGGTATGTGCCCTTAACATTTCTGCCATGAAAAATCATTTTGGGGTCATTTTGGAAGGTTTTCTGGTGAGTCCGTAAAAATGGCGTGAAACGCGGACAAAATTGTTCACAGCTGTGACTTTTGAGTGATAAATGCTTCAAGGGGTCTTCCCCATGCTGTTGCCATGTCATTTGAGCACTCTTCTGAGACTTTTGTGACATTTTTAGGGTTTCTCCATGCTGCCGGGGGGTCATTTCACAAAAATACTCGGGTCTCCCATAGGATAACATTGGGCTCGTTGCTCGGGCCAAGTACACGAGTATCTTGGGAGGCTCGGCCCGAGCTTCGAGCACCCGAGCTTTTTAGTACTCGCTCATCACTAATTGCCAGCCAAGGTAAAGCCAGGCAGATGGAGGTGGCAGCCTGTAGCCGTCCTCTTTATTTGCGCTGAGAATCAAAAATATCATGGAGCGTTACGTCTCTTTAATTATTTATTTATTTTTATACTACTATTTGAGTGAGGGATGCAACAGCCAATCACAGACGTTGTCACACAGAATGGGTGTCTGTGATTGGCTGTTGGAGTAACCTGGAATCTGCCCATACATTCTAAATACTAGAATGCATGGACTGGTTTCAGGTTACGCCAGCATCCAATAAAAGACGCCCACTCTGTGACAGCATCTGTGATTGTCTGTTATTTTAACAGTAGAGATGAGCGAACCGGCCATGGTTCGGCTCGAGCTCGGTTCGCCGAACTGAGGTCTGGTTCGAGTTCGGTTCGGCGAACCACTTGAACCCATAGGAAACAATGGGAGGCAATCACAAACACATAAAAACGCATTATAAATGTACACATACAGTTAATAAACATTGCCATAACACTTACCTGTCCCCGGGATGCGTCCTGCTCTCTGTCTCCTGCCGCTATTCCTCCCGATAATCGCTGCGTCCTCCTGTTAACCAGCAGTGATGCAGGACCTACGTGACGTCATCAAAATAGCATGTGACCAGTCACGTGTCTGTTATCTCATTGGCTACAGACTGGTCACATGACTATGACACCGACATGCTAGGACCTGTCATTGCATCTCTCTGTTACGCTCCAGCGATCCCACCAGCAACCTGACCTGGCAGGGATCGCTGGAGCATCTCTACACGGGTTGCTGGTGAGCTGTCAGTCAGATCTCATTAAACTATATGAAAAAGAAGGGGGGTATCGTGTAACTAATCATATAACCCTTTTAAAATTTAAATTTTATTGATACTTATTAAAATCCACAACCTTTGTGCAAAATAATTATAAAGAAATAAAGAGGGAAGAAGGTAAGATGCTTACCCTTTACAATAGCCCTCCCTCCTGTCCACTACCTACCGCGGGGGTCGGCACCCTGATAACTACGAAAATGGCGCCCCCACTCCGCGGTGGCTGACCCTGTGATATCCCTATACAAGCCCTCAAATAGGTGGTAAAAAACAGATAAAGTCAAGGGTCATACACAGGGTACACTCATGCTTCAGTGGACAGAAAGATAGGGACAGCCACACATGAACACCAAGTTCAGACCACCTCCAATGTCATTGGTGATCCTGGGGTAATGATACAGACCATAGATATCAAATACACTAGATGTACAATCCTATATGACCCCAAGAGACAGTGTCAATGGCAAGTACATACATCAAATGACCAAAATTACCCCTTAGCATGCACAATAAGGAGCATAGATGTGCTCAGTACATTAGAGTGTACAGATTTATGCACACACCCTGGCCTACGACGCTGACTAATGCAGACGGCCGGTTTGCTCACATAAAAAATATCTCAGCGCATGCCCAAGAACAACCAGTTGACAGTGTCAATGGCAATTACATACATTAAATGGCCAAAATTACCCCTTGGTATGCAAAATAAGGAGCATAAATATGCTCAGTTCATTAGAGTGTACAGATTTATGAACTCACCCTGGCCTATGATACTGACTGATACAGACGGCCGGTTTGCTCATATACAGAATATATCAGCGCATACCCAAGAACAACCAAACATGATAATTGAGGTTAGTCAAATATATCAAACACTTAACGTGTGCAGAGGGTTCATGTGTGAGTCCCAAAATTGTCCCGGTTCTGCCTCAACGCGTTTCCCCGGACACGGATCATCAGGAGGCTTGATACAAGGCTTGCCAACTGGTTTCAGGACAGCATAATGTCAGGATAAGGGGGCAGTCAGATCTCACCAGCAACCAGTGACCAGCCCCCAGCCCCTAGCCAGCAGCGACGCGTGGAAGCGATGCTGCGCTTGGTAACTAAGGTAAATATCGGGTAACCAACCTGATATTTACCTTGGTTACCAGCACACACAAAAACTCCTAAAATCGATTTTTATTATATCATAATGTTAAAAATGCTCCAAAAAAGAGCGCAATAACTCTTATATAATTAAGTAAACTGGTCAAGTGTGGTGGAAGGAAGGACAAAAAGAGGTGTGAGCCAACGTGATGGGGGGAGCTCTAATTTACTCAACACTCAAGATAGAGCTATAGGTAGCATAACTTCAAAGATATAGTTTTATAGATTGAATGCCCTGTTATTCTAGGGGGGTGTAAAGAGGGGGATAGTCTAACTCTCCCTTTTATCTACCTACCAGCGGAGGTGCACCATAAGTTATTGGGTACCCCCCGCTCCTCGTCGGCTTTCCCTATTCTGTCCCTTTGACCCGCAAGTCGCAGGAACAACCACCACCAAGAATAAAAGGTGCACAATAGTCAGAAGGTCATTATCAAATTGGTTACCTGGATTGGCAACCCTGATACAGCTTATCCTTTATGATAAAAGGAGAAAAGAAGATGATGCTTATTGATGTATTAGCATCAAACTTGGAAATCCATAAACAATATTTGCTAAAGTTTGGTCACCATAGATATGATAGCCAGACTATAGCTGTACATATAGATATTCCTGTACAGCTATATAGGTGCAAATAGGTAATGATATACCGATGATATTGATAATAGCATGTAATCCCAACAGGGAACGTATCTGTTAGGGTCACTGATAACAAATCCCAGTCCCGACGCGTTTCCCTCCTATTTATGTCTTTAGGGGTTCATCAGGCGAAGAAAGAAGGATTTCATCATATCCAAATCATCAGTTTCATAAACTTTCTTTCTTAGTTGATTTGGCTTTCCTCGTGATATCAGGCCGACATCAGTAGCCTTTAGTAGTGGGCAAAACGTCTGGCATGCATTACCCGCTAGTGCTCCAGGCTGGGCTGTATTTGCCATTAGGCACTTGAGGGCACGTGCCTGGGGCGGCGCCTTCCAGGGGGGCGGCGCCCAAACCAAAATTTAAAAAAAAAATAATTTTTTTTTTTAAATCTTCCTCCCTCCTCCAAACTCTTTATTAAATCCGGCGCCTTTTTGGAGGAGGGAGGGGGCGCCACAGTCATTTATAGTCGCATCTATAACACGCGACTATAAATGAAACTGTGAGCGTGCCGGCACTTCCGGGGTCAGAGGAGCTGTAAATCATCTCCCCGCCCCGGCGTGCTGCCGTGCGCTCACTGTGCAGAGGTCACAGGAGCGTGAGGCAGCGCCGCGCAGAGGAGGACGGGAAATGGAGCCGCCGCCGAGGAAGATGAGATGATGATCCTGCCACCGCCACCGCGGAGAACGGGAGGTGCAGCCGCCGGAGATGCCACCTGGAGCAGGTAAGCGCTTTACAGCCGAAGACAGCGCCGAACAAGCAACCCGGGTGGGGGAGGGGGGATGCTGGAGGATGTGGGGGCGCAACATGGAGGATGGGGGGATGGAACATGATATGGGGGCGCAACATGGAGGATGGGGGGGATGGAACATATGGGGGCGCAACATGGAGGATGGGGGGATGGAACATGATATGGGGCGCAACATGGAGGATGGGGGGATGGAACATGATATGGGGGCGCAACATGGAGGATGGGGGATGGAACATGATATGGGGGCGCAACATGGAGGATGGGGGGATGGAACATGATATGGGGGCGCAACATGGAGGATGGGGGATGGAACATGATATGGGGGCGCAACATGGAGGATGGGGGGATGGAACATGATATGGGGGCGCAACATGGAGGATGGGGGGATGGAACATGATATAAGGGCGCAACATGGAGGATGGGGGGATGGAACATGATATGGGGGCGCAACATGGAGAATGGGGGGATGGAACATGATATGGGGGTGCAACATGGAGGATGGGGGGATGGAACATGATATGGGGGCGCAACATGGAGGATGGGGGATGGAACATGATATGGGGGCGCAACATGGAGGATGGGGGGATGGAACATGATATGGGGGCGCAACATGGAGGATGGGGGGATGGAACATGATATGGGGGCACAACATGGAGGATGGGGGGATGGAACATGATATGGGGGCGCAACATGGAGGATGGGGGGATGCAGCATGATGTGGGGGTGCAACATGGAGGATGGGGGGGATGCAGCATGATGTGGGGGCGCAACATGGAGGATGGGGACATGCAGCATGATGTGGGGGTGCAACATGGAGGATGGGGGGATGCAGCATGATGTGGGGATGCAACATGGAAAATGGGGGGGATGCAGCATGATGTGGGGGCGCAACATGGAGGCTGGGGGGGATGCCGCATGATGTGGGGGCGCAACATGGAGGATGTGGGGGCGCAACATGGAGGATGGGGGGGATGCAGCATTATGTGGGGGCGCAACATGGAGGATGGGGGGATGCAGCATGATGTGGGGGCGCAACATGGAGGATGGGGGGGATGAAGCATGATGTGGGGGCGCAACATGGAGGATGGGGGGGATGAAGCATGATGTGGGGGCGCAACATGGAGGATGGGGGGGATGAAGCATGATGTGGGGGCGCAACATGGAGAATGGGGGGGATGAAGCATGATGTGGGGGCGCAACATGGAGGATGGGGGGGATGAAGCATGATGTGGGGCCGCAACATGGAGGATGGGGGGATGAAGCATGATGTGGGGGCGCAACATGGAGGATGGGGGGATGAAGCATGATGTGGGGGCGCAACATGGAGGATGGGGGGGATGAAGCATGATGTGGGGGCGCAACATGGAGAATGGGGGGGATGAAGCATGATGTGGGGGTGCAACATGGAGGATGGGGGGGATGAAGCATGATGTGGGGGCGCAACATGGAGGATGGGGGGGCGCAGCATGGGGGATAGAGCAGAATGGGAAAATGGGGGGGTGAGGGAAAATGAGGGAGGGTGGTGGACAGTATAGCGAATGGGAGTTACAGTATGGAGAATGAGAGGCATGGTATAGTGAATGGGGTAGCACGGGGGGAGGCATGGTATGGTGAATGGGGTAGCACGGGGGGAGGCATGGTATGGTGAATGGGGTAGCACGGGGGGAGGCATGGTATGGTGAATGGGGTAGCATGGGGGGAGGCATGGTATGGAGAATGGGGTAGCACGGGGGGAGGCATGGTATGGTGAATGGGGTAGCATGGGGTAGGCATGGTATGGAGAATGGGAAAGCATGGGGGGTACTCTGTATGGAAGGGGAACCATGGTGGGCTTGGTATGGAGGGGGCTTGATATGGAGAAGGGGCAGCATGGGGAGCGCTCAGTTAGGAGCCTGGAAGGGCTGGGTATACAGAATGCGAAGCATAAGGCTCATTATAGAGTGGGGACATCATGAGGGGGACAGTGAAGTGGGGGCTGCATGGAGAGGTGGGGACAGTGGAGGTCATAGTTCAAAAGTGAGGAAGGTCTTGAGGGTATAATTCAGTGGGGAGGACAGTGGGGGTTTTCATTTGAGGGGGCAGTGTAGTGGAAATGTTATAGGAGAGAATGTGGAGGCTGTATACTGTAAGTGAGACGGTGTGAGGTCATTCTTTGTGCTGTGAGCTCAGTGATGGGCAGTTATTTATTCTTGGGCACAGCCTTGGGCTTACTTAGGGTGGTTACTCTTTAGTGAGAATTATGAGTCTGTCACCAGGTTTTTGCCACCTAATGTGAGAGCAGCATAATGTAGGGGCAGAGATCCTGATTCCAGTGTTTTCACTTACTGGGCTGCTTAGTGTAGTTTTGATAACATCACTGTTTAATCAGCAGTAGTTATCATTACAGGACTACTTGGTGTGCCGCAGGTAGTCCAGTATATTCATGAGCTCTGTATAACTGCGAGATCTGCAGCAGAGAAAATGACAGCAAACAGCTCAGTAAGTGACACATCGCTGGAATCAGGGGCTCTGTCTCTACATTATGCTGCTCTCAGATGGGGGAGCAAAACCTGGTGACAGATTCCCTATACGGGCACCATTGCAGTATGTGCTGCAGCAGACCAAATAAGAGGGGAGTCTTGGGAGACGCAGGACAATGTGTTGCTAAGAGCGATGACATTTTACTTTTACTCCCAAAATGCCAATTAATCTGCAGACACATTTATACAGGGGACGTCGCTCTGGCATGTACAGTTTTTTAACTTAATATTTTATTATATATATGCAGACTGTTCTGTCACCCCTGGTGCGGCCGATGTCTTGGTGCAGATGTGCACCCTCCTATTTGCATATTAAAGACAGTCCCTCGTCCTTAGGTGAGTCAGTGCTGTCTAAAATCACTTAGCATTTCTGCACATGTCCTGACACTGGAGGAGCAGAGTAGCACTCCAAGTGTCAGTGTGGGTGCGCACGCAATGTGACTGCAGTGTCCGCGTGGGTGCGCACGCAATGTGACTGCAGTGTCCGCGTGGGTCCGCATGCAGTGTGACTGCAGTGTCCGCGTGGGTGCGCCTGCAGTGTGACTGCAGTGTCCGCGTGGGTGCGCCTGCAATGTGACTGCAGTGTCCGCGTGGGTGCGCCTGCAATGTGACTGCAGTGTCCGCGTGGGTGCGCCTGCAATGTGACTGCAGTGTCCGCGTGGGTGCGCCTGCAATGTGACTGCAGTGTCCGCGTGGGTGCGCCTGCAATGTGACTGCAGTGTCCGCGTGGGTGCGCCTGCAATGTGACTGCAGTGTCTGCGTGGGTGTGCCTGCAATGTGACTGCAGTGTCTGCGTGGGTGCGCATGCAATGTGACTGCAGTGTCCGCGTGGGTGCGCATCCAATGTGACTGCAGTGTCCGCGTGTGTCCGCATGCAATGTGACTGCAGTGTCTGCGTGGGTGTGCATGCAATGTGACTGCAGTGTCCGCATGCAATGTGACTGCAGTGTCCGCATGCAATGTGACTGCAGTGTCTGCATGCAATGTGACTGCAGTGTCCAAATGCAATGTGACTGCAGTGTCCGCATGCAATGTGACTGCAGTGTCCGCATGCAATGTGACTGCAGTGTCCGCATGCAGTGTGACTGCAGTGTCCGCATGGGTGCGCCTGCAGTGTGACTGCAGTGGGTGCGTCTGCAATGTGACTGCAGTGTCCGCGTGGGTGCGCCTGCAATGTGACTGCAGTGTCCGCGTGGGTGCGCCTGCAATGTGACTGCAGTGTCCGCCTGGGTGCGCCTGCAATGTGACTGCAGTGTCCGCGTGGGTGCGCCTGCAATGTGACTGCAGTGTCTGCGTGGGTGCGCCTGCAATGTGACTGCAGTGTCCGCGTGGGTGCGCATGCAATGTGACTGCAGTGTCCGCGTGGGTGCGCATCCAATGTGACTGCAGTGTCCGCGTGTGTCCGCATGCAATGTGACTGCAGTGTCTGCATGGGTGTGCATGCAATGTGACTGCAGTGTCCGCATGCAATGTGACTGCAGTGTCCGCATGCAATGTGACTGCAGTGTCCGCATGCAATGTGACTGCAGTGTCCGCATGCAATGTGACTGCAGTGTCCGCATGCAATGTGACTGCAGTGTCCGCATGCAGTGTGACTGCAGTGTCCGCGTGGGTGCGCCTGCAGTGTGACTGCAGTGGGTGCGTCTGCAATGTGACTGCAGTGTCCGCGTGGGTGCGCCTGCAATGTGACTGCAGTGTCCGCGTGGGTGCGCCTGCAATGTGACTGCAGTGTCCGCGTGGGTGCGCCTGCAATGTGACTGCAGTGTCCGCGTGGGTGCGCCTGCAATGTGACTGCAGTGTCCGCGTGGGTGTGCCTGCAATGTGACTGCAGTGTCCGCGTGGGTACGCATGCAATGTGACTGCAGTGTCCGCGTGGGTGCGCATCCAATGTGACTGCAGTGTCCGAGTGTGTCCGCATGCAATGTGACTGCAGTGTCTGCGTGGGTGTGCATGCAATGTGACTGCAGTGTCCGCATGCAATGTGACTGCAGTGTCCGCATGCAATGTGACTGCAGTGTCCGCATGCAATGTGACTGCAGTGTCCGCATGCAATGTGACTGCAGTGTCCGCATGCAATGTGACTGCAGTGTCCGCATGCAATGTGACTGCAGTGTCCGCATGCAGTGTGACTGCAGTGTCCGCGTGGGTGCGCCTGCAGTGTGACTGCAGTGTCCGCGTGGGTGCGCCTGCAGTGTGACTGCAGTGGGTGCGCCTGCAGTGTGACTGCAGTGTCCGCGTGTGTGCGCATGCAATGTGACTGCAGGCACGTTCTGACACCTGGTTGCTGCCTGTATTTGACTGCTGATTCAATGAGGAAGGTTGTTGAAGTGAGCAGACAGCACATCACAGTGCCGTGTCCCCCTCCTCACTGTGCTCCTCCTGTGTTGTGTGCACACCCGCACTGACGCTTGGAGTATGCCGCTGTGCTCCTCCTGTGTTGTGTGCACACCCGCACTGACGCTTGGAGTGTGCCGCAGTGTTGGGTGCGGTGCAGCAGGAGATCTGGTGTTACGGTGCTCACTCTCACCAATGGATCACTATTAATCAAGACACAGGCCTGGCTAGTATATTCCTATATTAGGTGGTATCGTGCACCCAGGCTTAGGCCGCGCAGAAATGTCCTCATTTTCATATCAAATGTGGCTTTTTCAGTGAATATTAAACTGAACCTATTACACCCTTTTTCAATTTTAAACTGCCCCCAATGTCTTGTTAGTGACGCAACGTAAGTGATGCACATTTTCTGACTAACAAGACAATGGAGCAGTTTAATATTAAAGGTTGTGACCAGTTCATTTTAAGCTGAACTCTATATGGGTGGGTTTATTTCTCCACAGATCATGTCCCCCATATAAATATTTCTGCAGTCTAGGTGTCATTTTGGGGTGACCGATTCCCTTTCAGTCAGCTTAAAAATCATCTCACCTGACGAATGAAAGTTTTTTGCTCGTGCATCGGGTGATGGACGCTGTTTAGATAAATCCGTTTCCCATCTTTGGCTGCAGTGTGAATGCTGCTTTAAAGGGGTTTTCTCACATTGGGAACTTGCCCCCTATCCTTGGGATGGGGAATAACTTTCCAATCGCTGGGGGTCCGACTACCGTGGCCCCGAGTGTTTCCCAGAACCAGAACATGCAGACAGAATGGATTCCGGGAGTAAAATTTCATAGTCCTGTCTCCTGAGCTGTGAACTTAAGAGGTCTTTTGAGCAATTGGTGGGGGTCTCAAGTCCCACCCCATGATGCCCCTTCTCCCTACTGAGCCCACCTCTGCTCTACTAATCTCCTCAGAATTAATGGACCTAAACCTATAAGATCTCGTCCAAAAGTTAAGTCTACTGCCTGGGACTAATCAGTATTGTGGTTCTTATATGGTCCACAGTCTAATGATGGCTAGTAACAACTACCAGCATCTCCTTACCATTGTTAAGGACATACTGAGAGTTGTACGTTAATGCAATACATAGATGTATATGGGTCTAACCTGACACTGCACTTGATTGCTGTGTGAAGTTGGCAATGTATTCATGTACTGATGGTGGTTTTGGTGATGTATTGTCTTCAGGGTGGGTTTGGTGATGTATTATTGTATTTAGGGTGGTTTTGGTGATATTACTGTATTGACAGTAGTTCTGTTGATGTATTACTCTACTAACTGTGGTTTTGGTTACGTATTCTTGTATTTAGGGTGGTTTTAGTTATGTATTACTGTACTGATGGTGGTTCTGGTGATAGTCATGTGGCTGTTGTAATCTTTACCTTATCAGTCTTGATCCTAAAACATAGGGTCAGTGTGCTGGACTAAAAATACAGCTATCTGCATGTCTGTCAGCCGAATAAGTAATAGACTAAAGCACCCATACACTATAGTCTGATTTTTAGGCCGGCAGCTATCTTGCTCGGCTCTCCCATATACAGGAGCACTCATTCTGCCAAGTGTTTCTGTGTTCTTTATTAGAGCCGCTGCTGGACATCTCCGACAGCAGCTTATCATTTAGAGGATAATAGGATCTACACTCCGTAATTGGACATGCTGGATCCTTATTCCCCTGACAATCAGAATTGAGAGCCCCTGTTCACATTGGGCTATCAGCAGAACCTGTCGATATTGGCGGGTTTAGACAACTTTAGCTTAATGTGTATGGAGGTCTTAACTACTATCTGAACGCTATGGGCTCTATCAGGGCATGTGCACACGTCTTGTAGATGTCTGTTAACCCCTGGAATTATTCAGACAGAAAACACTTCAGGACAGTCATCATTTTATCCTGAAGCAAATATTTTTTTTTTTTTTTGCTGTGGCTTTTTGGTTGTTTTTTCCAACATCTTTTAGCTACTGGATTTTACTTATTTTTTAAATGAACTAGTAAGCGGCATCCAAGCAGCAGGCGCCATATAATGGCCGGTCACTGTCAGCCGCTTCATGTCTGAGGAAAGCTGACGCGCTTAAAAAAACTCCAAAGACTGAACATATGAACAGCAAGTCGTTTTACACTGCAGTGTATGAGTTCATTTCTTTAATATTTAGAGTTTGGGTTTTTTGGGCAGGTTATAGGGCGGATCTGTCTGGAAAAAAAAAAAAAAAGCTGTGTGCACATACCCATAATCTCACTGATCAGAAGGGGGCGCCACCACTGACAGTGCCTAGGGCAGCAAAAACCCCAAATACGGCCCTGGCTCCAGGTATAATGACCCCAAACACACCGGGCAGAGGGGTCATTATACCTGGAGCACTAGCGGGTAATGCATGCCAGACGTTTTGCCCACTACTAAAGGCTACTGATGTCGGCCTGATATCACGAGGAAAGCCAAATCAACTAAGAAAGAAAGTTTATGAAACTGATGATTTGGATATGATGAAATCCTTCTTTCTTCCCCTGATGAACCCCTAAAGACATAAATAGGGAGGAAACGCGTCGGGACTGGGATTTGTTATCAGTGACCCTAACAGATACGTTCCCTGTTGGGATTACATGCTATTATCAATATCATCGGTATATCATTACCTATTTGCACCTATATAGCTGTACAGGAATATCTATATGTACAGCTATAGTCTGGCTATCATATCTATGGTGACCAATCTTTAGCAAATATTGTTTATGGATTTCCAAGTTTGATGCTAATACATCAATAAGCATCATCTTCTTTTCTCCTTTTATCATAAAGGATAAGCTGTATCAGGGTTGCCAATCCAGGTAACCAATTTGATAATGACCTTCTGACTATTGTGCACCTTTTATTCTTGGTGGTGGTTGTTCCTGCGACTTGCGGGTCAAAGGGACAGAATAGGGAAAGCCGACGAGGAGCGGGGGGTACCCAATAACTTATGGTGCACCTCCGCTGGTAGGTAGATAAAAGGGAGGGATAGACTATCCCCCTCTTTACACCCCCTAGAATAACAGGGCATTCAATCTATAAAACTATATCTTTGAAGTTATGCTACCTATAGCTCTATCTTGAGTGTTGAGTAAATTAGAGCTCCCCCCATCACGTTGGCTCACACCTCTTTTTGTCCTTCCTTCCACCACACTTAACCAGTTTACTTAATTATATAAGAGTTATTGCGCTCTTTTTTGGAGCATTTTTAACATTATGATATAATAAAAATCGATTTTAGGAGTTTTTGTTTTGGTTTTTTGCACTAGTACTCCTAGTTCTTCACTTGTTTTGGTTTCTAATTACCAGCACACACCGCTTAGCGCTGGCTCCCTGCACTCCTAGCCACAGTACACATCGGGTTAATTTTACCCGATGTGTAGTCCGACTATGTGTGCAGGCAGCAGGAGCCAGCACTGACAACGTGACAGCGGTGGACGCTGGTAACGAAGGTAAAACATTGGGTAACCAACGAAAGGGCTTCTTGGTTACCCGATGTTTACCGTAGTTACCAGCGTCTGCAGAAGCCGGCTCCTGACCGGCTGACACAGCCGGTCAATAATGAAGATCACCGTTGCCATACAAAACGCGCTTAGTAGCGGTGACGGGGACGTCCCGCTACCAGCACGCAGCGCCACCGGAATCACGTGATTGGAGCACCATTGCTATGGCAACCCGTGCCACCGCTTAGAGTCGGGAGCCTGTGGTCACTCTCACAGAGTGATTTCTGCACGGAGCACAGAGTCTTCCCCCTTGCAGCTGTGCTGTCTGATGGAGCAGACAGAGCTGCATGTGTTGAAGGAGAAAGAAGACAGAAGACCATGGATCGTGGAGGGGTGACAGGGGGTAATAAAGATGGAGTCTCTAATGTGTCTGTGTATTTATTTCTATCAAAGTATGTTTTCTCTGTGTGGTGTTTTTTTTTTAACCCTTTATTTGAGATTCTTAATGGCTGGGTCAAACGTGCCTGACATTAAGAATCTCTGGCTTAATACTAGCTAGTAAAACATAGCTAATATTCACTCATGATTACCCAACAAGCGGCTGTGGACTGCAATTCGCAGCAGAGGGGCCCAGAAACCTCGGGCTGCGGATCCAATCCCCAGCTGCCTAGTTGTACCCGGCTGGACACAAAAATGGGGCGAAGCCCACGTCTGTTTTTTTTTTAATTATTTCATAAAATTCATGAAATAGTTAAAAAAAGGGCTTCCCTATATTTGTAGTTCCCAGCTGGGTACAAATAGGCAGCTGGGGGTTGGGGGCAGCCGTACCTGGCTAGCATACAAAAATATGGCGAAGCCCATGTCATTTTTTTTTTAGTTTTTTGGCAAAAAAAAATACTTCCCTGAATTTTCCATTCCCAGTGAAGGTAACACCAAGCAGTAGGGGTTAGCAGCCAGTAGCTGCTTGGATTACCCTCAGCTAGCAATACAAAAAATGCAGTGGGAGCCCATATATATTTTTTTTAATTAGTTATTTAAATAACTAAAAAAAAAGGGCTTCCCTGTATTTTGATTGCCTGACATGACAGTGCTGTAAAAACAAATAATTAAAAAAATGACATAGCACTCCGTGATATTTTTCATTCTCAGTGCAGATAAAGCAGACAGCTACAGGTTGCCACCCCCATCTGCCTGGCGTTACCTTGGCTGGCAATCAAAATACAGGGAAGCCCATTAATATTTTTTATTTAAAAAAATAGTTTAAAAAAAAATGACATGGGGTCTCCCCTTTTTTGATAGCCAGCTAGGGTAAAGCAGAAGGCTGTAGGCTGAAAAGCACAGCTAGCAGCTTTACCGTGGTTAGGGATCCAATGTGTGGTTCACCCCAGGTTCTTTTTTATAATTATTTTATAAATAATAATAATTACAAAAAAAGGTAGGGTCCCCCCCAAATTGGATCACCAGCCAAGATAAAGTGGACAGCTGTGGTCTAGTATTCTCATGGTGGGAAGGTCCATGGTTATTGGCCCTTCATAGCCTAAAAATAGCAGGCCGCAGGCGCCCCAGAATTGGCGCCTTTACTAGATGCGCCAATCCTGGCGCTTCACCCCAGCTCATCCTGTGCCCTGGTGCAGTGGCAAATGGGGTAAAAAATGGGGTTGATACTAGCTGTAAAGTCACCTGACATCAAGCTCAGCAGTTTGTGATGTCATGGGGTCTATCTGATACCCGACATCAGAAACTGTCAGTACTAACAAAACAAATAGACGAAAAAAAATGTATTTGAAAAAACACTCCCCAAAACATTCCCTCTTTCACCAAATTATTGTAAGGAAAAAAAATAAAGGGGTCCCACGATGACTCTGGACCGTCTAGAATATGGGGGGACATGCTCAGGGAACGTATCCCCAATTTTCTAGGAGTGCAGACCCTCCATGTGAGGAGTGTGGGTGCAATGAATCTTCACCCACTCTCCCCGGGTCCACAGCACCAGAGTCCATGTCGTAACTGTTGCTACCGAAGCTGCAATGCCCTGCTCATGAGGTAAGGGCATGCCTAATCAAGAGAACAATTCTATATATCCAAATATTGGTATTTGCTGATATTATTGCTATTTCACCTACTATATATTGGGGATAGGATCTTGGAGATGGAATACCCCTTTAAGTCAAGTTATCCAGCTGAATGAATACTAAACAACAGAGCTCGCTGAAATAGCAAATCCCTCCATTTGTAAATGTAGTATAGATCTCCTAATCAATTATGTTCCTTACATCTTGAGTAGAGATGAGCGAACTGGTCCCGGTTCGGCTCGAGGCCGGTTCGCCGAACGGGGGTCCCGTTCGAGTTCGGTTCGTCGAACGTTCGACGAACCGAACTCGAACGTATAGGCTAGAATGGGAGGCAATCACAAACACATAAAAATGCATGATAAATGTACACAAACAGTTAATAAACATTGCCATAACACTTACCGGTCCTCGCGATCCCTTCTGCACTCTGTCTCCTGCCGCTATTCCATCCGATGATCGCTGAATCCTCCCGGTGACCTGCACTGCCAGCAGAGATGCAGGACCTATCGTGACGTCAAAATAGCCATGTGACCAGTCACGTGGCTATTATCTCATTGGCTACAGACTGGTCACATGACTATGACACGTCATGTAGGACCTGCGAGTGCATCTCTCCGGTACACGGTGCACATATGTGTATCGCCGTGTACCGGCGACATGCTCTAGCACACGGTCGACTCCCCGTTCCGTTAGGGACCGGCTGACACAGCCGGTCATTAACGGAGATCACCGTTGCCATAGCAACGCAGTTAGCGGTGACGTCACCGCTAACCGCGGCTCCGAGAGCACCGTTGCTATGGTAACGCGTCTGTCAGCGTTACCGCTAGCAGCCAGCACTGATCACTCACGGAGTGAAGGCTGCACGCTGCTTCCCGATTGTAGTGATGATTGTAGTGAGGATGGAGGTTCCCCAGCCCCAAGTGATGAGCTGGTGCACCTCATCCTCACTACAATCGTCACTACTACTACACTAGTGATGATTGGAGTGAGGATGGAGGTTCCCCAGCCCCAAGTGATGAGCTGGTGAATCTCATCCTCACTACAATCGTCACTACTACTACACTAGAAAGAAAGAAGACAGAAGAGCAGGATCGTGGAGGGCTGACAGGGGGTAATAAAGATGGAGTCTCTAATGTGTCTGTGTATTTATTTCTATTAAAGTATTTTTTCTCTGTGTGGTGTCTTTTTTTTAACCCTTTATTGGAGATTCTTAATGGCCGGGTCAAACGTGCCTGACATTAAGAATCTCTGGCTTAATACTGGCTGGTAAAACAAAGCCAGTATTAACTCATGATTACCCAACAAGCCACCCGGCTCCAGGGCTGTTGGAAGAGTTGGATACAGCGCCAGATGATGGCGCTTCTATGAGAGCGCCATTTTCTGGGACGGCTGCGGACTGAAATCCGCAGCAGAGGCGCCCACAAACCTCAGGCTAACCTGTGCTGCGGATTCCAATCCCCAGCTGCCTAGTTGTACGCGGCTGGACACAAAAATGGGGCGAAGCCCACGTCATTTGTTTTTTAACTATTTCATGAAATAAGTGAAATAATTAAAAAAAAACGGGCTTCCCTATATTTTTGGTTCCCAGCCGGGTACAAATAGGCAACTGGGGGTTGGAGGCAGCCCGTGGCTGCCAGCTGTACCTGGCTAGCATACAAAAATATGGCGAAGCCCACGTCATTTTTTTGGTGGGCAAAAAACTTCTGCATACAGTCCTGGATGGAGTATGCTGAGCCTTGTAGTTCTGCAGCTGCTGTCTGCTCTTCTCCATACAGACAGACAGCAGCTGCAGAACTACAAGGCTCAGCATACTCCATCCAGGACTGTATGCAGAAGTTTTTTGCCCCCTGAAAAAATTATGTGGGCTTCGCCATATTTTTGTATGCTAGCCAGGTACAGCAGGCAGGTACGGCTGCCCCCAACCCCCAGTTGCCTATTTGTACCCGGCTGGGAACCAAAAATAGAGGGAAGCCCTTTTTTTATTATTTCATGAATTTCATGAAATAATTAGAAAACAAATGACGTAGGCTTTGCCCCATTTTTGTGTCCAGCCAGGTACAACTAGGCAGCTGGGGATTGGAATCCGCACCACAGGTTGGCCTGAGCTTTCTGGGCCCCACTGCTGCGAATTGCAGTCTGCAGCCGCCTCAGAAAATGGCATTTTCATAGAAGCGCCATCTTCTGGCGCTGTATCCAACTCTTCCAGCACCTGCCTGCTATACCTGGCTAGCATACAAAAATATGGCGAAGCTCACGTCCTTTTTTTGTAGTTTTTTGGCAAAAAAAATAAAAAATGCTTCCCTGGATTTTACATTGCCAGTGAAGGTAACACCAAGCAGTGGGGGTTAGCAGCCAGTAGCTGCTTGGATTACCCTTAGCTAGCAATACAAAAAATGCAGCGGGAGCCCATATATATTTTTTTTAATTATTTATTTAAATAACTAAAAATAAAATGGGCTTCCCTGTATTTTGATTGCTGGACATCACAGTGCTGTAAAAATAAATCTTTAAAAAAATGACGTAGCGCTCCGCGGTATTTTTGATTCTCAGCGCAGATAAAGCAGACAGCTATGGGTTGCCACCCCCATCTGCCTGCCGTTACCTTGGTTGTCAATCAAAATACAGGGAAGCCCATTAATTTTTTCTATTTAAAAAATAGTTAAAAAAAAAAAATGACGTTGGGTCCCCCCATTTTTGATAGCCAGCTAGGGTAAAGCAGACGGCTGTAGCCTGAAAACCACAGCTGGCAGCTTTACCGTGGTTGGGGATCCAATGTGGAGGTCCCCTCAGGCTCTTTTTTATAATTATTTTATAAATATTAATAATTACACAATAAAAGTAGGGTCCCCCCCAAATTGGATCACCAGCCAAGGTAAAGCGGACAGCTGTGGTCTGGTATTCTCAGGGTGGGAAGGTCCATAGTTATTGGGCCTTCACAGCCTAAAAATAGCAGGCCGCAGGCTCCCCAGACGTGGCGCATCCACTAGATGCGCCAATCCTGGCGCTTCACCCCAGCTCATCCCGTGCCCTGGTGCAGTGGCAAACGGGGTAATAAATCGGGTTGATACTAGCTGTAAAGTCACCTGAGATCAAGCCCAGCAGTTTGTGATGTCATGGCGTCTATTAGATACCCAACATCATAAACTGTCAGTACTAACAAAAACAAAAAATCGACAAAAGAAATTTATTTGAAAAAACAGTCCCCAAAACATTTCCTCTTTCACCAATTTATTGTAAGAAAAAAAATAAAGGGGTCCCACGACGACTCTGGATCGTCTAGAATATGGGGGGGAGACACTCAGGGAACGTATCCCCCATTTTCTAGGAGTGCGGACCCTTCATGTGAGGAGTGTGGGTGCAATGAATCTGCACTCACTCTCCCTGGGTCCACAGCAGCAGAGTCCATGTCGTAATGGTTGCTACCAAAGCTGCAATGCCCTGCTCATGAGGTAAGGGCATGCCTAATCAGGAGAACTACTGTAGAGGAAGCTCTGCTCACTGGTATATAGGTGCTCAGAGGTAATAATAGATAAAATTAGTAAGTAACCTCGGCACTCTATATCTCCCAGACTAAGTCAGTAAGTCACAATGGATAGTAATGCAAAATCACTCTTTATTGGTCCGTATTAAGAAATTTTTGTTTTCATAAGCATATATGTTTTTGTCCAAAACAAGTTACAAATGACGTTTCGGCCTGAGCCTTCGTCAGATTGGACTTATCTGCATGTAATCATGAAAAATGACAATAATCAGTATCACATAAGAGTGAGAGAACAATAACATAAACTCGAACAATGTAGAGGTACAATTGGGATGCAGCAAAAAAATTGCAACACAGCAAGAAATGAAACACATGATATGTGGCGCCCCTGACCTGGTCAGGCACCACTGAGTACTGCACCCATGCTGGGGACAGTACAATACAGGTAATCCAGAAGGCTGACCGAGGTGTGACTACACAGGCGCATAGTGATCAGGTCTCACACATGTACCTATGAGAGGACCCCTGGGGATCCCAGGAGGGGGAAAAGCCTTCACCTTCACTGGAATAGTGGAGGGGGCCAAAAGCCTCCATCTCCTCTCAAGGGGTGTGGTAAGAGAGCCTGGTTGCTAGGTGGCGTAGGCAAGAACAGGAGAGGAGGAGCAGTGAGCCGGTTGAGTGCAGAGTCCAGGGAGCTCCGAGAGGAGCTGACCCCTACCCCTGGGGCTGTTGCAGTCTGACAGCGCCCGCGCAGTGGCTACCGACGGGGGAGAACGGTCACCTAGGAGTGCTACCCGAAATCCATCTTCAGCTAAAGAGAGAGCACAGAGTGGGAAGTAAGGAGACTGCTAGGGAGTACCAGGCCCAAACGGGCGACAGATCCCGGAGCGGGGATAGATCCACCTTTCCTTGCTAAACCTGCCGGTGTGGGGCCCTCAAAGCCCACACCACAACACCCAAAAGCCGCAGCCACGTAGCCACAGTTAGGGCCCATAGTTCACAGGAGGCAAGCAGCTGGAGTGATCTGGTCCAGGCAACAAGCAAACGGCAAACGAAGGGGAGAGAGGCTTCAGCAACTTCCCTGGGTGACTCCCATAGGGACTAAAAGTCGGGGTTACCCCAAACCACCAAGGGCTAAGGAAGGCGAGTTGGTAGTCACCATCAGAAGTCAGCCTGAAGGATACCTGGTTCCAGCCTGGTTCATCCCAGCTACGCCCGGGTTACTCACCCTGCCATCAACTGTGAGTAAAACCCCTGAAAGACATCCTGCTTGTGTGGAGTTATTCTGCGCCTTGTGGTTCTACACACCTACACAGGGCCCTGGGGCTTGCCTCACTCTCAGGAGGCTATCCCAACTGACTGCACACACCATCAGCCCCAGGCGACCCTCAACCTGCAGTGGCGGTCACCACTGACCGCAATTCTGAGAGTGGCGTCACGACAAATAGAAGATTTCCTACCCGTGACAGGATTCAGCAGAGTGGAGTCCCTGAAGGTAATGCACCGACACAGCGTTCTCGGGGCTTCACATCTGGCGTCACGAACAGGATAAGGACTAGACCTGTTCAGACAGGTGACCATGTGCCTGGGCGGTCCGCTTGAAAAATTGGAAGCGCCGCCATATTGCCACCATGAAAAGCGCGCTGAAAAACAACAGCAGCCCGCGCTGGGAGAAGTTACCGCCCACGAAGAGGTGTGGCTACCCAGAGATCCCCTGCAGAGTTCTGACCTCGCTTGTGAAGAGAGCGGAAGCGTCCAGAGACGGCGGAACGGAAAAGAAGCCAGCAGCTTGTTGTTAGAGAAAATGGCGTCTGAATGCAGAGACCCAGAGCCAGGCTCCGCTGCCTGGTGGTGTCGGGAGCTCGCCGAGTTCTGCGATCAACTGGAGGCCAGGGTCGGAAGGCTGATCAGAGAGGGACGTGCGGAGTTCCTGGGAATGACCGCGGCGGTTCAGGCCTACGAAGAGAGAGCCGCGCGCCGAGTGCCAGACCGGGCGGTGACGACTCAGACCCCGATGCTGCCACCGATGGGTGAGTCCAGTGATGCCCCTGCCAGCGCGAGTGCCCCGACCCCTGCTGCCACGTCCGCGGTCCCTGAAGAGGCGTCCGGCGCGGCGACGCTGAAGCAGGCCGCAGCCACGCCAGGTGCAGCCCGCCAAGCTCAGGCCGCCGCAGCGATGCCCTGCTCGGCCCACCAAGACCCGGTCCCTGCAGCGACGCCCAGTCCGGCCCGCAGAGAACCGGCTGCCACCGCGACCCTCATCCGCGCCGCAGGTGTGACGCTGACCCAGGCCGCCGCCATGCTAGGCCCGGCCCGCCGAGACCCTACCGCAGCCGCAACGCTCGTCCGCGCCGCAAGTGAGGTGCTGAACCAGGCCGCAGCCCCGTCAGGTGCGGCCCGCCAAGCCCAGATCGCTGCAGCGACGCCCAGCCCAGCCTGCAATGACCCCATCGCAGCTGCGACGCCGATCCAAGCTGCGCCAGAAACGCCCATCCAGGCCGCCGCCATGTTAGGCGCGGCCCGCCAAGACCAGGCCGCCGCCATATCGGGCGCGGCCCGCCAAGAAAAGACAGACGTACCATTGTTTACCCCGGCCTGCAAGGCCAGAGCAGACACCGCTCCCCAGTCTAAGGAAGTCCCTGCTAGGAAGTCCCTGGTAGGTGAGGACCCCGCATACTGGCAGCTGAAGGCTGACCTGGAGGCCAAGTTCCCACAGGAGATGGTGGACCGGTACATGCTCCCTCCGCATACCCCCAAGACGACTCCTGCAGCAACCATGCCGAAGAGATCCCCGCCTGGGCCGGCTGAGGAGCACCCATCCCCAGCACTGCCACCACCGGAGTGCTCAGAAGAACTAAGGGGGAGGGGAGGCCAGGAAGCTGAGGAGCTGACTCAGGAGCCACCAGCAGTGGATCCATGCCCAGAGCCGGAGATGTTGCCATATTCCCGCTGGGATGAGGAAGACCTAACACCGTCTGCTGAAGAAGATCTGCCCAAAAGCCTCACCTGGGAGCTTGTAAGCTGTACCTCGCAGAATCCAGCCCGCAAGACACGGCGCCGTAACAGAACCCAGTCTTTCCCTGCACCGCAGTCCCCAGAGCAGAGAGATGACATAACGGCCAGAGACCTAGAGGAGAAACGGTTCCTGAGAAGAGCCAAAGCCCAGGTCAGAGGACCCCTTTGTCGAGGAGTAGTCGAAGATTTTAGCCTAAAATCAGGATACGGCTTCATCGTAGCACCTGGTATGAAAGAAGGCATTTTTGTCAACAGAAGAGACGTTAGAGCTCATTTGCCCAGAGGACATCCTGGAAGAAACCTAAGGATGGGAGACACAGTGCAGTTTACCATGCATCAAGGCGAAAGAGGCTGGTATGCGCTAGATGTAACACCATGTCCTAAAGAAAAAGAAACAGACACGGAAGAAGAAAGAGATCGAGAAACCAACAGGTGCCACAGCCCTACAGGCCCAAGCCCTGGTGAGGAGGAATCCACATAAAGTACAGAAAGAAGCATAGAAGTTCCCAGTTTGACAAGTTTGAAGTTTTGCAACGTTTTCAAGTTTAAGCAATGTGCCCACATAAACTAATGTGAGAAATGAACCTTAAGGCTATGAACTGGCTATAGCCACAAACTCTCGCAGTGTAAATAGTTACACCAGAGGGCACCACCACCACCAGCGTCAGCCTGTTTAGGGGCTTGGCTCGTCTGCAACCAGGGAGCACGTCCGTATATAGGGCCTTGGCTTACCTGCAACCAGAGAGCATGCCTGTTTATGGGGTCTGGCTCTCCACCACAAAGAGGGTACCTGGTCAGCACCAACTGTGGAGGCCGCCTCTGGATCCTGCCAGAAGTGGCTGAAGGCGCGGCTTCACCAGGCCAGGTATGCCCTGAAGACCACCAGACCATGAAAGCCGCCTCTACATCCTGCCAGAAGTGGCTGAAGGCGCGGCCAACGTGAAAGGGTTTAGGGTGGGTTAACGGACTTGTGGGTGGAGGGTGGTGATGTATGGTACCTGGTGGTTTTAAATGTTTTACCATGTTTTTACTGTTTTATGCATTTTAAAATGTTGTCTTGCAGCCCGAGGACGTGCTGGTGATAACTAAGGGGGAATGTGGCGCCCCTGACCTGGTCAGGCACCACTGAGTACTGCACCCATGCTGGGGACAGTACAATACAGGTAATCCAGAAGGCTGACCGAGGTGTGACTACACAGGCGCATAGTGATCAGGTCTCACACATGTACCTATGAGAGGACCCCTGGGGATCCCAGGAGGGGGGAAAAGCCTTCACCTTCACTGGAATAGTGGAGGGGGCCAAAAGCCTCCATCTCCTCTCAAGGGGTGTGGTAAGAGAGCCTGGTTGCTAGGTGGCGTAGGCAAGAACAGGAGAGGAGGAGCAGTGAGCCGGTTGAGTGCAGAGTCCAGGGAGCTCCGAGAGGAGCTGACCCCTACCCCTGGGGCTGTTGCAGTCTGACAGCGCCCGCGCAGTGGCTACCGACGGGGGAGAACGGTCACCTAGGAGTGCTACCCGAAATCCATCTTCAGCTAAAGAGAGAGCACAGAGTGGGAAGTAAGGAGACTGCTAGGGAGTACCAGGCCCAAACGGGCGGCAGATCCCGGAGCGGGGATAGATCCACCTTTCCTTGCTAAACCTGCCGGTGTGGGGCCCTCAAAGCCCACACCACAACACCCAAAAGCCGCAGCCACGTAGCCACAGTTAGGGCCCATAGTTCACAGGAGGCAAGCAGCTGGAGTGATCTGGTCCAGGCAACAAGCAAATGGCAAACGAAGGGGAGAGAGGCTTCAGCAACTTCCCTGGGTGACTCCCATAGGGACTAAAAGTCGGGGTTACCCCAAACCACCAAGGGCTAAGGAAGGCGAGTTGGTAGTCACCATCAGAAGTCAGCCTGAAGGATACCTGGTTCCAGCCTGGTTCATCCCAGCTACGCCCGGGTTACTCACCCTGCCATCAACTGTGAGTAAAACCCCTGAAAGACATCCTGCTTGTGTGGAGTTATTCTGCGCCTTGTGGTTCTACACACCTACACAGGGCCCTGGGGCTTGCCTCACTCTCAGGAGGCTATCCCAACTGACTGCACACACCATCAGCCCCAGGCGACCCTCAACCTGCAGTGGCGGTCACCACTGACCGCAATTCTGAGAGTGGCGTCACGACAAATAGAAGATTTCCTACCCGTGACAGGATTCAGCAGAGTGGAGTCCCTGAAGGTAATGCACCGACACAGCGTTCTCGGGGCTTTACAGATACAAATGTCATAATACAGTACAAGGACAATATAGTAATGACAAATATGGGGTCAGAGTAGGCTTAGACAGCTCTGGTACGAAAGAGATGTCAATCATAAAGTAACATGTGCAGTAGGTGTAGAGCTACAGTATGCATGGCAGAGCTAATGGGTAGACCGACCATAGAAAAAGAACGGAGAAAAAGTGGAGAAAAAGTGGAGAAAAAGTGGAGAAAAAGTGGAGAATAAGTGGAGAATAAGTGGAGAAAAAGTGGAGAAAAAAGTGGAGAAAAAGTGGAGAAAAGGTGGAGAAAAAGTGGAGAAAAAGTGGAGAATAAGTGGAGAAAAAGTGGAGAAAAAAATGGAGAAAAAGTGGAGAAAAAGTGGAGAAAAAGTGGAGAATAAGTGGAGAAAAAGTGGAGAAAAAGTGGAGAATAAGTGGAGAAAAAGTGGAGAAAAAGTGGAGAAAAAGTGGAGAAAAGGTGGAGAAAAAGTGGAGAAAAAGTGGAGAATAAGTGGAGAAAAAGTGGAGAAAAAAATGGAGAAAAAGTGGAGAAAAAGTGGAGAAAAAGTGGAGAATAAGTGGAGAAAAAGTGGAGAAAAGGTGGAGAAAAAGTGGAGAAAAAAATTCTCCACTTTTTCTCCATTTATTCTCCACTTTTTGTCCACTGTTTCTCCACTTTTTCTCCACTTTTTCTCCATTTTTTTCTCCACTGTTTCTCCACCTTTTCTCCACTTTTTCTCCATTTTTTTCTCCACTTTTTCTCCACTTTTTCTCCATTTATTCTCCACTTTTTCTCCACTGTTTCTCCATTTTTTTCTCCACTTTTTCTCCACTGTTTCTCCATTTTTTCTCCACTTTTTCTCCACTTTTTCTCCACTTTTTCTCCACTGTTTCTCCACTGTTTCTCCATTTTTTCTCCATTTTTTTCTCCACTTTTTCTCCACTTTTTCTCCACTTTTTCTCCATTTTTTTCTCCACTTTTTCTCCATTTTTTTCTCCACTTTTTCTCCACTTTTTCTCCACTTTTTCTCAAGTGGAGAAAAAAGTGGAGAAAAAAGTGGAGCACCCTTTGGTGCCTTTCATGTGGCACTAAGGGGTGCTTAGCTTTGTATTTAGCCAAAAAAATGAAAAAAAAATGACGTAGGGTTCCCCCTAGTTTTGTAGCCAGCTAGGGTAAAGCAGACGGCTGCAGCCTGCAGACCACAGCTGGCAACCTCACCTTGGCTGGTAATCCAAAACTGAGGGCACCCCACGCTGTTATTTTAAATTAAATAAATAATTTTAAAAAAAAACACGTATGGGTCCCCCAAAATTGGATTACCAGCCAAGGTAAAGCAGACAGCTGGGGCCTGATATTCTCAGACTAGGGAGGTCCATGGTTATTGGACTCTCCCCAGCCTAAAAATAGCAGGCCGCAGCCGCCCCAGGAGTGGCGCATCCATTAGATGCGCCAATCCTGGTGCTTCGCCCCAGCTCATCCCGCGCCCTGGTGCGGTGGCAAACGGGGTAATATATGGGGTTAATACCAGATGTGTAATGTCACCTGGCATCAAGCCCTGGGGTTGGTGAGGTCAGGCGTCTATCAGATACCCGACATCACCAACCCAGTCAGTAATAAAAAAAAAATAGACGACAACCACATTTTTATTTGAAAAAACACTCCCCAAAACATTCCCTCTTTAACCAATTTATTAGAATGAAAAACAAATCCAGGTCTGGTGTAATCCAAGGGGTTGCCATGACGATCCACACTGTCCCAGTCAATGAAGAGCAGGATGTTCCCCATTGACTGGGAGAGCAGTGCAGTGACCTGAGCTAACATCAATGGGTCAGCCCAGGTCACTGCAGGGCATGACAAGTGCTGCTGTCAGCGAGGTACATTACCTGCGCTGATCTCCAGCACTGCCGACAGCCCCTGTCACTGAGGTCAATGACCGGCGCCTTCACATCAAGTATCGCGAGAGGTCCGTGACGTCTCGGGTCGGAAGCGAGAGGTGATGTGACAAGCAGCGGCCATGGAGGACAGTGACAGCGTTGAGGTCGGGATGGCGGGACTTCATCACCGCAGGTAAGCCGAGCGGGGTGTGTGTGTGTGTGTGTGTGTGTGTGTGTGTGTGTATATGTGTACATGCCGCGGGCAGGAGGGGTCGGAGTGAGCTGAGCGGGAAGTGTGGGCTTCCTGCACGTAACTAAGATAAACATCGGGTTACTAACCAAAGCGCTTTGCTTGGATACCCGATGTTTATCTTGGTTACCAGCTTGTGGCAGGCTGCCAGCGATGGCTCCTGCTCACTGTAGCTGTAAAAAGCCCTGCTTTTTGCTGCTAGAACCGTTCTCGAACGTATCTAGAACTATCGAGCTTTTGCAAAAAGCTTGAGTTCTAGTTCGATCTCGAACAGCCCAAAAAATCACTCGAGCTTAGAACTGGAGAACCTCGAACCACGAACCGCGCTCAACTCTACTCTTGAGCAGGGAATTGCAGTAGCTTACAGATGCATGGTTACCACCACTCTCTGTGTCTGAACACAGGAACTTGAGCCGACAGCCGCTCTGTGCATGCGGCAGCGTCTATTGTGAAGGAGGGGGCCGCGGGGGATCAACGCTGCACAGGTACCGTGGGACACCGGGGATATAGGGGGTGACCTGGCAGGGCCTGGGGAGGAGTTCTCTGTCGCATGTGTCATGGCACATGCGACAGAAATCAGAGGAGTAGGGTGAATGCGGCTGGCGCGCTGCTGTGCGCGTGGCCATTTTGGATTTTCCGGGAGGTGGTCAGGGGGGGCACTTTGGCGACACCGGGGGACCGGGGAGGAGATTTATCCCCCATCTGACATGTTTGTTCATGCCAGATGGGAGATAAATATTTTTTTACCGGCGCTGTCATTTACTGTAACGTGATCACCGGTATACGGTGTATACCGGTGATCACGTGAGCGGGAACCGGACAAACCGACCTGAATCATGATCTCCAGGGTCTCAACTACCCCCTGAAACCCCGGAGATTTTCTGACGCTGGGGGGCGCAATTCACTTATTTCTGCCTGCTGTTTATAAACGGCAGATTAGAATAAGGCTACATTCACACAACCGATCCGTTTTTGCGGTTTGCAAAAAACGATCCGTTTTTTTCACGGGTGCATCAGTGTGGCATCCGTTTCCGTTCCGTATTGTTAGGTCCGGGTGGTGGATCCACTGGGCCATGCACCCCACCGGAGGCCTGGGTGTACGGTAGCCGGAGCACTAGCGTGGCAGGGACTGCGTCCCACAGGGGATGGGTAGAACAGTCACTGGGGCTTCATAGTTCCTGGAGACAGTGCAGGAATCCGGCACAGGTGCCGGGTAGGAATGTCAGGCAATAGTATGATCACAGGACACGGCACAAGGGGGACCTGAGCACCTATCTTTCAAGTCAAGGCTTACAAGACACGTTGATCAGGCCCCACCCACATGGAAAGGCCAGTCTTATATACCCGGCACAGCCTCATGTCATATCCTGCTGCAGCAGTGCTGGGCCCATAAGACTAGGTGAGTGGGCGCGACCCGACCCTATACAGAAGCATGAGTCAGACACATGAGATTGGGGACAGGACACAGGAAAGCACGAGCGGGAGCAGCAGCCATGACCGGTGGACACGTGGACCGGATCAGTGGGTAAGGAGCGGTGCCGTGCAGGTGCGACCGGATCAGTGGGTAAGGAGCGGTGCCATGGCATCGGGAGCGTGACACGTATACAGTCCGTATGTCATCTGTTTGTCATCCGTATGCCTTCCGTGTTTTTGGCGTACTGCCAAAAAACTGAAGGAGGGAAAATACATAAATTTACCTAGGATCCATAGCTTTATCCTACATGAGGCGGTCACATGTTCAGTCTAGTGCCATTCTCTACTGCCTTTCACAGCGTAGAGCGCTCTGGTGATTTTCTTATGCTTGTACCCTTCATATCAGTCTTTTCTGTCATTATAATGGCAGAAAGACACATAATGTCCCACTCTCCTGAATTTTGTAATTTTGCACCCTTTGGTGCCTTTCATGTGGCACTAAGGGGTGCTTAGCCTTGTATTTACCAAAATAAATAAATAAATTAAAAAAAAAATGACGTGGGATTCCCCCTATTTTTGTAGCAAGCTAGGGTAAAGCAGACGGCTGCAGCCTGCAGACTACAGCTGGCAGCTTCACCTTGGCTGGTAATCCAAAACTGAGGGCACCCTATGCTGTTAATTTAAATTAAATAAATAATTTAAAAAAAAAAAAAACACGTAGGGGTCCCCCCAAAATTGGACCACCAGCCAAGGTAAAGCAGACAGCTGGGGTCTGATATTCTCAGACTAGGGAGGTCCACTGCTATTGGACATTCCCCAGCCTAAAAATAGCAGACCGTAGCCGCCCCAGAAGTGGCACTTCTATTAGATGCGCCAATCCTGGTGCTTCGCCCCAGCTCATCCCGTGCCCTAATGCGGTGGCAAATGGGGTAATATATGGGGCTAATACCAGATGTGTAATGTCACCTGGCATCAAGCCCTGGGGTTGGTGAGGTCAGGCGTTTATCAGATACCCGACATCACCAACCCAGTCAGTAATAAAAAAAATAGACGACAAACACATTTTTATTTGAAAAAACACTCCCCAACACATTCCCTCTTTAACCAATTTATTAGAAAGAAAAACAAATCCAGGTCTGCTGTAATCCAAGCTATTCCTCTGACAATCCATACCATAGTCACTGTCCCAGTCAATGAAGAACAGAGTGTGCCATGTGTGCGGTGCGAGGTGGGCGGAGCCTAGCAAGGTAATGTGTGCGTGTGCGAGGTGGGTGGAGCCTAGCGGTGTAATGTGTGCGGGTGCGAGGTGAGCGGAGCCTAGCAAGGTAATGTATGTGGGTGAGAGGTGGGCGGAGCCTAGCGGGGTAATGTGTGCGGTGCGAGGTGGGCGGGGCCTAGCAGGGCTATGTGTGCGGGTGAGAGATGGGCGGAGCCAAGCGGGGCCACGTGTGCGGTGCAAGGTGGGCGGAGCTTAGCGAGGTAATGTGTGCGGGTGCAAGGTGGGCGGAGCCTAATGGGGCTGTGTGTGCGGTGCGAGGTGAGCGGAGCCTAGCAGTGTAATGCATGTGGGTGCGAGGTGAGCGGAGCCTAGCGAGGTAATGTGTGCGGGTGCGAGGTGGGCGGAGCCTAGCGGGGTAATGTGTGCGGGTGTGAGGTGGGTGGAGCCTAGCGGGGTAATGTGTGCAGATGCGATGTGGGCGGAGCCTAGCAAGGTAATGTGTGCGGGTGCGAGGTGGGCGGAGCCTAGCGGGGCTGTGTGTACGGGAGGCGGAGTGTGAAGTGGGTGGAGCTTAGTGATGGCCATGTGCGCTGAGGACGCCAGTGCCGGGGACTGCATGGCTGGGGACAGGTGAGTGTGAGTGTGTGTGTGTGTGTACATGCTGAGTGCAGGAGGGGGCGGAGCGGGCTGAGCGGGGAAGTGTCGGCTCCCTGCACGTGTAACCAGGGTAAATATTGGGTTACTAACCAAAGCGCTTTGCTTGGATACCCGATGTTTATCTTGGTTACCAGCTTACCGCAGGCTGCCAGCGATGGCTCCCTGCACACTGTAGCTGTAAAAAGCCACGCTTTTGCTGTTACAACCGTTCTCGAACGTCACTCAAACTGTCGAGCTTTTAGCAAAAAGCTCGAGTTCTAGTTCGATCTAGAACATCCCCCAAAATCACTCGAACCACGAACTGGAGAACCTCGAACCTCGAACCGCGCTCAACTCTATTTAACAGTAAAACAACCGAGAGAAAAATATTTTGTTAGAAATAAAACAGAAGATATTTAGGACTCCATCTTTATTGCTCAAAAAAAAAAACTTTTGACATAGTCCAAAGGAGAGCGAGCATCATCAGCTCTACTGCATCTGACCTACAGGACCTCCCATGACATCATAGCCATGTGACCAGCCTGGTGTAAATGTTGATACCTCGTGGGTTACAGGACCTTAAGTGACATCATAGCCATGTGACCAGTCTGTAACCCAATGTCCGTACAACATTCACCTCAGACTGGTCACATAGCTATGACATCATGGAAGGTCCTGTAACCTGAGGGCACAGCAATAATCGAACACGGAAACAGAAGCGGGTGGGAGACAGCGGCTGAGTGGGTCTGCAGGGCGCATTGTTGGACCTGTAAGTATAATGACAATGTTTATTATTAACTATATTCTTTATTTTACAGCCCACCCGCCCCATCCCATAACTGTAAAGTCCAAGTTCGGTGTTCGGACGCAAGTTTGCGTTATTTCTGAACCCGAATTCGAGCTTTACAAAACATTCAGGTGAGGCTCCATCACTAATGCTCAACTGTATTTCAAAAGTGAATAGCCATTTCTACTACTTTCCATTTCTTGCATGTACATAATTAGCGACCTTTGCATTTACGGTTAAGTTTTTTTTGTCCATGGTAAGAGAAATTTAAATCAAAAATTGTTTACATTTCTTTACAATTGCTAACAAAGTTTATGAACAAATTAAATGCTATACTTTTGTATGCTAAATACAAACAGGGCATAGGTTATGGATATGATAGGATTAGATATATAAAAAAAAAAAACATTATGGATTTGAATGTGGTTGCCCTAACAGCAGCTCTAAAACCTAATAGTGCTGGCAGCAGTCATCCTGGGAATTGTAGGACCAATGAAAGTTACGTTTGGCCTCTTTTGAAAAGTCTGGGAAGTGCATTAGTGGAGACGAAGCTAATAATGTAATGAAGTGTATGTTCCAGGACTCATCTCAATGACAGCAGGATAATGTAACTTTTGACATCAACACCATTATGTGGAGTCAGTGTTCTGCTCAGTCCACTTCCTTTGCCATCATGGAAGTTAATTTTGTTCAAAACAAAATTTCTGACACAGATTTATATTCTGTCCTAAAGTCCCCTAACCCACAGCATGAAGTAGGCTTAGGAACATACTACAGCAGAAATACTTCTTCTAGTTGATATTTTTGAAGATGTGAACAGTCCGCCTGTTGTTTTTGGAAGATATGCTGCTGGATATTATGTGTTAAACATGATTCTAACACCAATCTACAGTGTGTCCACCCATATGCTGTCCACCGCCATTAACTTGAGAATGGCGGCAGTTATAGGCATAGAAGTGGTGTCTAGGTATAGTTAAGTAGCCATGCGCTATGCAATGAAACCACCTATAGTGCCACCTGGTGGAAAACAATGGAATTAGCATTTTTATCTCGAAAATGGAACGAGATAGAGAAAAAAATGAATTACAAAGTTGTAGGGCATCATCAATTCAATACGAATCGACACCTTTCATACAGAAATGCTATGATTAGAACGTGTAAAACTCATAAGGCTGCGGACGTGAAGCGATACCTCATGGAGACCTTCCTACAAGTCATTGGGTATGGTGGATGCCTGGAGTGGCCTCCACGCTCACCTGACCTGACCCCATTGGACTTCTTTCTGTGAGGTCACATCAAACAGCAGGACCTACGACGACGTACTACAGATGCTTGTGCAAAAGTGTCACCTACCATATTGCACAACGTACAGCAAGATACAGTATGCTGTCCAAAGTCCAGATGTGCATTGCAGCTGACGGTGGCCACTTTGAGCATCAAAGTTAAATCATATGCGTGACCAGCATTCAATGTTTTTGGGGGGGTCATGGGTTTCATATTATAGAATTTCTGTATACAAGGTGTCGATTCGTATTGAATTGATGATGCCCTACAATTTCGTTACATTTTCAAGATAAAAATGCTAACTCCGTTATTTTCCACCAGGTGGCGCAATAGATGATTTCATTGCATAACGCATGGCTACTTTACTATACCTACACATCACTTATTATTATCAAAAAACTGAGCTGTAACAAAAAAAACAATAAACATGCAACATTACAAGCATGCAAATGGCAGCCTCTAGACAAGAAAAAAACAAAGAGAAAAATTGTATGAAAAATACCCTGAATAATAAGGAATAAACTGCAAGTGCTTAATAACAGGGTACTTAGTATATACATTTTTGCAAAAACATAAGAAGCCATCCCACCTCGTCACGGTGTACCCATCTGGGACGGTCCCTAACCAACTAAAGTTAAAACCATTATACATACCTGACTTGTGTCTATGAAAACTCCAATGTGAATGGTAACAAGTGGTCAGCTGGTTCCCAGATTAAATACACAGCAAAGTGGGAAGCAATTAGTTGTTCAGCCTCAGGATAAGGAGGGCTGCACCCCCATCTTACAATAAAGCAAGATAGCAGACAAAAAAATCACCAAAAAACTGAGCTGTAACAAAAAAACAATTTTATTAGATGTATTCAGAGGAAACTCAAGTGTATTTAAATCTACTATATAATTAATTAGTAAATTCAAAAAATATCTCATGTATAAGTGGCAAACTGGAAGCCATACATGAGAATCACAAACACCATACAATCAAAGTTTTTTTAAAAATATAGATTTTATTGAAAAAATATTGAAAAAAAAACATTTTAAAAAGAATTTTTAAATACAATTCATAATTACCAGGAACAATATGTTTATAAGGACAGGGTCACTCAAATCAGGATGGAGACAAAAAATGATAAATAAAATGAGAGACCACTGAAGGTAATGAAAAATCACTAGTAGTAAGATGCGGGCAATCGGGAGATTCCTACACTAACTCTCCCTGAGGAAGTCAGATGACGAAACGTGCATCGGAAGGTGGTAGACGAACTACAGAGACCCTCTATTACAGACCTGGGCAAGGGGCAGCCCGCGGGCCACATCCGGCCCACCTACTCTCTGTGACTGGCCCGCCTGGTTCAGGGCATCCTTGCTGGCCAGTCAGTGGTGAGGGCAATCTGACCTGTTGTCTGTAGCTCCAGACTCCAGGAGACCCCTGGTCAGATCGCCCTCATCACACACTGCGTGCCGGGCAGGGAGTGATCCTGCAGCTCCGCACAGTGCAGGCAGCGGAATGCAGGAATCTCTCCTCTGTTCCCTGCCCGACAACTTTCTCTGTGACACATGCGTGCCCTGATATCATCAGTACGGTGCGCGTGTGTCATTTGAAAAGTTCCCGCCCGGCAGGAGAAGAAGCTAGAGCAGGCGGGGTTCGTACAAGAACAGCAGCGGTGGGGACCCGTATGGAGAGAAGCAGCGGCGGGGACCCATACAAGAAAAGCAGCGGCGGGGACCTGTATGGAGAGAAGCAGCGGCGGGGACCCATACAAGAGAAGCAGCGGTGGGGACCAGTATGGAGAGAAGCAGCGGCGGGACCCATACAAGAGAAGCAGCGGTGGGGGCCCGTAAGGAGAGAAGCAACGGCAAAGCCTGGGCATGTGAAAGAGAAGCAACTTAGCGGGGGGCTCGTATGGAGGTGCCTGATGAGGGGACAATAAGAAGGGAGAGGTGAGTGGTTACTATTAACCTGCGGGGACAATGGGGGGCGTGCGGGGAGTAACTGTTGACAAATATTTGGGGTATAGTGGTGTAGTATATGGGAATGTAGTTTTACAGGTGTGGTATATGGGGGGCTGTAGTGGTGTAGTATATAGTGGTGTAGTTTTATAGGGGTGTAGTGCTGTAGTATAATGCAGGTGTACAGTATATAGTGATGTAGTGGTGTAGTATAATACAGGTTTAAATAGGGGTGTAGTATAAAACAGGTGTAGTATATAGTGGTGTAGTATAATACAGGTGTATATAGGGGTGTAGTATAATACAGGTGTATATAGGGGTGTAGTGGTGTAGTATAATACAGGTGTATATAGGGGTGTAGTATAATACAGGTGTATATAGGGGTGCAGTGGTGTAGTATAATACAGGTGTATATAGGGGTGTAGTGGTGTAGTATAATACAGGTGTATATAGGGGTGTAGTATAATACAGGTGTATATAGGGGTGTAGTGGTGTAGTATATTAGAGGTGTAGTATATAGTGATGTAGTGGTGTAGTATAATACAGGTGTAGTATATAGGGGTGTAGTATCATACAGGTGTATATAGGGGTGAAGTGGTGTAGTATAATACAGGTGTATATAGGGGTGTAGTGGTGTAGAATAATACAGGTGTAGTATATAGGGGTGTAGTATAATACAGGTGTATATAGGGGTATAGTGGTTTACTATAATTCAGGTGTAGTATATAGGAGTGTAGTATAATACAGGTGTATATAGTGATGTAGTGGTGTAGTATAATACAGGTGTATATAGGGGTGTAGTATATTACAGGTGTATATAGGGGTGTAGTGGTGTAGTTTATCACAGGTGTAGTATAATACAAGTGTAGTATGTAGGAGTGTAGTGATGTAGGTTATCACAGGTGTAGTATATAGTGATGTAGTGGTGCAGTTTATTACAGGTGTAGTATATAGTGATGTAGTATATTACAGGTGTATATAGGGATGTAGTTATGTAGTATATAGTGGTATAGTATATAGAGGTGTAGTTTATTACAGGTGTAGTATGTGGCGGGTGTAGTGATGTAGCATATGGAGATTGTGTGTGTATGTATGTATACAGTGTGTATGTGTATATACATTATACGCACACACAGTATATATATGCGTGTGTGTGTGTGTGTATATATATATATATATATATATATATATATATATAAAATGTAGAACCGAGTTAATTATATTAGTCCGACCCTCTAAAATCATCCCAATTTCTCATGCGGCCCCCTTGGAAAATTAATTGCCCACCCCTGCTCTATTAGGTATTTAATCTTCTCACATGTTAGTTTCACTCCACGAATGCCAATATTGTTTCTTGTGAATGGCACTTTACTGAACCTATATATTTATTAATACAACCATCACAAAAATATTTATTAGAGTACAGATTTTTTACTGAAATATATATTTTATTTAGTAATATCTTAATATTTATGTACCCTTATCTGTTCAGTATTTTAGAGATATATATTTATTCTATTTATTTAATAAAATAAATCTGTTCAGTATTTTAGAGATATCTATTTATTCTATTTATTTACCCTGTTGCCTGCATCTTATTTATTACTACTAGTGATTTTTTACTACCTTCAGTGGTCTCTTATTACATATATCATTTTTCATCTCTGCCCTGATTTGAGTGACCCTGTCCTTATAAATATATTGTTCCTGGTAATTATGAATTGTATTTAAAAACATTTTTTAAATATTTTTTTCAATAAAATATATTTAAAAAAAGCAACTTTTTTATTGTATGGCGTTTGTGATTCTCATGTATGGCTTCCAGTTTGCCACTTATACATGAGATCTGTTTGAATTTACTATTGCATTTTGACACCTTATTTAGGATTTTCTTTACCTATATATAATTAATTCACATGTCTAAGCACTTTGAACAATAATAATATTAACTACGTTATTGCACAGTACAAAATATGTCCTTAGTCCCTGGATACTTAGCTCCTTTTTACTTGTCACTTGTATTCCAGCATTGGATTAACTATGGTAATTATCCAACAGCAGTTTGCAAGCATCGAAGGGTTCGACAAGTGCTGGATGAAGAACATTTTTAGTCCTCGGCTGCAGTGCATTTCCGAGGGGCCAGTCTCTTTTCTTGAAGTATTCTTGTCTTTCTCGACTGTCCCATTCACATAGGAAACAACAGTACTTTATGTAACCAACCTGGAGACCAAGCATGAGGGCAACCACCTTTAAGTCACCACAAAGGCACTGACCCTGATCCTTGTCTTGATCTCCTATTTTGCAACCAAAATACAGGCTGTAGGCTTTCTTAACCATATGAGTCAAGTTTCGCTTTTGTGATTCAAAACTCACCTCACCACAGATATAGCAGAAATTATCTGCTTTATTAATTCAAGTCCAAGATATCACTGAATAGCTGAACGATGATATTAGTCGACCGCTGAAAATGCCGTGTGACTGATATAGGGAGAACAAGTGCCTTTTATAGTGTTGTGGGATGCAAGTTTAATTAGGATTGCAACATCTTTCTTTCTTTGGCATGTACCATTGGTCATTTAGAGATGATGAAATACCGATAACTCAATTCATTAGTTATTTGGAGATGATACAATATTGATGAATCAATTCATTGGTCAGTTGGATGGTGCAAAACTGATGACGTAAGGCTGATGATGTGTTCCTTGCCTAGATTTGTATCATAGGCTATGAGAAGTATTGACGCACCCCTGTATTATAAAAACTAGAGCCAATTTCAAAATTTAAACATCATTTTCAGCACCCCAAAATTAGTTAAGTCCAACTGTTTTCATGTCTGAAACAATTTTGCTGTTGACTAGTGTAATCGGGGAAGCATCCCTGCAAAGTAAACACTTTCCCACATGTTCGGCCCTTGACAGGCAGGGTAAGATAGGGCATGGCAGGTCAGAAAAAGAATAATTGTCAGAAAAGGTAGCATTGTTGAAAATTGTGAAACAAACGTTCTTTGATTTCCATGACTGCCATCTTCTTGACTAAAATAATACATTTTTTCCAAATCATTCGGAAATTCTTAAAGTGCTAGCATTGACATATTAGCAGGAAAATATGTACTCCATACTAGATAAAGCTTAAGCACTATGGAAAAATGCTAAAAACATATATGATGAGGTTCACCACTATGCAATCTCTCCAGAGTTCATACTTCTGTGTGTGTGCCGACCCTGCGCAGAGCTGGTCAGAATGGGCAAAATTGTTAAAAATAACCAAACCAATTTTTTTTAACCTCTTTACTCCTAAGCATGGTTTTCACCTTCATGGCCAGCCATTTTTTGCAATTCTGTTGACGCCTCCAGAGAAAGTGGATCACAAAACATGTGCTGGGGCAGCAGGACCAGATGGAGAAGCATTATTAAAGCAGTGAGTTCTCACTTGTTTTGGCAGACATTTCCCTTTTGCTTTTTATGTACTTTTCTACTAAGGTGTCCTTGCTGTATATTGTAGCCTGCTACAGTGATAGATAAGATTGGGTTTCACTCCTTATATATTGGCATTATACATACAATTACGAATCTATGCACTTTACCCCATGGGGATCATTGAGTTATGAGGGTGCAATACTTATACTGTGTGCTTCACATTATTACCACTATCCAATTGCATTGTGCTGGATATTGATATTATTAATTCCCACTTTTGGACTATAGCACATTTATATAATTCTTTATATGTTTGTCAGTTGTTCCATTTTTTGTTCATAATTGCAATATTTACTACTCATATGTACAGTAGGCATTTGGCACTTTTTTTTTTTTTTACTAAGGAACAGCCCTCTGGTATATAACAAAAATAAGAAATATCTTCAGTATTTTGTTATTTATTAACTTTTGCTTACTGTTTTATGCTCCCTCATCCAGTCCCCACACCTGTATCAGTATTATTACTGTCATTATGTATTGTCTATTGTTTTTGGTGTTTTTTTTAGTGAATATATATATATATATATATATATATATATATATACAAAAATAAATATTGGATATTATAATAATATAATATTATTATAATTAATTAATTATCTATAATAATAGATAATATTTTAGGCCTTATACTTTTTGTTCTTTTTGTTGTTGTCTAATATGATCTAGTTCATGGCTCGTTATTTTGTAGTGAAAGGGTACCTTTCGTTGAACAGATATTATATAGATACAGTTAGGTCCAGAAATATTTGGACAGTGACACAAGTTTTGTTATTTTAGCTGTTTACAATAACATGTTCAGAAATACAATTATATATATATAATATGGGCTGAAAGTGCACACTCCCAGCTGCAATATAAGAGTTTTCACATCCATATCGGAGAAAGGGTTTAGGAATCATAGCTCTGTAATGCATAGCCTCCTCTTTTTCAAGGGACCAAAAGTAATTGGACAAGGGACTCTAAGGGCTGCAATTAACTCTGAAGGCGTCTCCCTCGTTAACCTGTAACCAATGAAGTAGTTAAAAGGTCTGGGGTTGATTACAGGTGTGTGGTTTTGCATTTGGAAGCTGTTGCTGTGACCAGACAACATGCGGTCTAAGGAACTCTCAATTGAGGTGAAGCAGAACATCCTGAGGCTGAAAAAAAAGAAAAAATCCATCAGAGAGATAGCAGACATGCTTGGAGTAGCAAAATCAACAGTCGGGTACATTCTGAGAAAAAAGGAATTGACTGGTGAGCTTGGGAACTCAAAAAGGCCTGGGCATCCACGGATGACAACAGTGGTGGATGATCGCCGCATACTTTTTTTGGGGAAGAAGAACCCGTTCACAACATCAACTGAAGTCCAGAACACTCTCAGTGAAGTAGGTGTATCTGTCTCTAAGTCAACAGTAAAGAGAAGACTCCATGAAAGTAAATACAAAGGGTTCACATCTAGATGCAAACCATTCATCAATTCCAAAAATAGACAGGCCAGAGTTAAATTTGCTGAAAAATACCTCATGAAGCCAGCTCAGTTCTGGAAAAGTATTCTATGGACAGATGAGACCAAGATCAACCTGTACCAGAATGATGAGAAGAAAAAAGTTTGGAGAAAGGGAACGGCACATGATCCAAGGCACACCACATCCTCTGTAAAACATGGTGGAGGCAACGTGATGGCATGGGCATGCATGGCTTTCAATGGCACTGGGTCACTTGTGTTTATTGATGACATAACAGCAGACAAGAGTAGCCGGATGAATTCTGAAGTGTACCGGGATATACTTTCAGCCCAGATTCAGCCAAATGCCGCAAAGTTGATCGGACGGTGCTTCATAGTACAGATGGACAATGACCCCAAGCATACAGACAAAGCTACCCAGGAGTTCATGAGTGCAAAAAAGTGGAACATTCTGCAATGGCCAAGTCAATCACCAGATCTTAACCCAATTGAGCATGCATTTCACTTGCTCAAATCCAGACTTAAGACGGAAAGACCCACAAACAAGCAAGACCTGAAGGCTGCGGCTGTAAAGGCCTGGCAAAGCATTAAGAAAGAGGAAACCCAGCGTTTGGTGATGTCCATGGGCTCCAGACTTAAGGCAGTGATTGCCTCCAAAGGATTCGCAACAAAATATTGAAAATAAAAATATTTTGTTTGGGTTTGGTTTATTTGTCCAATTACTTTTGACCTCCTAAAATGTGGAGTGTTTGTAAAGAAATGTGTACAATTCCTACAATTTCTATCAGATATTTTTGTTCAAACCTTCAAATTAAACGTTACAATCTGCACTTGAATTCTGTTGTAGAGGTTTCATTTCAAATCCAATGTGGTGGCATGCAGAGCCCAACTCGCGAAAATTGTGTCACTGTCCAAATATTTCTGGACCTAACTGTATATAAAAAGATAGATAGAAATATAGGTAGATAGATAGATACATAGATAAAATGTGGAACTAAATGGTGTATAGACTTTTTTAACCTAATAAATGAATAAGTAATTTTTAAAAAGCAACTTGGATTTACTCCTAGTTTTGGTAACCAGCAAAGGTAAAGCAGATAGCTGTGGGCTGACATTATCAAACAGGGAAGCTCTATGGTTATTGGGCTGTTCCCAGCATAAAAATTCCAACCCACAGTTAACCAATAAATGACACATCACAATGCACTGTGTGCAGAATTATTAGGCAAATGGGTATTTTGATCACATGATAATTTTTATATATGTTGTCCTACTTCAAGCTGTATTGGCTTGAGAGCCAACTACCAATTAAGTAAATCAGGTGATATGCATTTCTGTAATGAGGAGGGGTGTGGTGTAATGACATCAACACCCTATATAAGGTGTGCTTAATTTTTAGGAAACTTCCTTTCCTTTGGCAAAATGGGTCAGAATAGAGATTTGATGGGCTCTGAAAAGTCCAAAATTGTGAGATGTCTCGCAGAGGGAAGCAGCAATCTTGAAATTGCCAAACTTTTAAAGTGTGATAACCGAACAATCAAGCGTTTGATTGCAAATAGCCAACCGGGCTGCAAGAAGCGTGTTAGGCAAAAAAGGCGCAAAATAACTGCCCATGAATTGAGGAAAATCAAGTGTGAAGCTGCCAAGATGCCATTTGCCACCAGTTTGGCCATATTTCAGAGCTGCAACATTACTGGAGTATCAAAAAGCACAAGGTGTGCCATACTCAGGGACATGGCCAAGGTAAAGAAAGGCTGAAAAACGACCACCTTTGAACAAGAAACATAAGATAAAACGTCAAGACTGGGCCAAGAAATATCTTAAGACTGATTTTTCAAAGGTTTTATGGACTGATGAAATGAGAGTGACTCTTGATGGGCCAGAGTCTGGATCAGTAAAGGGCAGAGAGCTCCACTCCTACTCAGATGCCAGCAACGTGGAGGTGGGGTACTGGTATGGCCTGGTATCATCAAAGATGAATTTGTGGGACCTTTTTGGGTTGGAGTTTTTGGGATGGAGTTAAGCTAAACTCCCAGACCTACTGCCAATTTCTGGAAGACAACTTCTTCAAGCAGTGGTACAGGAAGAAGTCTGTATTGTTCAAGAAAAACATGATTTTCATGCTGGACAATGCTCCATCCCATGCATCCAACTACTCCAAAGCGTGGCTGGCCAGTAAAGGTGTAAAACATGAAAAAATAATGATATGGCCCCCTTGTTCACCTGATCTGAACCCCATAGAGAACCTGTGTCCCTCATAAAATGTGAGATATTCAGGGAGGAAAAACAGTACACCTCTCAGAACAGTGTCTGGGAGGCTGTCGTGGCTGCTGCACGCAATGTTGATCGTAAACAGATCAAGCAACTGACAGAATCTATGGATGGTAGGCTGTTGAGTGTGATCATAAAGAAAGGTGGCTATATTGGTCACTCATTTTTGGGTTTTGTTTTTTCATGTCAGATATGTTTATTTCTAAATTTTGTGCAGTTATATTGGTTTACCTGGTGAAAATAAATAAGTGAGATGGGAATATATTTGATTTTTATTAAGTTGCCTAATAATTCTGCACGGTAATAGTTACCTGCACAAACAGATATCCTCCTAAGATAGCCAAACAAAAAAAAAAAACCACTACAACTTCCAAAAATATTAAGCTTTCATATTTATGAGTCTTTTGGGTTGAGAAGATAGTTGTTGATCAATAATAAAAAAAATCTTCTAAAATATAACTTGCCTAATAATTTTGCACACACTGTAGATGCATCAATTCTGGCACTTTGCCTCAGCTCTTCCCAATTGCCCTGGTACATTGGAATTTGGAGTAATGGTTCTTGGGAGTGAAGTCAGCTGGCATCATGCCCTGGTGTTATAAATGGGGAGGTGTCAATCAGCAACCCCATTTCGAATCCAGTAACACAAAAAAACACAAATACTTTATTTTAAAAGACACTTTTAGAATTGTTCCTGGTTGACCAATTTTATTTAAAAAAAAAATAACCCAAGTATGTGCAACATAGTCTAGGGAATCTAACATAATTCAAGGAATCCAATGTAGTCCATACATGCAAACCTGAAAGTCATAAAAAGAGAGAAATAAAAATAAGACACTGTCCATCATTTACCAAATGTTATGCATGTACATATTCCATCACGGTTAAATGGGGAATAAAGTCTATTACAAATTAATGCTCACAATCTACTGGTTCCTGTACAGACTAGTATTCCTAGATGCATAACACCCTAAAGGATCTCGAGAAACACCCAGTAAAAGTATGCGTCACTCCATTACCTAATCTCTTGGGTCTCCAAATTGATGCACGGGATGTAACCATGGCAGACCCAGCACCAACTTTGCAGGTTGAGAGGGTAGCCGAATAAATGAAATGGATGCCATGTGTAATCCTCCTGCCTTCATCTATACATTTTTAACTTTCAGAGTATCGTGACTTTGTAAAAGAAAACATTTATCCCTTTTGAAATTCATCAAGTCTTTGGGCATATGGAACATCATCTGGGCCGTTGAATTGTTGGCGCACTTTGTGAACCTTCAGAATGTCCCTCCCGAGTAAGATTAGGATTTCAGCATTCATATCCAAAGGATTAATTTCTTTAGCTAGGTGCCTCAAATGGCGATGATGAAGGGCGGCTTCCAGAGTGGGAATCTCCTCCCTGTTATCAGGTATCTGGTCACATTCAATTAGGGTTGGCAAGGGTATATGCACGTTTCCTTTGACTGAAGAGACTATGTACCCAGAGGCCCTCCTTCCAGAAGTCTCGACATGATCAGAGCAAGTGTTTAGGGTATATGGGGTCGTTCGTCCCTTTATGTTGAAGCTCTCAAAGAGTTTGGGCCTTGCTAGAGACTGGTTACTTTGTTCATCTATTATGGCATACATTTTGGAGGCCTTATCTGGTTGTCCTTCTGGATAAACCTTGACCATACACACCTTGGCACAGCATTTAGGTCCAGTCCCTTTTCCACAAACCTCAATGCATGAGGAGGTGACGGCGGTTGCAGTTGGGTTAGGAACTTGTGGCTCTCCGCCATGCCTTTGAGCATGATTGGATGCGGAAGGTTGTGATTTGTGTGGAGCTTGTGTGGGATGCATAGATGTAACGTGTTCGTCACTACTGCATTCTGTGCACATAATGATGGCCTTGCAGTCCCTTGCGAGGTGGTCTGAAGAGGCGCAACATTTATAACAAATTCCGAGCTCCTTGAGGGTATTTTTACGCTCTTGCAAGGTTCTTGCTCTGAATCCACGGCATTCCTTTAGTGGGTGAGGCCTTTTGTGAATAGGGCACATATAGTTATTGTTCTTAACTGCAGGAGTAACATAATTTGATTTAGTGAAGGCTGGTTCAGTAGGTGGAACATCGGTCTTTCTCACGGACACTGTATTCCTTGACTCTCTGCGATTGGCGATGTTATCATACCTTGCAGAAGATGATGATGCTGGTGGAGTACGTTCAGTGAAGTCGAAGCTGGGATCGTTCTTCTTCCGAGCATGATCACTGATGAACCTGGAAAAATGCGAAAAGGGGGGAAAGGACACTCTATACTGCCTTTTGTATTGTGAGCCATGGTCTGCCCATTTATCTTGCATGCCGTGTGGTAATGTGGACACTATTGGATTAACGCCATGAGCAGTATCTAGGTAACTCAGTCCTGAAAGGCATGGGTCTAATTTTGCCAATTCTATTTCCTTTATTAGATCGCTTAGATCTTGAAGTTTTCTATTGTCCTTGTTCGTTATCCTTGGGAAGGTTTGCAGTCTCTTAAATAAGGCACATTCTATGGCTTCTGAGCTGCCGTAGATTTCTTCCAGCCTCTCCCAGGCTGCAATAAGGCCTGCATCTGAATAGTCCACATGAACTGCCCTTATTGTCTTGATGCGCTCTGCTGATTCAGGGCCTAACCAATTAACAAGCAAATCCAGTTGTTCCATGCCGGTGAGGTTAAGATCTTGGATCACTACTTGAAAGGTCGATTTCCAGGCTCTATAATTCTCGGCACGGTCGTCAAACTTTGAGAGACTGATATTTATTAACTCTCGGCGAATCATGTATCTGCCGAAGTCAGACATGTCCGATCTCCCGGCCATTGCTGCAGGATGAACTTGTGACATCCGTGGGGAATGTAAGTTCTCTGGTTTATATGACTGCGACAAATCAGGACGAAATGATGCGACATAAGGGTTAAGCTGCGGTTTGGTCTCTAGTGGGTCCGCTGGCTGCAGCCTAAATTGTGAGTTAGTGCTGGAAGTTACCTTGTCAACAGTAGGTGGCTACATCTGTTGGCCTGCCGATGCATCTGTGTTAAGAAACGGAGGTGGTGCTGGTGTAGTTGGTAAATGTCTTAGCACATAGTCAGTAGTGCGTTCAACTCAGTCCTCCATTTCTCCTGGAATAAGACAGTCCGAATTATGGTCTTGTCCCAGCACTTATTCAAGGATCTTCAGTTTAGCAAGGGCTGTTGCTTCTTCCTTTTCTGCTTGGAGTATTTTTAATTTCTTTTGAGTTTCCTTCTTGTTTCTCTGAGCTTCCATCTCATGTCTTTGAGCTTCCATTTGGGCTTCTGCTTCCACTTCAGCCTCCTTCTTAGCAAAGGAGCTTTTTACTCTAGCTTCCTCTGCAGCCGCACGGATCTCCAGTAGCTTGTCGGACAATGTTGACTTCCTGGAGTGAGATCATCTGGAAGACCGAGACGTGACTTTGGACGATGTTGGACGACATGACCTGGCCTCTTGGAGGTGGGTGATGCGGAGCTCTGCCTTATTCTGCGCATCTCGCACTAATGAGGCCCTTTTTTGGAGAAGAGCTTCCCTTTCGTCTATTTCTGCTGGGGCATTTTCCATGTCATAAGTACTCAAGAATGTGATGTACCTTGCCGACAATCTCTGGTAGCGGTCATAGGCAGCAGATAAACGATTCAATGTGGCGATTAACTCTACGGCGTCACTGTTGGAGCGTGGAAGAGCTGCTAGATAGTGATCAACTTTGCCCCATAGATGTTCTAGGTTATCATGGAACTCGTCTCTAGTAGTCTCAAGATTCTCTCTGACTTTTTGTGTCGACTTAGATACACATTTGGGTCATACATCCTGCTCTGCATTAAGTTCAAACTCTGCTCCTGCAGCATCTTCGGTGTCAGGAACATGATGCGTTTCACTTGCAGATGGGTTCACAGTGCTTTTTGTGTAAATTCTTTAGGTAAGATGGTGCATGGTAAAGACTTGCTAGCAGATGATGTATATGCATACGGACACTTAAAGGCCCCGTCACACTAAGCAACATCGCTAGCAACATCGCTGCTAACGAACAACTTTTGTGACGTTGCTAGCGATGTTGCTGTGTGTGACATCCAGCAACAACCTGGCCCCTGCTGTGAGGTCGTTGGTTGTTGCTGAATGTCCTGGGCCATTTTTTAGTTGTTGCTGTCCAGCTGTGAAGCACAGATCGCTGTGTGTGACAGCGAGACAGCAACAACTAAATGTGCAGGCAGCAGGAGCCGGCTTCTGCGGAGGCTGGTAACCAATGTAAACATCGGGTAACCAAGAAGCCCTGTCCTTGGTTACCCGATATTTACCTTTGTTACCAGCCTCCGCCGCTCTCACTGTCAGTGCCGGCTCCTGCTCTGTGCACATTTAGCTGCAGCACACATCGGGTTAATTAACCCGATGTGTGCTGTAACTAGGAGAGCAAGGAGCCAGCGCTAAGCATTGTGCGCTGCTCCCTGCTCTCTGCACATTTAGCTGCAGCACACATCGGGTTAATTAACCCGATGTGTGCTGTAACTAGGAGAGCAAGGAGCCAGCGCTAAGCGGTGTGCGCTGCTCCCTGCTCTGTGCACATTTAGCTGCAGCATACATCGGGTAATTAACCCGATGTGTGCTGTAACTAGGAGAGCAAGGAGCCAGCGCTCAGTGTGCGCTGCTCCCTGCTCTCTGCACGTGTAGCTCCGTGCAGTGGTAACCAAGGTAAATATCGGGTTGGTTACCCGATATTTACCTTAGTTACCAAGCGCAGCATCTTCCACACGGCGCTGGGGGCTGGTCACTGGTTGCTGGTGAGCTCACCAGCAACTCGTGTAGCCACGCTCCAGCGATCCCTGCCAGGTCAGGTTGCTGGTGGGATCGCTGGAGCGTCGCAGTGTGACATCTCACCAGCAACCTCCTAGCAACTTACCAGCGATCCCTATCGTTGTTGGGATCGCTGGTAAGTTGCTTAGTGTGACTGGACCTTTAGGCATAGGTCTCTTGTTACTATTCTGCCACCGATATATGTGGATGAGATGTGTCTGAGAGATGTGGTCACGGATCTCTATATAAACAATGGCGGATAGCGTTACTCACTAATCTGTGCTCCTAGGCCTCAACGACTGTGCATGGTGGTAGGAAGGATGATGCAGTGATAAGTCAACAGTCTTTATTTACAATACCTTGAAGAAGTGAGATTTCAGAGATGATGAAAGGATGAAGATGAGGTTGGAGTTAGCACTGTAGATTAGGCTGTTAAAGGCGCACCAGATTAAAGGTAACAAGAGAATCATTTCTCCAGTCCTGAAGCATAAAGTTCCAAGAAGGCCAAGAAAACCCCACAACAGGAAGCCAGGCCAGAAAAGCCTTGAACCGACCACCATTGAAATTAATATTTTTTCTGCGCATCACTTCTGCTGAGAGACCAACAACCTTCTCCTCTAATGACATCACCTTCTTGGCATTGTAAATGGGTGCCAGGAATACAACACGCATTAAAGGCAACTTAGTGTCACGCCCCTGGTGTCCTGGCGCCTCTCCGTACCCACTGATCTGGTCCCGGTGTCCCAGAGCTGCTCCGTACCCACTGATCCGGTCCTGGTGTCCCGGCGCCGCTCCGTACCCATTGATCCGGTCCCGGTGTCCCGGCGCTGCTCCGTACCCACTGATCCGGTCTCAGTGCTCCCGTACGTCTCCCATGCTTCCTGCTCGGCGGTCCCCTTGGCTTGCTGCGACTCGGGACTCTGCCTCCGACTCGTCTGTGTCCTGCCCCCGGCCTCCTGTGCCTGCCTCTGGCTCCCGGGCTTCGCGCATGCGCATTAGGGCGTTGGCATGCTCATTCCCCTTTTCTTAAAGGGCCAGCATCCCTGGAACAGGAGATGGCTGATTACAGGTGCAGGGTATAAAAGACTTCCTGTTACATATGGGCGGTGCTTGTTCAACAAGTTCTCAAAGCTTAGTATCTTGTGATAGTGTTCAAGCCCTCTGTGTTCTGTTCCTGGATTAATCCTGTCTCTGTCCTCAGAACCTGACGCCTGGTGTGTGCCACAGCTGGTCGGGCTCCCTGGAGATTCCTGGTGTCCATTTGCAGTGGACCTCTCCATCGTCCCTCTGCTTCACTCCGCCACCGGCTCTGGATTACATCTGAAGTCTCCAGCCTGCACTCGTCACGGGTTCCAGACTCTGCCTGCTGTCTTCACCCGGCTCCGGTCATCCGTTCCGATTCCCTCCGGTCCGAAGTCATCACGGGACTGGCCTCAGTATCCCCTGAGGTCTTTCCAAGGACGCTACTGGTATCCCGCCTGTGTTCCGGCTACTGTGCATCTAGGCCCTATGAGGTGGTCGCCAGACAGTCCCTGTATAGGGGTTCGCTCCTGGTGGTCTCCCTGGGGGAGTCCAGTTCATGGTCCCGTGGGTTCACTCCTGGACTGACCGTAACACTTAAGGCCACTTTACACACAGAGATAAATCTTTGGCAGATCTGTGGTTGCAGTGAAATCATGGACATATTGTTTCATTTGTACACAGCACAAACCTGGCACTGATTGTCCACAATTTCACTGCAACCACAGATTTATCTGTGTGTGTAAAGTACCCCTTAGTGGTGACTCCCAATGGGTTTTTATTCAACGGGAGCAGGGAAATGATTGGTTATCTTTTAGCGGTACAATAAAACAAATGAAACAAATCAAATCACAATAGGTAATGTACCATATTTTACTGCGTATAAGACAACTTTTTAACCCCTGAAAATCTTCTCAAAAGTTGAGGGTCGTCATATGCGCTGGATGTTGTCTTATATGGCAGTGCACGGTGCCGTAATGGCTTTACACACAATAAAAGAAATTCTCACCTCTCCTCCATGCCCGCGGTGCCTCCAGATGTTTCTTGCAGTCCGCAAGCACATACAGTCAGGGCCAGAAATATTTGGACAGTGACACAAGTTTTGTTATTTTAGCTGTTTACAAAAACATGTTCAGAAATACAATTATATATATAATATGGGCTGAAATTGCACACTCCCAGCTGCAATATGAGAGTTTTCACATCCAAATCGGAGAAATGGTTTAGGAATCATAGCTCTGTAATGCATAGCCTCCTCTTTTTCAGGGACCAAAAGTAATTGGACAAGGGTTTCTAAGGGCTGCAATTAACTCTGAAGGCGTCTCCCTCGTTAACCTGTAATCAATGAAGTAGTTAAAAGTTCTGGGGTTGATTACAGGTGTGTGGTTTTGCATTTGGAAGCTGTTGCTGTGACCAGACAACATGCGGTCTAAGGAACTCTCAATTGAGGTGAAGCAGAACATGCTGAGGCTGAAAAAAAAGAAAAAATCCATCAGAGAGATAGCAGACATGCTTGGAGTAGCAAAATCAACAGTCGGGTACATTCTGAGAAAAAAGGAATTGACTGGTGAGCTTGGGAACTCAAAAAGGCCTGGGTGTCCACGGATGACAACAGTGGTGGATGATCGCCGCATACTTTCTTTGGGGAAGAAGAACCCGTTCACAACATCAACTGAAGTCCAGAACACTCTCAGTGAAGTAGGTGTATCTGTCTCTAAGTCAACAGTAAAGAGAAGACTCCATGAAAGTAAATACAAAGGGTTCACATCTAGATGCAAACCATTCATCAATTCCAAAAATAGACAGGCCAGAGTTAAATTTGCTGAAAAACACCTCATGAAGCCAGCTCAGTTCTGGAAAAGTATTCTATGGACAGATGAGACAAAGATCAACCTGTACCAGAATGATGGGAAGAAAAAAGTTTGGAGAAGAAAGGGAACGGCACATGATCCAAGGCACACCACATCCTCTGTAAAACATGGTGGAGGCAACGTGATGGCATGGGCATGCATGGCTTTCAATGGCACTGGGTCACTTGTGTTTATTGATGACATAACAGCAGACAAGAGTAGCCGGATGAATTCTGAAGTGTACCGGGATATACTTTCAGCCCAGATTCAGCCAAATGGCGCAAAGTTGATCAGACGGCGCTTCATAGTACAGATGGACAATGACCCCAAGCATATAGACAAAGCTACCCAGGAGTTCATGAGTGCAAAAAAGTGGAACATTCTGCAATGGCCAAGTCAATCACCAGATCTTAACCCAATTGAGCATGCATTTCACTTGCTCGAATCCAGACTTAAGACGGAAAGACCCACAAACAAGCAAGACCTGAAGGCTGTGGCTGTAAAGGCCTGGCAAAGCATTAAGAAAGAGGAAACCCAGCGTTTGGTGATGTCCATGGGTTCCAGACTTAAGGCAGTGATTGCCTCCAAAAGGATTCGCAACAAAATATTGAAAATAAAAATATTTTGTTTGGGTTTGGTTTATTTGTCCAATTACTTTTGACCTCCTAAAATGTGGAGTGTTTGTAAAGAAATGTATACAATTCCTACAATTTCTATCAGATATTTTTGTTCAAACCTTCAAATTAAACGTTACAATCTGCACTTGAATTCTGTTGTAGAGGTTTCATTTCAAATCCAATGTGGTGGCATGCAGAGCCCAACTCGCGAAAATTGTGTCACTGTCCAAATATTTCTGGACCTAACTGTAGACCCCTCAGCTGCAGGATGTCGTCATGGCTTTACTACAGTTGAATGCTTTACGGCGCCGTAAACCACTCAACTGTAGTAAAGCCATGATAAACATCCTGCAGCAGCCACTCACGCTATCACGGAGGGGTCTGTGTTCCTATGGACTGTAAGAAGCAGCATGATGCACCAAGGCCACAGAGGAGAGGTGAGAATGTATTTTACTCTTGTGTAAAGAACGATATAATAGGGGACAGAAGGGAACCAGTAGGAGGACATTATGAAACAATGGGCTCATTACTGCACAGAACATTACAGCAGAGGACATTACTAAACAATGGGGACATTACAGCAGGGGACTTTATTAAACAATGGGCACATTTGGCTGGGGACATTACTAAACAGTGGGGACATTACAGCAGGGGACATCCCTAAACAATTGGGATATTACTCTGGTCGGCTTATACTTGAGTATATACTCTACATCTTAACTGGAAAAGTTGGGTCGTCTTATACACCCAGTCGTTTTATACTCCGGAAGATACAGTACACAGTAAGAGACTGATCAAGTTTCACTAGCATTAACCCTACTTCAAGTTACAGTCTTTGCTTATGAATGCAAACTCAAGTTCTACATATTAACGGCAAACTAGACTTGCTGCAGTTGCATTGAAATTCACTGCATAAACAGTCTAATTTTTTTTATTTATTAAGGTGAAAAGTATCAGCACGACTCACTTGGACACTGCACTGGAACAAATGTTTATTTCCTGGTCTTTGGTCCTCAGTTGTCAGTCTTCAGTGTAGATCCATAAAGTTTGGTCTTCCTTTGAAGTTGATGCTCGGTGTTTTGTCATTGGTGCTTAACCAGCAAGTCTTGTTATTCCTTTTGAGACTATATTTGTTATGTAGCATTTGGATTCCTCAGGTGATGGTATCTAGTATTTGTTCTCTGGGTTCCTCTGGTGACATTATTCAATATTCGGATTTTGGGTTCTTCTTGAGATGGTAAGACTCCGGATTTCTTCTCCGCTGTGAGCACATACGCCACCTGCTAGTCTTAGTGCCAACTCCATCTCTTTGCTGCTAACTTGGCCTTTTATATTCTGTTATCTGACCGAGCATACCCTTCTAACTGTTCTCTTGAGGAAACCCGCTTCTCACACTTCAGTTCCTGTTGGATATGGCCTACTGGCAGAAGTTAGTGTTTATTTATAAATGCCTTGGGATGTTGGATGTGGATGTTATCTGCTTGCCAACCCCTTACAGACCAACGATCTGGCTCCTAGGTTTTGTCCCAAAAACAATCATCATCATCATTTTCTTAGATTTCTTCATCCCTGACTCGGCTGACAGAGGCCTCAGTGGAAAATATGCTGAGCTTCTTAAACTTACTACTAATTGACATACACGCTACATTTGAACTGACTCAGAGTGTAACTAAACTATTATTCTCATCCAGTAACTCAACAGCAAGTTATTTTTATAAAAAATATCTTTCTTAGCCCCCGGGATAATGAGGGTCAGAAGTTTAAGGGCCTGGAATTGAAAGTCCATTTTGTAAAAGATTAACTGAACTATTTATTAGGACTCTCAATGTGTATGTCATATTTAATAAATGGGCTCGCTAGAGTATGATATACCAGATAAGGTTATATGTAGATAGAAGAAGAGGGGGGAGATTAGGAGTTCTGCTTCTAGCTCCTTTCTCTTCTTCTAGCTCTTCACTCCTTCTGTCATCATAGAATGTCATCAGTAGCAACTGCCTGGGAAAGTCTTTGCTGATTACAGATTTTACCTCAGAATTGAGAATTTTGATAATGATTGACCAATTCTGGCAGCTAAACAAGCAAATTTGTCTGATATGATACATTACTGTTCCAGGTGTGGGAAGGACACCAGAGAGGCTAATTTGGCTCTAAGACTGTGTGCCCTGAGATCCCAGAGGTACACTTGAAGGTAGGGAGGTCCTGGTCCCCACCCTGGCCCTGTCTCCTTTCTGACCCTGTCCTAATACCCCCATACCCCAAAATCTGGGAAGGGCTGGACACAAAGTAACAACCTCCCCCAAGACACTAAACAAGAAGATTAAACTGAAGCACACACACCGCAAATATCCACAGAGGAGAGACAAAAAGACACCAGAGAGAATACATGAAAAGGGTGGGAGCAAGTCACACCAAGGAACTATCAAACAGCGTAGACCTCAAGTCGCTGGTCACCAAAAAGATGACTGCCACGGCCGCCTGGATATTGCAACAGCTTAGCAGATGCTATCTTCGGCGATGGCACAGAAAACTCCCCAGACTTAAATAGGAGGAGACCAACTGGAAATGGTGATTAGCAAACCTGGTTCACCAAGAAGCCAGCCATTAACTCCTAAAGTGCCAGAAGCAGTGGTATTTAAAACAACCTATGCCCAACAGAACAGAGCTACATACAAAAACCAGGTTGGTGATTGGAAGTGTGTACAGAGTCCAATCAGGTAGTAGCAAACTGCGAGTGCTGATGCAGGTAACGCATAGTATGTTGTGTAGTAGTGATCCATAAATGGGGATCCACACTGTGCATGACAATTACAATTTGCTTATATTCAAATGTGATATAAATTTATAAAATACAAATTAAGATGACAGTTACTCTTTAAATTTTCTTGTATTGTATTATATGGCATTTTTCACAGTTACAAAGTTTTAAGGAGAATTGATATGTTCATCTATAATTATATATAAAAAAGCCTATGTAATATGTTAACTATTTTTTGTTTATCAACACAGAAAAATCAACAGCAAAATCTGAGTTATTTCATTTCAGAAATGCTGCAGATTTGATGCAAACATCACCCATTGAGCGAGTCAGTTTATGCTGCAAATTTCTCAACAGTAAGTGGATAAGATTTTGCAAAACCTCAGAGACAGCACTGCTATTATATTACTCAGCAAATTTTACAATTAAAATTTCCACTGTGTATTTGACCCATGTGCCCCTATCCTTTTGATCTTCCATATGACCCTTTGGTAAAGAACGGATACAAATAATTTGTTCATTCAAAAATATTTGTTATTGTATTTTTCTGCATATTGCTAATTTCAGCAAATAGTCAAAGTTTGTTTAATACCAACTTGTCCGATGGCACATCAACTGACTTTTATCCATCTGGTATTTAATGTGCTTTATATATAAAATCTGCGGACAAAATCTGCAATAACCTTGTGATTAAAATTCAGTCAGGCCAAGAATCAATTAAAAGGCTAAGCAATTCCTCAAGTTGCAAATTAAATTTCTCAAATAATTCACTTCAGCTCTCGGTGGATATAAAGATATGTCTGCCCTGCACAGAACAGCCATCAGAATGTGTTTTTGAACTGCTTATAATTTACAAATTATAGAACGAAAAAAATACAAAAATATAGTAGCATTAGCCATCCCAATCCTAGCAATAGGCTCTCTACAGTTTATCACTGTTTTTCATGCTGTTCATCTACAGTATATCCTTTACTGCTCAATTAATAAAAAACACTGACATTGACATTATTTTAATATTAATAGCAATTGTGAACATTCAGTTATATTTTGTATCAAAACTGACCAAGTTAAATTAGCTCTAATGTTAGTATCCACAATTAACAAACACTAGATTTCAGCTATTATACAAGTTTCGTAAATACAAAGTGTAAGATAGCATATAGCAGTTATACACACACAAAATTTTATCAATTCACGAAACCATCTTTAGATTATTTTCTACAATGCAAGAAGGTGTTGTCACAAATTAGAAGGTTCAAAAAAAATATTATAGTCAGCTTACCGGTGACAATGGTATAAATCCTCAGGTCTGCACAGAATCAAGTTGATAGCCACGTGAAAATCCAAAAACAAGAAGGGAAACAGAGCAGTATCCAACAGAGATTTTTGGTATCTTTTCCTCCCAAAAAATTCCTTTTGATTTCCTTATTGAAATTAGTAAAAATGTGTGTATATATATATATATATATATATATATATATATATATATATATATATACATATATATGAGAACCGGGTTTCCTTATTGAAATTAGAAAGTTATCACCTATAACAAGTTAAGTAATAATTTACTGATTGATAGAGTAGACATAAAGCCGGTGCAGCTGGTGCAACTTCACCGGTGCCCAGAGAGGAGGGGGGCCCTTACAACTAGAGGAGGTCAGGGGCAGAATGATCATGGTTGCAGGGATCGCAATTGGAACTAGGCTCGTGGGTGCAGGAGGCCTGCTTGCCCCAGCCCCTGATTCAGCTGCATATCCAACTGGAATGCTTTGCATAGACCTGTCAGGTCCCTGGATTGCGATACATACTGCCTTCCGAACAGAAGCTGGCAGCTTTCATCTGTGTCCCAGTGACTGAGGGCAGCACATGCCAATAACATCATGCATTGCAATAGGACCAACACCGATGAAAGCTATGGGAGCCAGGGACAGTTAGTACAATGTTGTTTTTTTGCATTAGACAAAACAGAGACATATTTACCAGGATGGGGACATATATACAAGGAGAGTACCAGTAGATACCAGGAAGGGGATAGTATATACCAGGAGGGGGACAGTATATACCAGGAAGGCTCCAGGAGGGGAGAAGTAGATACCAGGAGGGGTACAGTATATACCATGAGGGGTCCTACATGGGGACATATATACCAGCAGTTTCTGCTATTTCATGTATTCCCCTTACATAGTCACTGGTGTGCATACCTTATCTCCCCATAGTGATGTTTTTTTAGGTTTTTGCACCCAGTTCGGACTTAGAATGGTGTTCCAAACGTTATTCCTATTTGTTAGTATTTTTCGTTTGTGAACCCTCCCCAACCACACCTATTGCCAATCCATATCATACGCATAAATAGCCTGGGTCTCAGCTTCCCATACACGGTAAGTTTTTTAACTGCATGAGAGGACACACACAAGCTAGGGACCCCAACGTAGAGAAATACTTTGGCGTAGTGTTGGGGCTCTATTGCATTGATCAATTCAGTAGCTAAATTTCTCTTGATTCATATGTTCATGGCAGTAATGCAGATTCCATTTTTCACATTTTCACTCTTGCATATAGCTATTGGATTTTTCAAGTCAGTATTCACACAGCAGTTTCTGCTATTTCATGTATTCCCCTTACATAGTCACTGGTGTGCATACCTTATCTCCTCATAGTGATGTTTTTTTAGGTTTTTGCACCCAGTTCGGACTTAGAATGGTGTTCCAAACGTTATTCCTATTTATTTATACCAGGATGGTGACATATATACCAGGTTGAGGACATTTTTACCAGGATGGGGTTATATATACACCAGTATGTGGGCTAGAATGGGGAAAACATATACTAGGATTGGGAACATATATATCAGGATGGGGGACATATATGCCAGGATGGGGGACATACCAGGGTGGGGGACATATTTTCGAGGAAAAAGGTTGTGTACTCCCCTTACGACATGTACCTCCCTTAATACATCAGTGGTTTTATTATAAATGTGGGATATATGACTTTTATATGTTAAGTTATTGTAAGATGCTCTATCCCTCATTGCCACAGTACTGCCAAAGGTCACAAGGGGTCACGGTTGCCCTGTTCACTGCATAGTACTGACATAGGGTCTAGGTCTGTTTAACAGCAGATGGCAGGAAAGGAAACAGTTATGGAAGGGTTAACGGCAGAGTTGGCTCTCACTTGGGTGGAGTAAGGGAATATATGGGAAGAAATAGTTTATGGTTTAGTGTCTATTGTACAGTGGAAACAAGAGAGAGAAAACCACTAAGTAAAATGTGAGTAGACAAGGCTCAGAATGCAGGTTTAACTATCCAGAGGCAGACTAAGCAAAGAGGAAGTAAAAGGTAACTGTGCCTGAAACTCTTAAAAAGCCAGAAGTGGACAGATTTAATTAGAGGTGTGTGTTCTGGAGACCCTTACTACTATTGTGTAAGGAAGCTTTGGGAATCTATGAGCCACAGGAATAAATTGGTGTGGTAGATGCTGGAGAACAATCTGTGTGATGGATGGACAAAGGTGGAGAATCCACAATTGCAGTCTAGATGGAGGTGTGGCTGTTGTGTAAGAGATGGTTGAGGAGGCACTTTTGGTTGGCTCAAAGGACTGTGGCTTTTGTCTGTGGGCTGGTAAAATAATTGACACCAGAGTCTGGGTGACCTGCGGACCAGCCCAGAGAGGGGACTTTTAGCAGATGAAGGAGGAGCTGAGAACAGAGAAAAGTCATTTTCATATTATTTAGAGAAGAAAGAGGATCCATGAAAAAGACGCAGTCAGAAGATAAAGAGGACATATTGAATAAATGGATCTAGTTTTGGGATGCCCTTATCTCTAAAGGAAGTTGAGACCACTCAGATCCCTAAGGACTGCTAGTTGGAGGCAGAAAAGCTTTGGTTTGGACTGTAGCCCTGTTAGCTGGAAGAGGCCTGTGTGTAGTTTTAAGGGTGGGTGGTTTTTATTGCACTCATGCCTGGGTAGGCCTGGAGTTTTATTTTAGTTTTTGTTGCACCTGTTGTACCCTTTTCTGCTGATTCCTGACATGCAGGCGTGACTGGAGGAGGATACACCCTTAACCATCAACTTTTATGGTCTTTGCCCAATAATCCCTATGGACTTTGTCCCTGAGAGGCTGTCTCCTAGTCATGAGGACTGTTATTAGGAGGAGGGGAATAGGAGACCTGATGACCCGGTCAGCTAAGAGACCTTAAGGGTGAATGCTGTGTTGGCCTGTAGGGCCCTGTTAAAAATGGACATGGACAATTGTTCTGGGCTACCAACCTAGTGGGATGAGGTCAGGATGACAAGAAGAGATAAAATATAAGTGTCAGAAAAAAAGGTAGCAAAATGTTTAAAGCAAGACATATTTAGTGGTCTTAGAGCAGCTATAACACTACTTCCGGGTTCATTCAATATTCATCATGCATATTAATTTTCCCCGCCCACTGTCTTTGACAGTGTCTGCTTTTTCAATGTGTGTCATGGGTTAAATTTCTTACATTAGCCAGACGTATTGTTCTTCTATGTGTTAACTCATGCTTGCTAAACTATTGTTTCTGCCAGACCCTTCTGAGCTTTCATTGTAATGTAGTTTTGTATTGCTAATCTAATGTAAATTACTTCAGTGTCCATTGCCTAGTTGTGGATTGCAGACTACATGTAAATATCCTCAGTCTTTCTGTCCACATTATTTAACTGAACATTATTCATGCAGCTTGAAATTCATCCAATAAGAGAAGCAACTTTGTACAACCAATCCGATAAGGGCACAGTATATCCTAAGGGAAGGCTATGGCTATAAAAGGGGACTTCTTGGAGTCACCAGGAGTTGTTGATGGATGTTGCACGATCCAGTCTAAGCTCTTAGGAGCTGGCTAGGGGATCAGAACCAGGATGCCTTGTGGACTCGGTCTAGGGACTTTGGCTCCGACTAGAGGATCACTTGGCTACATCGCTTCAGTCTAAGGACTCCGATTCCGATTGGAGACCATAACCACAGTATAGGGATTTCGACTCCGGCTGCCAGGATTATATCATAACATCATACCAGAGACTACTTAAGGAAGAAACCCAGGTTGGGACAATTTGGTCACCTGGCTACAGACTTTGAAGACCTCAGCCAGCTTCCTAAATCTGGTTATTCCATTCTCAGTGGGTGTCCGCCGAAAGCGGGGTGCTGCTGGATTGGAGTAAGTAGCCCTGGAAGCTCTGAGGCATGGACATTCTAATCCTTGGTGAGCCAGCGGAAGGGTGAGACTTTGTTGCCTGTTACATTTGTGTGTTTTGCTGGTTATGTGCTATGTGCCGTTAATTGTTTGGGGATCCAATAAAGTCTTAATATTGTGATTCCCTCCTCCTGTGTTGTCTGAGTAGTGTTCCGCTCATGGTTAAGGAGGTCGGGCTTTCAGTTAGGATGAGCCCTGGGCCATGCTGTCTTTCTAAAGGCGGCCGGGCCAGCAGACGAGAGCACCCACTGACCCCGTGTGTCCACAGAGATAAAGTATCGGTGTCAGAAAAAAAGGAAGCAAAATGGTTAAAGCAAGACATATTTAGTGGTCTCAGAGCAGCTATAACACTACTTCTGAATTAATTCAATATTCCTCATGCATATTCATTTTCCCCGCTCACTGTCTGTGAAAGTGTCTGCGATTGGTTGCAGCCAGACTGCCGGCGTGCCGGCGTCTCTGAATGGTTGCCCACACAGTAACTGTCTGTCTACCCGAGTGAAGTGTAAAAACAAAATAACAGTAAATGAAAAAATGGCACGTGGTCCCCATGTATTGATACCCAGCTCAGATAAAGCTGATTGCTACAAGCTGTAGCCCATAGCTGTGTACGTTATATTGGCTGTGTATCAAAATATGAGGAGCCTCATGTAGATGTTTAAAAATTATTTCAATAAATCATTTAAAAAACCTGCATGAGGTTCCTCGCAGTTTTGATACTCATCCAAGATAAAGCAGACAGCTGTGGGCTGGTATTCTCATGCTGGGGAGGCAAATGGTTATTGGCACCCCCAGCCTAAAAATAGCAACCCACAGCCACCCACATTTGTTGCATTCATTAGATGCAACATTTCCTGGCTTTACATGGCTCATCCCGATTGCCCTGGTGTGGTGGAAATCAAGGTAATATAAGGGACTAATGACAGCTATGATTTGTCAGATGTCTTCAAGCCCTAAATTCGTAATGGGTAAGGCGGGCTTTGCACGTTGCGACATTGCAAGCCGATGCTGCGATGTCGCACGCGATAGTCCCCGCCCCCGTCGCAGGTGCGATATCTTGTGATAGCTGGCGTAGCGATAATTATCGCTACGCCAGCTTCACATGCACTCACCTGCCCTGCGACCGTCGCTCTGGCCGGCAACCCGCCTCCTTCCTAAGGGGGCGGGTCGTGCGGTGTCACAGCGACGTCACACGGCAGGCGGCCAATGGCGGCGGAGGGGCGGAGATGAGCAGGATGTAAACATCCCGCCCACCTCCTTCCTTCCGTATAGCCACCGGCGGCAGGTAAGGAGATGTTCCTCGTTCCTGCGGCTTCACACACAGTGATGTGTGCTGCCGCAGGAACGAGGAACTACATCATACCTGTTGTGGCATCGGCATTATGGAAATGTCGGAGCCTGCACCGATGATACGATAACGACGCTTTTGCGCTCGTTCATCGCATCATCTAGGATTTACACACTACAACATCGCAAATGACGCCGGATGTGCATCACTTTTGATTTGACCCCACCGACATCGCACCTGCGATGTCGTAGTGTGCAAAGCCGCCCTAAGTCTCATAGACCACTCCACATTACTATTCTAGGACTCATGGTTATTCTTTTTCAGAAAATAATAATCTTGTAGATTATTTAATTTAATGTAACAATAAAATAATAAAATCTTGTAGATAGATTGTTCCCTAAAGGCTAGGGTTACACAACAATATAAAAAAATTAATCCGAATTTCATTTAGAAAATCGGGATAATTTTTTCCTTATTTGTAACCCATATGCAGTCTGTATGCAATATGTTTTTTTTACAGTAGTCATAGTTAATCATTCACAAAACTATTTACAGTTACCTATTGTCACGGGTGTTTCTAGGGGGGCAGACAGTCCTGTGGTGCTTGGCTATAGAAGGTCACAGCATTTGGTTGTGCTAACTTCTTCCTGACCATTTATTATTTCTGCTTGGTTTTCATCTCTTTCCCTTTAGTACCCTGCGGAGTTCCTAAGCCTTTCAGCTGCTTTTAATCAGCACTCCACTTCTTATTACTTGATGTTGGTGATATCTTTTATCTTCAGTGCAAGCAATTGGCTTGCATACATCTGGAGAATCTTTGGGGTTATTGCAATTCTACTTCCTGAGTCATCTGTAGATAAGTTTTCCGTTTACTTCTCCCATATTTGTTATCGCTGTGTCTTCTTTAGCGCTTAGTGGGGTTGACTAAGCACTCATCCCATCCAATCCCTACATAGGGCCTTCTTCAGGGTCAGCCATGGTCAGATATTCGGTGGTGAGGGAAACCAGGACCCAGCAGTAGGCTTTGTCAGGGGTCAAGATCTACCCTTTCCCTAAACACAAGGTGTCCCTTCCATTTAGCCAAAATTGTGATGGTTGATTAAATACATTTGGGCAAGTGACTTGCACTGTCTAATGGGTGTATTGATTTGAAACTGTGGCGCCCCTGACCTGGTCAGGCACCACTGAGTACTGCATCCACGCTGGGTCAGTACAAATAGGTAATCCTGATGGCTGAGTAGGGTGTGAACACAAAGACACATAGTGAACAGGTAAAGCACACACCATAGAGGGGACCCCTGGGCAGACCCAGGGGGGGGCATGGCCTCCTCATCTCAGCTAGTGGTGAGGTGGAGAAGCTGGTTGCTAAGTTGCAGTGGCAGGCACAGTGGGGAGGCAGTAGTGAACCAGTCTGAAGTGAGGAAGTAAAACCGAACAAAGGGGTCACTTAAATATTGTATTAAATCTTTATTAACATGATTAAAAATATACATAAAACCACACACACGGCTGTTGACTGGAAAAAGGCGTCAAAAACCTGCATAATATGTAAAAATAATAGCAATGATATAGTACAATGGTGAGGCAGTAGGGATGGTGTGAGGGAATATAAGGGCGATAAATAGATGAACAATTAATTATAAATAATTCAGACACAACAAAAAGTGTCAAGTACTGAGAAGATGTGGCTAGTAATCATGCCACACTAATGATAGGGTATAATCAACAGAGGTTTCAGCTGATAACAAGCAAGGTAAGTATCGTACCTGATTTCCACAAACACTAAACCGGCAACCTCAAAAAAGCAGGTAGGATGTAAGGAGGGAGACGGCTCTATGAGTCATCAACCAGTAGGGGAAGGAAAACCATGTAGTTTAAGTAATACTAAGAGAGTGTCAGAATCGGCACATTCCTATCACTAAATAGTGATATATTCACCTAGGGTCATAGAGCACAGCCTCCTCAAGGCCTGCCCCGACGCGCGCACGTTTCGTAGCGACTTCTTCAGGGGGTCCCCTGAAGAAGTCGCTACGAAACGTGCGCGCGATTTGAAGGCAGATTTGAGCTTAATAATTGACACACATAATTGCTACATGCCTTGTTGTAATATTAAATGTTGGAATAGCACCATCTAGTGGTGCTTGTCTGCAGTGTTTGTTGTTTTTTCTGTGGGATTGCCCTAATGCATTATGGGAGATACCTAGGCATTCTGGGTAGTGGCCACCATTTTACTACAGTATTTATCATAGGAAACATTTGTAATCTTGTCTTCCTGCATTGCTTTTACATACAACTGCATTATCCTAGTTAAAGCATATCTGGTAAGAGATTTATTTCTGTTTGTGACATCATAATGTTCAGATCTGTTATTGAGTTGTATAGCAGTGATTACATAGGGAGATTGTGTTTGTTAGGAATTGTGTTACATGTGCAGTCTCCATTTTGTAAATATCATAGTTGTGTACATTATGTGCTTAGTACTTATCTGTGCTATTTATATTTCCATAGTTTTACTGTATTTTTACCTGTTGACCAATAAACAAGGTAGACAACAGAAAACAGTCTGCTTATCTTTTATCAGAAGCATCTGGTGTAGGCGGAGGTCATGAAACTGCAAGAATTGAAATTGCATACATACACCGTGTGCAGAATTATTAGGCAAGTTGTATTTTAGAGGATTTTTTTTTATTGATCAACAACTATGTTCTCAATCAACCCAAAAGACTCATAAATATAAAAGCTTAATATTTTTGGAAGTTGGAGTGGTTTTTTTTTAGATTTGGCTATCTTAGCAGAATATCTGTTTTTGCAGGTAACTATTACTGTGCAGAATTATTAGGAAACTTAATAAAAAACAAATATATTCCCATCTCACTTGTTTATTTATACCAGGTAAACCAATATAACTGCACAAAATTTAGAAATAAACATTTCTGACATGCAAAAACAAAACCCCAAAAATTTAGTGACTATTATAGCCACCTTTCTATCTGATGACACTTAGCCATAGATTCTGTTAGTTGCTTGATCTGTTTACGATCAACATTGCGTGCAGCAGCCACCACAGCCTCCCAGACACTGTTTCGAGAGGTGTACTGTTTTCCCTCTCGGTAGATCTTACATTTTATGAGGGCCCACAGGTTCTCTATGGAAGTTCAGATCAGGTGAACAAGGGGTCCATGTCATTATTTTTTCATCTTTTAGACCTTTACTGGCTAGCCACGCTGTGGAGTAGTTGGATGCATGTGATGGAGCATTGTCCTGCATGAAAATCATGTTTTTCTTGAATGATACTGACTTCTTCCTGTACCACTGCTTGAAGAAGTTGTCTTCCAGAAAATGGCAGTAGGTCTGGGAGTTGAGCTTCACTCCATTCTCAACCTGAAAAGGTCCCACAAGTTCATCTTTGATGATACCAGCCCATACCAGTACTCCACCTCCACCTTCCTGGCGTCTAACTCGGGGTGTAGCTCTTTGCCCTTTACTGATCCAGCCTTTGGCCCATCCATCTGGCCCATCAAGACTCACTCTCATTTCATCAATTGTTTGGCATGAAGGTCCACAGCAATTCTATCATATAGTTGTACCAGGGTGCTGCCACATGCAGTATATACAAATAATTAAGAGGAGAAAAAAAGATACTGCATAAACTGGGAAGCACACCCAACAATTATATTAAATAGGATTTTATTGGATTGCAAAAAGAGTTAAAACACATTTAAAACCCTAAAACCCACAGCAGGGTATCTCCATGAATCACAAGAATTGTGCAAAATATACACTGCAATCAGACAATTGTGCATTAACATAGGTCACAATATCCTAATAAATATATGTGACAACATTGGTGTATGGGTCACCAAGTCATATGTTATACCAGACCATTAAAAAAGGTTTTTTTCTTTGGAATAATGGTCAAAGCACATCTCAACTGTGAGAAAGAGCTAAATGATTTAAAATAGCCCTAGCCAAGGTATATACTGACCAATGGTAAACCCATCTAAGCGTATCAACTCCAAGCAGTGGAGACCCTGGGATACGCCCCACGCGTATCACCAATAGGCTTCATCAGGGACAAACAGTGGTGCAAAATTCAATATCAAATCATCTTATATAGCATATATACGTAGTTAAATGTGACCTATAATCACCTGTGTGCTCTGGTCCGGACTAGCTGGGGCAAGTAGTGCTCCACGTGTGCATAACGCCGGCCATGGTATCTCCAGCCCATGATCGGCACTGCACAGGTATCTGTCGGTCAGAATCAAGTTCTGGCAGAGGCAGAGAGATCTCACAGACAGCGCGTGCGCCGTGCAGCCTGCCACAAAGACAATGTCAGCGGTTGTCATTGGGACAAGGTAGGTGTAGAGAAAGGAGGGTTATAGATCGCACGTGCGTAGTACAGTGAGGGGTCACGGCGTCAGTAGTTGTCAGGGCAGCATAAGCAGGAAGAAGAGCGACCAGACCGCAAATCTGCGCAAACGTGTGGGGTTTTTTTCCCTACATTTCCTTTTTTCCATAGCAATGAGAGAAATCATGGTATCATGGAAAATTAAGCTGGCATGGAGAAACTGTTATTATTACATTTATGTCCACAGATAGATTATAGTGCTATGGAAATTATATGTTATTATTACTTTTTTTTATCCATAGACTCTAGTTTACTCTGATTATTTGATTCCTGCTTTGACCTTGGCCTACTCTCATGCCTGCCATATTTGTACCTCACTGCCTGATCCAGATTTGACCTCTGCTTTGTTTTCTGATTATGTCCTTGTCTGCCTGATTCTGTCCCTGTTTTACATTTCTCGGTTTGACCCTGCCTGGTTACTACTCTTATCGGGCTGCAGCCTATCACAGGTAGTGATCTCCGTGGCCTTGTGTAATTCCAAATCCCTGTATGGGGTTAAAGGGTTTCAGGTTCTCGGGGTCCTGCTTTGTGTGTGGCTTTCCTCTAGTCTGTCCATTACAGGCAGTCTGAGCCTGTGGTTCCAGACAGGCATTACAATTATCATCTTATCTCTTATTATCATGCATCATTGCATAACTAGTGAATAGTGACATTATAACTGTCAGGTATGCCAGATGCTAAAACATATTCACATTTTTTCTAATCTAGCTTTCCTGCCTGTTCAGATTCATTAATGCACCTCCATAGGGAATACTATGTGTCTCACAACCTGAGTCTCCTCTGCCCTGGTAAACCTCCTCCACTACCTGCAATGGACACAATCCCTATCACAGAACACACATGGCGCATGTATGAACTAAGGAACTGAGACATACATTCTAGCCACATCATGGCAACGTCACTGTACACGCGCCGGCCAATCTCCCGCAGTGCGCAGGCGTGGGCATGCGGTCCACACCTCCTCCATGAGTTCCACCAGGAAAAAGTAAAGTAAACAGTGTGGTGCTTATAAAGCATCCATCCAAGCACATAGCCACTCAAATCACCACTGCATACTGGACAGGACACCAGAGGTATGTACCTTGTTGCACACATCACGCATGAATCATGATATCTTCATTTTGCATGTAGCTTATTTTTTAACTATTGTCCACAGATCACACCAGGGCATTTTACCCCTAACTTTTGCATGCAGCATCGCTCGGTCATATACGAGGGTATGTCTATTTTACCTATTATGTTTATTATGGCCATTATGCATGTCTGAATTGTTCCTTATACCATCTCTATTATGTTCCTTTTTTCTGGCACAGTGCATATATACTATGATACTGACATTATCAACATCTATTTATAGGGCCACTGACCCGTAAAACTTCTAATGTGAGGGATCTGATCATATAAGACAACAGTCTTCATGCCTGCATTGGATCTACTCATGGAAAAATACCTTGCAATCTTAACATTGACAATTGATGCCATAACGTAAGGTGTTTATGGCATCTCTAATATTAGACATATGCAGCAATAACAAAAGTATACCATAATCGATACCATTTCTATATATAAAGCTCTATGCCACCTTACCCTGAAGACATGATAGAAACCTTACATCTGCAACCAGAATTGTTTGCAATCATTTCAAGTATGGACATGGTATATACCCACTAAGTATAGACACACAGAACAGATGTTCTTATATGTCTCTCATAATCTCTTTTGCAGCCACTGTCTCTTAACAGTTAACATTGGCTATTATAACACTACTTAAGGATGGTTCTGTTAGATTTCATTATATGTATGCACTTCACATTTCATTACACTTGAAAACATGATTTTCTTGTATAACTAACGTGAATGTTGTACCTTATATCTGTAGGCATTCATCTCACAGTCTTTAGAAAAAATACCCTTTTGACAAAATTCTTCCCTAGAGAAATTTATTTCACTAGGTATGTGCTATGTAATCCATTTTCCATATCAGCGTTCACATTATTTCATGGTATGACTACTCTTGTAACTCGCCACGTTTTATTCATTGATGTAGGTTGTGTCGCCCTGGGCAAGCCAGGGGACACAGGTCACACACCACCACACCTTACATCCCAGGTAGGAACACCACAGCTAACCAAAAATCCTTGTTGCCTTCCTCCAGAGGCTGATGATTCACACCAGGGGGTAAACCAGGCGGTTGGCTCCGCCCACCGAGGAGTTCACAGCTCTGGAGGCGGGAGAAACCAGGCAGTCCAGTGAGGCACATGAAGGAGTAAACAACAGAGACAGCTCAGGGAGGAGCAGGAGTGAGGAGCTAAGATGAGCTAAGGAAGTGAAAGTGAGAGTAGAAAAGTAGTAAAGGAGGAAAGCAAGTGAGGCGACAGAGAGCGAGTGCAGCCGTCCGTGGGACCGTCTATCCAGCCGTTTGGTTTACCGTAAAACTGTGTCCACGTCTCAGGCTGAGTGAGTACCACAGTGCCGCAAGGCACAGCGCTGCCCCCGCGTCCCTGCGCCCACCAGGCCCTGCACCTCCCAAACCATCACCGGGCCCCGGGATCACCAACCCCTACCCACGGAGGGGCAACACAACACCTGGCTGCTCCGCATCACCATCCCCGGGACCCTTGTACTGAGCAGCGGTGGTGAAATCACCACAACCGTGGGTGACGTCACGGACAATAAATACTTCCCACACCCAACAATCCCCTTTCACTCACGGGCGAGGAGTGCCGCTCGAGAAGCCCCCGGGATCCAGCCCACCGCTCGAGCCACCACTGAGCAGCAGCCGCCGGACCCGAGCAGAAGGGGTGAGCGTAGTGTGCTGACACCCTCCTCCCCGCCCGCGACAACTTGGCGTCACGAACAGGATCTTACCGCTCTGCCGTCTGGTAGAGGTGCGCCTTGTTACCGCCGGAGGTATCCGGCAGAAAAATTTCAGAAGCCGCCATCTTTGGCGCGAAAAGTTCCCGCTCGAGCGTCTTCTCGAGCAGTAGAGGGCGAAGGCCAAAACCCCGCCCCGAGAGAGGAGGGGCCGAAAAGAGCTAAGGGGGACGCGATGGCGGCTGGACGCATGTAGCTGCAGCTATAAAAGCAGGGACGCCAGGACTCTGCAAATATACCGTTCCTGGAAGTAGAGAAGAAGCCATCATGTGGATGCCGTCCCGCAACACCGTAGCCCCCGGGCCTGGAACCGCGGCGTGGGTGGAAATCCGAACCGCGCAGCTCTACCAAAGGCTGCAGGTCAGGATGCAGCTCCTCATGGAGGCGTGGGAGGCCGACATGGCGGACGTTGTAGCCACCGTGCGGAGACGCGAGGAGGAAGCGGAGAAAGGGAGGGTGAGTGACCCACGTCCCGATGCCCTTGAAGGGCCGGTCATCGCGGCTGTGGGGCCCGGTCCAAGCCCTCTCCCCCGTTGCCTCCCTCGCCACCCGTCCCAGAGGCCGTGACCCCGCCACTAGGCCTGCTACCACCGCAACCGGTAGCAGTACCCAGCGTCCCCGCCCAGGCGGGCCGACCTGTAGCCAGAGCCCGCGGCACCCCGGAGGTGTTACCGTGGAAGACTCCGAAAGTGGAACCGGAGGCATCCCCCGAGAAGTTCCCCGAGCCGGAGCCGATGACCCGCTCCGAGCCGAAGGCCCAGCAGCGGAAAGCCCCTATGCCCATCCCCCACACCTCGGCTGAGGTAGCGCCGGGTTGTTGTTGCAAGGCAGCGCCCAAGGCCAAGACACCGCGGGACATGCCGCCCAGAGTCCTGACAGTGGGCAACGTCCAGGATGTCCCGCGGGGCCCGACCCGTGCGCCGGCGCTGGCGGCAGCGGCGTATTGGGATAGGGAGCCGGTACCGCTGGGCCTGGAGATCGCCGAGAGGGAGCGGAAGAAGGCCGAGCTGGTGGCCCGAGCTATCCGGGAGAAAGAAAGTCTCCGCCAGGCCACGTTCCGTGCCCGGGGCCCGCTGTACGAGGGGCAGGTGAGGCGGTTTGATGTCCGCCGGGGCTACGGGTTCATATACGAGCCGGGCCTGGAGGCCGAGGTGTTTGTAGCCCGTCGGGATGTGAATGCCCACCTGCCTGAGGAGCATCCTGGCCGCAACCTAATGCCGGGGGACCTTGTTCGGTACACCCGACACTGCGGAGAGAGGGGGTGGTTTGCCCTGGATGTGAAGCTACGGGGCAGCCAAGAGAGCAGAGTTAGCCCTGCGCCCCCTCCCTTGGATGAAGCCGAAGTCCTGCAGTAGGGCAGCGGAGCACCGTTGTCCAGTCCCCGTTGGGACCACCATTTTGTTGTTTGAAAAGTTTGAAAAAGTTGAAAGAATGATAAGAAAATGATGATTACCGAAGTTTCACCTGATTGTCTTTGTGATTGCAACCGGCTGGAGCCGGCACCGTTGTCCCCGTGGGGACCGTTAAAAAGTTCTGCATGGAGGACTATCCATGGACAAGCCCGTGAACTTGCAGGGCAACCACAAACGTTAAGTGGCTTGTAAATATGTTGTTTGCCGTTACCGTTTCCGCAATGCCGCCTCCGGAGAGGCAGGTTGGAGGGAGGGCCCTCAGCAGAGCAGGCTGGGGCCCAGCCACCAAAGGAACCGGTGGCTACCCTCTGGAGGGAAGGACAGATCCCGCTCGGGTAACTTGTGCTGGACTGTGGGTCAAGGGGTGCTGCCTGGGTTTTAGGGGCAGCATCAGGGCCAGGTTGCTTGGGTGGGAGAGAGCGGAAACCGTAACCGTAAACCGTTTGCAACGTTAAAGAAATGTGCCTCCCGTCTTGGGAAGAGTTATTATTAAAAATGTAAATATGTTATATCACTATGTTATCTTTTTCAGAAAAATAAAACCGGTGTTGGACGGCAGCCCGCGGACGGTCTGCATTTTGCTAAGGGGGAATGTGTCGCCTTGGGCAAGCCAGGGGACACAGGTCACACACCACCACACCTTACATCCCAGGTAGGAACACCACAGCTAACCAAAAATCCTTGTTGCCTTCCTCCAGAGGCTGATGATTCACACCAGGGGGTGGGCCAGGCGGTTGGCTCTGCCCACCGAGGAGTTCACAGCTCTGGAGGCGGGAGAAACCAGGCAGTCCAGCGAGGGACATGAAGGAGTAAACAGAGACAGCTCAGGGAGGAGCAGGAGTGAGGAGCTAAGATGAGCTAAGGAAGTGAAAGTGAGAGTAGAAAAGTAGTAAAGGAGGAAAGCAAGTGAGGCGACAGAACAGAAAGAGCTTGCAAAAGCCTGAAGTAGTCCAGCTGTGTGCAGGACAGGTCAGCAAGGTCAGCAACGGCGGTGACTGTCTGGAGGGGGACCATTTGGAAGTTCCTGGAAGGACCCCGTAGGCTGTGTGCCCGGCGGTCTGGAGCAGTGTTCCGAAGGACAGTCAGCACCAGGGCAGGGGCCTCTCGGACCCCGGCAAGGCTTGGAGTTGCCATAATTTGCCGAATCCGTCAGTGAAGGGGACGTAGATCCCCCAACAACCAAGTCCCGATTGAAGGCAACAGCCCAGCCAGTGTAGAAGAGACACCGCCACCGCCAAGGCACCCGTTTCTTAGGGCCAGCGCCTGCGGGCAAAGAGTAGAGCTCCCCCGGTCCAGCTTGAAGCCGGGGAGCGGGTTACCGGTGGGGACCCATCGCAACCAAAAAGTACACCAAGGTGCAAGGAAGAGGGACATCACCGTCACCTACCGGGAGAGCGAGTGCAGCCGTCCGTGGGACCGTCTATCCAGCCGTTTGGTTTACCGTAAAACTGTGTCCACGTCTCAGGCTGAGTGAGTACCACAGTGCCGCAAGGCACAGCGCTGCCCCCGCGTCCCTGCGCCCACCAGGCCCTGCACCTCCCAAACCATCACCGGGCCCCGGGATCACCAACCCCTACCCACGGAGGGGCAACACAACACCTGGCTGCTCCGCATCACCATCCCCGGGACCCTTGTACTGAGCAGCGGTGGTGAAATCACCACAACCGTGGGTGGCGTCACGGACAATAAATACTTCCCACACCCAACAATCCCCTTTCACTCAGGGGCGAGGAGTGCCGCTCGAGAAGCCCCCGGGATCCGGCCCACCGCTCGAGCCACCACTGAGCAGCAGCCGCCGGACCCGAGCAGAAGGGGTGAGCGTAGTGTGCTGACACCCTCCTCCCCGCCCGCGACATAGGTCATAATGCTATGCAGAAAATAAGGCTGGAGTCACATTTGCGAGTTAATCGCATCGGCATCACCCGCCACACACTCTTCGGACAGGAGCGTCTCAGCTGCATAGTAATACAGGCATCCAACCTACTCCTGTCAGGAGAGTGTGTGACAGTGCCGGGTGATGCCGATGTGAGACTCGCGCTAGTCACTCGCAATTGTGACTCGGCTAAGGCCTCGGTTCCACTTGCGTTTTGAACAGACGAGTGGAATCTGATAAAACATCAGATTGCTCTCACTCTAGAGCAAAACTATGGGACAGTGTCTATCTGTGATTGATTTCTGATGCTGTATCGGCATGCGGAATGAATTGCAGCACACTGCATTTGGCAGTGAGACATGGTTATGCACCCGTATACAAGTCTATGAGAGCGTGTGAAACATCGCACTGCATTCACATGTAATCCGAGTGCAGTGGGATATACAAAGAGACAGGCAAAGAAGGAGATGGGGATAAAGTGTTCCCTTCCTCTTCTCTGTACTTGTGACGCCCTGGACAAGCCAGGGGGCCACAGAGCACAACACCCACACACCCCACACTCCCAGCAGGCACACCGAAGTCAGACATAAAACCCTTGTTGCCTTCCTCCAGGGGCTGATGTCCACACCAGGGGGTGGGCCAGGTGGTTGGTCCCGCCCACCGAGCAGTTCACAGTCCTGGAGGCAGAAAACTGTAGTCAGTTTAGCTCAGGCAGAGCTTGAGAGCAGAGCAGAGTTAAGTGCAGCGAGTAAAAGTGTGCTGAGCTACTGCAGGTGTCCGGGTTGGAGCCCGGGCATGTGCAGCAAGGTTAGCAGACGGTGGTGACCGTCTGCAGGAGTGGCCTATCGGAGTCTACCGTAAGGACCGTGGACGGGCGGTGGCCCGGCGGTACCGGACCGGTACGCAAAGAGAAGCCAGCACCATCTGGCAGGGGCTTACGGACCCCGGCAAGGCTAGGAGTCCCCGTGAATTTGCCAAATTCATTAGTGCAGGGAACCTCCTGGGTTTCCCAACAGCCAAGTCCCGACAGAAGGCAACAGTCCAACCAAAGTCAGGGAGACACCGCCATCGCCAAAGCAACCGTTTCTCAGGGCCAGAGCCTGCGGGCAAAAGGGGCTCTTCCAGCTCATATCCAAGCTGAGGAGTGGGTTACCGGAGGGAACCCATTGGAACCATCTACCGTATCTAGGTGCAGGGAAAGGCAGTCACCATCAACCTGCCGGGAGAAAACTACACCGCAGCCGTCTGTGAGACCCGTCCATCCAGCCGTGTGTTTTACCGAGAACTGTGTCCTCATCATTGGCTGAGTGAGTACCACCGTGCCATGCGGCATAGCGCTACCCCCGCGACCCTGCACCTCGCCAGGCTCCGTAACCTGCCTGCCATCCATCCCTACCCCATCACCGGGCCACGGGACAACCAACCTCCCACCCACGGAGGGTAGAAATAACAACAAAGCTGCTCCCTGTCACCGCTCCCGGGATCCCTGTCCAGAGCAGCGGTGGTGTCACTAATATCACCACAACCGTGGGTGGCGTCACGGACAATAATCAAAACCCCCACAATCAAAATCCCCTTTTCACTCACGGGCGAGGAGCGCCGCTCGAGTCCCCGGGATCCGGCCCACCGCTCGAGCCACCACCGAGCAGCAGCGGCAGCCGCAGCAGCAGCAGCGGCTGGACCCGAGCAGTGGGAGAGTGCAGTGTCCCCTCCTCCGCCCGCGACATACTTGTGATGCAATCGCAAGATCGGATCACAGTCGCATGACCCTTGGCTGACACTCACAGCAGAGGGTCATTAGCATATCACTTCCAATGCTCTAGCATCAGAAGCTATACACATGTGGAATCGTACCCTCAAGGTATGGTTCCACTTGCGATTTTCACAGACAAATACATTTCGATAAAACATCAGATTGCACTTCGCACCAGTGTTAATCAATCAGGCAGTGTCCTTCTACTATTTTTTCCTCAGTTATATTCGTGTTGAGGATCAAATTGCAGCATGCTGTGTATGGCTGCGTGGATCACACCAGACTTGCTAGTGCAAGTCTATGGGTACAAGAAAAATATCGCATGGCATTGCATACGCATGTCATATGGATGGCAGATGCATGTCACACAGATGCTAGTTGAGAAAAACCTACACATTTGCATAGCACTTGCACAGCACTCACATGGCATACACAAGACCATATGCATGACACTCGTCCCACTTTTCAGAACAAGTATCAGATTGATTATTTGTACGCAAGTGGAATCTTACCCTAATTTGGACTCCTCTATAGCATAGCAGTCTGTGTACTGGTCTTTCGATAGTAATACAGGATATGTCCACAGCATGTGAAGGATAATTCCAGCAGCACGAGTGGGAACAAATCTTACATCAATATTATATCAATGAAATTTAAAAGCGATTCTCACGATTATAAAAATCAAAAGGTTTACGACTGGAAAAGATTTAATAATTACACGTCTATATTAAAAAAACAGGAATCAATCTTTTAGACATATGAGTTTTTCATCATCTGAAAATAATGATTTCACCACTGACACCTCAGACTTTGAATCTGATAATTAGAGTTGAGCGCGGTTCATGTTTTGTGGTTCTCCAGTTCGCGGTTTGAGTGATTTTGGGGGCTGTTCTAAAATCAAACTAGAATTCGAGCTTTTTGCTAAAAGCTTGATAGTTCTAGTTACGTTCGAGAACAATTCTAGCAGCAAAAAGCCAAGTTAATTACTAGCTGGCTTTCCGCTGTAATAGTGTAAGTCACTCTGTGACTCACACTATTATGAAATTTCAGCGTATAGTGTGCGGGAACAGCGCGTTCAGATCACTGCTGCTGGGATAATGGCGATTGCCATTTTTTTTCTGTTCTTCCTTCCCTCCCTAAGCGCGCGTGTAGTGGGGCGGGCCAGCATGCCAGCCAATCCCAGACACACACACACCTAAGATGACTTTTAGCCAGAGAAGCAACGGCATGTGTGATAGGATGTCCATGTCACATGTCCCTGCATTATAAAAATGGACATTTTGTTCCAGCATGGCATTGTCTGCCTTCTGCGTCTGGGTGTCAGTCACCTCTCACGCAGCTCCTGTCGCCGATACTGCTGTGTACGCTCTACACACAGCGCTATACAGAATAGGGATAGAAGTTTTTTTCAGCCCTTGTAAGGGCTAATTACAGCAGGCTCAGAGCCATAGGTGACAGTCAGGTCCGTGGAAACCGTTGTTTAACAGCTACAAATAAGAGCGTCTGTGTAGCTAAGGTCAGGGAGTTCCTTGCTGCATTTCACTATTAGGAGGGAAAGAAAGTGAGGCTTCCTTTCCTCTACACTGACCCACAACCCAGCCACTGTACCCTCCTGCCCTTTGCACACTCAAGCTCATTGTTACTAAGCCATTATACTAGAAAACACTGAGGAAACTTAGTGGCATCCTAAAAGTGGCTGTTGGACTTCATTAGTGTCCCACTGGTGCAAAGATATTTGCAGCACCTCTGCATTGCACACTCAAACTCATTGTTACTAAGCCATTATAATACCAAACACTGAGGAAACTTAGTGGCATCCTAAAAGTGGCTGTTGGACTTCATTAGTGTCCCACTAGTGCAAAGATATTTGCAGCACCTCTGCATTGCACACTCAAGCTCATTGTTACAAAGCCATTATAATACCAAACACTGAGGAAACTTACTGGCATCCTAAAAGTGGCTGTTGGACTTCATTAGTGTCCCACTAGTGCAAAGATATTTGCAGCACCTCTCCATTGCACACTCAGGCTCATTGTTACAAAGCCATTATAATACCAAACACTGAGGAAACTTAGTGGCATCCTAAAAGTGGCTGTTGGACTTCATTAGTGTCCCACTAGTGCAAAGATATTTGCAGCACCTCTGCATTGCACACTCAAACTCATTTTTATCAAGCTATTATACTAGCAAACTGTGCTGCCATTTTAAGGGCCATAGTTTCATTGTCCGGGATAATTATTTTTGTTTATTCTGCTGTTAATAAAGGTAGACCATCGCTGCAATCTACACCACCTCTCAATTTTTACTACCACATTTTAAGTGGACAATCTTGTCGCTAGCAAAATGAGTGGCAAAATGACAGATGCTGGTGGAAAGGGGAACAGGCGTGTTGGAAAAGGAAAAAAAGTTTGTGTCCGTGGGGAAGGTGGCAAAGCTCCATTAACATCTGCTGAAGATAGGCCATCTTCCAGTAAAAGTAAGATGTCTACTACTTTCCGTGGACAATCGGATGTGCTCCCTTTTTTACGAACACGAACAACTGGAACAAAGGTAGATGTTGCCCAAAAAAAGAAAATACTTGAATGGATCTCAAGTGGTCCAACAAGTGCCCTCTCCTCCACCTCAACTACCGCATCCAAAAAACACCAGTCCTCTGAGTTGTCATCTTAATCACACTTGCTTTCTCCCAGCTCTGAAGTCTCCATCCGCCCTGCATAGTATGGTGTAACTGAGATGGCTGAGTCTGCAGAGCTGTTCAGTCACACTATAGCCTGGTAATCAGAGGTCTGCTCCAAAGCTACAGTGAGTACAGACCAGGAAATGGTCTGCAGTGATGCCACGAACCTTTGTGACTCAGATTCAGGCCGTGATGACCAGGTTTCGGAGCATAATGTTGACCCTTATTCACAAACTGAAACACCTGTTGTAATAGACAATGAGGAATATACTGATGACGATGAGACACAGATACCAGATTGGGATGACAACTTAAATATTCATTCAGGGCAGGAAGAGGCTTGGTCTGAGGGGGAGGTGAGTGAAAACACAACGCTTGATGAGGAACTTCTAGATCCCACCTACTGCCAACCCACAGTCAGGCACTCGAGGAGGTCAACAGAGGCGGTGGAGGAGGATGCTACTGATGACAAAGTTACCTTGCACCTTCCTGGGCAGAGGAGGAGTTCTGGTAGCACATCTACAACTGCATCCTCAGCCACCACTCTGCTTCTGAGCACTAGTCGAGGTGGCTCAGCAAGTCGCATGCCCTCTAAGCCTTGCCTAGCTTGGTCCTTTTTTAACATAGCAAAATATCACCCAAATCATGTGATATGTAAAATTTGTCATGATTCTGTTAGTAGAGGGCAAAACCTCAGCAGTTTGACAACTTCTTCCATGAATCGTCACATGAATAAATATCATATGTCCCAGTGGGAAGCTCACCGTGCTGCAATGCGGCCTAGCGGAGCGGACCATCCACCGACTGCCCCTTCCAGTGCATCCACGCGCTCTTCATCTTCTAGGACTGTGGGGACAGCTGTCACACCTGGTTTTTCACCCACAACTTCCACCACTGTAACCGCAACAGGCAGTTTGCTTGGTAGGTTGTCAGTTGGTTTGGAAGGGGAAACAAGTGCATGTGTACAGCTCTCTCAGACATCGATAGCACCAACGTTGGATGAAGGTGACATCATGTCTACGCCTGCACTTTCCTCACAAACCTGCATTTTTCCAGGGACACCCTACTCCACCGTCTACACACAGCAGCCAGATCTCTGTCCCTCAGATGTGGAGAAATAAAAGGCCATTTCCAGCGACCCATGACAAAGCTAAGAGGTTGACTTTATCCCTCTGTAAGATCTTTGCTACCGAAATGCTGCCTTTCCGCCTGGTGGACACACAGGATTTTAGAGACCTTAAGTCTGTCGCTGTGCCCCAGTACCAGATGCCCAGTCGCCACTACTTCTCTAAGAAAGGTGTGCCTGCGCTACACCAGCATGTCGCACACAACATCACCGCTTCCTTGAGAAACTCTGTGTGTGAATGGGTGCATTTCACCACCGATACTTGGACCAGTAAGCATGGACAGGGACGTTACATGTCGCTGACTGGGCACTGGGTAACTATGGTGATAGATGTTGAAGGGTCTGCTGCACAAGTCTTGCCGTCCCCACGACTTGTGTGTCAATCCTCTGTCTGTCCAAGTTCCTCCACTGCTTCTGCCTCCTCAACCTCGTCTAGGTCCTCCACCTCCGCCCCAAGCCTGCCTGGTCAGGCCACCAGCATTGTAACTGCGCAGAAGGAATCATGCACCTTTCATTACTATGCTGGCAGCAAAGCGCAATGGCATCAGGCGGTCTTTGTCTTGAAATGTCTTGGAACTAAGAGTCACACAGCGGCTGAGTTGTGGGCAGCTCTGGAGACTGAGTTTGGTAAATGGTTGTCTCCACTCAACCTGCAGCCTGGTAAGGCTGTGTGCGACAATGCTGCAAACCTGGGTGCGGCCCTTCGCCTGAGCAAGGTGACACACGTGCCTTGTATGGCTCACGTGTTGAACCTTGTTGTCCAGCAATTTTTAACACACTATCCCGGCCTAGATGGCCTTCTGAACAGTTTAAGAAAACTGTCTGCTCACTTCCGCCGTTCAACCGCCGCAGCTGAGCGACTTGCATCGCTCCAGAAGTCTTTCGGCCTGCCGGATCATCGCCTGAAATGCAATGTGCCGACATGCTGGAATTCGACTCTCCACATGTTACAGCGACTGTGGTAGCACCGCCAAGCCCTGGTGCAATACGTCATGACGTATAGCCTGGGCCAACGAGATGCAGAGGTGGGGCAGATCACCCTGATGGAGTGGTCTCAGATCAAGGACCTATGCATCCTTCTACACAGTTTCGACATGGTGACGAATATGTTTAGCGCTGACAATGCCATTATCAGCATAATTCCAGTCATTTACATGCTGGAGCACACGCTAAACACTATTCAGACATAAGGGGTGGGACAACAGGAAGAGGAGGAACTACAGGAGGATTCATATGCACAAGAGACAACAACATCACCAAGGTCCAGACGTTCATCATCACCAAGGCGGCAGGCATGGGAAGATGGGGGACAGGGATCAACAAGGGCGCATGGTAGCAGGCGAAATGTTGAGTAGGGTGCAGGAGAACATGAAGAAATGGAGGACGAACTGTCCATGGACATGGAAGACTCAGCGGATGAGGGAGACCTTGGTCAAATTTCAGTTGAAAGATGTTGGGGGGAGATGTCAGAGGATGAGAGAACGGTTAGCACCTCTATGCCACAAACACAGCGTGGACTTGGTCCGCATGGCTGCGCCGACACATGAGCGCCTTCTTGCTGCACTAACTCCAACATGACCCTCGTATTGTCAAAATTAGAAGTGATGATGAGTAGTGGCTTGCCACACTATTAGATCCCCGGTACAAGTCCAAATTTTGTGACATAATTCCAGCAGTAGAAAGGGACGCACTTATGCAGGAGTATCAGCAAAAGCTGTTACTTGATCCTAACTCGGCTTTTCCACCAAAGACCCGTGGTGCACGGAGTGAATCTCCAAGTTGTAACTCAACAAACATGGGATGGTCTCGTCATCTTCAACAGTCTTACCGTACCAGCAGCACCGTATCTGGTGCTGGTAACAGCATTTTTATTGAATCTTTTCATAATTTTTTTAGACCATCCTTTGCAAAGCCACCAGAGAGAACAAGTCTGACACGTAGTGAACGGCTGGAGAGGATGATACAGGAGTATCTTCAAATGAACATCGATGCCATGACTTTGCAACTGGAGCCTTGCTCATTTTGGGCTTCAAATCTTGAAAAATGGCCAGAGCTCTCCACTTACGCCTTGGAGATCTTGTCATGACCAGCTGCCAGCATTGTCTCTGATTGTGTCTTCAGTGCTGCTGGGTGTGTGCTGACAGATAAGCGCACACGTCTGTCCAGTGACAATGTGGACAGACTAACGTTCATCAAAATGAACAAGTCATGGATCCACAAGGAATTTACTACCCCTGTGTCATCCTGGGGAGAGTAAATGCTTGTGTATTTTGAATGTGCTTGATGCAAATCTACCCGTGAAGTGTACAACTGGGGCACAAGTGCTGCCACTGAAGGGGTGGGTGTCTGTCTGTCCCAATTTTTGGAAAAAAGGGAGACTCCGCTTGGAGTAACCCTTGCTTGCTGTGTTTCTAAAAATGATCCAAGATGAACAGATCTGGGATCAGGAAAGACTTTTGCTACCTACCCCGGTGTCATCCTCGGGACAGTTAAGGATGGCGTATTTTTTAATGTGCTTGATGCAAATCTACCTGTGAAGTGTACAACTGGAGCACATGTGCTGCCACTGATGGGGTGGGTGTCTGTGTGGCCCAATTTTTGGAAAAAAAGGGAGACTCTGCTTGGAGTAACCCTTGCTTGCTGTGTTTCTAAAAATGATCCAAGATGAACAGATCTGGGATCAGTAAAGACTTTGCTACCTACCTCGGTGTCATCCTGGGGACAGTTAATGATGTCGTATTTTTGAATGTGCTTAATGCAAATCTAGCTGTGAAGTGTACAACTGGAACTGGGGCACAAATGCTGCCACTGAAGGGGTGGGTGTCTGTGTGGCCCAATTTTTGGAAAAAAGGGAGACTCCGCTTTGAGTCACCTTGCGGTGTTTTACATCATTTTAGAAGGGCATGCTATGCCTATATCTGTGTCTCCTCCTCTTTTTCATTGTCCAGCTTTTTTGTTTTCGCATGACTATATGTCCTTGTCACTTTCCCATGTGTTTGTGTTGTGTTGTGAATTGTTTGTCACCTTTTGGACACCTTTGAGGGTGTTTTCTAGGTGTTTTTATGTGTTTGTGATTGCCTCCCATTGTTTCCTATGCATTTCGAGTGGTTCGCCGAACCGGTTCGCCGAACCGAACGCGAACCAGACCTCAGTTCGGCCAACTGAACTCGAGCCAAACTACGAACGGTTCGCTCATCTCCACTGATAATACACCTGGGACAACAACTGTATGTGAACAAACCTCAAAAAACAAGGAGCAAAAAAAAACCAAACAGCGGAAGAAAAAAACAAGAAGGGGCAGGGAAGAGGCAAAAGAATTCGCAAATCCTCAACAAGGAGTCATATTTAGGCCGGAGTCACACTTGCAAGTGACTAGCGTGAGTCTCGCATCGGCATCCCCCGGCATGGCTGCACACTCTCTTGACAAGACGGGTTGGCTGCATGTATTTCTATACAGCTGAGATGCTCCTGTCTGGAGAGCGCAGGCCGTGTCAGGTGATGCCGATGCGGGACTCGTGCGAGTCACTCACAAGTGTGACTCCAGCCTTAGATGAATTTACCGTAATAACCTCTCAGCATGTGTCTTGGATAAAACTCAGGAAGAAATTCTAAAACAAACAATGAATTTTATTCCCTTCAAAAAACTTAAATTTAAGACAATGCAAGATGTTAATACATTTACAAGAGGCCTGACATTAAAGAGATATTTGTTTTGGAAGATAAAGTGGAAGATAGAACTGATACACAAACCACAAATAACACTACCACGTGCTCTATAGTGAAAATATAAACTGCACCTTTTTGAAGGAAATGACTCTAAAAAATGTTTGCCATTTTATCAGGGGGAGAAAAAGAACAAATAAATAAGTGTACCTCACCCCTCATATTACCCTTTTCAGCCCAGATGTCCTGATATGGAGGAGTTTCAAATAATTGTTGAGAAGGAACTGAGGCTATTAAAAGAGAAAAAACCTCAACACATTCTAATCATACTAAAAATCAAAGAGATAGAATTAACTCATTGTCTAACAATCCTTATGTCGTTGTAAAAAATTCAGATCACGGTGGACGTGATGTCCTGGATAAAAGCCTTTATGAAACTAAAGTGAATGCTATGCTAAGTGTCACCATCGTATATAGAAAATTATCTAAAGATCCCACAGAAGAGATTACTAGTAAGCTTGAAAAAGTATTGGAAGAGGGTGTGTCTTTGGATTAATCACTGAGAAACAATGTGAATTTTTGAAATCTTATCCTAAGACACCTCTTTTCCATGGCCTGCCAAAGGTAAACAAAGGGGTATTTCCCCTCAAACTGAGTCCAATAGTATCTGGTATTGACTCTTTGTTGGAGAACTTATGTGAATGGCTTGATATCAGACTACAACCTCTAGTCATGAGAGTGTTTAGTTATATCAGAGACAGTGCACATGTTTTGCAAAAACTGACCAATATAAAATGGCAAAAATAATTTTATTGGGTAACATGCGATATAACAAAATGCAATATAACATTACAATATTCCTTTACTCCACACAATGTAGCTTTAATAGCTTTAAAAAGAACCTGTCAGGTGCAATATGCACTCAGAATCAGGAGCAGTTCTGAGAACATATTGCTAATCCTTGCCTAACTGTCACAGCATGTAGTACCATAGATAAAAGGATCTTTAGAAAATGGACTAGCTGTAGTACCTGGGCATTGCCCATGATAGCAACAATCTCTCTTCGAGTTTCTGTCTGTCTCTGTGTGTCTGTCTCTGTATCAGTTTCTCTGTCTGTCTCTATATCAGTCTCTCTGTCTGTCTCTCTCTTTCTCTGTGTCTTTCTGTGTCTGTCTGTCTCTCTTTCCCCGTCTGTCTCTTTCCTTGTCTGTCTCTTTCCAGGTCTGTCTCTTTGCCCGTCTGTCTCTTTCCCTGTCTGTCTCTTTCCCCATCTGTCTTTTTCTCCTTCTTTCTCTTTCCCCTTCTGTCTCTTTCCCAGTCTGTCTCTTTCACAGTCTGTCTCTTTGCCCAGCTGTCTCTTTGCTCAGCTGTCTCCTTCCAGGGCGGTCTCTTTCCAGGGCTGTCTCTTTCCGTCTGTCTCTTACCAGGTCTGTTTCTTCCATGGCTGTCGCTTTCCAGGTCTGTCTCTTTTCCTGTCTGTCTCTTTGCCTGGCTGTCTTTTTGCCTGGATGTCTCTTTCCTGGCTGTCTCTTTGCCCAGCTGTTTCTTTCCAGGGCTGTCTCTTTCCAGGGCTGTCTCTTTCCCCTTCTGTCTTTTTCCCAGGCTGTCTCTATCCAAGGCTGTCTCTTTCCAGGACTGTCTCTTTCAAGGGCTGTCTCTTTGCCTGGCTGTCTCTCTGCCCGGCTGTCTCTTTCCAGGGCTGTCTCCTCCAGGGCTGTCTCTTTCCAGGGCTGTCTCTTCCAGGGCTGTCTCTTTGCCCGGCTGTCTCTTTCCAAGGCTGTCTCTTTGCCCGGCTGTCTCTTTGCCCGGCTGTCTCTTTCCAGGGCTGTCTCTTCCAGGGCTGTATCTTTGCCCGGCTGTCTCTTTCCAAGGCTGTCTCTTTGCCCGGCTGTCTCTTTGTCCGGCTGTCTCTTTCCAGGTCTGACTCTTTGCCCATCTGTCTCTTTGCCTGTCTGTCTCTGTCTCTTTCCCTGTCTGTCTCTGTCTGTGTCTCTGTCTGTCTGTCTTTTTCTGTCTCTCACTCACACATAAGCTTCTTATACTAACAGTTTATTTTGTTCTTATAGCAACCACTGACAATTGGTATTAATAGCCCGTATCTTCCAGCTCCATTCAGAATAATGGAGGCAGGATTTTTGAGAGTAACTGTAAAGCACGGGTTTAATTTTTCCCGTGATAACATAGTCTATGACGTTCCCTTGGTCACATGGGGCGTCTGTGCAAAATTTCATGATTGTACATGCGACGATGCAGATTCTTTTAGCGGACACACACACACACACACACATACATATATACACACATACATACACACATACACTGAGCTTTATATATTAGATTTCTTAAAATCCCATATGATATGTGGGCATGCTAACATGCTAATGAACAAAACGTGTGGGAGGGCACCAAGGATAGAGAAAAATAAAGATGGGATCACAAAACCACTAGCACATTTTAAGAGAACAATTTAGTAAGGCAAAGGAGAAAGAAAATGCGCAAAAAAGTAGGATCACCAAATATAGCAATACAATATAATTTATTATATGAAAAAGACATACAGAAACACAGATGTGAGATAAAAACAATTAGAAAAGCCAAAAGCTTATGCACATATTTGGTGCCAATGGTATATGCCACCAAAATACACCCCACCCTCTCAACAAGCCACAGAACCCCAAGATAAAATACCAAGGCAAATATATTGAATAGCCAAGCCCAAATTTGTTCACAGATCCATAACAAACAATGGATATAGTGCAATGGGTTAGGCTCAGAAATAGATGAAAATACTACATGCAATTACACCAAAGCCACAAAATAATGACCTGCCTTAAAGACACATGCATAGAGCCAAGTTCAGAACCAAGCACATACCCAGAAAGGTTACAAGGGGTGGAGGGCAAAGAGGGTGCATGAGAAGGGTAGGGTGGTAACCCCACGCGTATCGCTACACAAAGTTGTAGCTTCCTCAGGGGAAAGTGAGGCATACCGTGGTTAGTATGTCTTAAATATCCGAGTTTAATCAAGAAAATTGCTTACCAGCAAGGACGAGGAGGGAGGAGAGGAATCGCCATGCGACCAAAGGACGCCGGTGGACGCCGCCATTGTATGCCACGTGACCTGATCATGTGGTCATTTAACGTAAGTGTCCCAGCCAAAGCGCATGCGCCAGGGTACTGACGCTATGCATGCATGAAAAACCACATAGTTTCAATACAGAATGGAGGCGCATGCGCGGCCCGGCCTGCCAAGGCGCATATATCTGTTACGGGGGGACCAGCAGATTAGGACCAGGGGTATATATCCCAATCGCCAGTCGGGGCCCACCGTGCTCCAGATGGTAATGGAGCTGCTGGCACCCTGTGGGTTAGACGGAGACTATAGAGCTGGATGGGACCCTATATAACAAGAAAAAACAGCATAAAAACAACCTCCACTTAAAAATATTATGTATTGCAAAGTGTGCACAGTACCAACATTCCAAGCTGTACTATTGAAAAAATGAGATTTTTGGCAAAAAATTGCAATTTTTCGAGCCACCCCGCCAACGTCACGGCAAATCTCCTGGGGCAGTCCTAACACTAAAACATTTTTATTTAAAGTGTGCCATGTGGCCTCACATATGCAAAATTAGGACTGCACAGCACGTACCTTGTGCTTTTCAGTCACCGTCTCCATGACTGATTCATGGTTGTGGGCGGGACAGGCCCGAGCACATGCTGCTTAGAATAAATAGCCAGTGGACGGGGTTGGATGGCAAGTGTGAACAGCCACCAACCGCCAAAAATCAGGACAGATGGAAAAATAAACATGAGGTGCACTGCAAGATGAGAATCAACTGGGACCCTATATAACAAGAAAAAACAGCATAAAAACAACCTCCACTTAAAAATATTATGTATTGCAAAGTGTGCACAGTACCAACATTCCAAGCTGTACTATTGAAAAAATGAGATTTTTGGCAAAAAATTGCAATTTTTCGAGCCACCCCGCCAACGTCACGGCAAATCTCCTGGGGCAGTCCTAACACTAAAACATTTTTATTTAAAGTGTGCCATGTGGCCTCACATATGCAAAATTAGGACTGCACAGCACGTACCTTGTGCTTTTCAGTCACCGTCTCCATGACTGATTCATGGTTGTGGGCGGGACAGGCCCGAGCACATGCTGCTTAGAATAAATAGCCAGTGGACGGGGTTGGATGGCAAGTGTGAACAGCCACCAACCGCCAAAAATCAGGACAGATGGAAAAATAAACATGAGGTGCACTGCAAGATGAGAATCAACTGGGACCCTATATAACAAGAAAAAAACAGCATAAAAACAACCTCCACTTAAAAATATTATGTATTGCAAAGTGTGCACAGTACCAACATTCCAAGCTGTACTATTGAAAAAATGAGATTTTTGGCAAAAAATTGCAATTTTTCGAGCCACCCCGCCAACGTCACGGCAAATCTCCTGGGGCAGTCCTAACACTAAAACATTTTTATTTAAAGTGTGCCATGTGGCCTCACATATGCAAAATTAGGACTGCACAGCACGTACCTTGTGCTTTTCAGTCACCGTCTCCATGACTGATTCATGGTTGTGGGCGGGACAGGCCCGAGCACATGCTGCTTAGAATAAATAGCCAGTGGACGGGGTTGGATGGCAAGTGTGAACAGCCACCAACCGCCAAAAATCAGGACAGATGGAAAAATAAACATGAGGTGCACTGCAAGATGAGAATCAACTGGGACCCTATATAACAAGAAAAAACAGCATAAAAACAACCTCCACTTAAAAATATTATGTATTGCAAAGTGTGCACAGTACCAACATTCCAAGCTGTACTATTGAAAAAATGAGATTTTTGGCAAAAAATTGCAATTTTTCGAGCCACCCCGCCAACGTCACGGCAAATCTCCTGGGGCAGTCCTAACACTAAAACATTTTTATTTAAAGTGTGCCATGTGGCCTCACATATGCAAAATTAGGACTGCACAGCACGTACCTTGTGCTTTTCAGTCACCGTCTCCATGACTGATTCATGGTTGTGGGCGGGACAGGCCCGAGCACATGCTGCTTAGAATAAATAGCCAGTGGACGGGGTTGGATGGCAAGTGTGAACAGCCACCAACCGCCAAAAATCAGGACAGATGGAAAAATAAACATGAGGTGCACTGCAAGATGAGAATCAACTGGGACCCTATATAACAAGAAAAAACAGCATAAAAACAACCTCCACTTAAAAATATTATGTATTGCAAAGTGTGCACAGTACCAACATTCCAAGCTGTACTATTGAAAAAATGAGATTTTTGGCAAAAAATTGCAATTTTTCGAGCCACCCCGCCAACGTCACGGCAAATCTCCTGGGGCAGTCCTAACACTAAAACATTTTTATTTAAAGTGTGCCATGTGGCCAAGAATGTTGGTACTGTGCACACTTTGCAATACATAATATTTTTAAGTGGAGGTTGTTTTTATGCTGTTTTTTCTTGTTATATAGGGTCCCAGTTGATTCTCATCTTGCAGTGCACCTCATGTTTATTTTTCCATCTGTCCTGATTTTTGGCGGTTGGTGGCTGTTCACACTTGCCATCCAACCCCGTCCACTGGCTATTTATTCTAAGCAGCATGTGCTCGGGCCTGTCCCGCCCACAACCATGAATCAGTCATGGAGACGGTGACTGAAAAGCACAAGGTACGTGCTGTGCAGTCCTAATTTTGCATATGTGAGGCCACATGGCACACTTTAAATAAAAATGTTTTAGTGTTAGGACTGCCCCAGGAGATTTGCCGTGACGTTGGCGGGGTGGCTCGAAAAATTGCAATTTTTTGCCAAAAATCTCATTTTTTCAATAGTACAGCTTGGAATGTTGGTACTGTGCACACTTTGCAATACATAATATTTTTAAGTGGAGGTTGTTTATAGAGCTGGATGGCTCTGAGATAACTCAAGGAACCGGTCACGTTTGTAGGGACACGTCAGACCGGACGTCAACACAGTTAGCGTTTCGGTGGAGCGGACGCTACTCCGACCACGCGTGTAACAACACGTCAGGCCGGATGGTAACCAGTTAGCGTTGACCGAGAAGACCGCTGCGACAGCACCCTGTCGGCCACATGTGTAAGACACGTCAGGCCGAGCGGTCCTCCGATTAGCGTTTCTGGCCACCACTCAACTGGCCACGTGTGTAAAGGACACGTCAGACCAGGTAGTCACACCAGTAGCATTTGACTGGGAAGCCAAGGAGGATAATAGGGTTCACACACCCAATCCAGGAACACCCTGTTAACTTCACAGGGGTTCTGGGGTGCGCTGTCCGTGCACGTAGAGGGCACAACTGAACAGGTGGCGCAGCAGGTACACTGTCCGTGTGCGTAGAGGGCACTCTCGGACAGGTGACGCAACAGGTATTCTGTCCGTGTGCGTAGGAGGCACAACTGAACAGGTGACGCAGCAGCCGCAGCCCAGTTAACGCCACTGGACTGCTCTAGCACAACAGGAACGGTAGCAAGGAAGCACGGCGCCTTATCCTCATGTGCTGAGCCACGAATCTTGGCGTGACAGGCACCGTTCGCCTAGCCCTACCTATCGCTTCCAACAAGGCTTATGCTACCAAGAACTCTAAATGAAGACTGCACACCTCCATGTTGTCTCCAGCCCCTTTTATAACCTGGGTCTGCCCCAAACCCAGGGTGGAACCACCAAGGTCCAATAGCAGAGTGTCATGTCATCAGTGACATCACGTGCGACCTATCCGGAACCGCCACGTCATTGATGACCTCATGGCAGCCACACCCCAAACACTTCACCAGTCACGACCAATGGTGAGGTGCCAGATCATAGGGGCGGGCCTCTGCGAGCCAGTCCGGAGTTGCCACGTCATCAGGACACCTGACACCCTCTGCCCTATCAGGGCCTGCCACCTCACGGACATGCTCAGTGAGGTCCTTACCGGACCTAGCCTCTGATGCACTAAGTGCCTGAGCATGCTCAGTAGCCTGAGCAACAGGCTCAGAAAGCAGACTATCAGTGTGAGCATGCTCAGTAGGCACATCCCAGAACTTAGACACAGCACGAAGTCCAAGTACCTGTGCAAAGAGGCTGTTAGGGTTAATTGTGGGAGCATGCTCAGTAGCCTGAACTGAGGACTTAGTCTCAGACATAACACAAACAGGCTGAGCATGCTCACTAGGCAAAACACCGGGCGTAGACTCTGGCTGGGGTAAATCGGCGCACGCATGCGCTCTAGCTGCCTCTCCACACTTAGACGTGGTGGAAGGAGCAGCCAACTGGACGACCCGAGGCACGGCCAAGAACGGCAGCCGGCGCCTGGGCGCAACAGGAACCGCAGCAGGCTGCTTGCAGCTATGGCGGCACCGGTTCGTAACAATATCCTACTATCGCAAACTCATAATCTATGCTCATAGAGCGGAAAATATGCATGCGCGAAACAGGTATTGCTGCAAATTATGCAAATTCTTATTCAGATAGCCCCACATACACATGCGCATGCGTAGTAGCCATAAGGTGTCCCTAAAGAGGACATTTCCACATAAGAGATAGATACTGCATAGAAACAATATAGGAATGCACAATACATGAACAGGTCACGTGGCTTGCTGAGATGACATGATAAGATGTAATACAAGCGCAAGGGCAGCAGTCATCCACCTACGCAGTACTGACATATCAAGGAAACCTGTTGTGCCCTGTGTCTCAAATAGGACATCAAATTTCCAGTACCGGTGTACCAACATCATGAATAAAATAATTTGGACCATATATGTAATGGCACGTAGAAGGCAATCAATTCTTACCCCAAAGGGGAATACAGACATAAATAGTACATAGGTAGATATATCAGATCACATGACAAAAAAATGACAACAGGGTTTAATGTCCGACATCTGTAGGAAATGAAATCCTGTCAAGACAAATTTCTTGGCAGCTTGAGTGTAATCTCCATCAAAAGGAGGGATGCTCCACTTAAGGCTGGGATTCAGACGATCCGTTAAATTCCGGAGCCAGAAAAGGAGGACGTAGAGAGGCAAACTTCAATCAATGCGCCGGAATGCAGGCATACGGTAAATATCTTCACAAACCAGAGTAAGCTGAGGGCCACACCCTCCTTTTCTCTGTTCCCGGCAGTCCAGATTTTCTTTGAAACCATGTGTCGGCATATACATGGTCTCAAGGTGGTACCTTTCCAGCAGAATAATCTTAATGTGGCAGAACAAAGAGCCCTGTCTAAACTTAGAAAGAATACCTCATTTATCATCCGTGAGGCAGACAAGGGCGGCAATGTGGTGTTGTGGCCCGTTGAATTGTATTTAAAAGAGTCCCATAGACAGCTTGGAAATCAAATCAATTATACAATTCTTCCATCGGATCCCACTGTCGCCTATAAGGCGAAATTAGACAAACTTGTTGGACGAGCCTTTGATTTGGGCATAATTTCCAAGCGTGTAAGGGATTTCCTCACCACACGCTATCCTACAACTCCGACGTTCTATATGCTCCCGAAGGTCCACAAATCATTGGTGGACCCACCAGCAAGGCCCATAATATCGGGCATAGGGGGCATATATGAACGTCCGTGTGTTTATGTGGATTTCTATTTGCAGCCGTACGTCTTCACTTTGGATTCGTATATCAGGGACTCGTCGCATTTGATCACCCAACTGGAACAGGTGGAATTACAGGCTGGCACCCTTTTGGTTACCATGGACATCGAATCGCTATATACGAGCATTGAACACAATCTGGGAATTCAAGCGGTCACCTATTTTCTGGATCGTCGCTCTACAGGTGACAGAAAAGACGACTCTTTTCTTTTGGAATTGTTACAATTTGTTTTACAAAACAGTTTCTTTGTGTTTGATCGTGTTTTCTATTAACAGGCATCTGGGACCGCGATGGGTGCCCGCTGTGCCCCCTCCTATGCCAACCTTTTTTTAGTTTGGTGGGAGGAGACACATGTGGCGCTCATCGCCTCATTCCAGAGGCATGTGTCACATTGGTTTAGATACATCGACGATGTTCTGTTTTTTTGGATAGGTGACCGTGCGTCGTGTGAAGAATTTATTGCCCAGCTGAAGGAGAATCCTTGGCATATCAGACTTTCTTCAAATATATCAACTACAATGGTGGAATTCCTTGATTTGAAGATCATCTTGGAGAACGATCGTATTATCACGTCTCTGTTCCGGAAACAGACTGCAACCAACAGTGTGCTACACTATTCTTCCTTTCATCCTAAACATGTGCGGGATGGGATACCCAAGGGCCAGTTCCTCCGGGTACGCCCTAACTGCACCAATGTCACCACTTTTAGGTACGAAGCACAAGATCTGACTACACGGTTCCTTAGGAGAGGCTATCCACGGAAGGTTATCTCTAGAGCCTTTCAGTACTCGACTAATATTCCACGGTCCGACACGTTCCGTGGCAGACAAAGAACTGAGATGGGTACCATTAACCTGGTGACTACGTACAACAACCAATGGGATAAGGTACGGCAGGTTCTCACAAAAAATTGGAATATCCTCCTTAGTGAGCCTAGGTTGGTTCCATTTATCAATACCCATCCCAAAATTGATCGCGAAACGCGTGAAAAACTTGAAAGACCTGCTCTCTTCAAGTCATTTTAAGAGACCTACAGTCTCTGTGGGTCGGGGACACAAATTGGTCGGTTAATTTCCGTGTGGAGACTGTACCATCTGCCCCTTTCTTGTTGCTGACAGCCGTGTACAAATTCGTGTTTTTACAGGGACTATTACAACCAAATTCTATTCAAACTGCCGAAGCAAGAATGTCGTGTATCTCCTGATTTGCGAGTGTCCTAAACTTTATGTTGGACAGACCACACAGGAGCTTCGGCGTAGGATCCAGCACCATTTTTCTGACATTGGTCGAGCACAAAAGGATCAAGCTCAAGGTAAGCCCATTACATCTGTGGCTAAGCACTTTCTTGATTTACACAATTGCTCGTTCCGTAAGGTTCAGATTCTGGTGCTGGAACATGTTCCGGTGAACCTTCCGGGGGGGCAATATATCTGATGAATTGTTGATAAGGGAAGCGAGGTGGATATACCAACTCCAGAGTCTCTCCCCCCATGGATTGAACGAGGAACTCTTGTTCACTGGCTTCTACAAGAAGTAGGAGCTCGTACTGCATTGTTAGCAGTAGATCCCCTTCAGTTTGGAAAGATGTTTTCCTCCTGCATGGGGCTAGGGGAACCGACCTTTTTGTATACTATCCTGTACGGCCCTCCCTCCCCTCTTTTTCCCTCCCCCCCTTCCCCGCCCCCCTTTTCTCATATCCCCCCCCATTCTATCACTCATTCAGGGCTTTCACCTAGTTTCCCTCCCTTTGGTGTAGGATTGATCATGTACTTTTTCCATACTTCAGGTTTTTGATCATGGGAGTAAGGCTCCTCCTGTCCTGCATAACATCAGCTTACTCTGGTTTGTGAAGATGTTTACCTGATGCCTGCATTCCGGCGCATTGACTGAAGTTTGCCTCTCTACGTCCTCCTTTTCTGGTTCCGGAATTTAACGGATCGTTTGAATCCCGGCCTAAAGTGGAGCATCCCTCCTTTTGATGGAGATTACACTCAAGCTGCCAAGAAATTTGTCTAGACAGGATTCCATTTCCTAGATGTCGGACATTACCCCCTGTTGTCATTTTTTTGTCATGTGATCTGATATATCTACATATGTACTATTTATGTCTGTATCCCCCTTTGGGGTAAGAATTGATTGCCTTGTACGTGCCATTACAAATATGGTCCAAATTATTTTATTCGTGGTGTTGGTACACCGGTACTGGAAATTTGATGTCCTATTTGGGACACAGGGCACAACAGGTTTCCTTGATATGTCAGTACTGCATAGGTGGATGACTGCTGCCTTTGCGCTTGTATTACATCTTATCATGTCATCTCAGCAACGCCATGTGACCTGCTCATGTATTGTGCATTCCTTTATTGTTTCTATGCAGGATCTATCTCTTATGTGGAAATGTCCTCTTTAGGGACACCTTATGGCTACTGCGCATGCGCATGTGTATGTGGGGCTATCTGAATAAGAATTTGCATAATTTGCAGCGATACCTGTTTCGCGCATGCATATTTTCCGCTCTATGCGCATAGATTATGAGTTTGCAATATTAGGATATATGCGCCTTGGCTGGCCGGGCCGCGCATGCGCCTCCATTCTGTATTGAAACTATGTGGTTTTTCATGCATGCGTAGTGTCAGCACCCTGGCGCATGCGCTTTGGCTGGGACACTTACGTTACATGACCACATGATCAGGTCATGTGGCATACAATGGCGGCGTCCACTGGCGTCCTTTGGTCGCATAGCGATTCCTCTCCTCCCTCCTCGTCCTTGCTGGTAAGCAATTTTCTTGATTAAACTCGGATATTTAAGACATACTAACCACGGTATGCCTCACTTTCCCCTGAGGAAGCTACAACTTTGTGTAGCGATACGCGTGGGGTCACCACCCTACCCTTCTCATGCACCCTCTTTGCCTTCCACCCCTTGTAACCTTTCTGGGTATGTGTTTGGTTCTGAACTTGGCTCTATGCATGTGTCTTTAAGGCAGGTCATTATTTTGTGGCTTTGGTGTAATTGCATGTAGCATTTTCATCTGTTATTTCTGAGCTTAACCCATTGCACTATATCCATTGTTTGTTATGGATCTGTGAACAAATTTGGGCTTGGCTATTCAATATATTTGTCTTGGTATTTTATCTTGGGGTTCTGTGGCTTGTTGAGAGGGTGGGGTGTATTTTGGTGGCAAATACCATTGGCACCAAATATGTGCATAAGCTTTTGCCTTTTTTAATTGTTTTTATCTCACATCTGTGTTTCTGTATGTCTTTTTCATATAATAAATTATATTGTATTGCTATATTTGGTGATCCCACTTTTTTGCGCATTTTCTTTCTCCTTTGCCTTACTAAATTGCTAACATGCTAATGAATGCGCAGCGTCAGAGGATGGATGTGTTCACCTCTGCAGCCATTGCGTCTGACTCCTGGATTTCGGCTCAGTGCGTATGATCATGGACTTTTGGTAATGTGCACTATGAAGCCAGGTGTACGTTTCCTGGCTTAAACCCATTTAGTGTACATGACCGAAAGTCTGGTGATCATGCGCCCTGAGCTGAAGTCCCGTGTCGGTGGCAGCAGAGAACGGTGAGATTGATGATGCCTATGATGCTGCGCATTCATTAGCATGTTAGTACGCCCACAGGGGCGTGCTTACATGGTAAGGGGGCCGACTAGCCAAGGGAACTAAGGCGGGCTTCACACGCTGCAACATCACTAGCATCGGCTAACGAAGTCCAGCGCGATAGCACATGCCCCCATCGTACATGAGATGTATGGTGCTTGCTGCCGTAGTGAACATTATCGCTATGGCAGCGTCACACGCACATACCTGGTCGGCGACGTCGCTGTGACTGCCGAACAATCCCTCCTTTAAGGGGGAGGTGCGTTCGACGTCACAGCGACGTCACCGCGACATCAGCAAACGACCGGCCAATAGCAGCGGAGGGGCGGTGATGAGCGGGACATAACATCCCGCCCACCTCCTTCCTTCCGCATAGCTGGTGGATGCAAGTAAGAAGATGTTTGTCGTTCCTGCGGCTTCACACACAGCGATGTGTGACACTGTAGGAACAACAAAGAACATCGTATCTGCAGCAGGAGCGACATTATGAAAATGAACAATGTGACACAAATCAGCGATTTTTGTCACTTTTGCGATTTTTCATCGTCGCACCTAGACTTTACACATTGCAATGTCTCTACCGGCGCCGAATGTACGTCACTAATGACATGACCCCGACGATATATCAGTAGCGATCAGTAGCGATGTCGCAACGTGTAAGCCCCCCTAACAATCTTGTGGCTAGTCACTGACCTCGTTAGCATATCATATGGGATCTTTAGAAATACTGTTTCTAAAGATCTGTTTATGTATGCTACTATAGGCAGGGACAGTTAGGCAGAGATTAGCAATATGTATCCAGAACTGCTCGTGGTCCTTGGTGCATATTGCACCTGTCAGGATCTCTTTAAAAGAACAACTAGAATGTTATACCAATTATTCTTTTGAAATGAAGAAATTATTTCCTGTTACCCTGTTACTGTTTTTTCTATCTAGTAATTATTTTTCCTCTGGAGGTAAAAATAACATGTTTCACCAGAAACAAGGCTGCTCTATGGGAGCAAAATTCTCCCCCTTGATCGCAAACATCTTCATGAACTGGTGGGAAGAAGCGGTGATATATAAAGACAACAACCTGTATGCTAAAAATCTCCATTATTTTAGTACATTTATTGATGATGTTCTTATTATATGGAAAGGAGACAAATCAGAAGTCAATAAATGTGTACAGTATCTCAATAATAATCAGTGCAATCTACATTTCACATTTCCAAATGGATGATAATTCAGTAGCCTTTCTGGATTTATGTCTCATTGGAAACCTTATTGAGAATAAAGTGGACAGTAAAATCTATAGAAAATCTATTGCCGGAAACTCCCTGTTATATACAAAAAGTCACCATCCAAAGCATTTAACCCGTAATCTCCCAGTAGGAGAATACATCAGAGCTAAGCGATGTTGTTCATCCAATGCGGTTTTTGAAGATGAATGTAAAATTATTGATAGACAGTTGCGATATAGAGGCTTCCTATGTCATTTGCTGGAAAGAGCCAAGTCCTTTACAAATTATAGTGAGGATTATTTGTCAAATAAAAACAAAGACAAACCACGGAAGAAAAATGGAACATAGGATTAATTTCTCTATCCAGTAAAACAAAGAATATCAAGATATTTTGAAAATGATCAAGAAAAATCTGCCTATTTTTAAAAACCAACAGAATTTTAAAAATGGTATTGAAAGAAGGATGAAATTTCATCCCTAAAAGATGATTTACCTTGGGAAGTATGCTGTCACCGAGGGATTACAAGAAAAAAAACTAAATCAGCGTGTTCTAAGTGATTGTCTGTAAGGATCCGACAAATGTAGACAAAGGTCATGTGCTTTCTGTCCATATATGCAGAATACAAAGAAATTCTGCAGCACAATAAATAAAAAAGAATATGAGATCACATTTTTTAATAATTGCAGCAGCACATTAACTGTATATCTAATCACCTGCGGATCCCAGCCAAGTACAATACGTGGGCAGCACCACAAGAGCCCTCTGGAGAAGAATTGCAGAACATCTATATGACATCAATAATAAATCTACCCAGGAGTCCATCTCGTGCTTCACCAGATTTCATGAATGTTCAGAGGTGATGTAAAATTTTTCAAACTAAATGCCATTGAAGTTCAGACTTCTCCAAAGAGAGGAGGTGATAAGAAACAGCTGCTGCAGAACCGTGAGGCTATGTGAATAATAAAACTCAAGTCCCGGACACCAAAGGGAATACAAATTAAGCCAGATCTATATTATATTTTTTGAGAATTGATGCATATACATTGGACATATTTATTCATTCTCTTTGAGGTCATGTAATTATTCTAACACTATTTAGGTGCTGCTAACTTACCATATTCATATATGCTAATTTGATTTCTGTTTCCTACAAGGAAAGGAATTCCTGTTTGTCATTACATTCTGGACTATGCCTGATGAAGAGACCTGAGTAGTCTCGAAAGCTTGCAATTATTACCATCTTTTCAGTTAGCCATTAAAAGGTATCAACCACTGAGGACTTTCTGTTCTTTTAAACAATTTGTTTGTCATTATAAATTGTAGTGAATCTCTGCTGGCTGTGTATGCTATGAGCAAGAACCCAGAGTTCGAAACGCTTAAGCGGATCCCCAATAGGTAGGAAGGACTGGCCCGCATCCATTTATTTTTACTTGAATCCATGTTTTAAAGAATTGAAAACAACCTTGTTTTTATATACATCTGGACGTGCTGCTGGAATTATTCTTCACATGCTGAGGACACACCCTGGATCACTAACATTCAGCCCTCCTTGAACCGTCTGGATTTTCCTGGAATTCACACTGAGGGGTGAGCTGAAAAATCTTTTTTCTTTGTATGGTCTTTCAATAGTTTATATTACTTGTCAATATTATGTTTATTCACTGTATATTTTCTGGCACTGATTGTCTGTTCTGCACACACAAATTTGAAAAAGACCCATACTAGGGTTGAAACGTTAACATCTGATCTTTTTCTGTGAATATTTTTCTGTAAATATTTTTGTCACTTGATTAAAACATTGCATATCAAAACCCTACTTTTAGATGGTGTACATGAATTTAACTTAAAAATCTACCAGGCTTCTCTATGTCTAAGAAGTTTCTCGTTGTCGTCCCCCCTCTCGTTTTGTTTTGTTTTTTCTATTGCATATGTTTTTAGTAAAATGGGAGATTCATCAGATGTCCAAACAATGACGACGTCATCAATGAATCTGCCATACCAGTATATTTTTGTTGTTAAAGGATTGTCGACATTGAGCACATATAATTCTTCCCATCAACTCATTGTTAAATTGGCTACAGATGATGAATATTTAGCACCCATAGAAACCCAATTTTTTGTAAATAAAATTTATGTTCAAACAAAAATTATTTGTCATGACAAAATTAGTAACATCCAGTATGTAGTCAATACAATCTGTAAAACATCAAAGTATTTAGACAGGTGATGTTATAAAGAGTGAATAGATACTTGATGTGATATACATGTGTATAACGAAGTAACATCTGCCACTATACATGAGTAATTGGGAAGTTATTTAATGTTCTTAATGCCCCTCAATACATTTGATGAATCTTTCAATTACCTGGGACTTTATCAACTAGGGATTTTAATAGCTGCTCTAACCATTACCCTAGCCTATCATTCACAGAAACAATGCCTGATACAATCGGTGGCATGGGTGAAGGAACACAGTCATTGTAGATTTTGGGCAATGCATGCATTATTGATAATAATGACTTAACTACTTTTGAGTTCTAATATTCATTCCCCAAATTTTACTTGTTTAACCAAGAGTCCGACATGAATCCTGGCGTTTTATAGATTTCATGACCCATTTGATATCAGGGTCAATGTTTACTAACATAGACAATGAACTTCAACCTTAAAGTATTATCTTATATGAAATGAGAAATATTATCACCTCCTTGATGATCATTTCATTGCCATTATCATGGGACACATTAATTTATGTTGTTTAAATCTATACAGTAACCACTGAATGATTAAAATTGAATGAATTCATAGATTTCTCGATAATTTGTGTAAAGAAATCTTTCAACGTGCTTAGGGAATGTTTTTTATTTATCCAGACATCAATTTCAGATTAAAATAGAGAAGTACAACAAATAAAAAATAAGAATACCACAAAAAATATATAAAGATTTTTTTTTCTTTTTTTAAATTAATTGGAATACATGATTGTAAGTAAAAATATAATAATAATAATAATAAGAAGAAGAAGAAGAAGAAGAAGAAGAAGAAAAATAATAATGTATTTTTTTGACACTTCTATATTTAACAATTCGTCTATATCCATTTTTAAAGTTGGAGTTGGTATTAGAGATGAGCGAACCGGTCGTGGTTCGGCTCGAGTTCGGTTCGTCGTACGGAGGTCCCGTTCGAGTTCAGTTCGTCGAACGTTCGACGAACCGAACTCGAACCGCATAGGAAACAATGGCAGGCATTCACAAACACATAAAAACACCTAGAAAACACCCTCAAAGGTGTCCAAAAGGTGACAAACAACTCACAACACAACACAAACACATGGAAAAGTGACAAGGACATATACTCAAGCAAAAACAAAACAGCTGGACAAGGAAAAAGAGGAGGACACACAGATATAGGCATGGCACGCCCTTCTAAAATCATGTAAAACACCGCAAGGTGACTCCAAGCGGAGTCTCCCTTTATTCCAAAAATTGGGCCACACACACCCACCCACCCCTTCAGTGGCAACAGTTGTGCCCCAGTTGTACACTTCACAGCTAGATTTGCATCAAGCACATTCAAAAATACGCCATTCTTAACCGTCCCCAGGATAACACCGGGGTAGGTAGCAAAGTCTTTGCTGAACCATGACTTGTTCATCTTGGCGCCTTTTAAAAAACAATGTAAGCAAGGGTTACTCCAAGCGGAGTCTCCCTTTTTTCCAAAAATTGGGCCACACACACACCCACCCCATCAGTGGCAGCAATTGTGCCCCAGTTGTACACTTCACAGCTAGATTTGCATCAAGCACATTCAAAAATACGCCATCCTTAATAGAGATGAGCGAACCGGTCGCGGTTCGGCTTGAGTTTGGTTCGTCGTACGGAGGTCCCGTTCGAGTTCAGTTCGTCGAACGTTCGACGAACCGAACTCGAACCGCATAGGAAACAATGGCAGGCATTCACAAACACATAAAAACACCTAGAAAACACCCTCAAAGGTGTCCAAAAGGTGACAAACAACGCACAACACAACACAAACACATGGAAAAGTGACAAGGACATATACTTATGCGAAAACAAAAGAGCTGGACAAGGAAAAAGAGGAGGAAACACAGATAGGCATGGCACGCCCTTCTAAAATCATGTAAAACACCGCAAGGTGACTCCAAGCGGAGTCTCCCTTTTTTCCAAAAATTGGGCCCCACACACATCCACCCATTCAGTGGCAGCACTTGTGCCCTAGTTGTACACTTCACAGCTAGATTTGCATCAAGCACATTCAAAAATACGCTATACCTAACCGTCCCCAGGATGACTCCGGGGTAGGTAGCAAAGTCTTTCCTGATCTCAGCTCTGTTCATCTTGGATCATTTTTAAAAACAATGTAAGTAAGGGTTACTCCAAGCGGAGTCTCCCTTTTTTCCAAAAATTGGGCCACACTGACACCCCTTCAGGGGCAGCACTTGTGCCCTAGTTGCAAACAGGATGTTTTGATTTGCATCAAGCACATTCAAAAATATGCCATAATTAACTGTCCCCAGGATGACACTGGGGTAGGTAGCAAAGTCTTTCCTGATCCCAGCTCTGTTCATCTTGGATCATTTTTAAAAAACACAGCAAGCAAGGGTTAATCCAAGCGGAGTCTCCCTTTTTTTCCAAAAATTGTGCCCCACACACACCCACCCATTCAGTGGCAGCACTTGTGCCCTAGTTGTACACTTCACAGCTAGATTTGCATCAAGCACATTCAAAAATATGCCATACTTAACCGTCCCCAGGATGACTCCGGGGTAGGTAGCAAAGTCTTTCCTGATCCCAGCTCTGTTTATCTTGGATCATTTTTAAAAAACACAGCAAGCAAAGGTCACTGCAAGCGGAGTCTCCCTTTTTTCAAAGAATTGGGCCACACAGACACCCCATCAGTGGCAGCACTTGTGCCCTAGTTGCAAACAGGATGTTTTGATTTGCATCAAGCACATTAAAAAATACGCGATAATTAACTGTCCCCAGGATGACACCGGGGTAGGTAGCAAAGTCTTTCCTGATCCCAGCTCTGTTCATCTTGGATCATTTTTAAAAAACACAGCAAGCAAGGGTTACTCCAAGCGGAGTCTCCCTTTTTTTTTCAAAAATTGTGCCCCACACACACCCACCCATTCAGTGGCAGCACTTGTGCCCTAGTTGAACACTTCACAGCTAGATTTGCATCAAGCACATTCAAAAATACGCCATTCTTAACCGTCCCCAGGATGACTCCGGGGTATGTAGCAAAGTCTTTCCTGATCCCAGCTCTTTTCATCTTGGATCATTTTTAAAAAACACAGCAAGCAAGGGTTACTCCAAGCGGAGTCTCCCTTTTTTTTCCAAAAATTGGGCCACACACACACCCACCCATTTAGTGGCAGCACTTGTGCCCTAGTTGCAAACAGGATGTTTTGATTTGCATCAAGCACATTCCAAATCCACAAGCATTTACTCTCCCCAGGATGACACAGGGGTAGTAAATTCCTTGTGGATCCATGACTTGTTCATTTTGATGAACGTCAGTCTGTCCACATTGTCACTGGACAGACGCGTGCGCTTATCTGTAAGCACACACCCAGCAGCACTGAAGACACGTTCAGAGACAACGCTGGCAGCTGGACATGACAAAATCTCCAAAGCGTAAGTGGAGAGCTCTGGCCATTTTTCAAGATTTGAAGCCCAAAATGAGCAAGGCTCCATTTGCAAAGTCATGGTATCGATGTTCATTTGGAGATACTCCTGTATCATCCTCTCCAGCCGTTGACTATGTGTTAGACTTGTTGTCTCTGTTGGCCTTGCAAAGGAGGGTCTAAAAAAATTATGAAAACATTCCATAAAATTGCTGTTACCAGCACCAGATACAGTCCTACTGGTACGGGTAGACTGTTGAAGATGACGAGACCGTCCCATGTTTGTCAAGTTACAACTGGGAGATTTACTCCCTGCACCTGCACGGTTGTTTGGTGGAAAAGTTGAGCTAAGATCGAGTAACAGCTTCTGCTGATACTACTGCATACGTGCGTCCCTTTCTATGGCTGGAATTATGTCACAAAATTTGGACTTGTACTGGGGATCTAATAGTGTGGCAAGCCAGTAGTCATCATCACTTCTAATTTTGACAATACGAGGGTCATGTTGGAGGTAGTGCAGCAAGAAAGCACTCATGTGTCTTGCGCAGCCATGCGGACCATGTCCACGCTGTGTTTGTGGCATAGAGGTGCTAACCGTTCTTTCTTCCTCTGACATCTCCCCCCAACCTCTTTCAACTGAAATTTGACCAAGGTCTCCCTCATCCGCTGAGTCTTCCATGTCCATGGACAGTTCGTCCTCCATTTCTTCATGTTCTCCTGCACCTTCCTCAACATTTCGCCTGCTACCATGCTCCCTTGTTGATCCCTGTCCCCCATGGTCCCATGCCTGCCGCGTTGGTGATGATGAACGTCTGGACCTTGGAGATGTTGTTATGTCTTGCGCATATGAATCCTCCTGTAGTTCCTCCCCTTCCTGTTGTCCCACCCCCTGACTCCGAATAGTGTTTAGCGTGTGCTCCAGCATGTAAATGACTGGAATTGTCATGCTGATAATGGCATTGTCAGCGCTAAACATATTCGTCGCCATGTCGAAACTGTGCAGAAGGGTGCATAGGTCCTTGATCTGAGACCACTCCATCAGGGTGATCTGCCCCACCTCTGAATCTCGTTGGCCCAGGCTATACGTCATGACGTATTGCACCAGGGCTCGGCGGTGCTGCCACAGTCGCTGTAACATGTGGAGAGTCGAATTCCAGCGTGTCGGCACATCACATTTCAGGCGATGAACCGGCAGGCCGAAAGACTTCTGGAGCGATGCAAGTTGCTCAGCTGCGGCGGTTGAACGGCGGAAGTGAGCAGACAGTTTTCGTGCCCTGGTCAGAAGGCCATCTAGGCCAGGATAGTGTGTTAAAATTTGCTGGACAACAAGGTTCAACACGTGAGCCATACAAGGTACGTGTGTCACCTTGCCCAGGCGAAGGGCCGCATCCAGGTTTGCAGCATTGTCGCACACGGTTTTACCAGGCTGCAGGTTGAGTGGAGACAACCATTTATTAAACTCGGACCGCAGAGCTGACCACAACTCCTCAGCTGTGTGACTCCTCTTTCCAAGACATGTCAAGCTAAAGACCGCCTGATGACGTTGCGCTCTGCTGCCAGCATAGTAATGAGGGGTGCGTGATTCCTTCTGCGCAGTGAGAACGCTGGTGGCCTGACCAGGCAGGCTTGGGGCGGAGGTGGAGGACACAGATGAGGTGGAGGAGGCAGAAGCAGTGGCGGGAATTGGACAGACGGAGAATTGACACACAAGTCGTGGGGACGGCAAGACTTGTGCAGCAGACCCTTCACCATCTATCACCATAGTTACCCAGTGCCCAGTCAGCGACATGTAACGTCCCTGTCCATGCTTACTGGTCCAAGTATCGGTTGTAAAATGCACCCGTTCACACACAGAGTTTCTCAAGGAAGCGGTGATGTTGTGTGCGACATGCTGGTGTAGCGCGGTGTAGCGCGGGCACACCTTTCTTAAGCTGGTGTCACACACAGCGACAACGACAACGACGTCGCTGCTATGTCACCATTTTCTGTGACGTTGCAGCGACGTCCCGTCGCTGTCGCTGTGTGTGACATCCAGCAACGACCTGGCCCCTGCTGTGAGGTCGCCGGTCGTTGCTGAATGTCCAGCTTCATTTTTTGGTCGTCACTCTCCCGCTGTGACACACACATCGCTGTGTGTGACAGCAAGAGAGCAACGAAATGAAGCGAGCAGGAGCCGGCACTGGCAGCTGCGGCAAGCTGTAACCAGCGTAAACATCGGGTAACCAAGGGAAGACCTTTCCCTGGTTACCCGATATTTACCTTCGTTACCAGCCTCCGCTCTTGCTGCCAGTGCCGGATCCTGCTCTGTGCACATGTGGCTGCAGTACGCATCGGGTAATTAACCCGATGTATACTGTAGCAAGGAGAGCAAGGAGCCAGCGCTAAGCAGTGCGCACGGCTCCCTGCTCTCTGCACTGTGACATGTAGCTGCAGCACACATCGGGTTAATTAACCCGATGTGTACTGTACCTAGGAGAGCAAGGAGCCAGCGCTAAGCGCGGCTCCCTTCTCTCTGCACATGTAGCACAGCGACGTTATGATCGCTGCTTCTGCTGTGTTTGACAGCTAAGCAGCGATCATAACAGCGACTTACAAGGTCGCTGTTACGTCACCGAAAATGGTGACGTAACAGCGACGTCGTTGTCGCTTAGTGTGAACCCAGCTTTAGAGAGTAGTGGCGACTGGGCATCTGGTACTGGGCCACAGCGACAGACATAAGGTCTCTAAAATCCTGTGTGTCCACCAGGCGGAAAGGCAGCATTTCGGTAGCCAAGAGCTTACAGAGGGATAAAGTCAACCTCTTAGCTTTGTCATGGGTCGCAGGGAATGGCCTTTTATTTGTCCACATCTGAGGGACAGAGATCAGGCTGCTGTGTGTAGACGGTGTTGAGTAGGGTGTCCCTGGAAAAATGCAGCTTTGTGAGGAAAGTGCAGTCGGAGACATGATGTCGCCTTCATTCAACGTTGGTGCTATCGATGTCTGAGAGAGCTGTACACACGCACTTGTTTCCCCTTCAAAACCAACTGACGACCTACCAATCAAACTGCCTGTTGCGGTTACAGTGGTGGAAGTTGTGCATGGAAAACCAGGTGTGACAGCTGTCCCCACAGTCCTAGAAGATGAAGAGCGCGTGGATGCACTGGAAGGGGCAGGCCGTGGATGCTTCGCTCCACTAGGCCGCATTGCAGCACGGTGAGCTTCCCACTGGGACCTATGATATTTATTCATGTGACGATTCATGAGAGAAGTTGTCAAACTGCTGAGGTTTTGATCTCTACTAACAGAATCACGACAAATTTTACACACTACATAATTTGGGCGATCTTTTTTTATGTCAAAAGGATTAGGCTAGGCAAGGCTTAGAGGGCATGCGACCTGCTGAGCCCCCCCGACTAGTGCTCAGAAGCAGAGTGGTGGCTGATGATGCAGTTGTAGACGTGCTACCAGTGCTCCGACTCTTTCCAGGAAGGTGCAAGGTAACTTCGTCGTCGGTTGCATCCTCCTCCACCGCCTCTGTTGACCTCCTCGAGTGCCTGACTGAGGGTTGACAGTAGGTGGGATCTAGAACTTCCTCATCAATTGTTGTGTTTGCACTCCCCTCACCCTCAGACCGAGCCTCTTCTTGCCCTGACCGAATATTTAAGTTGTCATCACAATCTGGTATCTGCGTCTCATCGTCATCAGTATGTTCCTCATAGTCTATAACCACAGGTGTTACAGTTTGTGACAAAGGGTCAACATTATGCTCAGAAACTTGGTCCTTATGGCCTGAATCAGAGTCACAAAGGTTCTGGGCATAACTGCAGACCATTTCCTGGTCTGTACTCACTGTAGCTTGGGAGCAGACCTCTGATTCCCAGGCTATAGTGTGACTGAACAGCTCTGCAGACTCTGCCATCTTAGTTCCACCATACTGTGCAGGGCTGATGGAGACTTCAGAGCTGGGAGAAAGCAAGTTTGATTGGGATGACAACTCAGAGGAATGGTGTTTTTTGGATGCGGTAGTTGAGGTGGCTGAGAGGGCACTTGTTGGACCACTTGAGATCCATTCAAGCATTTTCCTTTTTTGGCCATCATCTACCTTTGTTCCTGTTGTTCGTGTCCGTAAAAAAGGGAGCACATCGGATTGTCCACGGTAAGTAGTAGACATCTTACTTTTGCTGGTAGATGGTCTATCTTCAGCAGATGTTAATGGAGCTTTGCCACCTTCCCCACGGAAAAACTCTTTTTTTCCTTTTCCACCAAGCCTCTTCCCCTTTCCACCAGCATCTGTCATTTTGCCACTCATGTTGATTGCGCCAAGATTGTGCACTTAAAATATGGTAGTAAAAATTGAGAGGTGGTGTAGATTGCAGCGGTGGTCTAGCTTTATTAACAGCAGAATAATAAAGAATAATTATCCCTGACAATTCAACTACGGTCCTTAAACTGGCAGCATAAATTGCTAGTATAATGGCTTAGTAACAATGAGTTTTAGTGTGCAATGCAGGCAGACGTGCTGCAAATATCTTTGCACTAGTGGGACGATACAGAAGTCCAACAGCCACGTTTAGGATGCCACTAAGTTCACTGAGTGTTTGCTAGTATAATGGCTTAGTAACAATGAGTTTGAGTGTGCAATGCAGGCAGAGGTGCTGCAAATATCTTTGCACTTGTGGGACGATACAGAAGTCCAACAGCCACGTTTAGGATGCCACTAAGTTCACTCAGTGTTTGCTAGTATAATGGCTCAGTAACAATGAGTTTGAGTGTGCAATGCAGGCAGAGGTGCTGCAAATATCTTTGCACTTGTGGGACGATACAGAAGTCCAATAGCCACGTTTAGGATGCCACTAAGTTCACTCAGTGTTTGCTAGTATAATGGCTTAGTAACAATGAGTTGGAGTGTGCAATGCAGGCAGACGTGCTGCAAATATCTTTGCATTACTGGGGCAATACAGCAGTCCAACAGCCACGTTTAGGATGCCACTAAGTTTACTCAGTGTTTGCTAGTATAATGGCTTAGTAACAATGAGTTTGAATGTGCAATGCAGGCAGAGGTGCTGCAAATATCTTTGCACTTGTGGGACGATACAGAAGTCCAACAGCCACGTTTAGGATGCCACTAAGTTCACTCAGTGTTTGCTAGTATAATGGCTTAGTAACAATGAGTTTGAGTGTGCAATGCAGGCAGACGTGCTGCAAATATCTTTGCACTACTGGGGCAATACAGCAGTCCAGCAGCCACGTTTAGGATGCCACTAAGTTCACTCAGTGTTTGCTAGTATAATGGCTTAGTAACAATGAGTTTTAGTGTGCAATGCAGGCAGACGTGCTGCAAATATCTTTGCACTAGTGGGACGATACTGAAGTGCAACAGCCACGTTTAGGATGCCACTAAGTTCACTCAGTGTTTGCTAGTATAATGGCTTAGTAACAATGAGTTTGAGTGTGCAATGCAGGCAGAGGTGCTGCAAATATCTTTGCACTTGTGGGACGATACAGAAGTCCAACAGCCACATTTAGGATGCCACTATGTTCACTCAGTGTTTGCTAGTATAATGGCTTAGTAACAATGAGTTGGAGTGTGCAATGCAGGCAGACGTGCTGAAAATATCTTTGCACTACTGGGGCAATACAGCAGTCCAACAGCCACGTTTAGGATACCACTAAGTTCACTGAGTGTTTGCTATTATAATGGCTTAGTAACAATGAGTTTTAGTGTGCAATGCAGGCAGAGGTGCTGCAAATATCTTTGCACTTGTGGGACGATACAGAAGTCCAACAGCCACGTTTAGGATGCCACTAAGTTCACTCAGTGTTTGCTAGTATAATGGCTTAGTAACAATGAGTATGAGTGTGCAACGGGCAGGAGGGTACAGTGGCAGGGTTGTGGGTCTCTGGGTAGAGGAAAGGAAGCCTGCCTTTCTATCCCTCCTAATGGGGAAATGCAGCGAGGAAATCCCTGACCTTAGCTACAGAGACGCTGTCATCTTGTGTAGCTGTTAAACTCTGTTTTAAACTCTGTCACCTATGGCTCTGACCCTGCCGGTATGAGCCCTTAAAAGGACTGATAGAAAGTGCTATCCCTAAGCTGTCCAGCGCTGTGTATGGAGCATATACAGAAGTATCGGCGATAGGAGCTGCGCCAGTGATGTCTGACACCAAGGACGCAGAAGGCAGATAATGGCATGCTGGAGGTAAATGTCCGGTTTTATAATGCAGGGACATGTGACATGAACATCCTATCACACATGCCGTTGCTTCTCGGGCTAAAAGTACACTTAGCTGTGTGTGTGTCTGGGATTGGCTGACATGCTGGCCCGCCCCACTACACGCGCGCGCTTAGGGAAGGAAGACAAGGAAAAAAAAAAAATGGCGATCGCCATTGTACATACAGCAGTGATCTGAATGCGCTGTTCGCGCACACTATACACTGAAATGTCATAATAGTGTGAGTCACAGAGTGACTTACACTATTACAGCAGAAAGCCAGCTAGGAATTAGCTGGTTTTTTTGCTGCTAGAACCGTTCTCGAACGTATCTAGAACTATCGAGCTTTAGCAAAAAAGCTCGAGTTCTAGTTCGATCTAGAACAGCCCCCAAAATCACTCGAGCCGCAAACTGGAGAACCTCGAACCGCGAACCGCGCTCAACTCTAATCCTTAACCGTCCCCAGGATGACACCGGGGTAGGTAGCAAAGTCTTTTCTGATCCCAGCTCTGTTCATCTTGGCTCCTTTTAGAAAACACAGCAAGCAAGGGTTACTCCAAGCGGAGTCTCCCTTTTTTCCAAAAATTGGGCCACACACACACCCACCCCATCAGTGCCAGCAGTTGTACCCCAGTTGTACACTTCACAGCTAGATTTGCATCAAGCACATTCAAAAATACGCCATCCTTAACCGTCCCCAGGATGACACCGGGGTAGGTAGCAAAGTCTTTCCTGATCCCAGCTCTGTTCATTTTGGCTCCTTTTTAAAAGCACTGTAAGCAAGGGTTACTCCAAGCGGAGTCTCCCTTTTTTCCAAAAATTGGGCCACACAGACACTAACCCCTTCAGTGGCAGCAGTTGTGCCCCAGTTGTACGCTTCACAGCTAGATTTGCATCAAGCACATTCAAAAATATGCCATTCTTAACCGTCCCCAGGATGACACCGGGGTAGGTAGCAAAGTCTTTCCTGATCCCAGCTCTGTTCATCTTGGCTCCTTTGTAAAAACACAGCAAGCAAGGGTTACTCCAAGCGGAGTCTCCCTTTTTTCCAAAAATTGGGCAACACACAAACCCACCCCATCAGTGTCAGCAGTTGTTCCCCAGTTGTACACTTCACAGCTAGATTTGCATCAAGCACATTCAAAAATACGCCATCCTTAACCGTCCCCAGGATGACACCGGGGTAGGTAGCAAAGTCTTTCCTGATCCCAGCTCTGTTCATCTTGACTCCTTTTTAAAAACACTGTAAGCAAGGGTTGCTCCAAGCGGAGTCAACCTTTTTTCCGAAAATTGGGCCACACAGACACTAACCCCTTCAGTGGCAGCAGTTGTGCCCCAGTTGTACACTTCACAGCTAGATTTGCATCAAGCACATTCAAAAATACGCCATTCTTAACCGTCCCCAGGATGACACCGGGGTAGGTAGCAAAGTCTTTCCTTATCCCAGCTCTGTTCATCTTGGCTCCTTTTAAAAAACACAGCAAGCAAGGGTTACTCCAAGCGGAGTCTCCCTTTTTTCCAAAAATTGGGCCCCACACACACCCACCCCTTCAGTGGCAGCAGTTGTGCCCCAGTTGTACACTTCACAGCTAGATTTGCATCAAGCACATTCAAAAATGCGCCATACTTAACCATTCCCAGGATTACACCTGGGTAGGTAGAAAAAGTCTTTGCTGAACCATGACTTGGTCATCTTGGCTCCTTTTAAAAAACACAGCTAGCAAGGGTTACTCCAAGCGGAGTCTCCATTTTTTCCAAAAATTGGGCCACACAGACACCCCATCAGTGGCAGCACTTGTGCCCTAGTTGCAAACAGGATGTTTTGATTTGCATCAAGCGCATTCCAAATCCACAAGCATTTACTCTCCCCAGGATGACACAGGGGTAGTAAATTCCTTGTGGATCCATGACTTGTTCATTTTGATGAACGTTAGTCTGTCCACATTGTCACTGGACAGACGCGTGCGCTTATCTGTCAGCACACACCCAGCAGCACTAAAGACACGTTCAGAGACAACGCTGGCAGCTGGACACGACAAAATCTCCAAGGCGTAACTGGGGAGCTCTGGCCATTTTTCAAGATTTGAAGCCCAAAATGAGCAAGGCTCCATTTGCAAAGTCATGGCATCAATGTTCATTTGGAGATACTCCTGTATCATCCTCTCCAGCCGTTGACTATGTGTCAGACTTGTTGTCTCTGGTAGCCTTGCAAAGGACGGTCTAAAAAAATTATGAAAAGATTCCATAAAATTGCTGTTATCAGCACCAGATACGGTGCTACTGGTACGGGTAGACTGTTGAAGATGACGAGACCGTCCCATGTTTGTCAAGTTACAACTGGGAGATTCACTTCCTGCACCTGCAAGGTTGTTTGGTGGAAAAGCCGAGCTAAGATCGAGTAACAGCTTCTGCTGATACTCCTGCATACGTGCGGCCCTTTCTATGGCTGGAATTATGTCACAAAATTTGGACTTGTACCGGGGATCTAATAGAGTGGCAAGCCAGTAGTTATCATCACTTCTAATTTTGACAATACGAGGGTCATGTTGGAGGTAGTGCAGCAAGAAGGCGCTAATGTGTCTTGCGCAGCCATGCGGACCAAGTCCACACTGTGTTTGTGGCATAGAGGTGCTAACCGTTCTTTCTTCCTCTGACATCTCCCCCCAACCTCTTTCAACTGAAACTTGACCAAGGTCTCCCTCATCCGCTGAGTCTTCCATGTCCATGGACAGTTCGTCCTCCATTTCTTCATGTTCTCCTGCACCATCCTCAACTTTTCGCCTGCTACCATGTGCTCTTGTTGATCCCTGTCCCCCATGGTCCCATGCCTGCCGCGTTGGTGATGATGAACGTCTGGACCTTGGTGATGTTGTTGTGTCTTGCGCATATGAATCCTCCTGTAGTTCCTCCCCTTCCTGTTGTCTCACCCCCTGACTCCGAATAGTGTTTAGCGTGTGCTTCAGCATGTAAATGACTGGAATTGTCATGCTGATAATGGCATTGTCAGCGCTAAACATATTCGTCGCCATGTTGAAACTGTGCAGAAGGGTGCATAGGTCCTTGATCTGAGACCACTCCATCAGGGTGATCTTCCCCACCTCTGCATCTCGTTGGCCCAGGCTAAACGTCATGACGTATTGCACCAGGGCTCGGCCGTGCTGCCACAGTTGCTGTAACATGTGGAGAGTCGAATTCCAGCATGTCGGCACATCGCATTTCAGGCGATTAACCGGCAGGCCGAAAGACTTCTGGAGCGATGCAAGTCGCTCAGCTGCGGCGGTTGAACGGCGGAAGTGAGCAGACAGTTTTCGTGCCCTGGTCAGAAGGCCATCTAGGCCGGGATAGTGTGTTAAAAATTGCAGGACACCAAGGTTCAACACGTGAGCCATACAAAGCACGTGTGTCACCTTGCCCAGGCGAAGGGCCGCACCCAGGTTTGCAGCATTGTCGCACACGGCCTTACCAGGCTGCAGGTTGAGTGGAGACAACCATTTATTAAACTCGGACCGCAGAGCTGACCACAACTCCTCAGCTGTGTGACTCCTATTCCCAAGACATGTCAAGCTAAAGACCGCCTGATGCCGTTGCGCTCTGCTGCCAGCATAGTAATGAGGGGTGCGTGATTCCTTCTGCGCAGTGCGAACGCTGGTGGCCTGACCAGGCAGGCTTGGGGCGGAGGTGGAGGACCCAGATGAGGTGGAGGAGGCAGAAGCAGTGGCGGAACTTGGACAGACAGAGGATTGACACACAAGTCGTGGGGTCGGCAAGACTTGTGCAGCAGACCCTTCACCATCTATCACCATAGTTACCCAGTGCCCAGTCAGCGACATGTAACGTCCCTGTCCATGCTTACTGGTCTAAATATCGGTGGTGAAATGCACCCGTTGACACACAGAGTTTCTCAAGGAAGCGGTGATGCTCTGTGCGACATGCTGGTGTAGCGCGGGCACACCTTTCTTAGAGAAGTAGTGGCGACCGGGCATCTGGTACTGGGGCACAGCGACAGACATAAGGTCTCTAAAATCATGTGTGTCCACCAGGCAGAAAGGCAGCATTTCGGTAGCCAAGAGCTTACAGAGGGATAAAGTCAACCTCTTAGCTTTGTCATGGGTCGCAGGGAATGGCCTTTTATTTGTCCACATCTGAGGGACAGAGATCAGGCTGCTGTGTGTAGACAGTGTTGAGTAGGGTGTCCCTGGAAAAATGCAGCTTTGTGAGGAAATTGCAGGCGTAGACATGATGTTGCCTTCATCCAACGTTGGTGCTATCGATGTCTGAGAGAGCTGTACACACGTACTTGTTTCCCCTTCCAAACCAACTGACGACCTACCAAGCAAACTGCCTGTTGCGGTTACAGTGGTGGAAGTTGTGCGTGGAAAACCAGGTGTGACAGCTGTCCCCACAGTCCTAGAAGATGAAGAGTGCGCGGATGCACTAGATGGGGCAGGCGGTGGATGGTTCGCTCCACTAGGCCGCATTGCAGCACGGTGAGCTTCCCACCGGGACATATGATATTTATTCATGTGACGATTCATGGAAGTTGTCAAACTGCTGAGGTTTTGCCCTCTACTAACAGAATCACGACAAATTTTACAGATCACATAATTTGGGTGATCTTTTGCTATGTCAAAAAAGGACCAGACTAGGCAAGGCTTAGAGGGCATGTGACCTTCTGATCCACCCCGACAAGTGCTCAGAGGCAAAGTGGTGGCTGAGGATGCAGTTGTAGACATGCTACCAGTACTCCTACTCTGTCCAGGAAGGCGCAAGGTAACTTCGTTGTCAGTTGCATCCTCCTCCACCGTCTCTGTTGACCTCCTCGAGGGCCTGACTGTGGGTTGACAGTAGGTAGGATCTAGAAATTCCTCATCAATTGTTGTGTTTGCACTCCCCTCACCCTCAGACCGAGCCTCTTCTTGCCCTGACCGAATATTTAAGTTGTCATCACAATCTGGTATCTGCGTCTCATCATCATCACTATGTTACTCATTGTCTATAACAACAGGTGTTACAGTTTGTGAAAAAGGGTCAACATTATGCTCAGAAACTTGGTCCTCACGGCCTGAATCAAAGTCACAAAGGTTCTGGGCATCACTGTAGACCATTTCCTGGTCTGTACTCACTGTAGCTTTGGAGCAGACCTCTGATTCCCAGGCTATAGTGTGACTGAACAGCTCTGCAGTCTCTGCCATCTCAGTTCCACCATACTGTGCAGGGCGGATGGAGACTTCAGAGCTGGGAGAAAGCAAGTTTGATTGTGATGACAACTCAGAGGACTGGTGTTTTTTGGATGCGGTAGTTGAGGTGGCGGAGAGGGCACTTGTTGGACCACTTGAGATCCATTCAAGCATTTTCCTTTTTTGGCCATCATCTACCTTTGTTCCAGTTGTTCGTGTCCGTAAAAAAGGGAGCACATCGGATTGTCCACGGTAAGTAGTAGACATCTTACTTTTGCTGGAAGATGGTCTATCTTCAGCAGATGTTAATGGAGCTTTGCCACCTTCCCCACGGACAAACCCTTTTTTTCCTTTTCCAACACGCCTCTTCCCCTTTCCACCAGCATCTGCCATTTTGCCACTCATTTTGATTGCAACAAGATTGTGCACTTAAAATGTGTTAGTAAAAATTGAGAGGTGGTGTAGATTTCAGCAGTGGTCTAGCTTTATTAACAGCAGAATAAACAACAATAATTATCCCTGACAATGCAACTACGGCCCTTAAACTGGCAGCAGTGTTTGCTAGTATAATGGCTTAGTAACAATGAGTTTGAGTGTGCAATGCAGGCAGAGGTGCTGCAAATATCTTTGCACTAGTGGGACAATACAGAAGTCCAACAGCCACGTTTAGGATGCCACTAAGTTCACTCAGTGTTTGCTAGTATAATGGCTTAGTAACAATGAGTTTGAGTGTGCAATGCAGGCAGACGTGCTGAAAATATCTTTGCACTAGTGGGACAAAACAGAAGTCCAACAGCCACGTTTAGGATACCACTAAGTTCACTAAGTGTTTGCTAGTATAATGGCTTAGTAACAATGAGTTTGAGTGTGCCATGCAGGCAGAGGTGCTGCAAATATCTTTGCACTAGTGGGACAATACAGAAGTCCAACAGCCACTTTTAGGATGCCACTAAGTTCACTCAGTGTTTGCTAGTATAACGGCTTAGTAACAATGAGTTTGAGTGTGCAAAGGGCAGGACGGTACAGTGGCAGGGTTGTGGGTCTCTGGGTAGAGGAAAGGAAGCCTGCCTTTCTATCCCTCCTAATGGGGAAATGCAGCGAGATAATCCCTGACCTTAGCTACACAGACGCTGTCATCTTGTGTAGCTGTTAAACTCTGTTTTCACGTACCTGTCACCTATGGCTCTGACCCTGCCGGTATTAGCCCTTAAAAGGACTGATAGAAACTTCTATCCCTATTCTGTACAGCACTGTGTGTGGAGCGTACACAGCAGTATCGGAGATAGGAGCTGCGCCAGTGATGACTGACACCAAGGACGCAGAAGGCAGATAATGGCGTGCTGGAGGAAAATGTCCATTTTTATAATGCAGGGACATGTGACATGGACATCCTATCACACATGCCGTTGCTTCTCTGGCTAAAAGCCACTTAGCTGTGTGTGTGTCTGGGATTGGCTGACATGCTGGCCCACCCCACTACACGCGCGCGCTTAGGGAAGGAAGACAAGGAAAAAAAACAAATGGCTATCGCCATTATCCATACAGCAGTGATCTGAATGCGCTGTTCCCGCACACTATACACTGAAATTTCATAATAGTGTGAGTCACAGAGTGACTTACACTGTTACAGCGGAAACCCAGCTAGTAATTAGCTGGTCTTTTTGCTGCTAGAACCGTTCTCGAACGCATCTAGAACTATCGAGCTTTAGCAAAAAGCTCGAGTTCTAGTTCTATCTAGAACAGCCCCCAAAATCACTCGAGCCGCGAACTGGAGAACCTCGAACCGCGCTCAACTCTAGTTGGTATATAGTACTTAAGTCAAATATTTACTTGTTTTTAATTAACATGGGTTCGCCTTGAGCCACTGAAACTAGCTGATCACTTAGCACACTGGTATGCCCATTGACTCGGAACATTTGTAAAGTTTTCAGTTGGCTGACTATCATGATTAATGGTGCTATCGCACCTGAAAAGCATTGAAATTGTGTCACTCATATCTTCCCTGTGTATTGTGTAGTGCACCTTATTGGATAGTGGGTAAGTCTCAGCATCAAATTTGAATGCCACAAGGTTGGTTTATTCATTTCATGCTGCCTATCCAGATATGCCTGGTCTTAAGTTTCTGGAGACGACTCGTAGAATGGGAGTATTGTCACTGGTGTCCTGTGGTATCTGTCTATAGAAAGTCACAGCAATTGACTGTGCAAACTTCTCCCTGACATTCTATTATTCCTGCTTGGTGTATTTGGTATCCTATGTATCACCTCTGCTTCGTTTTCATCCCTTTCCCTTTAGGATGGTTCTTTTGCCCTTCATTTTTTTATCACACCCATAGACTTGCATTGGCAACTCTTGTCCAATATATGTGTGACTAACAGCATGCTGTAGATTTTTCCTCATGCCAGTTACAGCTGAGGAAAATATGGCAGATCAGCACTGTCTTTTTGAATAACATGGGTTTGAGTGCAATACAATTTTTTATTGGATTGCACTCATCCGATTTATACTCTAATATGAGCAAACCCTTAACCCACAGATATGTGATTAATCTGCAGGTTAATAGAGTTTTGAACCTGCCCAGCACCCACACTTGGAGGCCACTGCCAGGAGAAATCTCAGTAGCATTTCCCGGAGCTGTATTTCAGTCACTGCTCAGTCTATAGTGAGAGGCAGCTGTAACCGCACCCCCGGTTCAGACTGACAGTCAGCTCTAATGTGAGCTGGCAGTCAGTCAGTGTGAGAAGGCGGATGCAGCTGCCGCTCTCTATACACTAAGCCATAAGTGAACGAGTGCCTGCAACATTTCCATGCAGGATAGCTGAGGAAAAGGAAAAAAGTTAATTTCCTTCCAGCAGCGCAGCTCTAAGTGCCTGGTGCGAGCAGGTTCAAAACACTATTAACCTGAAGATTAACTACTTATTTGCAGGTTAATAGCTATTTTTTCACATGAAAGGTTCCTTTTAAGGCTCCTTTCAAACATCAGTTTTTTGCCGTCAGTTACAATCCGTCAAATTTGAAAAAAAATAGATCCAGTGACTTATGGCACTGGATCAGTTTTTTCTCATTGACTTGTATTAGAGATGGATTGCGACGGATGGCCTCACGTTTCATCCGTCGTTCGACGGATATGTCAAAAATTGTTTGTCCGGCGGACGGAGACAATGAATAAAGTAACGTTTTTTGTCAACGTCAAAAAATCGGACAGCGATTGGTTGGTGCAATGGAAGTCTATGGGTGCAGGATCTGTCATAATTAGGGATTATCGAATACCTCAAATATTCGGCTTCGCGAATATTTGCTGAATGGGTAGCTACTATTCGACTATTCGCGTATATTCGATGGATGCGCAATGTAAGTCTATGGGAAACCCAAATAACAACTCTTCGGAACTATTCGGGCTTCCCATAGACTTACATTGCGCATCGAATATTCGCATAGCGGCGACCTATTCGTCGGATATTCGCGAAGCCGAATATTTGAGGTATTTGATCATTCCTAGTCGTAATCTGTCAAATAAAACGGATTCTGTTTTTCTTTAACTGAGCATGCTCTAATTGATTATTTAGCCCCCAGCCAGATGAATCCATCAAAAAATGTATCCGTCACATCAAAAACAAAGAAAGGTAGAAATACTGGGCACTATTCAAACAAAGCAATCCATCGCTTTAGTTTCAGGTGCTTACCCGAAGCGAAATACAGAGCTCATTAGCACTACCTCCCTCACTACCTGCACCCGCATTTTTGATGACGGAATAAATTCCTTTTTCAATGCAAGACTGGTGAGTGCCTTTCATTTTCTTCAAGACTGAAACGTATCCATCACATCAGTTTAGTCACAATCTGCAACGGATCCGTCGAGAAAACGTATTGTGACTGATGGCAAAAAACTGATGTGTGAAAGGTGCCGAGTTGAGCAAAGACTAAAATAGTTTACAGTACACTACCTCAAGTGATATATCCTGCTGCCTACTGCTTTATTATTTTCTTTTTTGTTTATGAAGGGATTATAATCTCTGGGGCAAACTAATAGAGATTTTCCTGCTATAAAGGGATATATTAAGAAATTAATCAGCACAGACATGGCATCCAAAAATTACACAGAAGTAAAATATTTAACTTTATTGTATGGCTAGAAAACTTATTTAAGAGAGAGTCTACAAGTAATAGATTTTACTTTCTCAACAGCAAGTTGATATGATAGCCTGACTCATAACATGGACTTTGAAACGTATTTTTTTGATAATTTTCTGAAACTGGTATATTAAGCATATTACTTTAAAAAAAAGCAAGCAGGTACTGTAGTCACCGGAAAAGGTCAGATTGTTCATCACTTGAGAGAAATGGAATATATTGTTGAATGATAAAAACTTTAGTTGATTGAATTTATAAAAATCATAGATTTTCCTGTCTATCTCTGAAGAGCTTCAATTTTCACAAGGCTAAAGCTTTCAGCAATTTCATATTTCAACTATTCAAGGCACAGACCACTACATACTTGAAAAACATTAATACTCTATTTTCTTCTTTCCTGAAAAACACCATTAAAACAGAAAAAAAAAAAATCTAAAATGGAAAAGTCTTAGCAGGAACACTTAATTTGACAAAATATATTCAATTCTGCTTCAGAAATATATAAAAAATGCAGTATATCCATTTCACAAAAAACCTTTCCTAAAAATAAAGATAAATTGAACTTTTGACATTGTGAATTGAACAATGAATTATTGCATGTATCTCTTTTAATTAAAAATATTATAATAATGTTATATTATTTTATTTAGATTTTAATGCAAAATATTTAAATATGTTTTTTTGCCTTATAATCACTATGTGCTAAACTATGTTGGTTTGTTCCTGAAACCCTTTTGCAGCAAATCTGTAACATGTGTATATTCTCTAATACTCGGTGTAATCAAAGCCACAGAATTTGTTCTACTAGTTTATTCTTTTTTTTTATAGGACCTTATTAAAGCTAAAATCTGTACATAAAACATAAAAATCATGCTTAATAGATATACAGAAAAGTGCACCAACAGCCATAGGCAGAAACTTCACTCTGGTAAGGCAATTAGTAGTGATGAGATTGGCTGAATATGACAAGGTTTAATGTGGTGGTCATTCATTCACACATTGATTGGTGGCAATGTAGGCTAAAATTATGGAAAATTGGTGCACAATAGGAAAATTCTGATTACAGATTTGGACTCGGCACAAAAAATTCTTTAAGAACAATGAGCAGTACGCATTTAACAAAATCTTTGTTGATCAGAGGAATCAGGCAAAAAATATTTGGAAACCTCAAGCCTCAAGCACAATAGTGAAAACACTACTTTAAAAATGTGCAAATTAAAAGACGAATTAGGAGTAGTGTTGAGCGGACACGGACTGTAAACGTCCAGATCCGCGCGGTTTCAGCGCTATCCCCGGGCCGGACCCGGGCGCAGGATTCCAGCTGCACGATCCGGAATCGGCAATTAATAAAAATGTTAAAAAACAATAAATAAATGAGCGTTTTATACTTACCAGACTCTGTCATGGCGGCACACTTGCTTCCGGGTTGCGCTTTCACTTCCTGTGCTGTGCACGCAGTCACACAGCTTTCCGTGCTTTCCCCGCCCACCGGTAGTCCTCTCAGCTGTGATTAATTCCTGGCTGACGCGCCCCCAGCCTGTGACAGCTCTGCCATGCAGTCATCACAGCTCAGTAATAGCCTGCTAGGCTGCACTCAGAGCGGGCAGCCGTGCTCTATGGCTGCTCGCTCTGACATGTAGCAGAGCTGGATGTGTCGCCGCTGGATCTCGTGTGGATTACGCCGGAGGGCTGTGGTGGGATAATAAAGTGGTGAAGGAGGAGGCTGCGTTTCTACTTTATTCCAAATAAAGGATTTCTGTGTGTCTTGTTTATTTACTGTAATTTACAGGTTTGTGATGCGGGTATCTTACAGACGCCCGTGCGATCACAAACCTGGGGTTTAATAGCAGCCATGTGCTGTTATTAACCCCTGCTATTACCTTGATTGCCACCGCACCAAAGCAATCAAGATGAGCCGATATCGCACCGGAATGGCCACTTCTAACAGATGCGACCATACCGCGTGGCTGCGGGCTAAGGATATACCAGCCCCCAGCCAGCGTTATCATGGCTGGGAATGAAAATTGTGGGGGACTGCACATCGTTTTTTTTTTTATTATTTATTTAAATTTAAAAACAAAAAAAAAACGCATGCGGTTTATCTTAGGCAGCAGTCACAGCGAGGGACTCCCACAATTGTGACATCGCAGCACAGCCGCACACACATCTGACAGGAGCGTGCATGTGTTTCTAGGTACATGCATGCTCATGTTCAGACAATGGCAGGCTGTGGCGGGTGATGTCAGACCCGCACGAGTGTGACAGTGCATCACCGACGCAGCTGCACACTTCTAACAGGAGCGTGCATGTGTTTCTAGGTACAAGCACGCTCATGTTTATACAGGCGTCAAAACACTGCGATTTTTTGCCAGGAGGTGAATATTGGATGCAGAAATATGATGTAAAAATCACAGCATCAAATTTGCCTCCTTTGGCCCCCAAAAATAAAAACAAAATAAAATAAAAAATTGCCACAGGTGGAAATTTGGTGCTGAAAGCCGGTGCAGACGATTTCAGCAGCAAATGTGCACCAGCTGGCAAAAAACCGCTGCTAAAATCGCAGAAAAATAATCGTGGCAAAAACCGCGGCATAAAAATTGCGTCAACACACCGCGATTTTTTGCCAGGAGGTGTAGATTGGATGCAGAAATATGGTGTAAAAATCACAGCATCAAAATTAAATCCCTTGGCCCCCAAAAATAAAAACAAAATTAAAAAATTTGCCACAGGTGGAAATTTGGTGCTGAAAGCTGGTGCATACGATTTCAGCACCAAATGTGCACCTCCTGGCAAAAAAATGCTGCAAAAATCGCAGAAAAATAACCGCGGCAAAAACCGTGGCATAAAAATTGCAACAAAACACCGTGATTTTTTGCCAGGAGGTGTAGATTGGATGGAGGAATATGGTATAAAAATTTCAGCACAAAATCTGCATCTCTTAGCCAAAAAAACTGCGCTTTTTCTGCTAGGAGATGCAGGTCTGTTAACTCAGTGACCTCCACCTGAGGTCAGGTTACCTGCGATCACAGATGAAGGACCGTGGGAACCTCCAGCTGTGACCGCAAATGACCTGAGTAACATCACCGCTCAATGCTCAGCTCATTCATTCTCTGGAGCTAACAGAGAGCGGTCGGTCGTGCCACTCTCTGTGATATTCAGATGTAGCAGAGCTGAAGCGGCGTGGGACTTCTCCTGTGGATTACGTCGGAGCTGCAGGGTATTTGGGGGTTAATAAAGAGGTGAAGGAAGAGTGTTTTGTACTTTATTCCAAATAAAGGATTGTTCTCTGTGTTTGTGTTTATTTACTGTCACTTACAGGTTTGTGTGATGCAGGTATCTGATAGACGCCTGTGCCATCACACAAAGCTAGGGTTTAGCAGCAGCCGTGCGCCGCTATTAACCCCTGCTATTACCTCGACTGGCACCGCATCACGCCAGCGGGAAGAGCCGGTATCGCACACCGGTATGTCGCATCTAACAGATGCGACATACCGGATGGCTGCGGGCTGAGGATGTACCAGCCCCCGGCCGGCGTTATCATGGCTGGATGTGAAGATTAGGGGGGACCGCACGTCTTTTTTTTGTTTTTTTTTACTTTCACCGGAGTCACACATGCGAGGGGCTCACTCGAGTCTGCCATGGCAGCAGCCAGCAGCCTCGCACGTGTGACTTCGGGCACTGGATACACAGTACAGATACAGCGCGATGGCTAGGGCTGCAGCCGAGCGCTATAACTATGCTGCCGATTGTTTACTACTGTGAACTGACCGACAGACTGTACTGCTTTCCCCGCCCACCGGCCGTCCTGTGATTGGTTGCAGTTAGCTGCCATGCTGCCACTCAGGATGGGGGCGTGTCTAGCTGCAACCGGTGGGCAGGGAAACAATGAATATTGAATTGTCGGCTCCGGAAGTTAACAGCGTGACCCGGAATGAGTGTGCCGCCATGACAGTGCCTCGGTGAGTATGCCGCGCTCGCTCCTAGCCCCCTAGCCCCTCCACAAACATTTTTACCCTCTGGATTCCGGTCCCCATTGACTTATATGGGCACCGGATTCGGGAGCGGATCGGATTTTTTTTAAAATCTGTTAGTGATCCGTCGGCCCCGGATTATTGGCCGTTCGATCAGCTCTTATTAGGAGCAAATGAAAAATAGTAGTAAAACACTAAATGCAACACAAAAAAACTGCAACTGCAATAATGATTCCAGTCCATAGTCTTTATTATGAGCCATTTCACTAACATTTATAGCAAATTTAAGTCCTTTTGTCAAAAAATCATGGTGAAGATGAAGGATTGCATACTTTTCTTTATCGTTTTAATATTTGTAGGCAATCATTATACTATTCAATTTATAATTCAGTTACATTATATTCTATCATGTATATCTTTTTAATATCTGAAATTGCATTATTCATACCCTTTATATAAACAATCGAACATAATAAGGGTAATTTATCATGGTAACTGAAAAAGAAGAAAACTTTAACTTTTAAGTTAGAGAAAAGTTTCTTAATATGCCTCAGTATTCTACTTTGCAGTATTTGTATATATTGAACCATTGAAACATTCGGATTCTATCCTGTTAGAGATGGCAATATGCAGACGTATCACAGGAAATTCATTTTACGAGAAATTATTTCTCCAAGTACTTCATTGCAACAAAAAAAGGCATTTTATATATACATATACACAGTATATATATATATATATATATATATATATATATGTCACTGAATATAAGCAGCCCTATAAACTCTCTGCTCAAGAAAGCAGCAGCAGCATTTCACAGAAGTGAGTACACCCCTTATATTTTGTAAATAATTTATAATAACTTTTCAAGGGACAAAACTTAAGATATTACCCTTGGATACAATGTAAAATAGTCAGTATACAGCTTGTGCAACAGTGTAAATGTGCCCCCTTAAATGACTCAACACCAGGCCTGAACTGATAATCTGGCACAGCAGGCAAATGGGCTGCCTTGGCACCCACTCGTCCAGTAGCAGCGCCTTTAAGACAGGAGCAAAGCCCTGTGCACTCTACGGTGGCCCATCTCTGTATGTGTGCTTAACCGCAGCCTCTGTCATAGTGTGCACAGACAGAGCTCTACGCCGGAGTTCTAAAGGACTGACAGCCCAATTTACCAACCAATACCACGTACCCTTTAAGTGTATGTGCGAGTCTCGCTCAGACACGGGCACGGTGCCCACAAGGCTCTTTTTCTCTCACGCTGGCCAATGCCAGAATTAAAACATATTTTTATTGGTGGAGTTCACCTTCTCCGAAGTCTTAAGCCAGCTTTACACCTTACAATTAGGGATGCGATCTCGTATGCGATGTGACACGCCCATGTTGCATATGCGATTTAATGAGATTGCACGTAGGTCGTTTATTTGCTGTCACACGTGCGTTAGTAGTCTTTTTGTAATTGATCAATTTTGTGTGCGATCTTTTAGATCATGTGTTTTCTGACGTATACATTTTGCACCCTTTTTTTAAATTAAATTACAACCATCAATTGACGCAATTACGTTATTTTTTTGTTTTATAAAATACACCAGAACTATGTGCATTGCATTCAAGACTATTAAAGGCTTGCAATGCATGTTTAATCTGGCAACCCACTATAAAAATATCGCACGTGCGTTAAAATTGCAAATATTTTTATTTTTTTTTCCCCTTTAATTGTCATTCTTGTTTTTGTAACTTGCTAGGTAATGGCTTGATTTTAATAATGTTTATGAATCATGCAGTGTTTCAAGGCATTGCAGGATGGCATTTAAAGAGAGATTAAGCCGTAACGCAAGTGCGATTATTTAAATGTATGGGGATGGGCGTAAAAATGTGACGTTCAACAACAACACACCCGCACAGCTTCTAACGTATAAAAGTTGGATTTGCAAAACCGTATGGGGGATGTCACACGTTTCAATTGACTAGTTTCGTACAACCAAACGTTCAATATATGAGGAATGAACGACGTGTATGCGATCACCGTATTTGCGTTCAATCTTAATCGCACATAGGTGTCACATGCAAATACGTCACGAACGATGCCGAATGTGCGTCACTTACAACTTGACCCCGATGATGGATTGAAAGATCTATTGAAGCGTGGAAAGCAGGCTTTAGGGATCAGTCCTCTGCATGCCCCACGCCTGTTTCCCTGCTCCAGACCCGCTGCAACTCTCCATCCTTCACCATTTCATGGATCTCAGTGAGTTGCAATATTGGAACTTTTATATGTATATACACCAGACTCAGTATTGCCTAATCTAATGTGTATAGACTTCTGTATATACATTACAGGTAATACTGCGACTGCTGTAAGTACATTACATACAGTTGAAACCAGAAGTTAAGACACATATGCATGTTTTTCTCACTATCTGACATGAAATCAAAATAAACCTTTCCCGATTTATCTCATTTAGATTTACCAAAATTCTTTATATTTGCCAAATGTCAGAACAATGAGAGAGAATGTTTTAAGGCATTTTTATTACTTTCTGCAAAGACAAAAGTTTACATACACTAAGCGCACTATGCCTTTAAACAATATGAGACAGCCTATATGATGATGTCATGTCTTTGGAATCTTATTATAGGTTTATTGGCAACATCTAAGTTAATTAGAGACTAGAGCTGAGAGAACCGGTCGCGGTTCGGCTCGAGCTTGATTCACCGAATGGAGGTCTGGTTCGAGTTCGGCGAACCACTCGAACCCATAGGAAACAATGGGAGGCAATCACAAACACATAAAAACACATTATAAATGTACACATACAGTTAATAAACATTGCCATAACACTTACCTGTCCCCGGGATGCGTCCTGCACTCTGTCTCCCGCCGCTTTTCTATCAGTAATCGCTGCGTCTTCCCGGTAACCAGCAGTGATGCAGGACCTATCATGACGACAAAATAGCCATGTGAAAAGTCACGTGTCTATTATCTCATTGTTTACAGACTGGTCACATGACTATGACGCCTCATGCTAGGACCTGTCATTGCATCTCTCTGGTACACGGTGCACATTTGTGTATCGCCGTGTACCGGCGACATGCTCTAGCACACGGTCGACTCCCCGTTCTGCTTCCCCACTCCCTTAATGACCGTCTGACATAGCCGGTCAATAACGGAGATCACCGTTGCCATAGCAACGCGCTTGGTAGCGGTGACGGTGACGTCACCGCTACCACACGCAGCGGCACCGGAATCACGTGATCGGAGCAGCGTTGCTATGGCAACCCATTGCTTACAGCCGGGAGCCTGTGGTCACTCTCACAGAGTGATTTCTGCACGGAGCACAGCGTCTTTCTCTCATGCTGTCTAATGTAGCAGAGCTGCATGTGTTGAGAAAGAAGGCAGTAGAGCAGGATCGTGGAGGGCTGAGAGGGGGGTAATAAACATGGAGTCCCTAAGTGTGTCTGTGTATTCATTTCTATTAAAGTATTTTTTTCTGTGTGGTGTTTTTTTTAACCCTTTATTGGAGATTCTTAATGGCCGGGTCAAACTTGCCTGACATTAAGAATCTCTGGCTTAATACTAGCTAGTAAAACAAAGCTAGTATTAACCCCTATTACCCAGCAAGCCACCCGGCTTCAGGGCTGCTGGAAGAGTTGGATACAGCGCCAGATGATGGCGCTTCTATGAAAGCGCCATTTTCTGGGGCAGCTGCGGATTTCAATTCGCAAGAGAGGCGCCCACAAAGCTCGGGCTAACCTGTGCTGCGGATTCCAATCTCCAGCTGCCTAGTTGTACCCGGCTGGACACAAAAATGGGGCGAAGCCCACGTCGTTTTTTTTTTTATTTCATAAAATTCATGAATTAATTAAAAAAAGGGCTTCCCTATATTTGTACTTCCCAGTCGGGTACAAATAGGCAGCTGGGGATAGAGGCAGCCCGTAGCTGCCTGCTGTACCTTGCTAGCATACAAAAATATGGCGAAGACCACGTCATTTTGTTTTGTAGTTTTTTGGCAAAAAAAATAAAAAATGTTTCCCTGGATTTTCCATTGCCAGTGAAGGTAACACCAAGCAGTGGGGGTTAGCAGCCAGTAGCTGCTTGGATTACCCTTAGCTAGCAATACAAAAAATGCAGCGTGAGCCCATATATATATTTTTTTTAATTATTAATTTAAATAACTAAAAACAAAAAGGGCTTCCCTATATTTTGATTGCCTGACATCACAGTGCTGTAAAAATAAATCATTAAAAAAATGACATAGCACTCCGCGGTATTTTTGATTCTCAGCGCAGTTAAAGCAGACAGCTACGGGTTGCCACCCCCATCTGCCTGGCGTTACCTTGGCTGGCAATCAAAATACAGGGAAGCCCATTAATTTTTTTTATTTAAAAAAAAAAAATAGTTAAAAAAAAATGACGTTGGTTCCCCCCATTTTTGATAGTCAGCTAGGGTAAAGCAGAAGGCTGTAGCCTGAAAACCACAGCTGGCAGCTTTACCGTGGTTGGGGATCAAATGTGGAGGTCACCCCAGGCTCCACTAGATGCGCCAATCCTGGCGCTTCACCCCAGCTCATCCCGTGCCCTGGTGCAGTGGCAAACGGGGTAATAAATGGGGTTGATACTAGCTGTAAGGTCACCTGACATCAAGCCCAGCAGTTTGTGATGTCATGGCATCTGTCAGATACCTGACATGACAAACTGTCAGTACTAACAAAAAAATAGACAAAAAAAATGTATTTGAAAAAACACTCCCCAAAACATTCCCTCTTTGACCAATTTATTGTAAGAAAAAAAATAAGGGGGTCCCACGACGACTCTGGACCGTCTAGAATATGATGGGGACATGCTCAGGGAACATATCCCCCATTTTCTAGGAGTGCAGACCCTCCATGTGAGGAGTGTGGGTGCAATGAATCTGCACCTACTCTCCCTAGGTTCACAGCAGCAGAGTCCCTGTCGTAACGGTTGCTACCAAAGCTGCAATGCCCTGCTCATGAGGTAAGGGTATGCTTAATCAGAAGAACTATTCTACATTTCCAAATATGGGTATTTGCTGATATTATTGCTATTCCACCTACTATATATTGGGGATAGGATCTTGGAGATGGAATATCCTTTCAAGTCCAGTTATCCAGCTGAATGAATACTAAACAACAGAGCTTGCTATTTAGATGTGTTTTCTTGTGGCGTATAACGAACTCTCATGTTTGGTTGTCATTCAGCAGGGCAACTATAAAATCAAATACCTCCATTTGGAAATGTAGTATAGCTCTCCTGATCAACTATGTTCCTTACCTCATGAGCAGGGCATTGCAATAATAATAATAATAATTTATTCATGTATATATCACAATTAATTCCATAGCGCTTTACATACATTGGGAACACTGTCCCCATTGGGGCTCACAATCTAAATTCCCTATCTGTATGTCTTTGGAGTGTGGGAGGAAACCGGAGGAAACACATACAAGCATGGGGAGAACATACAAACTCCTTGCAGATGGTGTCCTTGGTGGGAATTGAACACAGGACCTCAGCGCTGCAAGACTGCAGTACTAACTACTGAGCCACCGTGTCGCCCATTTAGCTTACAGATGCATAACTCACTGTGTTTGAACACAGGAAGCTGAGCTGACAGCCGCTCTGTGCATGCGGCAGCGTCTATTGTGAAGGAGAGGGCCGCAGGGGATCAACACTGCACAGATACCGTGGGACACCGGAGAACACCGGTGGGGTTATAGGGGTTGACCTGGCAGGGCCTGGGGAGGAGTTTTCTGTCACATGTGTCATGGCACATGCGACAGAAATCAGAGGAGTAGGATGAATGCGGCCGGCGCGCTGCTGTGCGCATGGCCATCATGGATTTTTGGTAGGGGGTCAGGGGGGGCACTTTGGCGATAGCGGGGTACCTGTGGGGACCGGAGAGGAGATTTATCTCCCATCTGACATGTTTGTTCATGCCAGATGGGAGATAAATAATTTTTTACCGATGCTGTCATTTACTGTAACGTGATCATCGGTATACGGTGTATACCTGTGATCACGTGAGCGGGGACCAGAAAAAACGGCCTAAATCATGATCTCCAGGGTCTCAGCTACCCCCTGAAACCCCGGAGACTTTTTGACGCTGGGGGGCGCTATTCACTTATTTCTGCCTGCTGTTTATAAACGGCAGACCAGAATAATGCTTCTTTCACACGACCGATCCGTTTCTGCGGTCCGCAATAAACGGTTCATTTTTTTTATGGGTGCATCCGTGTGGCATCTGTTTCTGCTCCATATACGGTCCGTATGTCATCCGTGTGCCTTCCGTTTGTTTGCATACTGCAAAAAACAGAAGGAGGGAAAATACATAAATTTACCCAGAATCTGTGACGCCCTGGACCCCCAGGGGTCACAGGTAACAACACCTGGGCCAGGTCTTCCTTATTATAAGCTAAGTATTTACCACAACAGGGATCATGTTTATTTAGGTCAGTGGATCTGAATCTTTGACCACTGAGTCAGGCTCTTTTGCTGTTTTAAACTGGAGCTCAGTTATGGACTTATGGGTGTTGGTATTGGTGTATTGAAACATCTCCTGATCATTAGGTCATTTAGCCTGTACCGCACTGTTTAATCTCCAGTGTTTATTTGATATGAATTAAAATGCTTGATATTTAGATATTATATAGATCCAATCCCTGTATATTTTATGGTAAACTCATTATATACAGTATACTCTTATAAAAAGACTAACTGGGTATTGTTTGTTGTCCTTGGTGTCTTATCACATCTTTGTGCATTTTATCATGTTTTGCTATTGTTGTTTTTAACATTTTGTACACAAATAAAACTGTTTTTAACTTTTCATATACCTCTGGAATGAGTGCCTTTTATGGTCAAGCTTCTTGTTCTTCTTTTTCAGGTAACAACACACAACACCACACACACCCCCACCCCAGTGAGGCACCAGCAGCCAACAAGTCCTGACCGCCTCCCTCAGGTCTAGCCAGGCACACCAGGTGGGCGGAGCCAGGTGGATAGGCACGCCCTCCGAGGAGTCTTCTGGCCTGAGGCAGGGAAAGGACAAGTGAGTCGAGTGGGGAGAGGAGTAGTGAAAGGAGTAAAAGTGGCGAGCTGAGAGTCAGGAGCCTAGGTCGAAGCTTAGCACCCCTTGGAATGGTCAGGCAGGCAGACGGTGGTGGCCGTCTACAGGAGTCCAGTCAGGGACTGAACTGCAGAACTGTAGGGATCGAAAAGAGGGTGGTGACCCTTCAGACCCAAACCGGGGAGCTAACAAGTCAACCGGAGCACCAGGCAGGGTACTCAGACCCTGTTCTAGCCCAAAAGCAACCGGGATCAGACAAATCTACTGATTGAGGTCTGGACCTCAGGGGTTCATTCCCACCCAAAGTCCCGATAGATGGCAACAGCCCACTGATTCCGGATAAGAGCCACCGCCAAGGGCCAGAGATCCAAAGGGCCAGCGCCTGCAGGCAAAAGGGCTCCTCCGGTACCCAAAAGCCGGGGAGCAGACTACCGTTGCTGAAGCATAGGAGTCACTATAGCAAATTTAAAGGTGCAGGAGAAAGGCGACATCACTAACCTCACTGGGGACACACGCAGCCGGCTGCGGGCACCAATCTACACCAAACTTGGTTTACCATTGACTCTGTGTGGTTTAATCGTGAGTACACCAGTGCCGTCAGGCACCGCGCTGCAAGCGAGCCCCTGCATCCTGCAACCCCCCACACCTGCCACCTGGCCCCTGGGACCAACAAACCCCCTACCCTCGGAGGGGTCAACACCTAGCTGCGACCCACCTCTGATCCAGGACGAGCCCCCGCACCCTCACCGCAGCGGTGGTGCCCATCACCTCACCACGACCCGTGGGTGGCGTCACAAACTGTTACCGGTCACCGCGGCTCCGGCCGTGAAACCGGTCCACCCCAAACCAAACAACCAAATCTTCTCCCCTTTCCAGAGCGACGTGACCCCCGGTCTGGAGGCGCTTGAGCCACCAATAACCCGAGCCCGGATCCGAGCGGCTCGGCGGAGAGCAGCCAAGCCCCCAGGGAGGTACAGATCCATAGCTTCAACCTATATGAGGCGGTCACATGTTCACTCCAGTGCCATTTTTTACTGCTTTTCACAGCGTAGAGCGCTCTGGTGATTTTCTTTTGCTAGCACACTTCATATCAGTCTTTTCTGTCATTATAGTGGCAGAAAGACTCATAATGTCCCACTCTCCTGCATTTTGTAATTTTGCACCCTTTGGTGCCTTTCATGTGGCACTAAGGGGTGCTTAGCCTTGTATTTAGCCAAAAAAATGACGTGGGGTTCCACCTATTTTTGTAGCCAGCTAGGGTAAAGCAGACGGCTGCAGCCTGCAGACCACAGCTGGCAGCTTCACCTTGGCTGGTAATCCAAAACTGAGGGCACTCCACGCTGTTATTTTAAATTAAATAAATAATTTAAAAAAAAAAACACGTGGGGGTCCCCCCAAAATTGTATCACCAGCCAAGGTAAAGCGGACAGCTGGGGTCTGATATTCTCAGACTAGGGAGGTCCATGGTTATTGGACTCTCCCCAGCCTAAAAATAGCAGGCCGCAGCCGCCCCAGAAGTGGCGGATCTATTAGATGCACCAATCCTGGTGCTTCGCCCCAGCTCATCCCGTGCCCTGGTGCGGTGGCAAATGGGGTAATATATGGGGTTAATACCAGATGTGTAATGTCACCTGGCATCAAGCCCTGGGGTTCGTGAGGTCAGGCGTCTATCAGATACCCGACATCACCAACCCAGTCAGTAATAAAAAAAAAAAAAAAAACGACAAACACATTTTTATTTGAAAAAACACTGCCCAAAACATTCCCTCTTTCACCAATTTATTAAAAAGAAAAACAAATCCAGGTCTGCTGTAATCCAAGCGGTTCCCATGACGATCCATACCATAGTCACTGTCCCAGTCAATGAAGAACAGAATGTTCCCCAATGGCTGGGAGAGCAATGCAGTGACCTGAGCTAACATCAATAGGTCAGCCCAGGTCACTGCAGGGCATGACAAGTGCTGCTGTCAGGAGCATAGCGAGGTACATTACCTGCGCTGATCTCCTGCACTGCTGATAGCAGACCTGTCACTGACTTCAATGACCTTCACAGCCAAGTATCGTGAGAGCCTGTGATGTCACCGCTTGTGACAGTCTCTGGTCGGCAGCGAGAGGAGATGTGACAAGCAGCGGCCATGGAGGACAGTGACAGCTGAGGTCGGGAGGGCGGGACTTCATCACCGCAGGTAAGCCGAGCAGGGCCATGTGTGCGGAGTGCGAGGTGGGCGGAGCCAAGTGGGGTAATGTGTGCAGAGTCCCAGGTGGGTGGAGCCAAGCAGGGTAATGTGTGCAGAGTCCCAGGTGGGTGGAGCCAAGCGGGGTAATGTGTGCAGAGTGCCAGGTGGGCGGAGCCAAGTGGGGTAATGTGTGCAGAGTTCCAGGTGGGTGGAGCAAAGCGGGGTAATGTGTGCAGAGTCTCAGGTGAATGGCCATGTGTGTGGGCGGCAGAGTGCGAAGTGGGTGGAGCCTAGCGGGGCCATGTGTGCTGAGGATGCCAGTGTCGGGGACTGCATGGCTCGGAACAGGTGAGTGTGAGTGTGTGTGTGTACATGCCGAATGCAGGAGCGTGCGGAGCCCAGCGGGGAAGTGTCGGCTCCCTGCACACGTAACTAGGATAAATATCGGGTTACTAAACAAAGCGCTTTGCTTGGATACCCGATGTTTATCTTGGTTACCAGCTTACCGCAGGCTGCCAGCGATGGCTCTCTGCACACTGTAGCTGTAAAAAGCCCTGCTTTTGCTGATAGAACCGTTCTCGAACGTAACTCGAACTGCCGAACTTTTACCAAAAAGCTCGAGTTCGAGTTCTAACTAGAACACCCCCCAAAATCACTCGAACCGCGAACTGGAAAACCACGAACCACGAACCGTGCTCAACTCTATTAGAGACACATTTGCGTATGTATTTTAATGCACACCTGAAACACACTGCTTCTTTGTGTAGCATCTTAGGAAAGCCAAAAGAAATCAGCCAAGATCTCAGGAAGAGAATTGTGGACTTGCACAAGTCTGGTTTATCCTTGGGTACAATTTACAGATACCTGAAGGTGCCTCGGTTATCAGTATAAACAATTATATGGAAGTATAAAAAATATGGGAATGTCCAGCCATCATACCTCTCAGGAAGGAGATTGGTTCTGTGTAGCAGAGATAAACATGCTTTGGTTAGACGTGCATATCAACCCAAGAACAAAAACAAAAGACCTTGTAAAGGTGCTGGCGGAAGTTGCTAAGATTATGTAATTTTCCATAGTAAAACAAGTACTGTATCAACATGGGCTGAAAGACCATTCTCTCAGGAAGAAGCCATTACTCCAAAAGAAACATAAAAAAGCCAAATTAATGTTTCAAAATGCACACAGGAACAAAAACTTTAATTTTTGGAGACATGTCCTGTGGTCTGACAAAGCTAAAATTAAACTGTTTAGCCATTATGACCATCGTTATGTTTGGAGGAAAAAGGGAGAAGCTTTGAAGCCTAAGAACACCATCCCAACTGTGAAACATGGGGGTTGGCAGCATCATGTTGTGGGGTTGTTTTGCTACAGAAAGGACTGGTACACTTCACAAAATAGATGGCATCATAAGGAAAGAAAAATATGTGGTAATGCTGAAGCAAAATCTCAAGACATCAGCCAGGAACTGAAAGTTTGGGCGGAAATGGGTCTTCGAAATGAATACTTGCCCAAAGCATACTGCCAAACTTGTTACTGTTACAAAGTGGCTTAAGGATAACAAAGTCAATGTTTTGAAGTGGCATCAGAATGTCCTGATTAGAGTTGAGCGCGGTTCGCGGTTCGTGGTTCTCCAGTTCTAGGCTCGAGTGATTTTGGGGACTGTTCGAGATCGAACTAGAACTCGAGCTTTTTGCAAAAGCTCGATAGTTCTAGATACGTTCGAGAACGGTTCTAGCAGCAAAAAGCAGGGCATTTTACAGCTACAGTGTGCAGGAGCCATCGCTGGCAGCCTGCCAGAAGCTGGTAACCAAGATAAACATCGGGTATCCAACCAAAGCGCTTTGGTTAGTAACCCGATGTTTATCCTAGTTACGTGCAGGAAGCCCACACTTCCCCGCTCAGCTCGCTCCGCCCCCTCCTGCCCGCGGCACACACACACACACACTCGCTCCGCCCCCTCCTGCCCGTGGCATGTACACATACATACACACACACACACACACACACACACTCTGCACACATGGTCCCGCTCGGCTTACTTGCAGTGATGAAGTCCCGCCATCCCGACCTCAGCGCTGTCACTGTCCTCCATGGCCGCCGCTTGTCACATCACCTTCTCTCGCTTCGGACCCGAGACTGACTAGCGGTGATGTCACGGGCCTCTCGCGATACTTGGTGTGAAGGCGCCGGTCATTGAACTCAGTGACAGGTGCTGTCAGTGTGCTGGAGATCAGCGCAGGTAATGTAGCTCACTGACAGCAGCACTTGTCATCCCCTGCAGTGACCTGGGCTGACCCATTGATGTTAGCTCAGGTCACTGCATTGCTCTCCCAGCCAATGGGGAACATCCTGCTCTTCATTGACTGGGACAGTGTGGATCGTCATGGCAACCCCTTGGATTACACCAGACCTGGATTTGTTTTTCATTCTAATAAATTGGTTAAAGAGGGAATGTATTGGGGAGTGTTTTTTCAAATAAAAATGTGGTTGTCGTCTATTTTTTTTTATTACTGACTGGGTTGGTCATGTCGGGTATCTGATAGACGCCTGACCTCACCAACCCCAGGGCTTGATGCCAGGTGACATTACACATCTGGTATTAACCCCATATATTACCCCGTTTACCACCGCACCAGGGCGCGGGATGAGCTGGGGCGAAGCACCAGGATTGGCACATCTAATGGATGCGCCACTTCTGAGGCGGCTGCGGCCTGCTATTTTTAGGCTGGGGAGAGTCCAATAACCATGGACCTCCCTAGTCTGAGAATATCAGGCCCCAGCTGTCTGCTTTACCTTGGCTGGTGATCCAATTTTGGGGGACCCCTACGTGTTTTTTTTTAAATTATTTATTTAATTTAAAATAACAGCGTGGGGTGCCCTCAGTTTTGGATTACCAGCCAAGGTGAGGTTGCCAGCTGTGGTCTGCAGGCTGCAGCCGTCTGCTTTACCCTAGCTGGCTACAAAACTAGGGGGAACCCTACGTCATTTTTTTTTTCATTTTTTTGGCTAAATGCAAAGCTAAGCACCCCTTAGTGCCACATGAAAGGCACCAAAGGGTGCTCCACTTTTTCTCCACTTTTTCTCCATTTTTTCTCCACTTTTTCTACATTTTTTTCTCCATTTTTTCTCCACTTTTTCTCCACTTTTTCTCCACTTTTTCTCCATTTTTTTCTCCACTTTTTCTCCACTTTTTCTCCATTTTTTTCTCCACTTTTTCTCCACTTTTTCTCCAATTCTTCTCCATTTTTTTCTCCACTTTTTCTCCATTTTTTTTCTCCACTTTTTCTCCACTTTTTCTCCACTTTTTCTCCACTTTTTCTCCACTTTTTTCTCCACTTCTTCTCCACTTCTTCTCCACTTTTTCTCCACTTTTTTCTCCATTTTTTCTCCACTTTTTCTCCACTTTTTCTCCATTTTTTTCTCCACTTTTTCTCTACTTATTCTCCACTTTTTCTCCATTTTTTTCTCCATTTTTTCTCCACTTTTTCCTAACTTTTTCTCCGTTCTTTTTCTATGGTCGGTCTACCCATTAGCTCTGCCATGCATACTGTAGCTCTACACCTACTGTACATGTTACTTTATGATTGACATCTCTTTCGTACCAGAGCTGTCTAAGCCTACTCTGACCCCATATTTGTCATTACTATATTGTCCTTGTACTGTATTATGACATTTGTATCATGTGTTTCATTTCTTGCTGTGTTGCAATTTTTTTGCTGCATCCCAATTGTACCTCTACATTGTTCGAGTTTATGTTATTGTTCTCTCACTCTTATGTGATACTGATTATTGTCATTTTTCATGATTACATGCAGATAAGTCCAATCTGACGAAGGCTCAGGCCGAAACGTCATTTGTAACTTGTTTTGGACAAAAACATATATGCTTATGAAAAAATTTTTTTTCTTAATACGGACCAATAAAGAGTGATTTTGCATTAATATCCGTTGTGACTTACTGACTTAGTCTGGGAGATTTAGAGTGCCGAGGTTACTCACTAATTTTATCTATTATTACCTCTGAGCACCTATATACCAGTGAGCAGAGCTTCCTCTACAGTAGTTCTCCTGATTAGGCATGCCCTTACCTCATGAGCAGGGCATTGCAGCTTTGGTAGCAACCATTACGACATGGACTCTGCTGCTGTGGACCCGAGGAGAGTGAGTGCAGATTCATTGCACCCACACTCCTCACATGAAGGGTCCGCACTCCTAGAAAATGGGGGATACGTTCCCTGAGTGTCTCCCCCCCACATTCTAGACGGTCCAGAGTCGTCGTGGGACCCCTTTATTTTTTTTCTTACAATAAATTGGTGAAAGAGGAAATGTTTTGGGGACTGTTTTTTCAAATAAATTTCTTTTGTCGATTTTTTGTTTTTGTTAGTACTGACAGTTTATGATGTTGGGTATCTAATAGACGCCATGACATCACAAACTGCTGGGCTTGATCTCAGGTGACTTTACAGCTAGTATCAACCCAATTTATTACCATGTTTGCCACTGCAAAAGGGCACGGGATGAGCTGGGGTGAAGCGCCAAGATTGGCGCATCTAGTGGATGCACCATGTCTGGGGTGCCTGCGGCCTGCTATTTTTAGGCTGTGAAGGCCCAATAACTATGGACCTTCCCACCCTGAGAATACCAGACCACAGCTGTCCGCTTTACCTTGGCTGGTGATCCAATTTGGAGGGGACCCTACTTTTTTTGTGTAATTATTAATATTTATAAAATAATTATAAAAAAAGAGCCTGGGGGGACCTCCACATTGGATCCCCAACCACGGTAAAGCTGCCAGCTGTGGTTTTCAGGCTACAGACGTCTGCTTTACCCTAGCTGGCTATCAAAAATGGGGGGACCCAACGTCATTTTTTTTTAAACTATTTTTTAAATAGAAAAAATGAATGGGCTTCCCTGTATTTTGATTGCCAACCAAGGTAACGACAGGCAGATGGGGGTGGCAACCCATAGCTGTCTGCTTTATCTGCGCTGAGAATCAAAAATACCGCGGAGCGCTATGTCATTTTTTTTAAAGATTTATTTTTACAGCACTGTGATGTCCAGCAATCAAAATACAGGGAAGCCCATTTTGTTTTTAGTTATTTAAATAAATAATTAAAAAAAATATATATGGGCTCCCGCTGCATTTTATGTATTGCTAGCTAAGGGTAATCCAAGCACCTACTGGCTGCTAACCCCCACTGCTTGGTGTTACCTTCAATGGCAATGGAAAATCCAGGGAAGCATTTTTTTTTTTTTTGGCCAAAAAACTACAAAAAAAGGACGTGAGCTTCGCCATATTTTTGTATGCTAGCCAGGTATAGCAGGCAGGTGCTGGAAGAGTTGGATACAGTGCAAGAAGATGGCGCTTCTATGAAAGTGCCATTTTCTGAGGCGGCTGCAGACTGCAATTCGCCGCAGTGGGGCCCAGAAAGCTCAGGCCAACCTGTGCTGCGTATTCCAATCCCCAGCGGCCTAGATGTACCTGGCTGGACACAAAAATGGAGCGAAGCCTACGTCATTTGTTTTCTAATTATTTCATGAAATTCATGAAATAATAAAAAAAGGGCTTCCCTTTATTTTTGGTTCCCAGCCGGGTACAAATAGGCAACTGGGGGTTGGGGGCAGCCGTACCTGCCTGCTGTACCTGGCTAGCATACAAAAATATGGCGAAGCCCACATAATTTTTTCAGCAAAAAACTTCTGCATACAGTCCTGGATGGAGTATGCTGAGTATGCTGAGCCTTGTAGTTCTGCAGCTGCTGTGTGTCTGTATGGAGAAGAGCAGACAGCAGCTGCAGAACTACAAGGCTCAGCATACTCCATCCAGGACTGTATGCAGAAGTTTTTTGCCCACCAAAAAAATGACGTGGGCTTCGTCATATTTTTGTATGCTAGCCAGGTACAGCATGCAGCTACGGGCTGCCTCCAACCCTCAGTTGCCTATTTGTACCCGGCTGGGAACCAAAAATATAGGGAAGCCCTTTTTTTTTTAATTATTTCACTTACTTCATGAAATAATTAAAAAACAAATGACGTGGGCTTCGCCCCATTTTTGTGTCCAGCCGGGTACAACTAGGCAGCTGGGGATTGGAATCCGCAGCACAGGTTAACCCGAGGTTTCTGGGCGCCTCTGCTGCGAATTTCAGTCCGCAGCCTTCCCAGAAAATGGCGCTCTCATAGAAGCGCCATCATCAGGCGCTGTATCCAACTCTTCCAACAGCCCTGGAGCCGGGTGGCTTGTTGGGTAATCATGAGTTAATACTGGCTTTTGTTTTACTAGCCAGTATTAAGCCAGAGATTCTTAATGTCAGGCACGTTTGACCCGGCCATTCATAATCTCCAATAAAGGGTTAAAAAAAAGACACCACACAGAGAAAAAATACTTTAATAGAAATAAATACACAGACACATTAGAGACTCCATCTTTATTACCCCCTGTCAGCCCAATAAATCCCCAATAAACCAGCGCTGATAAGAGGTTTTTAATAGAGGCTTAAATTATAAGCAGCAATTTCAGCGTTCCAAGTGCCTTTAAATGAATTTGAAGAAACTGCACTTCAGGATTGTAGTGAGGATGAGGTGCCCCAGCCCATTACTTGATGGGCTGGGGCACCTCATCCTCACTACAATCCTCACTAGTGTAGTAGTAGTGACGATTGTAGTGAGGATGAGGTGCACCAGCCCATTACTTGATGGGCTGGGGCACCTCATCCTCACTACAATTCTCACTACAATCGGGAAGCAGCGTGCAGCCTTCACTCCGTGAGTGATCAGTGCTGCTAGCGGTAACAGCAGTAACGCTGACAGACGCGTTACCATAGCAACGGTGCTCCCGGAGCCGCGGTTAGCTTTGACGTCACCGCTAACTGCGTTGCTATGGCAACGGTGATCTCCGTTAATGACCGACTGTGTCAGCCGGTCCCTAACGGAATGGGGAGTCGACCGTGTGCTAGAGCATATTGCCGGTACACGGCGATACACAAATGTGCACCGTGTACCGGAGAGATGCACTCGCAGGTCCTACATGACGTGTCCTAGTCATGTGACCAGTCTGTAGCCAATGAGATAATAGCCACGTGACTGGTCACATGGCTATTTTGACATCACGATAGGTCCTGCTTCTCTGCTGGCAGTGCCGGTCACCGGGAGGATTCAGCGATCATCGGATGGAATAGCGGCAGGAGACAGAGTGCAGGAGGGATCGCGGGGACCGGTAAGTGTTATGGCAATGTTTATTAACTGTTTGTGTACATTTATCATGCATTTTTATGTGTTTGTGATTGCCTCCCATTATAGCCTATTGGTTCTAGTTTGGTTCGTCGAACGTTCGACGAACCGAACTCGAACGGGACCCCCGTTCGGCGAACAGACCTCGAGCCGAACCGGGACCGGTTCGCTCATTTCTAGTCACTTTATGCAGTGCTTGCCATCTACTCTAGCATATGCTTTTTCTGGCTCTTATTTACAAGTGGAAGAGATGTGCGGCTGCCAAAAAACGGTGTGGAGTAGCCTATCCAGTAACGGAACTTGTTCTTAGTTCTCTTGGGATATTATGAGCCAGTGTTTGCTCAATAAAGCTTTGACTAACATTAGAATGTCCTTCATGTACACTTCGAACACCCCACCTATTCCCCCTTTCCTGACGACCTTGTGATTTACCATTCATGTTTGATGTACCCTTCCCCTTTGAAACAGATGTTTCACAATCCTAGGACCACACCTGTCAGACACCCAACACAAAGGTAAAACTCTGTACTCTGTATTTCTTGGCTGAGATGGCAATATTGGGATGGCCCCCAGAGGTACCAATACCTATTGAGATGGTTCACTGGCAAATTTTTAACAGACACTTAAAACTATCAATACCTATTGAAGTGGCTCACTGGCAAATTTTTAATAGGCACTAAAAAGTAGCCATACCTACTGAGATGGTTCACTAGCACATTTTTAGTGGGCACTAAGAAGTAGCAATACTTATTGAGATGGTTCACTGGCAAATATTTAGCAGGCACTAAAAAGTAGTAATATCTATCGAGATGGTTCACTGGCAAATCAAATTTTAAGCAGGCACTGTAAAGTACCAATACCTATTTACATAATTCATTGGCAACTTGTTAGCAGGCACTCAAAAGTAGCAATCTCTATTTATATCATAAAATGACGATTTGTGGCACAAACCTTACCCTGCATTGCACATCCCTTATCAACACTATCGCTCTTCTTTCTATCTCAACTACCTATAATTAATCCCCTATCTAAGCCAACCATGTAGCAGCAGCGGCGGCAGCATCTTCCCTAAGCTTTAACAATCACAATATGGTGCCAACGCCATATTTCCACATTTTATATGCAGAGAAACATGTGACTTAGGCAGCCAATGACCCCAGCCCTTGTGTCTGAATCTTGTGGATGTTTTCTCCACCATGATTGGCTGCAGGAACAGCCAGAAATAAAGTTATGAAAAAAATAATGTGCCGCTCCTCTTTCCTCTTCCCACCCCCTCTCGTCATTAAATATATCCCCTATTCATCATACAGGACTACAATCCTATTGAAAAGCATCATATATTAGTAGAAAAGCATTTTCAAAAACGAACATAGCCGATCTTACTGAGTTTTCCCAAAAATGCTCAGGTACATGATCTAGAACCGGATAGGGTAATCATCGTACCGAATTTGAAAATGGTGAATGTGAACCAAACAAGTTCACAACCCCTGCTACTTTAGACAAGACACAACTGGAAAACCCCACTTGGAATCTCCACATTTCCAAAAATTAGGGACAGACACCAGAAGAGTTTCATCAGTTGCTACCATACCCATGTTGTTTTTGCACAGCAGTCCATGGGCCGTGCACCACACAGGATTTGGCCCAGAATTTACAGTTTTCAAATTAAGTTAAATTAAGAGGTGGGTGGGTGAGTAATCAATATAGGCCTGCTGTGCTCTGAACCATCATACCTCATGCAACAGCTTAAATTGCTTTTCTGCTCAGCCCAAGTCAGGTGGCAGTAATATTAGGTTCATAGACTGTTATTGGTAGACACATTTAAGGATGGAAATAGAGGTGAATGAGTGAAAGTGAACTGCATACCTGCCAATCTGGGAGCCCTCCAGCTACAGTCAACAGACAACAAGGAGACCCAATCAGCACTAGTCTGGGAATCTTACCATGTTAAAATGAAGGGTATATCAAACAGGAAGCCAGTTTATTTAGGGTGACTAAAAAAATCCCAAATATTGTGTGTGGTGTAACAGCCGGAGACTAGCTAAAAACAGTAGGTGGAATAACGGTAACCATTTGCCCATTAGCGAAGTTTACAACTTTGGGAAAAGAGGTGAAGGTTAAATGAGTAGTGGCTGCCCTTTTAGATAAAACAGATAATGCAACTTAAAAAAAAGACATTGTCTATGGACATTCATAATAATGATCCGTTGGAGATCAAAACATTAAAACTATATACAGTCATATCTTCTGCATAAAAAACCCCAAACAAATCCGCAGTGTATCTTGACAGACAAAAGGAAAGAAAATTTTCAAATATTTGTCTTCATTACATAAATAAGCTGTATTAAGTAGCCTTTCCATCTCTTCCTCTACCTCAACATCACACAAAGAACAGTCATCAGATGTGGCGTTCAAATTACTCTTCATTCCCCCCAAGTCAAAGCTCTTCAACCACCCAACTGACTGTAGAGCTGTTCACACATTATATTTCATGGGCATCAGAGGTCTGTTTCAAAGATTCACAGGCTCAAAGCATCTGCATCAATGGCCAAAATCTTTGTCTGTTGGATCTGGGGTTGGACAAAGTAGGGTCCAATCAAAATCCAAGAGATGTTAAGTCATAGAGGTGAAGGTGATCCTGATGAGACTCAGATAACTGAAGCGCACGTAATCATATTGTGCTGTCAGGGCAGGAAGAGGAGGAGGAGTCTCATTGTGAGGAGTGTGGACTAGAGATGTGCGATCCTTATTAGGAAAGATCAGAAAATGTTAAAATTGTACAATCATTGGCCAGATCGGGATCGGACATCCGAGCATTTACCGCAAAAGTCGGTGGTCTTGCCAAGCATCGGTAAATGATCAGATGGCAAAAGCCATCCTCTCCCTGCCCAGCACAGTCATGTCAATTATTGGCATGGCTGTGATTGGCCACTGTAAAAAAGAAAGTAAGCAAAAGGGTTAGAGCTGAATAGACTTACCACATCCCAGCCGCTGCAATGCTCCTTCCATGTCCAAAAAATATTGTTAATGCATATGCACTGCTTTGCCCTTCACCCGGCATCTGTAATTGGTTGCTGTTGAAACACACCCCCACCCTCTGATACAGCGTCTGTTATTGGTTGGAATCACACTTACTGTCTGTGCCCTTATACCTGTGATAAGCAAATCAATAAATAAAACAATTGGCGTAGGGTCCCCCGTATTGATACCAGCACAGATAAAGCATATAAATACAGGTTGGAGCCCTCAACTGTGCACTTATCTTGACTGTGTATCAAAATAAGAGGAGCTGCGTATGGCTTTTTAAAAATATTTTTTTTAAATAAATAAATAAATAATTTTAAAAATTGGCATGCAGTTCCCCCCAGTTTTGATACCCAGCCATGGCTGGGTGATGGTATACTCAGGCTGGTGAGACCCATGCTTATTGGGAGCCCCTCAGCCTAAAAAATTTAGCCTTCAGCAGTCCAAAATTGCCATATACATTGGATGCAACAGTCCCGGCACTTTACCTGGCTCTTCCCGATTGCCCTGGTTCAGTGGCAATCGGTATAATATAAGGGGTTCATTTTAGTCCACAGCTGCCCCTAAGCCCTTGATTAGTGATGGGGAGGGTCTATGAGAACCCCCCACCACTAATCCTATAAGTAAAAAGAAATAACCACAAACACCAAAAAATCCTTTATTTAAAAAAAAAAAAAAAAAAATACCCTCTTTTACCAATTTATTGACCCCCAAAACACACAGGTCCAATGTAATCAACACTATGAGATCTCACAATGGTTCTAGCTCTGCTACATCTGAATTCACAGCAAGCACCATAGGGCATGACTGCCCGCTGTGAGCTTTTGGCGGAGACTGAGTCATGCGATCAGTGATGACATCACTCAGTTTATTTGTGGCAACAGCTAGAGGTTCCCACGGCTCTCCACCTGTGACTGCAGGTATCCTGACTTTAAGGGACTTCAATGAACTCTCATTGAGTTCACAGACCTGAATCTCCTAGCAGAAAACTGTGGGGTTTTTTGCCAAGAAATGCAGATTTGGTGTCAACATTTTTACACCATATTCCTACACCCAATCTACAACTCTTGGCAAAAAAAGCATCACTACAGCATGTAGAATGATTCAGTAGTGATGCATTTTTTTGCCAGGAGGTGCAGATTGGGTGGTGGAATATAGTGTATGAATTTCAACACTAAATCTGCATCTCTTGGCAAAAAATGCACAGAAACAGTTTTGGTGCTGTTTCAGTGCAGTTTTCTTCCAAAAGATGCAAATTTGGTGCTGAAGTCAGTTGAAGACATTTCAGTACCAACTTTGCGCCTCCTTTAAGAAAATTGCATTCACACAGAGTCAAGACCGTTTTTGTGCATTTTTTGCCAAGAGATGCAGATTTGGTGCTGACATTTTTACATCATATTCCGTCACCCAATCTAGACCTCTTGGCAAAAAAACAAATTGCATCACTGCCGAATCATACCGCATGTGGTAGTGATTATAGATTAGGGAAATTGTTCAGTAAGGGTTCACCAATTTCAAGCTTTAGCTTATTCATTCAGGCTTGTTAACCACGAGCACTTTTCTCAAACGTTGGTAATGTTCGTTTTTGTTTATTTTCTGCCCCTGAGCACTGGCTGCGTTTCTAAAAATGCTTTTGTAATAGTATTTTCTGCTGTTGTATAGGATTGTGGTGCAGTCTGATACGAGGATGTGTAAAATTAGAGGAGGAGGTGGGCACTCTGGACCAAGAGAAGCCTTGTTAGTGCGCAGCCCCATTTTTTTCTTAACTCTATTTATGGCTGTTGCTGCAGCCAATCACGGAGCAGCAAACAACCACCAAGTTTAGACAGAAGGATTTCTGTGATTGTCTGCCTAAGGCACATGTCTGTGTCCATATAAATTGCAGACATGTTGCGTTGGCACCATTTTGTGAATGTGAAACATTAGGGAAGGTGCTACCGACGGTGCTCCTGACGGTCCTGAGACAGTTAGCTTAGCTAGTGGTTTAATGCTAGGTAGTTGAGATAGCTAGGAGAGCGATACTTTAGAATAGGGACGTGCAGTGTAGGGAAAGGTGTGTGTGTGCCAGAAATCGGAACATTTCATTTAGGGATAAATAGGAATTTAGCAGGGAGTGCCTACTAAAGAGTTGCCAGTAAAGCATGTAAATAGGTATTGCTATGTATTACTGCCTGTTCAAAAGTATTGCTACTTAGAAGTTCCTGGCTCAAAAAGTTGCTAGGGAAGTATGTGTGCCGCCCCCATGCCAGCAGCTGCCACTGCTCAGATCCGGACCTTCTAGGGGGTGGCTCGAGGGTCTCTAGACCCGGGGATCTCGCGGACATGCCAAACAAAAGGGGGACGTAGATGTACGGGCTAGGCCGTATTAAGTTTGTGACGCCACCCACGGTGTGTGGTGAGGTGGGACACCACCGCTGCTGTTATGGGGCACCCGGGGAAGATGTAGTGGCAGCTGGATGTTAACCCCTCCGTGGGTAGGGATGGTTGCCCCGGGACCCAGTGTCTTGGTGCAGGGTATAGCGACAGCAGGGGAATGTTTTGGTTACTCACAGTAAATGAACCACATGAGTCTTTGGTAAACCAAGGTGCTGGTGGCTGCGGCCAGTTGCATTCAGGTCCCCACCCGGGCTGGTGATCTCTGTCTTTTTCCTCTGCACTGACTTTGTGTATTGTGGACTGCCTGATCTGGAACTCAGGAGTCCGCTCCCAGCTGGATGTGGCCTAAGGAGCCGTGTCCGCAGATGCTGGCCCGTGGGATCTATGGGCCCTTGCGGTGACCTCCTATCCCTGTCGGTGGGCTGTTGTCTTCTATGAGGGACTTTGGGTGGGACAGGACCTATAGTCCTGGCCTCAATCGGTTAATTAACCAAGCCGCTGGTTTCTGGTCTTCAGGGTCCGAGTACCCCCTTTTTGTGCTACGGTCTCCGGGTCGATTCCCCGTGTCGGTACCAGCGGGCTAAAAACCCTGTCCCGGTCCACCTTGGTTCTACCGAGCCATCTTCCCGTCTCCTGCTGACGGAGACCACCGTCTGCCACCTAGCCAAAGGCACCAGGGCTCCTACCCTGGCACCGTTCAACTTGAACTTCCTCTGCTGGAGCTACACCTAGCTCCAGCCCACACTCCTCTCAACTTGAACTACAAACTTAATCTGCTTGTTTTCCCACCCCGGGCTGTCTAGACCCCTAGGTAGGCGTGTCCAACTGCCTGGTCCCACCCACTGGTGTGTATATCTTTCCCTAAGGGGGGGTGACTAGGTTTTCAGGTCGTCTGTGTGTTTCCTAAGTGAGGGAAGGTGTTATGCGGGGGACTATCTGTGACTTCCTGGTTTTTCCAGGGCGTCACATATGCAAAAACTGTTTCTTGCCAATTTTAGTTGCCTGCTCAAAATTACTCAAATACATTTATAGGTATTGCTAGTTAACAGTGTGTGACCTAAAAAGTTGCCAGGGAAGTATGTAAAAAGTGTTTCTTGCCTGCTTAAAATTATGCCAACATATTTATAGGTATTTCCAGCTAGTAGTGCGTGGCCTAAAAAGTTGCTAGGAGAGTGGGATGCCCCTGGACTATCAGGTCGTCACAGGGTATTGCCCACTCTACCCTCTCGTGCAGTATCCACCTCCTTCTTGGTTTTGGGTGCCTAACCATATGGTGTTGCCTTCATCAGCTAATCAATTCCTAGATACACCCTGCACCATACCCACCAAACACACCAGTGGATGGCTTGAGTGGAATAGAGTCGACCACCTGGGGGTTGGGGAGGAGAGGTGAGGGTGTCAGAAAGTGTAGACTGAGTAGTGAAAGTGAGAGGAGGTTGGGAGCGGGGCTCCTGGAAAACTGTCTAGGTTGCAGATGGGGGTCTGGGCCTAGAGGAGTCAGACCCCCGGTCGCAGGGGATCATGACAAGGGACACGGATCTGTCAAGGAGGACAGCCTACGGCCTTGCACCATCACCATTCCGGGACCGAGGCATGACGGAGTACGTGGACCCTATGTCAGGGAGTAGCTTCAGTCAACCCGATAATTTACCTGAGGAGAACAAAGCCTTCAAGATTCATTCCCAACCGCTCCAAAATCGGGGCACTAGCGCAATGAAGGGGATAGGACTTTCCATCCAAAATGGTCCAGAAAATCCCAAGTGTGAGCCTTGAGAGCAAGCTCCCACACTTAGCCATAGTGGGGAGCGGGACCCGGCCAGTTTCACACTTCCGGGACCACCAGAGAAGTAAACTTAGTGCTAGGAGGCAGGTCACGGATCACCAGGCAGCACCACTGAGGACGGGACCCGAACTAGCTCTCCTCAGCGGCAGCAGTGTCCAGAGACTTGTTTTACCAGTTGTCGGTGTCTGCTTAATGGACTGAGTGAGTATCAGAGTGACCCCTGCACCCAATGGCATCTCCCCAAACACCAAGACCCGGGGCTTTCCCCCCTAGCCGTGGAGAGTTACAACACCTTGCTGCCCCACTTCACCACCCCGGGTACTCCCAGTGGCAGCTGCGGTACTTCCTAAATTACCGTACCCGATGGGTGGCGTCATGAACTCTGTAATATCCCTTGTAAATCCCCTCTTTATTTGAGTGGCCGCACGACCCTTGGGTCCGGAGACATTCGAGCCACTGAGAACCCGGATCCGAGCAGCTTGGCTGCTTCCATGGGGGCGGCACAGAAGTATCTAAAAAGTAGTTCTTGGCAATTTTAATTGCCTACTCAAAATTCCGCAGTGAAACATATTTATAGGTATTGTTATTAGTGCCTCTTGAAAAATTTCTATTGAACACGCTAAAAGGGCCTTCTTGGTACTTTTCTGTGTCTGCTCCAAATTACGCAGTGAATCACATTTGTAGGTAGTGGCACTTTTTAGTGCTTTCACAATATTGCCAACTCAGGAAGGAAATAAATAATTTATCTTTTGTGTCAGATATGGGCGAAAAACAAAACATCTGTTTGAAAGAGAAAGGATACATCAACCAAGAGTAGTAAATCATGACAAGGTTGTCGTGTAAGGGAAAATAGGCGGGATATTGATGGTGTACATGTGGGAAGTTCAGTTAATCAAAGGTCTAGTGAGCAAACACCAGCTCCTCCTATCCCAAGAGAAATGAGAATGTCCATTACTGGACAGCATACTCCACTAGATTTCTTTGGCAGCAGCACATTGCTTCAAGTTTGAAATGAGACTGGTAAAAAGCAGGTGCTGGAGTGGATGTCAAGTGCAGCATCAAGTGGCCTCTCCTCTTTCTGCACCTCAACATCATACACAGTTCATTCCTCAGAGGTGCCACCCCAATTACACTTGTTTGTGCCCGCGTCGCAAATCGCCAACCGGCAAGCTGACTGCGGGGAACCACATATGGGCGAGTCTCAAGAGTTGTTCACATATTCTATCCCATCGGCATCACAAGTCCGCTACAAAGATTCCCAGACTGAAGAGGAGAAAAGCATCTGCATCGATGCACAAAATCATTGAGAGTTGGATGCTGGCCAGGTCGAAGTACGGTCCCAGCAGGATGCCAACCCTCGTCAACTGACATTAACCCCCGATGGTGGAGGTGATGATAATGAGGCTCAGATACCTAAAGCGCTCACTTATAGTCCTGGGATGTCAGGAGGAGGAGGAGTGGGACAACAGTGCCTGATGTTGAAGTTGTAGATCTCACTTGGTGTGAACTCAGAGGTATGCAGCTGTGTACCTCAGCAGATAAGGAAGAGAAGGAGGAAGCTGAGGAGGTTACGTTGGCAATTCCCAAATGGAGTTTTCATTCATATGTGTATGCAAGGGCAGCCATGCTGCAAAACTAGGGTGAAAATGAGTCAACTCCAAGTCTGATGATGTCATTACTAGACTTGAGCACGGTTCGTGGTTCGTGGTTCTCCAGTTCGCGGTTCGAGTGATTTTGGGGGCTGTTCTAGATCGAACTAGAACTCGAGCTTTTTGCTAAAGCTCGATAGTTCTAGTTAGGTTCGAGAACGGTTCTAGCAGCAAAAAGCCAAGCTAATTACTCTCACTCTGTGACTCACACTATTATGAAATTTCAGCGTATAGTGTGCGGGAACAGCGCATTCAGATCACTGCTGCTGGGATAATGGCGATCGGCATTTTTTTTCCTTGTCTTCCTTCCCTAAGCGCGCGCGTGTAGTCGGGCGGGCCAGCATGTCAGCCAATCCCAGACACACACACACAGCTAAGTGGACTTTTAGCCAGAGAAGCAACGGCATGTGTGATAGGATGTCAATGTCACATGTCCCTGCATTATAACAACGGGTATCTGCCCGTCAGGACACCATTATCTCCCATCTGCGTCTGGGTGTCAGTCACTGCTGTCGTTGCTCCTGTCTCCGATACTACTGTAAACGCTCTACACACAGCGCTATACAGAATAGGGATAGAAGTTTCTTTTAGCCCTTATAAGGGCTAATAACAGCAGGCTCAGAGCCATAGGTGACAGTCAGGTCCGTGGAAACAGATTTTAACAGCTACAGATAAGAGCGTCGGTGTAGCTAAGGTCAGGGACTCCCTCGCTGCATTTCCCCATTAGGGGGGATATAAAGTGAGGCTTCCTTTCCTCTACACAGACCCACAACCCTGCCACTGTACCCTCCAGCCCTTTGCACACTCCAGCTCATTGTTACTAAGCCATTATACTAGCAAACACTGAGTAAAATTAGTGGCATCCTTAAAGTGGCTGTTGGACTTCCATTAGTGTCCCACTAGTGCAAATCTATTTGCAGCACCTCTGCATTGCACACTCAAGCTCATTGTTACTAAGTTATAATACTAGCAAACACTGAGGAAACTTAGTGGCATCCTTAAAGTGGCTGTTGGACTTCCATTAGTGTCCCACTAGTGCAAATCTATTTGCAACACCTCTGCACTGCACACTCAAGCTCATTGTTACTAAGCCATTATACTAGCAAACACTGAGTAAACTTAGTGGCATCCTAAAAGTGGCTGTTGGACTTCCATTAGTGTCCCACTGGTGCAAATCTATTTGCAGCACCTCTGCATTGCACACTCAAGCTCATTGTTACTAAGCCATTATACTAGCAAACACTGAGTAAACTTAGTGGCATCCTAAAAGTGGCTGTTGGACTTCCATTAGTATCCCACTGGTGCAAATCTATTTACAGCACCTCTGCATTGCACACTCAAGCTCATTGTTACTAAGCCATTATACTAGCAAACACTGAGTAAACTTAGTGGCATCCTAAAAGTGGCTGTTGGACTTCCATTAGTGTCCCACTAGTGCAAATCTATTTGCAGCACCTCTGCATTGCACACTCAAGCTCATTGTTACTAAGCCATTATACTAGCAAACACTGAGGAAACTTAGTGGCATCCTAAAAGTGGTTGTTGGACTTCCATTAGTGCCCCACTAGTGCAAATCTATTTGCAGCACCTCTGCATTGCACACTCAAGCTCATTGTTACTAAGCCATTATACTAGAAATCACTGAGGAAACTTAGTGGCATCCTAAAAGTGGCTGTTTCTGAAAAATAGAGTAGCGCATATGAGAAGCACCCGTGGGCTGAAAATATATTTAGTATAGTTATGGTTTTGCTCACCTGAAGAGGTTGTGCGCACCTCGCACAACCCCGGTGGTAGATAGATAGATAAATATATCCTCCGGAGTAGGGGGTTTCTATTATCACCGCTGATAATCCGTTACTGTGCTGTATGAGTCCGGGTTAGGTATCGCTACTGGCTCCTAGGATTCACCGGCACCTTGGATCCTGGAGCGTCTGTGCGATCCACTGTCCTTCAGCTGAAGATTTGACGTTAGATCTAGCAGGTCCTGTTCCACTCAGCAGCTCTAGCCGAATTCCCTTGTCGGAAGTAGACATATAGTAGATAGATTTTCGGTCTCATTGAGCGCTATTGAATGGGCTGACAGGCTATTATAGTGATTTCCTTTTATTATTAAAATAATAAAAAGCCCCAGTTTGTTACATACAACGCGTTTCAGCAAAATATCTGATGCTTTCCTCAGGTATAACAGGAGTGGTTTACATACAATAAATTTATAAGAGCCCCACAGGTGAAACTTATAGGTGTGCCGTATGATTAAGTCATTGAATCATTTAACCCTAAGGGTACTATACTCTTATAATGAATCAGGAAATATATGATAAAAACACATATTATAAACTCACATTAGAAGCAAATAATAGCAAGACAAATAAGGTTAAAAGTAATATTATTGATAAAAGATGTGATCAGAAAATTAATATATAAATATAATCGAGTATATTTATACTCATTTATATAAAAAAAAAAGGGTGGAATCTTATAGAATCTTTATAATTTAAAATATTTCTTATGTCATCAGTTTTATTATTTGAATTTTTCCGTATTTTAGGGAAAGATTTATCATAAAAGTCATAATACCACTAAAATAATAAAAATAATAATAGAGAGCCCTTTGTGGATTGTTTATTTATTATTTATAGGCAGTTGAGGTTATCCTCCATATCATCCGTACCGTCCATTTATTATACTAGTTATTTTTATACCATTGTTAATTTTGCTATTATTTTTTGCTTTATTTGTTTATTGTCTGAAGTATGTATATATGGGGATAGATTGTTATTTTTTATAAAAAGTTTTTTTTATATATATATATATATATATATATATATATATATATATAAAACACACACAAGGGGGTGTATAACAGGTAGCCCTCATATTATTAATTGGAAACATTATCCAATGTTAGGTTATGTCCTTCTGGGGCCAGTGTGCCCAATTTAAAGATCCAATAACTTTCTTTTCTGATTAATTTGGTTAATGCTTGTGAATCTTTACTGTTGATGGAATCTATAATCGTGAGTGCCATTTTCTTGTATTCCCTGTTATGCTGGATGCTATAGTGTTTTGAGATACTGTGTAGTGCATAACCGATTTTGATATTGTGTCGGTGTTTATTGAGCCTGGAGTGCATTTCTTGTATCGTCCGACCTACATACTGGGTGCCACATGGGCATTCTAACAGATAAATTACATATGTGGATTGGCAATTTAGTTTATGTTTTATTATAAAGGTTTCCCCTATGGTTTTGGAGGTGAAAGTTTTTGCTCCTTTTACTATAACCTGGCAGCATAGGCATTTAGGTATTTTACAGGAATAGCATCCCCATAGGCTTGGGTTGTCAACTTTGGTTATTGATGATCTTATAGAGGTATTGCTAGGTGCAACCATGTTACCTATACTCCTATTTTTCCTATAGATGACAATCGGTCTGTGGGGTATATGTTCTGTTAGAATGTGGTCACTCTTTAATATGAACCAATATTTGTTAAGTAATTTCTCAATACGGGTTCTTGGTTGACAGAATGTGGTGACTAAACTCCATTTTGATAGTTTATTTTTTCCTTCATTTTTTATCATGTTCTCATGTTTAGATTGTATGCATTTTTCTTGGGTGAGGGGGTTTGTTTTTATATAAGCGTCATGTAGTAGCTTTTTAGGGTATCCTTTCTCTAGAAATCGCTGCTTGAGGATTTTGGATTCGTTCTCATAATCTTTATCAGCCGTGCAGTTTTTCCTTATCCTCCTATATTGTCCGTATGGGATATTCCGAACCCATCTTGGTAGGTGTCCACTGTCAAATTTCAGATAACTATTTACGTCCACAGTCTTGAAATGCGTTGATGTTGTGATCTTTCCAATTTCATTCAAGGTGATCTGTAGATCCAAATATTGAAATGTTTTATCTGAGTGGGTGGATGTAAAGGATAGACCCCATTCGTTCTTGTTTAAGTCTTCCACAAATTCTTTTGCTTTCATAAGCGGACCCCTCCAGATCAGGAAGAGGTCGTCTATGAAACGACGGTATAAAACTATATGTCCTTTGTATTTTGACTGTGCGATGGAGACGGATTCAAATGCACCCATGAAGATGTTAGCGTAACTTGGTGCGAATCTCGTCCCCATTGCACAGCCCCTGATTTGTCTATAATGGGAGCCTTCAAACATAAATACATTATTCTCTAGTATAAACTCTATCGCTGTTAATAAAAATTGTCTTTGTGTTAAAGATATTTCTGTGTCTTTTTTTAGTATTTCTTCAATGGCTTGTAAGCCCCTGGTGTGTGCTATGTTGTTGTATAAGGAGCATACATCCAGTGTGATTAGTAGGCTATCCCTCAGTGGAGGTAAATTTAATATTTCTTTTATTAGCTGGGTTGAGTCTTTAAGATATGAGTCTTGTTTGACTACATATTCTTGTAAAAATAAATCCACAAAGTGGGAGAGATTACTGGTTATGGAATTTACGCCTGAAATTATTGGGTGTCCAGGTGGGTTTATTGGATCTTTGTGTATTTTAGGTAAGTAATAGAAATATGGCATCGTAAAATTTGTAATATTTAGACATTTTTTCTCTTTTTTGTTTAATAGTCCTTCCTGTGAGGCTTCCTTAATGATCATATTGTTGTTGTTGAAAATTTGAGTTGAAGGATCTTGTTTTAATGGTTCGTAATAGTCTCTATCATTGAGGATTTTATTTCCTTCGTTGGTATACCATGATCTGTTCATTATCACTATCCCCCCCCCTTTGTCTGCCCTTTTAATGATTATGTTATCATTCCCGCGCAGTGTAGTGATTGCTTTTTGTTCTCCTGATGTAAGGTTATTTTTTATCTTTGGATTGATGAAAGATCTGATATCTTTTAATATTAATTGTTGAAAGGTTTCTACATGTGACCCCTTGTGGTGTATTGGGTAGAATTTGCTTGTGGTGTTTCTCGGGTCTACATGTTTGATATGAATCTGTAATTCCTCATTATCATCCTGATTTTTTAGTAAATGTTGTCCTTGTTTACCTTTTCCTTTTTCTTCTATTAAAAAATGTCTTTGTATTGTAATTTTTTTGAAAAAATTATTCAGATCTAAATAAAGGGAGAATGTGTCTAATCCTGAACTGGGGCTATATGATAATCTATGCTCCAGGAGTGATTTTTCATCCTCCGTTAATATGTGATTGGAGATGTTGAATATCCCTGTTTTTTCTACACCTTTAATTTTGTCTCTCTCTTTTTCTTCCGTTTTGTTTGATTTTTCTGATTGTTTCTTTACTGGCTCTATGCTATTTTTGTTTTTTTCTGTATGATCTCTTGTTTGTTCACTTCTTCTTTCTCGATTGTATCTGACTCCTCCTCTACATCCTCTCCTTCTCTTTTTCTCTTGGAGTGGCGTCCTGGAGCCACCCGAAAATAATGAGTAATTTTCATATTGTTTGAATCGTTTGGTTTGGTAGGACTTTTTTCTGTTTGATTGTTAGTATAATTTCCTAGTTTAGAAAGGTGTGTATTTACACTAAATTGTGTGGGGTTTTGTGTATTTGGTTCTTCATGTAATGTTATTATTGATAAATCAAGGAATTGTGTATTATCCTCATTTTCTATATTTTCATTTTGTATCTCATTGGTTTCTATTAATGTGCTTTTATTGGGGCTATTTTTATTATTAGTATTATTACTCCTATTGTAGGGGCTAGCACTGTGTTGGGAATTGTGTTATTTATGTAGCTGCTTGCTTCTACCATAGGTGTTAATGATAATGGAGCATCGTTATATAATGGCTCAATAATGTTCATTTGGTTGGTTGGTCACCTGTGGGGCTCTTATAAATTTATTGTATGTAAACCACTCCTGTTATACCTGAGGAAAGCAACAGATATTTTGCTGAAACGCATTGTATGTAACAAACAGGAGCTTTTCATTTTTTTAATAATAAAAGCAAATCACTATAATAGCCTGTCAGCCCATTCAATAGCGCTCAATCAGACCGAAAATCTATCTACTATATGTCTACTCCCAAAAAAGGAATTCGGTTAGAGCTGCTGAGTGGAACAGGACCTGCTAGATCTAACGTCAAATCTCCAGCTGAAGGACAGTGGATCGCACAGACGCTCCAGGATCTAAGGTGCCGGTGAATCCTAGGAGCCAGCAGCGATACCTAACCCGGACTCATACAGCACAGTAACGGATTATCAGCGGTGATAATAGAAACCCCCTACCCCGGAGGATATATTTATCTATCTATCTACCACCGGGGTTGTGCGAGGTGCGCACAACCTCTTCAGGTGAGCAAAACCATAACTATACTAAATATATTTTCAGCCCACGGGTGCTTCTCATATGCGCTACTCTATTTTTCAGAAACTATTTGAACGCGGTCTAGTGTGGGATTATCCCAAACAGCTGCAAATAACACCCGAGGCTTGAAAAGAAAAAGAAAAGAAAAAAAGAAAATAGAAAATTGAAAATGTACTAATCATTTGAATATAGTCCACTTCTGAACAATTCAAAAGGACATTAATATTCTTAAAAGATTAAGAACACCTTAGAAGGACAAGAACATCCAAGGAAAATAAAATAATATTATAAGGACATTCTCTGAAGGAATAAACACCAAAAGAGTTAAAAATCTCAAACGGACAGATAGAAAATCTCTTCATAGAACCTTATATTGTAAGGAGATTACATCTCAAGGGAATCTTAGAAATTAACCCCTTCACCCCCGGCCACTAAAACACCCTAATGACCAGGCCATTTTTTGCAATTCTGACCAGTGTCACTTTGACAGGTTATAACTCTGGAACGCTTCAACGGATCTTGGCGATTCTGACACTGTTTTTTCGTGACATATTGTACTTCATGTAAGTGGTAAATTTAGGCCGATACTTTTTGCATTTATTTGTGAAAATTTAGGAAATTGTGCGAAATTTTTGCAATTTTCAAACTTTGAAAATTTATGCCCATAAATCTGAGAGATATGTCACACAAAATAGTTACTAAATAACATTTCCCACTTGTCAACTTTACACCAGCGCAATTTTCGAAAGAAATTTTTTTTTCGTCAGGAAGTTAGAAGCGGTCAAAGTTCATCAGCAATTTCTAATTTTTCCAACAAAATTTACAAAATATTTTTTTTAGGGACCACATCACATTTGAAGTGACTTTGAGAGGCCGAGGTGACAGAAAATACCCAAAAGTGACCCCATTCTAAAAACTGCACCCCTCACACTGCTCAAAACCACATCCAAGAAGTTTATTAACCCTTTAGGTGCGTCACAGGAACCAAAGCAATGTGGAAGGAAAAAATGAAAATTTTACTTTTTAACACAAAAATGTTACTTTAGCCATAAAATTTTCATTTTTACAAGGGAGAAAAGAGAAAGTGCACCCTACAATTTATTGTGCATTTTCTCCTGAGTACGCTGATACCCCCATATGGGGTAAAAATCAATTGTTTGGGTGCACGGCAGAGGTCGAAAGGCAAGGAGCGGCATTTGAATTTTTGAACACAAAATTAGCTGCACTCATTAGCGGACGCCATGTCGGGTTTGAAGACCCCCTGAGGTGCCTAAACAATGGAGCTCCCCCACAAGTGACCCCATTTTGGAAACTAGAGCCCTCAAATATTTTTTCTAGATGTTTGATGAGCACTTTGAACACCTGGGGGCTTCACAGAAGTTTATAACGTTGAGCCGTGAAAAGAAAAAAAAATTTTTTTACCACAAAACTGTTGCTTCAACCAGGTAGCTTTTTTTTTCACAAGGGTATCGGGAAAAAATACAACATAAAATGTATTGTCCATTTTCTCCTGAGTACGCAGATACCTCATATGTGGTGGAAATCAAATGTTTGGACACATGGCAGTGCTCGGAAGGCAAGGAGCGCCATTTGAATTTTTGAACGCAAAATTAGCTGCACTAATTAGCGGACGCCATGTCGGGTTTGAAGACCCCCTGAGGTGCCTAAACAATTGAGCTCCCCCACAAGTGACCCCATTTTGGAAACTAGAGCCCTCAAATATTTTTTCTAGATGTTTGATGAGCACTTTGATCACCTGGGGGCTTCACAGAAGTTTATAACGTTGAGCCGTGAAAAGAAAAAAAAAATTTTTTACAACAAAACTGTTGCTTCAACTAGGTAGCTTTTTTTTCACAAGGGTATCTGGAAAAAATGCAACATAAAACGTATTGTCCATTTTCTCCTGAGTACACAGATACCTCACATGTGGTGGAAAGTAATTGTTGGGCGCATGGCGGGGCTCAGAAGAGAAGGGCACCATTTGACAGCAAAATTGATTGGAATCATTAGCGGACGCCATGTCACGTTTTTAGACCCCCCCCCATGGTGCCTAAACAGTGGAGCTCCCACACAAATTACCCCATTTTGGAACTAGACCCCTCAAGGAATTTATCTAGATGTTTAGTGAGCCCCTTGTACCCCCAGGGGCTCCACTGAAAGTTGATAACGTTGAACCGTGAAAATTATTTATTTTTTTTTTAATTTTTTTTTTAAATTTTTGCAGCAACAAGGTAGTTTTTTTTTTTTCTCTTTTTACAACGGTATCAGGAAAAAATGCACCATAAAACGTATTGTGCAATTTTTCCCGAGTACGCAGATATCTCACATGTGGTGGAAATCAATTGTTTGGGCGCATGGCGGGGCTCAGAAGACAAGGAACGCCATTTGACTTTTCAAACGCACAGACGCGGTGCACTGATCGGCCGCTGCAGGAGGCACGGTCGGATGAGATACAAAAAGCGCTGGGGATACGGAAAAAAAAAAAAAGTCATGCCAAAAATTGAGCAGGGATGTTGATCCGTTATGTGCATCCCTGATCAGCGCTCGGCGGGACGCACGGACTGATGAGATACAAAAAGCGTCGGGAATACGGGAAAAAAGTCCCGCCGAAACCTGACCACGGATGCAGATACGTTATCTGCATCCCTGCCTGATCAGCACTCGGCGGGACGCACGGACGCATGAGGTGTAAAAATAGAAAGGGGATAGAGGAAAAAAAAGAAAAAAAAAATGTTATACTCACAGTACCCAGAGGTTTAGCAGGAGGAACAGAAGGCAAGGAACAGCTTTACAGCAGCAGCCAGCAGGCAGGAAGTTGGACAGCTCAGCAGAAGACCCAGGAAGAAGGACCCAGCGATGGAGGCAGATGTGATCGGCCGGTGAAGACAGGTAAGAGGACGTCGGGGTGACAGCAGAGGGGGACGGGGACAGCAGAGGGGGACGGGGACAGCAGAGGGGGACAGCAGAGGGGGAGGGGGAGAGCAGAGCGGGAGAGCAGAGGAGGGAGATACCGGAGGAGCTGCAGAATAGAGATCACGGGGGAGGCCGGCAGATTGGGATGTCGGGGAGCAGACCGGGATGTCTGGGGGCAGTCCGGGATGTCTGGGGGCAGACCGGGATGTCTGGGGGCAGACCGGGATGTCTGGGGGCAGATCGGGATGTCGGGGGGGGGAGATCGGGATGTCGGAGGACAGATCGGGATGTGGGGGGGCAGATCGGGATGTCGGGGGGGCAGATCGGGATGGCGGGGGGCAGATCGCAGGGGGAACGGGCAGGGGCCATTACGGGAGCGCGCAGGAGCAAATCACAAGAGCGCATAGGGGCTGCAAGAGAGCAGGGGAGGAGGGATACCGGAGGAGCTGCAGAATAGAGATGGCGGGGGGCAGATCGGGATGTCGGGGGGGCAGATCGGGATGTCGGGGGAGCAGATCGGGCTGTCGGGGGGGGCAGATCGCAGGGGGCATGAGCAGGGGCCATTACGGAAGCGCGCAGGGGCTGCAAGGTGAGCACAATACTCACCGCTCCTGCGACGTGACGTGACAGCAGCGGCAGCAGCAGCGGTGGCGTGGTACCACTAGTACCAGCCAGTGCTGCACTCTGCAGACATGTTGGGGGAGGGTCCCCAGACCAGCACAGGCCTGGGGAGGGCGGCCACTGGCAGATCAGACCGCCCCACTGCACACTTATTGGAGCGATTGCGCGTCATAGCACGATCGCTCCAATCAGTGCTGAAGGGGGGGGCCACGGTGTCTGCTTGCTTCCAGCCAATGATTGGAGCTGCTGCAGCCCCGGTCCTAGCTGGATTTTACAAGATCACACTATTTTTGGCATTTTTTTTTGCCGAAAACAGCGTGATCAATGTGATTGGCGGTTCCGATTTGAACAGCCAATCACATCGATCGCCTATGGGGGGTGGCGATACCACCCCCCCTGGGGTCAAGCAAAGGTCCCCTGCTGTAAGAAACAGCAGGGGACATCATTTGAAAGCCGTTGCTATGGCCACGGCAATCAAATGAAGTTTAGGCAGTAAAATTACGTCCCTGGTCGTTAAGTCACGTTAAAATAGGACGTAATTTTACTGCCCGCGGTCGTGAAGGGGTTAAGAGAAATCATAGTAACCGGTAAAAACTACAGATATGGATTTTTTTATGAATAATAGACTAACACATAGGGAATTACTTATTACTAATATACTAGGTAACCAAACAATTAGTACAGAGATCAATGAGGATGATAATATTAGATTAGCTGAAATAGAAAAGAAAAATAGGGCTGACTTATTCTTAGAATATGAACGTAACTGCAAACTAGAGATAACTAATCACCTTAATAAAATGTTCCTGGAAAGATACCTTCTAGAGAACATAATTCCGGAAGAATTTAAAATATCACAGAAATCCCCATTTTCTAACGATATCGAGTTCACAACCAAATGGGAGGACTACTCCCAAACATGTTCACAAGGGATGATAAAACTAGTTATAAGTTAAAACATCTCATTAGTTGAAAAGGCCCTGAATGAGCTGAATAATCTCAAATTAACCCTTGACCTTTATTCACACTCATACGATTATAAAGAAATAGATCTTATATTAAAAATAACACTTGATATGTTCGAAGAAGAAATAATAAAGAAAAAATCTATAAAATATATAAAGGATAGATATGAAACAAATAAGGTCAATGACAACATGGAAATTGAAATTAACCATTTAAATCTAGAAATTACGGATAGTACTGTTAAAAATACCCCATATCAAAATAGAAATAAGAATTAATCAATAATTTCAACGGATCATTATAAGAATAAACCCGCCAATACTAAAAATAATAATAATAACACGGAGGAAAAATCCAAAGGATCATCTAACTATTTAATATCGGAGAAACAAAAAAGCTATTATGAACAACATAAATCCAAACTGAAAAATAGTAAAATAAAGAGGAAAGAATTAGAGACCCCTATTAAAGAAAAATCCCCTTCCCTCGATTTAAATACAATACCCATTGTGTTTGGTCCTATTCCCCACAATGGGACCAACCAAATGAACATTATTGAGCCATTATATAACGATGCTCCATTATCATTAACACCTATGGTAGAAGCAAGCAGCTACATAAATAACACAATTCCCAACACAGTGCTAGCCCCCCCAAATAGGAGTAATAATACTACTAATAAAAATAGCCCCAATAAAAACACATTAATAGAAACCAATGAGATACAAAATGAAAATATAGAAAATGAGGATAATACACAATTCCTTGATTTATCAATAATAACATTACATGAAGAACCAAATACACAAAACCCCACACAATTTAGTGTAAATACACACCTTTCTAAACTAGGAAATTATACTAACAATCAAACAGAAAAAAGTCCTGCCAAACCAAACGATTCAAACAATATGAAAATTACTCATTATTTTCGGGTGGCTCCAGGACGCCACTCCAAGAGAAAAAGAGAAGGAAAGGATGCAGAGGAGGAGTCAGATACAATCGAGAAAGAAGAAGTGAACAAACAAGAGATCATACAGAAAAAAACAAAAATAGCATAGAGCCAGTAAAGAAACAATCAGGAAAATCAAACAAAACGGAAGAAAAAGAGAGAGACAAAATTAAAGGTGTAGAAAAAACAGGGATATTCAACATCTCCAATCACATATTAACGGAGGATGAAAAATCACTCCTGGAGCATGGATTATCATATAGCCCCAGTTCAGGATTAGACACATTCTCCCTTTATTTAGATCTGAATAATTTTTTCAAAAAAATTACAATATAAAGACATTTTTTAATAGAAGAAAAAGGAAAAGGTAAACAAGGACAACATTTACTAAAAAATCAGGATGATAATGAGGAATTACAGATTCATATCAAACATGTAGACCCGAGAAACACCACAAGCAAATTCTACCCAATACACCACAAGAGGTCACATGTAGAAACCTTTCAACAATTAATATTAAAAGATATCAGATCTTTCATCAATCCAAAGATAAAAAATAACCTTACATCAGGAGAATAAAAAGCAATCACTACACTGCGCGGGAATGATAACATAATCATTAAAAGGGCAGACAAAGGGGGGGGATAGTGATAATGAACAGATCATGGTATACCAACTAAGGTAATAAAATCCTCAATGATAGAGACTATTACGAACCATTAAAACAAGATCCTTCAACTCAAATTTTCAACAACTACAATATGATCATTAAGGAAGCCTCACAGAAAGGACTAAACAAAAAAAGAGAAAACATTTCTAAATATTACAAATTTTACGATGCCATATTTCTATTACTTACCTAAAATACACAAAGATCCAATAAACCCACCTGGACGCCCAATAATTTCAGGCGTAAATTCCATAACCAGTAATCTCTCCCACTTTGTGGATTTATTTTTACAAGAATATGTAGTCAAACAAGACTCATATCTTAAAGACTCAACCCAGATAATAAAAGAAATATTAAATTTACCTCCACTGAGGGATAGCCTACTAATCACACTGGATGTATGCTCCTTATACAACAACATAGCACACACCAGGGGCTTACAAGCCATTGAAGAAATACTAAAAAAAGACACAGAAATATCTTTAACACAAAGACAATTTTTATTAACAGCGATAGAGTTTATACTAGAGAATAATGTATTTATGTTTGAAGGCTCCCATTATAGACAAATCAGGGGCTGTGCGATGGGGACGAGATTCACACCAAGTTACGCTAACATCTTCACGGGTGCATTTGAATCCATCTCCATCGCACAGTCAAAATATAAAAAACATATAGTTTTATACCGTCGTTTCATAGACGACCTCTTCCTGATCTGGAGGGGTCCGCTTATGAAAGCAAAAGAATTTGTGGAAGACTTAAACAAGAACGAATGGGGTCTATCCTTTACATCCACCCACTCAGATAAAACATTTCAATATTTGGATCTACAGATCACCTTGAATGAAATTGGAAAGATCACAACATCAACGCATTTCAAGACTGTGGACGTAAATAGTTATCTGAAATTTGACAGTGGACACCTACCAAGATGGGTTCGGAATATCCCATACGGACAATATAGGAGGATAAGAAAAAACTGCACGGCTGATAAAGATTATGAGAACGAATCCAAAATCCTCAAGCAGCGATTTCTAGAGAAAGGATACACTAAAAAGCTACTACATGACGCTTATATAAAAACAAACTCCCTCACCCAAGAAAAATGCATACAATCTAAACATGAGAACATGATAAAAAATGAAGGAAAAAATAAACTATCAAAATGGAGTTTAGTCACCACATTCTGTCAACCAAGAACCCGTATTGAGAAATTACTTAACAAATATTGGTTCATATTAAAGAGTGACCCCATTCTAACAGAACATATACCCCACAGACCGATTGTCATCTATAGGAAAAATAGGAGTATAGGTAACATGGTTGCACCTAGCAATACCTCTATAAGATCATCAATAACCAAAGTTGACAACCCAAGCCTATGGGGATGCTATTCCTGTAAAATACCTAAATGCCTATGCTGCCAGGTTATAGTAAAAGGAGCAAAAACTTTCACCTCCAAAACCATAGGGGAAACCTTTATAATAAAACATAAACTAAATTGCCAATCCACATATGTAATTTATCTGTTAGAATGCCCATGTGGCACCCAGTATGTGGGTCGGACGATACAAGAAATACACTCCAGGCTTAATAAACACCGACACAATATCAAAATCGGTTATGCAATACACAGTATCTCAAAACACTATAGCATCCAGCATAACAGGGAATACAAGAAAATGGCACTCACGATTATAGATTCCATCAACAGTAAAGATTCACAAGCATTAACCAAATTAATCAGAAAAGAAAGTTATTGGATCTTTAAATTGGGCACACTGGCCCCAGAAGGACATAACCTAACATTGGATAATGTTGCCAATTAATAATATGAGGGCTACCTGTTATACACCCCCTTGTGTGTGTTTTTTATATATATATATATATATATATATATATATATATATATATATATATATATATATATATATATAAAAAAAAAACTTTTTATAAAAAATAAAAATCTATTCCCATATATACATACTTCAGACAATAAACAAATAAAGCAAAAACTAATAGCAAAATTAACAATGGTATAAAAATAACTAGTATAATAAATGGACGGTACGGAAGATATGGAGGATAACCTCAACTGCCTAAAATAAATAAACAATCCACAAAGGGCTTTTATGATAAATCTTTCCCTAAAATACGGAAAAATTCAAATAATAAAACTGATGACATAAGAAATATTTTAAATTATAAAGATTCTATAAGATTCTACACTTTTTTTATATAAATGAGTATAAATATACTCGATCATATTTATATATTAATTTTATGATCACATCTTTTATCATTAATATTACTTTTAACCTTATTTGTCTTGCTATTATTTGCTTCTAATGTGAGTTTATAATATGTGTTTTTATCATATATTTCCTGATCCATTATAAGAGTATAGTACCCTTAGGGTTAAATGATTCAATGACTTAATCATACGGCACACCTATAAGTTTCACCTGTGGGGCTCTTATAAATTTATTGTATGTAAACCACTCCTGTTATACCTGAGGAAAGCATCAGATATTTTGCTGAAACGCGTTGTATGTAACAAACAGGAGCTTTTTATTATTTTAATAATAAAAGCAAATCACTATAATAGCCTGTCAGCCCATTCAATAGCGCTCAATCAGACCGAAAATCTATCTACTATAAAAGTGGCTGTTGGACTTCATTATTGTCCCACTGGTGCAGAGATATTTGCAGCACCACCGCATTGCACACTTAAACTCATTGTTACTAAGCCATTATACTAGCAAACACTGAGGAAACTTAGTGGCATCCTAAAAGTGGCTGTGGGACTTCATTATTGTCCCACTGGTGCAAAGATATTTGCGGCACCTCTGCATTGTACACTGAAACTCATTGTTACTAAGCCATTCTAATAGCAAACTATGCTGCCAGTTTAAGGGCCGTAGTTGCATTGTCAGGGATAGTTATTGTTGTTTTTTCTGCTGTTAATAAACCTAGACCACCGCTGCAATCTACACCACCTCTCAATTTTTACTACCACATTTTAAGTGCACAATCTTGTCGCAATCAAAATGAGTGGCAAAATGACAGATGCTGGTGGAAAGGGGAAGAGGCGTGTTGGAAAAGGAAAAAAAGGGTTTGTCCGTGGGGAAGGTGGCAAAGCTCCATTATCATCTGCTGAAGATAGACCATCTTCCAGCAAAAGTAAGATGTCTACTACTTACCGTGGACAATCTGATGTGCTCCCTTTTTTACGGACACGAACAACTGGAACAAAGGTAGATGATGGCCAAAAAAAGAAAATGCTTGAATGGATCTCAAGTGGTCCAACAAGTGCCCTCTCTGCCACCTCAACTACCGCATCCAAAAAACACCAGTCCTCTGAGTTGTCATCCCAATCACACTTGCTTTCTCCCAGCTCTGAAGTCTCCATCCGCCCTGCACAGCATGGTGGAACTGAGATGGCTGAGTCTGCAGAGATGTTCAGTCACACTATAGCCTGGGAATCAGAGGTCTGCTCCCAAGCTACAGTGAGTATAGACCAGGAAATGGTCTGCAGTGATGCCCAGAACCTTTGTGACTCTGATTCAGGCCATGAGGACCACGTTTCTGAGCATAATGTTGACCCATATTCACAAACTGTAACACCTGTTGTTATAGACAATGAGGAACATACTGATGGTGATGAAACGCAGATACCAGATTGGGATGGCAACTTAAATATTGGTTCAGGTCAGGAAGAAGCTCAGTCTGAGGGTGAGGGGAGTGCAAACACAATGCTTGATGAGGAAGTTCTAGATCCCATCTACTGTCAACCCACAGTCAGGCACTCGAGAAGGTCAACAGAGGCGGTGGAGGAGGATGCTACTGACAACGAAGTTACCTTGCGCCTTCCTGGACAGAGGAATAGTACTGGTAGCACGTCTACAACTGCATCCTCCGCCACCACTCTGCCTCTGAGCACTAGTCGGGGGGGCTCAGCAGGTCGCATGCCCTCTAAGCCTTGCCTAGCCTGGACCTTTTTTGGCATAGCAAAAGATCGCCCAAATCATGTGATATGTAAAATTTGTCATGATTCTGTTAGTAGAGAGAAAAACCTCAGCAGTTTGACAACTTCTTCCATGAATTGTCACATGAATAAATATCATATGTCCCAGTGGGAAGCTCACCATGCTGCAATGCGGCCTAGCGGAAGGACCATCCACCACCTGCCTCTTCCAGTGCATCTGAGCGCTCTTCTTCTTCTAGGACTGTGGGGACAGCTGTCACACCTGGTTTGCCATGCACAACTTCCACCACTGTAACTGCAACAGGCAGTTTGCTTGGTAGGTCGCCAGTTGGTTTGGAAGGGGAAACAAGTGCGTGTGTACAGCTCTCTCAGACATCGATAGCACCAACGTTGGATGAAGGCAATATCATGTCTACGCCTGCACTTTCCTCACAAACCTGCATTTTTCCAGGGACACCCTACTCAACACCATCTACACACAGCAGCCAGATCTCTGTCCCTCAGATGTGGACAAATAAAAGGCCATTTACTGCGACCCATGACAAAGCTAAGAGGTTGACTTTATCCCTTTGTAAGCTCTTGGCTACCGAAATGCTGCCTTTGCACCTGGTAGACACACAGGATTTTAGAGACCTTATGTCTGTCGCTGTGCCCCAGTACCAGATGCCCAGTCGCCACTACTTCTCTAAGAAAGGTGTGCCTGCGCTACACCAGCATGTCACACACAACATCACCGCTTCCTTGAGAAACTCTGTGTGTAAAGGGGTGCATTTCACCACCGATACTTGGACCAGTAAGCATGGACAGGGACGTTACATGTCGCTGACTGGGCACTGGGTAACTATGGTGATAGATGGTGAAGGGTCTGCTGCACAAGTCTTGCCGTCCCCACGACTTATGTGTCAATCCTCTGTCTGTCGAAGTTCCGCCACTGCTTCTGCCTCCTGAACCTCGTCTGCGTCCTCCACCTCCGCCCAAAGCCTGCCTGGTAAGGCCACCAGCGTTCTAACTGCGCAGAAGGAATCACGCACGCCTCATTACTATGCTGGCAGCAGAGCGCAACGGCATCAGGCAATCTTTAGCTTGAAATGTCTTGGAAATAAAAATCACACAGCGGCTAAGTTGTGGGCAGCTCTGGAGACTGAGTTTAATAAATGGTTGTCTCCACTCAACCTGCAGCCTGGTAAGGCCGTGTGCGACAATGCTGCAAACCTGGGTGCGCCCCTTCGCCTGGGCAAGGTGACACACGTGCCTTGTATGGCTCACTTGTTGAACCTTGCTGTCCAGCAATTTTTAACACACTATCTCGGTCTAGATGGCCCTCTGACCAGGGCACGAAAACTGTCTGCTCACTTCCACCGTTCAAACACTGCTGCTGAGCGACTTGCATCGCTCCAGAAATCTTTCAGCCTGCCGGTTCATCGCCTGAAATGCGATGTGCCGACACGCTGGAATTCGACTCTCCACATGTTACAGTGACTGTGGCAGCACCGTCGAGCCCTGGTGCAATACGTCATGACGTATAGCCTGGGCCAACGAGATGCAGAGGTGGGGCAGATCACCCTGATGGAGTGGTCTCAGATCAAGTGCCTATGCACCCTTCTGCACAGTTTCGACATGGCGACGAATATGTTAAACGCTGACAATGCCATTATCAGCATGACAAGTCCAGTAATTTACATGCTGGAGCACACGCCAAACACTATTCGGAGTCATGGGGTGGGACAACAGGAAGGGGAGGAACTACATATGCGCAAGAGACAACATCACCAAGGTCCAGACATTCATCATCACCAAGGCGGCAGGCATGGGACCATGGGGGACAGGGATCAACAAGGGCACATGGTAGCAGCCGAAATGTTGAGGAAGGTGCAGGAGAACATAAAAAAATTGAGGACGAACTGTCCATGGACATGGAAGACTCAGCAGATGAGGGAGACCTTGGGCAAATTTCAGTTGAAAGAGGTTGGGGAGAGATGTCAGAGGAAGAAAGAACGGTTAGCACCTCTATGTCACAAACACAGCGTGGCCTTGGTCTGCATGGCTGCGCAAGACACATGAGCGCCTTCTTGCTGCACTACCTCCAACATGACCCTCGTATTGTCAAAATTAGAAGTGATGATGACTACTGGCTTGCCACACTATTAGATCCCCGGTACAGGTCCAAATTTTGTGACATAATTCCAGCCATAAAAAGGGACGCACGTATGCAGGAGTATCAGCAAAAGCTTTTACTCTATCTTAGCTCGGCTTTTCCACCAAACAACCATGGTGCAGGGAGTGAATCTGCCAATTGTAAATTGACAAACATGGGACGGTCTAGTCATCTTCAACAGTCTACCCGTACCAGCAGCACCGTATCTGGTGCTGGTAACAGCAATTTTATTGAATCTTTCATAATTTTTTTAGACCATCCTTTGCAAGGCCACCAGAGACAACAAGTCTGACACATAGTCAACGGCTGGAGAGGATAATACAGGAGTATCTCCAAATGAACATCGATGCCATGCCTTGCTCATTTTGGGCTTCAAATCTTGAAAAATGGCCAGAGATCTCCACTTACGCCTTGGAGATTTTGTCGTGTCCAGCTGTCAGCGTTGTTTTTGAACGTGTCTTCAGTGCTGCTGGGTGTGTGCTCACAGATAAGTGCACGCGTCTGTCTAGTGACAATGTGGACAGACTAACGTTCATCAAAATGAACAAGTCATGGATCCACAAGGAATTTACTACCCCTGTGTCATCCTGGGGAGAGTAAATGCTTGTGGATTTTTAATGTGCTTAATGCAAATCTACCTGTGAAGTGTACAACTGGGGCACAAATGCTGCCACTGAAGGGGTTGGTGTGTGTGTGGCCCAATTTAACCCTTGCTTGCTGTGTTTTTTAAAAGGAGCCAAGATGAACAAGTCATGGCTCAGCAAAGACTTTGCTACCTACCCCGGGGTCATCCTGGGGACGGTTAAGTATGGTGTATTTTTGAATGTGCTTGATGCAAATCTACCTGTGAAATGTACAACTGGGGAACAAGTGCTGCCACTGAAGGGGTGGGTGTGTGTGTCGCCCAATTTTTGGAAAAAAGGGAGACTCCGCTTGGAGTAACCTTGCGGTGTTTTACATGATTTTAGAAGGGCATGCCATGCCTATGTCTGTGTCAAATCCTCTTTTCCTTGTAACGCTGTTTTTTTTTCGCATGAGAATGTGTTCTTGTCAATTTCCCATGTGTTTGTGTTGTGTTTTGAGCTGTTTGTCACCTTTTGGACACCTTTGAGGGTGTTTTCTAGGTGTTTTTATGTGTTTGTGATTGCCTCCCATTGTTTCCTATGCGGTTCGCCGAACCGAACTCGAACGAGACCTCCGTTCGGTTAACCGAACTCGAGCCGAACCACGGCTGGTTCGCTCATCTCTAGTCATTACAGTCTACATCAAGGGTCTCAAATTCAGCTGCATGTATGGGCCACACATAGAAAAAAAAATTGACAGTGGCCGCACTCTTTGCAGGACAAAGTGACATTTTTAGTGATTCCATGTTTTTTTTCTATATACCTTTGGATCACTTTTTTTGAACATTTTTTTTCTTGTTTATTATAAAAAACCTGCAAATTATATAACAACGGTTTTTTAATGGCAAAGAAAAATTCATGCTTTAATTTGAATTATATTTTACATCTTATCAACTTCTTGGAATATTGTTTTAAAATTAGCAGCATATAGTAATCTTAGCCAACATCTTGCAGTAATGTCCCCCATCCGCGTGCCTTATAGTAAGGTACTCATCCTTGAAGTATTGTGCTCATACTTGTGGTATTGTGCCCATCCTTGTGCTCTGTAATATTGTGCCCTTCCTGTAGTATTGTGCCCATCCTTGTGCCCTTTAGTATTGTGCTTATCCTTGTTCCCTGTAGTATTGTGTTCATCCTTGTGCTCTGTAGTATTGTGCTCATCCTTGTGCCCTGTAGTATTATGCTTATCCTGGTGCCCTGTAGTATTGTGCTCATCCTTGTGCCCTGTTATTATGCTCATCCTTGTGCCCTGTAGCATTGTGCTCATCCTTGTGCCCATCATTGTACCTTGTAGTATTGTGCCCATCTTTTAGTAATACGCAAAAAAAAAATCTCCTCAACTTTCCTCCATTCCCTCTTATTAGGCTGTGTGCCCACGATCAGTGTTGGCAGAGTTTTGGATGTAACATGTTTCAGCTGCATCCAAAATGCTGTGATGTACAGTACAAGCAGAGTGAATGGGATTTCTAGAAATCCCATGCCTACTATGCATGTGCGGCCCGCGGCGAATACTGACCTGCGGTGCGTCTTTCAGAGGCCGCACCATGTCAATTGTTTGCTGCGGAATTGCATGCACCCTCTCTACGGAGAACACAGCAAGGAGACCACAGCGCTCTGAACCCTGATCGCGGGTATGGGCAGCTGCAGTCTCCTGTCGAGGAGACTAGCGGCCCTGCAGGTTAGGACCCGCCACGTCCTAACCTGTTTATTGATGATGTGATTGAACACGGAAGCAGCCAGATGAATTCTAAAGAGTACAAAGTTATACTTTCTGCTCCGATTCAACCAAATGCAGCAAGGTTGACTGGACAGTGCTTCACAGTACAGACGAACAGTCACGCAACACATACTATAAAAGCAACCCAGGAGATTAAGACAAAGAAGTGGAATATTCTGCAATAGCCGAGTCATTCATCTATATCTCAACACCATCGAGTATGCATCTCGTATGCTTAGGATAAAACTTAATGCAGCAAGACCCACAAACAAGCAATAAATGAAATCAGTTGCAGTTAAGGTGTAGCAAAATATCAGAAAGGAGGAAATCCAGTGTTTGATTACATCTATGGCTTCCAGTCTTCAGGCAGTCATTGCCTGCAAATGATTCTCTACAATGTAAGAAAATACATATTTTATTTATGGTAAAGTTGATTTGTTTAATTACTTTTGAGCCCCTGAAATGAAGTCTTTTTAGAAAAATTGGTGCAATGGTTCCTTAAATGTTTCACAGGATATTTTTGTTCAATTCCTTTAACTAAACCTGAAAATCTAAATTTTTAATTTTTAATTGTTTTGTTTTTAATCGAAATAGTGGCATACAGAGAACAAATCATGAAAATTCAGTAAGTATCCAAATATTTCTGGCCCTAACAGTATATAGCATTCCTGGTTGCATCCTGTTTGGCTAAGATTAAACAATTGGAGTTGAAAAGATTGTCAAATATTATTTAAATTGTTGTACAAAATGTATAGTAAAATAAAAGTGTCAATGGCAACGGCATTGAATGGTAAAAAAAAACAAAACAAAACATACAATTTTCAAGAATTTCACAGCTGCTAGCAGCAGAAGAAGCAACAGAAGCACGACCACCAATTGGGCCACATGTCCAGGCAGTGTTTATACCAAAATCTAAAACATGCAGCAAGGAAAAATGACAACACAAGGAGATGAGTCCATCACAGCAAAAATTCTACATAAAAACATGAAATATCAGCACATAATTTGAAAATTGTATATATGTAATATTATTTTAAGTGCAACAAGTATGTTGGTCACTATATGGCAATAACAGAATATCTAGATACAGATAAAAAATAACTAATTGGGCTAATTAGCAGCTACAAATAAATATCTCAATGTAGTGTGAAAAAAATTATATAAAAGTAATAAAGTAGCAGCAAGGTGCAATGGAAAATATCTAAATAAATAAATAATTGTGCGAATGCGCGGATGGAGAGAACAGATGTCATCATTGGGGGCATCAATGGTCAGCTCGGACCATGGTACGTGATTGGCATCAAGTCATGTTATTATCACATGGCTCTGTGCTGGCCTCGTCAGCAACTCTGCTTCCAGGTGACGTCTCCGATGATGCTGTTTTTGTTACGGGGGGCTGTCTGATAATAAAACCTAAAGGAATGTCAGACAATCAGGGTCCACCGTGCAAAGACTCTGCTGCAGACTATGGCAAAGGATAAGGGGTATATAAGTGTGCCACTGTAAATAATGATAGCACAAGTGCAGAGTGCAATACCTCTGTTAAACTCACAGAGGAATATAATTAGAAAATAAAGCAATCCCTCCCTTACTTGAAGGGTGTGTGGAATGGTCTCTGTTAAAGATCCCAGAGACAAAAGCAGTGAGTGTGAAATGGCACCTACCGAGGTCCGTTCCTCTAGTGGTGCCAGGAGACGGACAGCAGCGTAAGCCGCACAAAGCTCCTGCCTGCGTTCACTCCACTAGTGTGCGAGGACACGAACCACTAGATATGGCACCTGCCTAGGTCCGCTCTTCTAGTGGTGCAAAAAGAGACGGACAGCAGCGTAAGCCGCACAAAGCTCCTACCTGCGTTTGCTCCACTAGTGTGCGAGGACACGAACCACTAGATATGGCACCTGCCTAGGTCCGCTCTTCTAGCGGTGCAAAAGAGACGGACAGCAGTATAAGCCGCACAAAGCTCCTACCTCAGTTCGCTCCCCTAGTGTGCGAGGATACGAACAACTGCCAGATGCAGTATAAGGAATGTTACTTTAGCGGCAACGTCCACCTACGAGTAGAATCACAAGGCCCAGCCGGACCATGTGCCTCAGGCACCTGCCTATGTCCGCTCCACTAAGAGGTAAGCATACGGACTGCAGCCGAAGCTGTAAGGTATAAGAACACTACCCTGCCGGTAGCGCTCACCTAACATAGACAGAGAGATGCCTAGAGGAACGTGCACAGAGCGTCTACTCGCATGCATGAACCAAGAGGACTGAGCGCCGGGCGGCGTGCGTCAGGGTCTTATATAGACTCTGTGCCTCATCCAAGATGGAGGACACCAGAGCCAATCCGCTGCCAGAATGACAGCAATGACGTCACGCTGGCCTATCACCGAGCAAAGCGTCACAAGCACATGACCAGCGACCAATCGGCATAGAAGGTGTCAGAGACATGTGACCACGTGTCACAAGCACATGACCAGTGGCCAATCAGCTTAGAAGGTGTCAGAGACATGTGACCTCGTATTAGCGATGATGTCACCCGCACATGTGCAATGGCTCCAAGATAGGACATAGTCTCCAGAGCCACAGAAACCGTACCAGTACCTCCCCCTCAAGGACCCCCCTCCCGGCGACACAGGTAATCGGCAACTAAGTCGGGAGCATGGACAGCCTCCTCAGACTCCCAAGAGCGATGTTCCGGGCCATAGCCCTCCCAATCTATCAAGAAGAACCTGCGCCCTCTAACCATCTTAGAACCAACTATGGCTCGTACCTCATAGCTAGAGCGAGAGGAATCAGAGGCAGGAGAGTGCACCTCACGAGTGTGAGGTAAAATAGCCGGCTTTAGCAGTGAAACATGGAATTTGTCATGGATCCTAAAATGGACAGGTAACTTCAATTGGTAGACTACAGGATTTACCTGTCGAAGAACCTCATAAGGACCCAGGAAGCGAGGAGCAAATTTGACAGAGCTCACTCTAAGTTTCACGTGTTTTGCAGAGAGCCACACAAAATCCCCTGGAGAAAAGACAGGAGCCGGGCGACGAAACCGATCGGACACCGGCTTCATATGGTCCTTAGCTGCTTGAATCGACTCTTGAGTCCGATCCCAAACCTCTCTGGCATTAATTGCCCAGTCGGCCACAAGAGGAGAAGGTGCAGCAGCGGGAAACGGTACCGGTACCCTAGGGTGTTGCCCATTATTGAGTACGAATGGTGTCTGCCCAATGGCCTCAGCCAGCGAATTGTTAAGGGCAAATTCTGCCCAGGGTAGGAGAGAGGACCAGTTATCGTGGTTCTCAGCAACAAAGTGTCGAAGGTATATAATCATGGATTGATTGGTACGCTCAACCAAACCATTGGTCTCCGGATGGTATGCCGAAGAGAGATTCAACTCAATTTGCAGAAGGCTACAAAGATCTCGCCACAAACGGGAAGCAAATTGCGGGCCTCTATCACAAATGATACGATCTGGCATCCCGTGAAACCTAAAGACATGCTTGAGGAATAGTTTGGCTAGTAACCTGGAAGACGAGATTCTCGATAACGGTACGAGATGAACCATCCGGGAGAAATGGTCCGTAATGACCCACACAAATCTATGTCCCTGTGAACACGGAAGATCACCCATAAAGTCCATGCCTACCACCTCCCATGGTCTATCTGGCACTGGTAAAGAATGCAAGAGCCCAGCCGGTCTCTGCCGTAATGGACGGTTGCGAGCACACGAGTGGCAGGAACCGACATATCTCTTGACGTGGCTGGCTAAGTGTGGCCACCAATACCACCTCTCCAGTAACTCTCGTGTCCGCTTAATACCAAAATGCCCACCCACCTTTGAGGTGTGGGCCCACGACAGTATATCATTCTGTCGAACAGGCGGAACAAAGGTCTTGCCCGGTGGTATTTGGTCTAACGTCACAGGGGAGAGCGTATGAAAAACCCTGGAGCGAAGGATAAGATGAGGTTCGTCAATCTATTCCTGGGTAGAAATCATAGAGCGAGACAGGGCGTCTGCCTTGTTATTCTTACTCCCAGACAGATAGTTTATGGAGAAGTGAAAGCGGGAGAAAAACAAGGACCAGCGGGCTTGGCGAGGATTCAGACGCTGAGCGGTTTGTAAGTACGTCAGATTCTTATGGTCTGTATAGACCTGGAAAGGATGTTTCGCTCCTTCCAGCAAGTGACGCCACTCCTCCAAGGCTAATCTCAGGGCGAGCAGTTCCCTATCCCCAATGGTATAGTTTCTCTCTGCCGGTGAAAAGGTTTTAGCAAAGAAGAAACACGGCCTTTTTCTACCTGCACCGTTCTTTTGATACAAGACTGCACCAGCACCCACTGAAGAGGCATCAACCTCCAAGAGGAAGGGCTTATTCTCATCGGGTCTTTGAAGAACGGGAGCAGTTGAAAAGTGTCTTTTTACTGCCTCAAAAGCCTGAGATGTCTCAGTAGACCAGACTTTTGGATTGGCACCTTTCTTAGTCAAGGCCACCAAAGGGGCCACCAAAGTAGAGAAATGGGGTATGAACTGCCTGTAATAATTTATGAATCCTAAGAAGCGTTGCACCGCCTTCAAGGAATGAGGTTCGGACCATTCCAGGACAGCAGAGAGCTTCGCAGGATCCATAGCCAGACCCTCTTGTGAGATAATGTAGCCCAAAAAAGGCAAGGATGACTGCTCGAATACACATTTTTCGAGTTTAGCAGACAATGAGTGGTCTCTTAAATGGGAAAGGACACGAATGACATCCTGACGATGAGTCTCCAGATCAGGAGAAAAAATCAGGATGTCGTCCAGATACACCACGACGGAGGATAACAGTAAATCCCTGAACACATCGTTTACAAAGTCCTGAGATACTGCGGGTGCATTACATAACCCAAAAGGCATGACGAGGTATTCATAGTGACCGTCTCGGGTGTTAAAAGCGCTCTTCTATTCGTCACCCTCTCAAATTCGTACCAAGTTATACGCACCCCGCAGATCCAACTTCGTAAAAACCTGAGCTCCCCTCAGTCTGTCAAAGAGCTCCAAAATTAAAGGTAATGGGTATTTGTTCTTTATTGTGATTGCGTTGAGACCCCTGTAATCTATGCAGGGACGCAAATCACCCTCTTTATTCCGAACAAAGAAAACCCCAGCTCCCGCGGGAGAGACAGACTTACGAATGAACCCCTTCTCTAAACTCTCTCTTATATAGGTCGACATGGCCTCCGACTCAGGTATCGACAGTGGTTAAAACCCTGCCCTTAGGCGGGCTTTGCACACTGCGACATCGCAGCCCGATGCTGCGATGCCGAGTGCGATAGTGCCCGCCCCCGTCGCAGCAGCGATATGTGGTGATAGCTGGCGTAGCGAAAATTATCGCTACGCCAGCTTCACACACACACTCACCTGCCGTGCGACGTCCCTGTGGCCGGCGGCCCGCCTCCTTGTTAAGGGGGCGGGTCGTGCGGCGTCACTGTGACGTCACACGGCAGGCGGCCAATCGGAGAGGAGGGGCGGAGATGAGCAGGATGTAAACATCCTGCCCATCTCTTTCCTTCCGCATATCCTACGGAAGCCGCAGTGAGGCCGGTAGGAGATGTTCCTCGCTCCTGCGGCTTCACACACAGTGATGTGTGCTGCCGCAGGAGCGAGGAACAACATCGGACCATTGCGTCAGCGTAATCATGGATTACGCCGACGCTGCACCGATGATACGATAACGACGCTTTTGCGCTCGTTAATCGTATCATCTAGGCTTTACACACTGCGATGTCGCATGCGATGCCGGAAGTGCGTCATTTTCAATTTGACCCCACCGACATCGCACCTGCGATGTCGCAGTGTGCAAAGCCCGCCTTAGGTGGAACCAAACCTGGGAAAAGGTCTATGGCACAGTCATACGACCTATGGGGTGGAAGTGCCTCAGCACCCTGTTTGGAGAACACGTCAGCGAAATCCAAATAGGGTGTAGGTATGGGAGAGAGATCAGTTGATGTAACCGCAACGACCTTAGGTGGTAAGGGAAGACATCGGGACTGACATTTCGAACCCCAACTAATAATGCTGTCGGACTCCCAGTCAATGTGAGGAGCATGAGTCCGAAGCCATGGGAGACCCAGAGGGACGTCGTCTATACCCTCAGGCAAAACAAGAAAAGAAATCTCCTCTATGTGACCCTGAAACAGGGAAAGGCGCAAGGAAACTGTCCTCAATGTAATGGAGTCAGACAACATAGTCCCATTAACAACACGGACAGGAATAGGCGCCTCTAACTTGAGAGAGGGAATATTGTGTCTCTTTACAAATCCTGAGGACACAAAAGTCCCGTCAGCTCCGGAATCCACAAAAGCCATAATAGGCCATGTATTCTCAGAGAATGAGAGCTGACCTGGGATACTACACTTAGAGGGTGCAGAAGACGTCTCTAGTAATCCCCTCTAATGGTTACTAGGCCTGGGAGTTTCCCTGACGACTAGAACACTTGTTGGCATAGTGCCCAGCCTGACGACATACGTAACATATTGGAGGACCAGACTTGCGAGTCTGGAGGACGTATGACCTAACTCCATAGGAGTGGGAGATGTTTCAGATGCTGAGGAAGATGGTAGTGAACCCTCAACAACTGGAATAGCCCGATGCTTAGGGCGTGAGGAAGAGACCTTGAGTCTACGTTCCCTATGGCGTACGTCGATCCTCGTTGCTACTGTGATCAAGTCCTCCAGAGAAGCAGGGACCTCACGAGTAGAGTTGAGCGCGGTTCGTGGTTCAAGGTTCTCCAGATCACGGCTCGAGTGATTTTGGGGGCTGTTCTAGAAAGAACTAGAACTCGAGCTTTTTGCTAAAGCTCAATAGTTCTAGATACGTTCGAGAACGGTTCTAGCAGCAAAAAGACCAGCTAATTCCTAGCTGGCTTTCCGCTGTAACAGTGTAAGTCACTCTGTGACTCACACTATTATGAAATTTCAGTGTATAGTGTGCGGGAACAGCGCATTCCGATCACTGATGTATGGATAATGGCGATCGCCATAGTGGCATCCTAAACGTGGCTGTTGGACTTCTGTATCGTCCCACAAGTGCAAAGATATTTGCAGCACCTCTGCCTGCATTGCACACTCAAACTCATTGTTACTAAGCCATTATACTAGCAAACACTGAATGAACTTAGTGGCATCATAAAAGTGTCTGTTGGACTTCTGTATCATCCCACAAGTGAAAAGATATTTGCAGCACCTCTGCCTGCATTGCACAAACAAACTCATTGTTACTAAGCCATTATACTAGCAAACACTGAGTGAACTTAGTGGCATCCTAAACGTGGCTGTTGGACTTCTGTATCGTCCCACAAGTGCAAAGAGATATTTGCAGCACCTCTGCCTGCATTGCACACTCAAACTCATTGTTACTAAGCCATTATACTAGCAAACACTGAGTGAATTTAGTGGCATCATAAAAGTGGCTGTTGGACTTCTGCATCGTTCCACAAGTGCAAAGATATTTGCAGCACCTCTGCCTGCATTGCACACTCAAACTCATTGTTACTAAGCCATTATACTAGCAAACACTGAGTGAACTTAGTGGCATCCTAAACGTGGCTATTGGACTTCTGTATCGTCCCACAAGTGCAAAGATATTTGCAGCACCTCTGCCTGCATTGCACACTCAAACTCATTGTTACTAAGCCATTATACTAGCAAACACTGAGTGAACTTAGTGGCATCCTAAACGTGGCTGTTGGACTTCTGTATCGTCCCACAAGTGCAAAGATATTTGCAGCACTTCTGCCTGCATTGCACACTCAAACTCATTGTTACTAAGCCATTATACTAGCAAACACTGCTGCCAGTTTAAGGGCCGTAGTTGCATTGTCAGGGATAATTATTGTTGTTTATTCTGCTGTTAATAAAGCTAGACCACCGCTGAAATCTACACCACCTCTCAATTTTTACTACCACATTTTAAGTGCACAATCTTGTCGCTATCAAAATGAGTGGCAAAATGACAGATGCTGGTGGAAAGGGGAAGAGGCGTGTGGTAAAAAGAAAAAAAGGGTTTGTCCGTGGGGAAGGTGGCAAAGCTCCATTAACATCTGCTGAAGATAGACCATCTTCCAGCAAAAGTAAGATGTCTACTACTTACCGTGGACAATCCGATGTGCTCCTTGTTTTACGGACACAAACAACTGGAACAAAGGTAGATGATGGCCAAAAAAGGAAAATGCTTGAATGGATCTCAAGTGGTCCAACAAGTGCCCTCTCTGCCACCTCAACTACCGCATCCAAAAAACACCAGTCCTCTGAGTTGTCATCCCAATCAAACTTGCTTTCTCCCAGCTCTGAAGTCTCCATCCGCCCTGCACAGTATGGTGTAACTGAGATGGCTGAGTCTGCAGAGCTGTTCAGTCACACTATAGCCTGGGAATCAGAGGTCTGCTCCCAAGCTACAGTGAGTACAGACCCGGAAATGGTCTGCAGTGATGCCCAGAACCTTTGTGACTCTGATTCAGTCCATGAGGACCAAGTTTCTGAGCATAATGTTGACCCTTTTTCACCAACTGTAACACCTGCTGTTATAGACAATGAGGAACATACTGATGACGATGAGATGCAGATACCAGATTGGGATGACAACTTAAATATTCGGTCAGGGCAAGAAGAGGCTCAGTCTGAGGGTGAGGGGAGTGCAAACACAACAATTGATGAAGAAGTTCTAGATCCCACCTACTGTCAACCCACAGTCAGGCACTCGAGGAGGTCAACAGAGGTGGTGGAGGAGGATGCAACTGATGACGAAGTTACCTTGCGCCTTCCTGGACAGAGTCGGAGTACTGGTAGCACGTCTACAACTGCATCCTTAGCCACCACTCTGCCACTGAGCACTAGTCGGGGTGGATCAACAGGTCGCATGCCCTCTAAGCCTTGCCGAGCCTGGTCCTTTTTTGACATAGCAAAAGATCACCCAATTTATCTGATCTGTAACATTTGTCATGATTCTGTTAGTAAAGGTCAAAACCTCAGCAGTTTGACAACTTCTTCCATGAATCGTCACATGAATAAATATCATATGTCCCAGTGGGAAGCTCACCGTGCTGCAATGCTGCCTAGCGGAGCGAACCATCCACCGCCTGCCCCTTCTAGTGCATCCGCGCGCTCTTCATCTTCTAGGACTGTGGGGACAGCTGTCACACCTGGTTTTCCACGCACAACGTCCACCACTGTAACCGCAACAGGCAGTTTGCTTGGTAGGTCGTCAGTTGGTTTGGAAGGGAAACAAGTACGTGTGTACAGCTCTCTCAGACATCGATAGCACCAATGTTGGATGAAGGCAACATCATGTCGACGCCTGCACTTTCCTCACAAAGCTGCATTTTTCCAGGGACACCCTACTCAACACCATCTACACACAGCAGCCAGATCTCTGTCCCTCAGATGTGGACAAATAAAAGTCCATTTCCTGTGACCCATGACAAAGCTAAGAGGTTGACTTTATCCCTCTGTAAGCTCTTGGCTACCAAAATGCTGCCTTTCCGCCTGGTGGACACACAGGATTTTAGAGACCTTATGACTGTCGCTGTGCCCCAGTACCAGATGCCCAGTCGCCACTACTTCTCTAAGAAAGATGTGCCCGCGCTACACCAGCATGTCGCACACAACATCACCGCTTCCTTGAGAAACTCTGTGTGTCAACGGGTGCATTTCACCACCGATACTTGGACCAGTAAGCATGGACAGGTACGTTACATGTCGCTGACTGGGCACTGGGTAACTATGGTGATAGATGGTGAAGGGTCTGTTGCACAAGTCTTGCGTCCCCACGACTTGTGTATCAATCCTCTGTCTGTCCAAGTTCCGCCACTGCTTCTGCCTCCTCCATCTCATCTGGGTCCTTCACCTCCGCCCCAAGCCTGCCTGGTCAGGCCACCAGCGTTCTCACTGCGCAGAAGGAATCACGCACCCCTCATTACTATGCTGGAAGCAGAGCGCAACGGCATCAGGCGGTCTTTAGCTTGACATGTCTTGGGAATAAGAGTCACACAGCTGAGGAGTTGTGGTCAGCTCTGCGGTCCGAGTTTAATAAATGGTTGTCTCCACTCAACCTGCAGCCTGGTAAGGCCGTGTGCGACAATACTGCAAACCTGGGTGCGGCCCCTTCGCCTGGGCAAGGTGACACACGTGCCTTGTATGGCTCACGTGTTGAACCTTGTTGTCCAGCAATTTTTAACACACTATCCCGGCCTAGATGGCCTTCTGACCAGGGCACGAAAACCTGTCTGCTCACTTCCGCCGTTCAACCGCCGCAGCTGAGCGACTTGCATCGCTCCAGAAGTCTTTCGGCCTGCCGGTTCATCGCCTGAAATGCGATGAGGCGACACGCTGGAATTCGACTCTCCACATGTTACAGCATCTGTGGCAGCACCGCCGAGCCCTGGTGCAATACGTCATGATGTATAGCCTGGGCCAACGAGATGCAGAGGTGGGGCAGATCACCCTGATGGAGTGGTCTCAGATCAAGGACCTATGCACCCTTCTGCACAGTTTCGACATGGCGACGAATATGTTTAGCGCTGACAATGCCATTATCAGCATGACAATTCCAGTCATTTACATGCTGGAGCACACGCTAAACACTATTCGGAGTCAGGGGGTGGGACAACAGAAAGGGGAGGAACTACAGGAGGATTCATGTGCGCAAGACACAACAACATCACCAAGGTCCAGACGTTCATCATTACCAACGCGACAGGCATGGGACCATGGGGGACAGGGATCAACAAGGGCGCATGGTAGCAGGCGAAATGTTGAGGAAGGTGCAGGAGAACATGAAGAAATGGAGGACGAACTGTCCATGGACATGGAAGACTCAGCGGATGAGGGAGACCTTGGTCAAATTTCAGTTGAAAGAGGTTAGGGGGAGATGTCAGAGGAAGAAAGAACGGTTAGCACCTCTATGCCACCAACACAGCGTGGACTTGGTCCGCATGGCTGCGCAAGCATGACTCTCGTATTGTCAAAATTAGAAGTGATGATGACTACTGGCTTGCCACACTATTAGATCCCCGGTACAAGTCCAAATTTTGTGACATAATTCCAGCCATAGAAAGGGACGCACGTATGCAGGAGTATCAGCAGAAGCTGTTACTCGATCTTAGCTCGGCTTTTCCACCAAACAACCGTGCAGATGCAGGAAGTGAATCTCCCAGTTGTAACTTGACAAACATGAGACGGTCTCGTCATCTTCAACAGTCTACCCGTACCAGTAGCACCGTATCTGGTGCTGGTAACAGCAATTTTATGGAATCTTTTCATAATTTTTTTAGACCGTCCTTTGCAAGGCCACCAGAGACAACAAGTTTGACACATAGTCAACGGCTGGAGAGGATGATACAGGAGTATCTCCAAATGAACATTGATGCCATGACTTTGCAAATGGAGCCTTGCTCATTTTGGGCTTCAAATCTTGAAAAATGGCCAGAGCTCTCCAGTTACGCCTTAGAGATTTTGTCGTGTCCAGCTGCCAGCGTTGTCTCTGAACGTGTCTTCAGTCCTGCTGGGTGTGTGCTGACAGATAAGCGCACGCGTCTGTCCAGTGACAATGTGGACAGACTAACATTCATCAAAATGAACAAGTCATGGATCCACAAGGAATTTACTACCCCTGTGTCATCCTGGGGAGAGTAAATGCTTGTGGATTTGGAATGTGCTTGATGCAAATCAAAACATCCTGTTTGCAACTAGGGCACAAGTGCTGACACTGATGGGGTGTCTGTGTGGCCCAATTTTTTTAAAAAAAGGGAGACTCCGCTTGGAGTAACCCTTGCTTGCTGTGTTTTTTAAAAGGAGCCAAGATGAACAGAGCTGAAATCAGGAAAGACTTAGCTACCTACCCCGGTGTCCTCCTGGGGACGGTTAAGTATGGCATATTTTTGAATGTGCTTGATGCAAATCTAGCTGTGAAGTGTACAACTAGGGCACAAGTGCTGCCACTGAAGGGGTTAGTGTCTGTGTGGCCCAATTTTTGGAAAAAAGGGAGACTCCGCTTGGAGTAATGCTTGCTTACATTGTTTTTAAAAATGATCCAAGATGAACAGAGCTGGGATCAGGAAAGACTTAGCTACCTACCCCGGTGTCCTCCTGGGGACGGTTAAGTATGGCGTATTTTTGAATGTGCTTGATGCAAATCTAGGTGTGAAGTGTACAACTAGGGCACAAGTGCTGCCACTGAAGGGGTTAGTGTCTGTGTGGCCCAATTTTTGGAAAAAAGGGAGACTCTGCTTGGAGTAACCCTTGCTTGCTGTGTTTTTTAAAAGGAGTCAAGATGAACAGAGCTGGGATCAGGAAAGACTTAGCTACCTACCCCGGTGTCCTCCTGGGGACGGTTAAGTATGGCGTATTTTTGAATGTGCTTGATGCAAATCTAGCTGTGAAGTGTACAACTAGGGCACAAGTGCTGCCACTGAAGGGGTTAGTGTCTGTGTGGCCCAATTTTTGGAAAAAAGGGAGACTCCGCTTGGAGAAATGCTTGCTTACATTGTTTTTAAAAATGATCCAAGATGAACAGAGCTGGGATCAGGAAAGGCTTAGCTACCTACCCCGGTGTCCTCCTGGGGACGGTTAAGTATGGCGTATTTTTGAATGTGCTTGATGCAAATCTAGCTGTGAAGTGTACAACTAGGGCACAAGTGCTGCCACTGAAGGGGTTAGTGTCTGTGTGGCCCAATTTTTGGAAAAAAGGGAGACTCCGCTTGGACTAACCCTTGCTTACATTGTTTTTAAAAATGATCCAAGATGAACAGAGCTGGGATCAGGAAAGACTTAGCTACCTACCCCGGTGTCCTCCTGGGGACGGTTAAGAATGGCGTATGTTTGAATGTGCTTGATGCAAATCTAGCTGTGAAGTGTACAACTGGGGCACAACTGCTGCCACTGAAGGGGTGGGTGTGTGTGGGGCCCAATTTTTGGAAAAAAGGGAGACTCCGCTTGGAGTAACCCTTGCTTGCTGTGTTTTTTAAAAGGAGCCAAGATGAACAGAGCTGGGATCAGGAAAGACTTAGCTACCTACCCCGGTGTCCTCCTGGGGACGGTTAAGTATGGCGTATTTTTGAATGTGCTTGATGCAAATCTAGCTGTGAAGTGTACAACTAGGGCACAAGTGCTGCCACTGAAGGGGTGGGTGTGTGTGGGGCCCAATTTTTGGAAAAAAGGGAGACTCCGCTTGGAGTAACCCTTGCTTACATTGTTTTTAAAAATAATCCAAGATGAACAGAGCTGGGATCAGGAAAGGCTTAGCTACCTACCCCGGTGTCCTCCTGGGGACGGTTAAGAATGGCGTATGTTTGAATGTGCTTGATGCAAATCTAGCTGTGAAGTGTACAACTGGTGCACAACTGCTGCCACTGAAGGGGTGGGGGGTGTGTGTGGGGCCCAATTTTTGGAAAAAAGGGAGACTCCGCTTGGAGTAACCCTTGCTTACATTGTTTTTAAAAATGATCCAAGATGAACAGAGCTGGGATCAGGAAAGACTTAGCTACCTACCCCAGTGTCCTCCTGGGGACGGTTAAGTATGGCATATTTTTGAATGTGCTTGATGAAAATCTAGCTGTGAAGTGTACAACTGGGGCACAACTGCTGCCACTGAAGGGGTGGGTGTCTGTGGGGCCCAATTTTTGGAAAAAAGGGAGACTCCGCTTGGAGTCACCTTGCGGTGTTTTACATGATTTTAGAAGGGCGTGCCATGCCTATATCTGTGTCTCCTCCTCTTTTTCCTTGTCCAGCTCTTTTGTTTTCGCATGAGTATATGTCCTTGTCACTTTCCCATGTGTTTGTGTTGTGTTGTGAGTTGTTTGTCACCTTTTGCACACCTTTGAGGGTGTTTTCTAGGTGTTTTTATGTGTTTGTGAATGCCTGCCATTGTTTCCTATGCAGTTTGAGTTCGGTTCGTCGAACGTTCGACAAACCGAACTCGAACTGGACCTCCGTTCGGCGAACCGAACTCGAGCCGAACCACGACCAGTTCGCTCATCTCTCTACTCACGAGTAGCAAGGGCATCCTTGACATAGCCTGACAACCCTCTCCAGAAGATAGGAATCAACACCTTCTCTGGCCAATCTAGTTCTGCAACCAGAGTTCTAAAAGCAATGGCATAAGAACTAGTGGATAACGAACCCTGAGATAGATCTAAGAGTCTCAGGGCCGCATCATGGGTAACCTGCGGACCCATGAATACCGCTTTAAGAGCATCAAGAAAGTCTTGATGTCTCAGAGTAACCACATCAGATCGCTCCCATAAGGGAGTCGCCCATTCTAAGGCTTTGTCCTGAAGTAAGGAGATGATAAAGCCTACTCTGGACCTCTCCGTAGAGAAGCGAGAAGAATTGACCTCTAGGTGTATCTGACACTGACTAATGAAACCACGACATGATCTGGCATCGCCAGAATATCTGTTTGGCAAAGCAAGTTGAGGATCATGTGCAGATGTCACCATGGTCTATACTCTTGAGCCGCGACTTAAGTACTTGTATGTAACAGTGTAACTGCTGATATTCTGCCATATCTGCCAGACCCTTGGCTCAGTCCTAATGTTACGGGGGGCTGTCTGATAATAAAACCTAAAGGAATGTCAGACAGTCAGGGTCCACCGTGCAAAGACTCTGCTGCAGACTATGGCAGAGGATAAGGGGGTATATAAGTGTGCTACTGTAAATAATGATAGCACAAGTGCAGAGTGCAATACCTCTGTTAAACTCACAGAGGAATATAATTAGAAAATAAAGCAATCCCTCCCTTACTTGGAGGGTGTGTGGAATGGTCTCTGTTAAAGATCACAGAGACAAAAGCAGTGAGTGTGAAATGGCACCTACCTAGCTCCGTTCCTCTAGTGGTGCCAGGAGACGGACAGCAGCATAAGCCGCACAAAGCTCCTACCTGCGTTCGCTCCACTAGTGTGCGAGGACACGAACCACTAGATATGGCACCTGCCTAGGTCCGCTCTTCTAGTGGTGCAAAAGAGACGGACAGCAGCGTAAGCCGCACAAAGCTCCTACCTGCGTTCGCTCCACTAGTGTGCGAGGACACGAACCACTAGATATGGCACCTGCCTAGGTCCGCTCTTTTAGCGGTGCAAAAGAGACGGACAGCAGCATAAGCTGCACAAAGCTCCTACCTCTGTTCGCTCCCCTAGTGTGCGAGGATACGAACTGCCAGACGCAGTATAAGGACCGTTACCCTAGCGGCAACGTCCACCTACGAGTAGAATCACAACGCCCAGCCGGACCATGTGCCTCAGGCACCTGCCTATGTCCGCTCCACTAAGAGGTAAGGATACGGACTTCAGCCGAAGCTGTAAGGTATAAGAACGCTACCCTGCCGGTAGCGCTCACCTAACATAGACAGAGAGATGCCTAGAGAAACGTGCACAGAGCGTCTACTCGCATGCATGAACCAAGAGGACTGAGCGCCGGGCGGCGTGCATCAGGGTCTTATATAGACTCTGTGCCTCATCCAAGATGGAGAACACCAGAGCCAATCCGCTGCCAGAATGACAGCAATGAAGTCACGCTGGCCTATCACCGAGCAAAGCGTCACAAGCACATGACCAGTGTTGTAGCTGTTCTGTTTTGTCACAAGTCAGCTTATGGGATCACCAGTGAGGTCCTCTGAATTAGGCCTCTTCAGACCTAATCAAGATCGAGCGCTCGGAGAGAAAAGACCAGCATCCATGTGAGCATGATCAATTTCTTCTGTTTATTTAAGGAAAGTACAGTTTATTTATACCATTTACAGATCAATGTGATATTGCAAAAGAAAGAGAAAAAAAACTTCTAGCTGAACTTTACAAGTTGCTCATATGACCTTTAAGTTTTAGCAAAACAAAAATGTAGAGTCATGCATATGAGATAAGAAGAAGATTAGAAGAACATTTAGAGACCATAATAATCCTTGAGCCGGTCTCTTATTCCGTAAGCTCCATGACTATGAACTACCATCAGATATACTTACTAATAACAATAAATCTTTAATGAAGAAATAGAGAAACTATTAACCCTTCTATATCAATTTCCCCCTTTTGTAAATGGTATAACCTTCACTACAGGGTCAGTAGGCGTCCAAACAGGAGCTGCTGGCTCATGGGCCTAGTACCCATGAGGGGTCTTCCTACCACTTCACCCATCCACCCTCAGTGTGGACACCTACTCCCGGTCAGCATAGGCCATTTGGGGTCCGTAGTAAACTACAGAGGGTTCAATGCTGGGACTCTTAGAACATACATTATTCATTAGTTTAGGTAATGCATATATCAATGCTTTTACAGCTATATAAAGCAGTAGACAGAACAACAATATTTGCATACAGGTTTGTATAATGCCAGAAACCCAACCTGCTATGCCCTTAAACCAATTGGCTGGATTCATAAAAGAAAATGTATTTCCCCACCAGGAGTCCTTGTTGGCATCGTGCTCTTTTAACCATTTATCCCTAAGTTCACTTGTTTTCTGTATATCTGCTCTAACCTGGAGGTTGCCTGCAGGGTCAATGTAATGGCAACAGGCAGGACCAATTATTTGACACATTCCGCCGTCTTTTGCTGTCACAAAGTCTAGCACTATAGTATGCTGGTTAGTGACTACAATTAATTGTTTTTGTATAGCATTGGTAGCATTTAGAATCTCAAGAACCCAAAAAATTTGATCATCCAGGTAGTCAGTGGACTCTACTAGCTTGTCCCACATTTGCATTAAGAAAGGGTGTATGAAAATAGCACTAAATACCTTATTTGCTTTTCCCATTTCTACTACATGAGGCCTACCATTTGGCCGGGGTTTATTATCTGCTGCTCGTTTATACAAGGTATGAATTGGGACAGCTGCTACATCTACTTCACTATGAGGGACTATGAAAGTGGCTGGTGTAAGTCTGGCAAGTGTGCAGACCCCTCTCATGTCAGGGCTCACCCACTTGTGAGCACGATTCCCACAAACCAAAAACACTCCCTCTGGGAAAATACAAAAGTGAGTTTGACTTTGTACACAATATAGCAGATTCAGAAGCCCCTTCATGACTTTATGAGCACACCATGTATTGTTCATTTGTTTTCCGGTCATACCCGAGATACAGCTACCCCGCTCCCTCCTAAAAGTCCGTCTAATAAATGATGATGTACAGCCCTCAATACCCTTCTGATATACTGTCTCATTGTCCTTGGTTGAGTCATGTGTATGTATATAGAAACAGTTATTGTCTTTTCCACAATTTCCAACACCATTGTATTGAAGACTGAACCATAATCCATCATGAGGAATGGGGCCCGAATGAGGAATCTTAGTCTTTATTTTGGCAATTATGCCCTTGTCTGAATCGTATTCCATCCACCACGAGTATCCATCGGGTCGTGTGATATTTAGCTGGAACCAGGGTTTAGTGACCCATCCAACTATAGTCAATGTAGCAGATACATCACGAGGTACATCTTCTCCCAAAAATCTAGATTCAGTCCAGGTTTCATTGTGTATACAGTCTGGTACCAACACCTCCTGTGGTTCCAGAGGTAAGGCTAAATAAGGCATAGTCTTTGAAGAAATAGGACTGTGTGTGCAGATCCAACAGTCTTTTGGCTTTTCTCCTTCCATGTCCTCAGTAAGAGAAATATGGTGGCGAATGAGTTTATTATCCCAGTCCGTAGTTAAAAGTTCGCTCAGTGTCTTTGTTTGGTGCAGCAACCCTGCTACACCTAGCAGGATAATTAGCAAAACTGTCATTCTGCCGGTGGAGTGACCTTTTTACAGTGACTGGCGTGGATCCAGGTGGGTTTTCCCTCAAGTTTCACTGAGGTGGATGTGGTCAGCTGGACTTGGAATGGGCCATCAAAGCGTGGATCTAGGCTCCTTCTCACGTGTCTGCGCACGACCACCCAATCACCTGGATTCAGCTGATGCACATCTGCACTTGCATTGGGATCTGGAATGGATGAAAAGACATGTTTATGCACCACATTAAGTCTTTCCTGTAAGGCCTGGACGTAGGCTGTCATAGTGCCGTGCTGCATCTGTAACACTTGTGGAAAGTAGAGACCTGTTTTTGGGGCACTACCAAAAAGGACTTCAAAAGGAGACAAGCCTGTCTTTCTATTTGGAGTGTGTCTGACTGAAAAGAGTGCCAGGGATAAGCACTCTACCCAATTCTTTCCTGTCTCTGCCATGGCCTTTTGAATTTTTAGTTTAAGTGTCCCGTTTAATCTCTCTACTTTTCCACTGCTCTGTGGATGATAAGGGGTATGGAATGCCTGCTCTATTCCCAGGGCCTGCATAATGTCCCTCATTATTTCTCCAGTGAAGTGTGTACCCCTGTCACTTTCTATGGCTTCTGGGATGCCATACCGACAGACTAGTTCCTTCATCAGTTTTTCTGCAGTTGTTTTAGCATTTTCACATTTTACTGGATAGGCCTCAACCCATCCTGAGAAGAGATCTACACATACCAGGACGTATTCATACACTCCTACCTTGGGTAGTTGTATGTAGTCTATTTGCAGTCGTTGAAACGGATAGAGCGGTCTGGGTGTTGCTTTCTTAGGGACTTTTACTGTTTTACCTGGGTTGTGTTGTGCGCAGATAATGCAGGATTGTACATGTTTGGAGGCTACGTAACTGAAGCCAGGAGCGATCCAGAAGGCATTCACCTGGTTACACATGTGACTTTTTGAGGCGTGAGTGGGGCCATGTGTTGCTTGTGCCATCATAGGGAACAGGGACCTTGGTAAACACAACCTATCCTTACTTTCCCATACTCCATTCGAGTTCAGCCCAGCTCCCATTTTCTCCCAGTGTTCCTTCTCTGTTTGGGCAGCCTGATGCTGGAGGGATTTCAGGACATCCAGACTCACTGTGGCTGGGACTTGCTGGCTCCCTGCCACTATCCTCTGATCCCTAGGCCTCTTTGCCGCTGCTTTCGCAGCTGCATCCGCCCTTCTATTGCCCGCTACCTCCAGTGAGTCACCTTTTGTGTGTGCTTTCACCTTAATGATGCCAACCTGGACTGGTAACATTAGTGCCTCCATTAACCGTTTTACCAATTCTGCATTTTTAATAGGCTTACCAGCTGACGTAAAAAAAGCTCTACTTCTCCAGATAGGGCCAAAATCATGACAGATCCCAAATCCATACTTTGAGTCTGAATAAACATTAATTTTCCTACCTGACCCCGCTCTACACGCCTCAATGAGCGCTGTTAGCTCCGCCTCCTGCGCGGACATGTGCGGCGGGAGTGGTTCAGCTCGGATTACCTCATGTGAGGATACTACTGCATATCCAGTGTAGAATCTCCCATCCAGGTGATATCTGGAGCCATCTACAAAAAACTCAAAATCTGCATTAGTAATAGGTGTATCATAGACATGTGGAAAACCTGCTGTCTCCTGACTCATCAGCTCTATGCAGTCATGCTCGTGCGTCATGTCAAAGTATTCATCCTCACTTGCTACCATTGTCACCAATTCCCCCTTTTCTGAATCTACTGGCAAAAGGGTGGCTGGATTCAGAACATTACACCTCTTGAGGGTGACATACTCAGGAATCAGAAGGGCACATTCAAGTCTGAGCTGTCTGGCCATAGACAGGTGTTTCGGTTGGACTTGCACAAGTATAGCATGGATGTCATGCGGGGAGTAAATTGTTAAGGGAAATGTCAATGTGATCTCGCAAGCTTTCCCTAGCAGTACTGCAGCAGCCGCTACAGCACGGACACATGTGGGTGACCCTCTGACAACTGGGTCCAATCGCGCTGAGTAGTAAGCTATTGGTCTTTGTTTGTCACCATGTTGCTGTGTGAGGACGGCTGTCGCATGCCCTCCCTGTTCTGTGCAAAACAAGAAAAATGGTTGATCGTAATTTGGAATACCCAGGGCCGGGGCAGATACAATGAGTAGTTTAAGGGAATGAAAGGAATCAATAGCTTCCTGAGTGAGGTCAAAGGGGTCAGATGACAGACAATCATAGAGGGGTTGCATCATTTGCGAGGCAGACCTTATCCAAGGCCTGCAGTATGACACTAAGCCCAAAAAGGTGCGCAGTTGCCGGTGGGACCTGGGTAAGGAGAGATTTTGGACTGCTTGTTTTCTCTCCTCAGTCAGGTGTCTCGTACCTTCAGAGATACAGTGACCCAAAAATGTTACCTTTTGCTTACAGTATTGTAATTTTTCACGTGAAACTTTGCAACCATTCTCTGCCAGAAAACACAGCAAAGAAATTGTGGCTTCCTTGCAGGACGTCTGGTCTGGACAGCAGAGCAAAAGGTCATCCACGTACTGCAATAGCGTAACCTGTGGATGAGGCGGTTGCCACTGTTCCAGAATTCCTGCCATAGCTGTGGAATAAATGGTAGGTGAATTCATTCCTCCTTGCGGGAGGACTGTCCACATGTACTGTTTCCCCTCATGTGTGAAGGCAAAAAGATGCTGACAGTCAGGGTGTAGAGGCACAGAGAAAAATGCATTTGCCAAATCAATTACTGTAAAACATTTGGAGGTCCCTGGGATTTGTGACAGTAATGTATGTGGGTTTGGAACAATTGGTGTTACACTCTCAGTGACAGCATTGACAGCTCTCAAATCATGCACCATTCTGTACGTGTCAGGGGAACCTTTGGGCCCTTTTTTCTTGATTGGATACAAGGGAATGTTACAGGGGGAGGACCTTTGTACTAGAGCCCCTGCTTCCACATATTCTCTTATATCTCTGGTCAGGGCCATTGATTTGGCTGGGCTTAAGGGATACTGTTTTAAACAAGGAGGAGTGGAGCCTTCTTTTAATTTTATCATGACTGGGGGAATAGGAAGCCGACCAACATCAGTTTTTCCCTTTGCCCATACAATGTCTGGAACTTGTTGCATTGCTATGTCTTCACTAGTTCTGGTATCGGACACTCTCGCAGATTTGGACATGTACACCATTGCTGCAATCTTGCACAAGTGTTTGTCAGAGAGGGGACTTGTGACTGTAATACCTTCTGGGGTGTATTGTATGGTAGCCTGGATAGCACTTAACACATCAGCCCCCAGCAAATTCATAGGAGTGTTTTCACTAACAATAAGCTTTGTGAGAATTTCCTGGCTATCTTGTAATCTCAGCTTCATCTGTTTTGTCAAGGGAGTTTCAGACACCAATCCCTCCACCCCGACACACTCCACAGTCTCGTCAGTAATCATATCTGGCTTTATCAGGTCTTTATGTACCACAGTGCCGGCTGCCCCAGTGTCAATTAAAAATTCTGCCTCTTTCCCCCCTGGCATGGTTATGGTCGTAAGTAAGGTGGGACCAGGTCCTGAGGGAACGAAAACAGGGTACATATTTGTCACTGGGTTGCCAGTTTCCTAGGTCAGAGGCAAGGGAGGAGGGAAATCAGTCTGCTCACTCTCCTTTTTGGAGTTTTTGCACTGTCTGGCATAATGTCCATTCTGTCCACAATTCCAGCACTGTACGGTCGCTCGGTCACCTGGTGCCCCCCCCTCTGCTTCCACTGTCTTCCTTGTGCTCTAGCATACATAACTGGTCGCTTGCATTTTGTCAGTTCAACCCCCTTAGCTACTTGCAGAAGGTCTGTTGGGTCCATGTTTCTCCACTCAGGTCTGGCCGTCTGTACTGCTTCTCGTAAAAACTTATTCATACCGTCAATGAATGCATTCACCAATATTTTGATATCAAGGTCGTTTCTTGCACTGTACCCCATGTCTGTCCACTTCAGCTGTAACCTCCCAAAGTACGTCTCTATACTCTCCCCTTTTTGCTGTGTCACGTCAGTCATCAGTACAGACTGCTCTGTTTGTTTCTTGGTAGCCCATCCTTTCAATGCCTCACAGTACGTCATTCCAGACCTCTCAGACTGAATATCCATGATCCATGATTGCTCCTTTATCATATCAGTATGCGTCTTAATTATGTGTCCCAGCACGTCACCTGCCTTTGCAGTCACCAAACTCTCGAGGTCTGACCAAGTGCATTTATAAGTCACCTGTATTGTCTGTATTTGCCTGTAAAATGGGAAAGGTTGGTTTTCAGGGTCAGGTAACTGTTTCAACATAGCTAGCTGGTCAGAGGGGCTCCAGGGATGATATTCCTGTGTCTGTCTGATTCTTGTGACCTTCCTCGGTCGGGATGCATCTGATTTTTTTGTACTGGTCCCAGGGAGTTCTTTTCTTTCCTCACCGTCAGCTTCCTCCGCAAAACTCAATTCCTTCACTACCTCTGTCTCAGAGTCAGCGTCCTCTGTCATCATATGTGACCTGGTTCGAACAGAATTTAGTGCAATCTGCCTAGGGCGAGTAACATTACACGTAGCACAAGTACCTCTCCAGTCTGGGTTTTTCTGACTACAATGTTTACAAGTCCATTCATCTGGTCTGGGTTTCTGCTTATGTGAAGGGGGGGCGGTAGCAGTCACAATTCCTGCTTTTGGTGCATTAAAACATTCATAATACACCTTATCTCCCGCTGTGGTCTCTTTATATCCACAATGCTGCACCTCTTCAGCCACACGACACCATTTATTTACTTGTTGCTCTACTCTCTTATCTTTTATCCAACCTCTCTTTTCTTCCCTGAATCTGTGCCATTTCTCAACATCCAAACATCCGTACTCTGGCATGTCTGCCTTTTTGAGTATCGGTCTGACATTTTTCACTGCTTCTTTGCCTTCTCTTTCTTGCACTATCTGTTTGGCTGTTTTGGATCCTGCTGGAGCCCCACGCTGCACACTGAACAAGTTGCCCATGGCTTCAACTTATTCCCACACAGCCCACCTTTCTGCAAATGCCCTCTCAGTGTCCCTGAACCTTGTTAACAGGCCACACGTCTCCTGGCAAGTCAGAATGGGCTCTCAAGTGGTAGCAAGAAGGCTCAATCAGCATTCACTCTCACCTGCTACACTTGTAGGGCGTATTGGGAAGGGTTAAAAACACCTCTCACCCAATAGACCAGATGACTAAAGCAGGAAGGACCAGGTGTGATAGTCCTCTCACCTGCTAGACCACCTCCATGTAAGTGGGAAAGCCACACGGCTCTCTAACCCACTTCTTCAAATCTGATGTGCAGTTGGGTACTTCATGCTGGTCCTTTACAGAGTATTCCAGCAACGAACGTAAACTAGAGTTAAACCAATACAATTAACAGAGCTGACTTCTCACAGAGGGCAGAAAATCGCGCAGCTGTTCACTTGACCCCTCCCAAAAGAATGTCAGTAGCGCACAGTTTGTTTAGCAAGAGTGTTATCTCGTTCAGATTCAGCTTTCCAAAACACAATCCTAATACCCACTGGTATAATACACAATCCCTGCAGAAAATTGAGACTACTTATATACCTTCACAGCACTTGATTCTAGAAACATATGTAACAATACACCTTCCAAGGATCAGTTAACCTCACATGCAAATAAAATTATCTAAAACGCTCTTGACACTGATGGGAAAAAATACATATGTCAGGTATCCACTCAAATACTCTATATGGCTATGCCCTGTGACATGTCACAACCGGAACATCTTTTCACAGTCCACAGTATAGCCTATAACCATTAGACTTATACATACATGTTATTTCACCAAGTCTCTTATCTCAATTACTTGTCACTTTGTTATTCAGAGGCTTCTCATCAATATACAACAACCTATTGCCTGCCTACTTTATCTAGGCATTAATATGAAACCACTTATGAACACATATCCCTAGACCAGTGTATTGCCCATCAAAGATGCAAAGACGGCCAAAGCAAAACACAAAACACAGCAACACAGCAAATGCAATTATACAGAGACTGTCCCAAATTCCATACTATGCAATCTATGCAATCAGTTAATGGACGGACAACAGATTATCTTATTACTCTATATTTCAACTCTCATTCAGACATGCATGAAAAAAACAATACTCACTGGTGATGCCAGAGTTCTTGAACCGTGTGTACAGCCTTACCCAGAATATTCGGGAAATCAGAGAGAGTGAAATGAAGTGTAAGAATAAAGCTTCTCACCTTGCTGCAGCTGAAATTTCACTGTCTCAAGAGTCCCCAAAACTTCTTCCGAATAGGCTGGTTGGCCACGGCTCCACGTTGGGCGCCAAAACTGTTGTAGCTGTTCTGTTTTTTCACAAGTCAGCTTATGGGATCACCAGTGAGGTCCTCTGAATTAGGCCTCTTCAGACCTAATCAAGATCGAGCGCTCGGAGAGAAAAGACCAGCATCCATGTGAGCATGATCAATTTCTTCTGTTTATTTAAGGAAAGTACAGTTTATTTATACCATTTACAGATCAATGTGATATTGCAAAAGAAAGAGAAAAAAAACTTCTAGCTGAACTTTACAAGTTGCTCATATGACCTTTAAGTTTTAGCAAAACAAAAATGTAGAGTCATGCATATGAGATAAGAAGAAGATTAGAAGAACATTTAGAGACCATAATAATCCTTGAGCCGGTCTCTTATTCCGTAGGCTCCATGACTATGAACTACCATCAGATATACTTACTAATAACAATAAATCTTTAATGAAGAAATAGAGAAACTATTAACCCTTCTATATCACCAGCGACCAATCGGCATAGAAGGTGTCAGAGACATGTGACCACGTGTCACAAGCACATGACCAGTGGCCAATCAGCTTAGAAGGTGTCAGAGACATGTGACCTCGTGTCAGCAATGATGTCACCCACACATGTGCAATGGCTCCAAGATAGGACTTAGTCTCCAGCGCTTGCACATGTGCAGTAGCAAGAAATCCGGACATCGTCTCCAGAGCTACAGCAACTGTAACAGTTTTGCTGTCCCAGAATCTGGTATGCATGCACCACATAGTTTGTTCTGGCGGGAATTTTTCCCTATTTTATTGGCTGCGATTTAAATAGCGTCAGCTTTGCTGATTCGGCACCACAACCAATGATGAAGGTAGTCCAAAACGCACAAAGAGATTTGGGATTTGGTGCCGGCACAGTTGCTACTCTGATGTCTACAGGTAACCGCCATTAGTATTATCTAACGATTTTGGTTACATCATGTATACCTTAGTGGTGATTCTCCCTGTTACATGATCATCAGTATGATAGGCCCCTATATACTTTATTGATTGATTTTTTTAATCTACATAGGTGTGCTTTTTGCACATATTGCCTTCTGGTTAATGTTTACATTTACAATTGACTGCTATTTATTTATATTTTGATAATAATATTTTCCATATATCTATACCATTGCTATTTTTTTGAGCTTACATATGATCTGTAGAGTTATTTATTGGTTTTAATTTTACACTTTTGTACTTTAGTAGCAATTGCATTATTTGCACATTGTGTGCATATTATATTTATTATAAGTTGCTAAATTATTTATTTGGATATTTTCCATTGCACATTGCTGCTAATTTAATTATATATTTTTTAGAATTTTTTGCACTTTATATTGAGATATTTATTTGTAACTGCTAATCAGCCCAATTAATTATTTATCTGTAGCTAGACATTTTGTTATTGGTATCTAGTGACCTACATACGTGTTGCACTTAAAATAATATTATACATATACAATTTTCAAAATATGTGCTATTTCATGCTATTGTATTAGAATTTTTGCTGTGCCGCACCCATCTCTTTGTGTTCTCATTTTTACTTGCTGCATTGTTTAAATTTTGATTTAATAAAGATTATTATGTAATTATTTATTGATGTTTGTGGCTATTTTTTGGGAATCGGTTTTCATGGATAGTTTCTAATAGCCTTCCCTTATGTATTTGGGGTTAATTATATACTGATAGCGATAGTCTATTGTGGACACACTATATACTGTATACCCTTGGTTGGCGTTTATTGGTTTAAAGTATTTATACCAAACACAGGTCAAAACTGGTTTCCTTTGCCTCTTGCAAGCATATTAGTGTGGAGGAAGTACAGAATATGATGGAAAATGTTGCACATGACTTGTCTCAGTCACAAAAGGATGATGCAGCCTTTAACAGCGAGACAATAATTTGAGTCACTGTTCTGCTCAGAACAGTCTGCCTGATTAAAGTGACTAAATAGGAACATTTTTAGAATGTTTTATATTTTGAAAAAAACATGTAAAGTCCATTAGTGCAATGTGCTCTGTTGGATACTATCATCGAAGTAACTTTGATAATACTAAGGTTTGGTTTCTTTTAATGAGCTTGAATGGAATTGGATGCAGTGCTAAGAGATGTCAGAGTGTTTCACATCTATTTTCAGGGCAATTTAATGCTTTTCAGTATTGAGATTTATAAGAAGAAATGGAATTCTCCAAAATAGCACAAAATCCAATTTATTAAAACATATTATTTAAAAACCATGTCTGGTCAGAACCTCTCAAACGCATTTCAGGCACAGAGCCCTTGATCACTGAGTGTTGAAAAGCAACATGGGAAAACATTTAACCCCTTCACGACCATGGACGGAAAGATCCGTCATGGTGCCCTGGGCCTTAAAGACCAAGGACGGATCTTTCCATCATGGCGGAATCGCGGCACCAAAGCCCCCGGTGACTGCGATTGGTTAACACAAACCGCAGATTCGGGGAGGAGGGGACCTGTACCCGACCTCAGGAGGGGTGGTGCCTCCTCCCCAGACCTACAGAGGCTGTGATTGGCTGACGAACGCTGCTCAACCAATCACAGACACTGTAATGTTCCAGCCATTTACAGTGACTGAAACATTGAAATCCAGTCATGGTCAATGCAGCTGTAGCACTGGCCATTGGCTGGAGCTGGGTGACCTCACTGTATCACCCTCCCCCAGCTCCAGTAGCTCTGATTGGAGAGATCGGCCTTGTGACCGATCTCTCCAATCACAGTGGACCTGTTGTCGGTGACCGCCCCCATCAGCTTCACTTGTCGGTCCCTGCAGCACGCCAGCACAGTGAGTGTATACAGTGCAAAAGCAGGGCGACAAGCTCCGGTCCCATGCTGGTATGTGACCGGAGCATGGGACCCGGAAGTTGCCGCGCTGCCATTGCACTGTATGAAACTGGCGAAAAGCCTCCCAATCCGCTGCCGCTGCCGCCCTCCATCTACCACAGTGCCACCGCTCCCCCCGATCTGCTGCCTGGCCCCTCTTCCTCACTTCCGTGATGTGCTGCCAGCCCCCTCCACTCGTGATCGGCTGCCCACCCCCTCTCCTCCGTTATGTGCTTCGCACTCCCTCTCCTCCGTTATGTGCTGCGCGCTCCCTCTCCTCTGTTATGTGCTGCCCGGCCCCTCCCCCTCGTGATCGGCTGCCCCCCCTCTCCTCCGTTATGTGCTGCGCGCTCCCTCTCCTCCGTTATGTGCTGTGTGCTCCCTCTACTCCGTTATGTGCTGTCCGGTTCTTCCCCCTCGTGATCGGCTGCCCGCCCCCTCTCCTCCGTTATGTGCTTCGCACTCCCTCTCCTCCGTTATGTGCTGCGCGCACCCTCTCCTCCGTTATGTGCTGCCCGGCCCCTCCCCCTCGTGATCGGCTGCCCTCCCCCTCTCCTCCGTTATGTGCTGTGCGCTCCCTTTCCTCCGTTATGTGCTGCCCGGCCCCTCCCCCTCGTGATTGGCTGCCCTCCCCCTCCCCTCCGTGATGTCCTGCATGCTCCCCCCCCACCTCTCACCCCTGTGATCTGCTACCCGCCCCCTCCCCTGTCACCCCCGTGATCTGTGCTCCCTCCCCTGTCACCCCCGTGATCTGTGTTCCCTCCCGTCACCCCGTGATGTGTGCTCCCTCACCTGTCACCCCCGTGATGTGTGCTCCCTCCCCTGTCACCCCCTGATGTGTGCTCCCTCACCTGTAACTCCCGTGATCTGTGTTCCCTCCCGTCACCCCGTGATGTGTGCTCCCTCACCTGTCACCCCCGTGATGTGTGCTCCCTCCCCTGTCACCCCTGTGATCTGTGCTCTGCTCACCTGTCTCCCCCGTGATCTGCGCTGCGCTCCCTCTCCCACCTCTCACCCTCCCCGATCTGCTGCTTCCTTCATCTCCTGTGATCCTGATGCCTAGATCCATCCTGTAGGGTAGCTATCCCCAATTTTACCTCCCACTCCCCTTCCCTCCCATCCCCCCATTCCCCCCATCCCCCCTTCCCCCATCCTCCGCCGCTCCTGCATCCACTGCGCCCTCTCCTATCTGCCCCCACCCTTTCCCAGCCGCCGTCTCACATTCACAGCTGCTCCCTTTATATGCCGCTGCCCCCCATCTGCCGTTGTTCTGATCCATCGTGTAAGTATTGTTCGTGGCTCTTTTCTAACTATCCCCAATCGCATCTCCCACTCCCTCTCCTCCCCCACCTGCTTGCCGCCAAGTGCTGATCAGCTACGTGATTGGCTGATCAGGTACGTAATTGTTGCTCTAGTTTTTGCTTTTTTTTGTGCACCCCAAATAAAACAAAACAAAACAAAACTTGAACAAATAGGTACCTGATCAGCAATCGTCCTGCAGTCGTACTTGACTTTGGACAGGACTTCTTTTTTCCATCCCACCTATTCACCCCCCTTTTTTGCAGAACATTTGTGCGTGCACCCTGGTTTTTTTTTCTATGCCATGGGGGTCTAGTTTCCAAAATGGGGTCACATGTGGGGGAGCTCCACTGTTTTGGCACTTCAGGGGGTCTCCAAACAACATGGAATACGCTAATTATCCCAGACAATTTTGCGTTTGAAACGTCAAATGACGCTCCTTGCATTCTGAGCGCCCAAACACTTGATTTCCACCACATATGAGGTGTCTGTGTACTCAGGAGAAATTGCACAATACATTTTATAGTGCAATTTTTCCTGATACCCTTGTGAAAAAAAAGCTATTTGGTTGAAGTAACAATTTTGTGGTAAAAAAAAATATTTTTTTATTTTCACGGCTCAACTCTATTAACTTTTGTGAAGCCCCCCGAGGTTTAAAGTGCTCAATAAACATCTAGATAAATTCCATGAGGGGTCTAGTTTCCAAAATGGGGTCACATGTGGGGGAGCTCTACTGTTTCGGCACCTCAGTCCAAATACATGATGGTGCGGCTAACGATTCCAGCTAATTTTCTGTTCAAATAATCAAATGACTCTCCTTCCCTTCCGAGTCCTGCCGTGCGCCCAAACAGTGGTTTTTCGCCACATAAGATGTATCTGCGTGCTCAAAAGAAATTGCCCAACAAACTTTAGGGGTTCATTTAATCCTGCTACCCTTGCAAATATGCAATATTTGAGGCTAAATTAACATTTTTGTTGCAAAAAGTAAAATGTTCATTTTTTCCTTCCACATTGCCTTAGTTACTGTGAAGCACCTGAAGGGTTAATAACCTTCTTGAATGTGGTTATGAGTAGCCTGAGGGGTGGCGTTCTTGGAATGGTGTCACTTTTGGGTGTTTTGCGTCATGTAAACCTTTCAAAATCGCTTCAAATGTGATGTGGTCCCTTAAAAAAGTGGCTTTGTAAATTTTGTTGTAAAAATGAGAAATTGCTCAAACTTTGAACCCCTATAACTTCCTTACATTTTTTTTTTCCCAAAATTGTTCTGATGTAAAGTAGACATGTGGGAAATGTTATTTATTAATTATTTTGTGTCATATGTCTGGTTGGTTTTAGAGCATAAAAATTAAAAGTTTGAAAATTAAGAAACACAAAAAATATTGGTCTAAATTTACCACTAACATGAAGCCCAATATGTCACGAGAAAACAATCTCAGAATCACCAGGCTCCGTTGTAGCGTTCCAGAGTTATAACCTCATAAAGTGACACTGGTCAAAATTGCAAAAAATGTCCTGATCTTTAGGGTCAAAATAGGCTTGGAGCTGAAGGGGTTAAAATACATATGACCAATCATGGAGAGACTGCTCCTTAATCAAGGTATATTGGTAACACATTGCACAAACACCTTTATACAAAAACATGCAGAGGAAATATCACCAATACAGAGACTATGTTTAAAAAACAAACTCAAAAAACATACTGATAGGTAATTTAGATTGTGAGTTACAATGGGGACAGTGTTGCCATTGTATGTAATGCACTGTGGAATTAACAGCACTATAAAAATGAAGAATTATTATTATTATTATTATTAGAAAAATATATCAGAGACAATGTTAGAAAAATGTATCAAAATATTTAATTCCTAAAGCATTAATAAATAAATAACGTGTCATTCCTGAAATTCATGCCCCTAGGGTGCTTAGTGTTCAAATTAACTATCCAAAAGGTCTCTCTAAATAAAGGTTTTTTACGCCAATCCCCCCTCAAGTAGGACAATATACCCTTTCCAAGCCATAAAAAAACTAAACTGTCAGCATCACCATTGTGTTGTTCTAAAAAATGTAAATGTTTGGTGACACCTGAATACAAAACATTTTTATTGGCAAAAACCTTTATTTAGAGAGGCGTATTGCATAATTAATTTGAACACTAAGCACCCTAGGGGCATGAATTTCAGGAATGACACGTTATTTATTAATGTTTTTGGTATGAAATATTTTGATATATTTTTCTAACATTTTCTCTGTATTTTTGATATTGCCTCTGCATGTTTTTGTATAAAGGTGATTGTGCAATGTGTTACAAATATGCCTTTATTAAGGAGCAGTCTCTCCATGATTGGTCATATGTATTTTAAATGTTTTTCCAGGTTGCTATTCGACACTCAGTAACCAAGGGCTTTACGACTGAAACACGTTTGAGTGGTTATTATTATTACTATTTATTATTATAGCGCCATCAATTCCATGCCACTTACATGTGAAAGGGGTATACATAATAGGGACAAGTACAAAAAATCATAAACAATACCAGGCACAGACTGGTACAGGAGGATAGAGAACCCTGCCCGCGAGGCCTCACAGTCTACAAGGGATAGGTGAGGATACGGTAGGTTAGGGTAGAGCTGGTTATGCGGTGATATATTAAACTGGGCGTTACGGCAGGTTGTAGGCTTGTCGGAAGAGGTGGGTCTTCAGTCTGGTTCTGACCAGTCATAGATTTTAAAGAATATATTTCAATAAATTGGATTTTATGCTATTTTGGAGAATTCCATTTTTTCTTGCAATATTGGACCGACAGCTCGGATTCTGGATAAAGTCTCCAAAAGATGTGGATAATAGGTTTTTTTTCAATCAATTACCATGGTTAGCCTCAAAAATTCTCTTTTTTTTTTCTCGGTATTGAGATTTATAATGAATCCTTTATGCTGCAAATCAAATTTTTGAGAGAAATTTCAAATGTAAAAAGATCAGCACAATTAATTTTAAAAAAAGTGGTTACTGGTGATGAGTGAGCACTAAAATGTTCTAGTGCTCGGTACACAAATTGAGCAGGTTGGACTGTCAGACTCGAGTACCGAGTATAATGGAAATCAATGGAAAACTTGAGCATTTTTCCGTAAGACCTTAACAAGATGTCTGGGAGAGTGCCGAGGAGAAAGAGGTGGAGAGAGGGAGAGAGAAAGATGAAACATGCAGGGCCTTGAGCTCGAGCATGGTAATTGAGCACCCGCGATGCTTATCCGAGTACTGAGAGTATTTGGACAGCCGGATGCTTGCTCATCACTAGTGGTTATTCTAAATTTAACAGATAATGACACTGCCTAGATTTGTGTAAACGTAGTAGTCAACAGATTTGCTACAATTCAGCCAGGGAAATTAATTTGCATCAAATTTATTCCATACCAATCGAATGACCTCAAATTGGCCCCAATGACCCCAAATCATAGTAAATGAATGGGCTTGGAGGGGGATAGAAAAATATGCTTACGTAGCTCGTTATCTGTCCCTGCAACCATATTTTCCTAAGACAGCCACTTTGGCTTGTTCTGGCACCTCTTCACTCAGCCGGCATTTTCAGTTCCAGCAATGCCTAAATACATGATATTATGGTATGCATTCCCCCTTGATCTCATAGGGTGATACACCTTATGGCATCATAAAGTCAGAACTGAGGTCAAGACAGTGCCGGAATTGCCATTGAAGAATGTGAAAAATGAAGACGAGACTGTCACTAAAGCAGAGAGAAGCATGTGACTTGAAAAAACAGTAAAAGACCAGCAGAGCACTGCAATGACATGGACAGGTTAGAGGCTAGCTAAATATGATGATATATTGTTTTTTAACCCTTTCACTAGCAATTTTATATCCAGCAAATTGGTGTCTGACTTCCTAAAAAATTCAAATTGACACAAATTCATACACTTTTTATAAATTCTAAACAAAAATATTTTGCTTAGAATTGATTTGCTCTTCTCTATTACTTTACTCTCAAAATTATTCAACTACTTAGCTGACAAATTTCTTTATTACTTGGTGGAGCATCTTTTGGCTGTTGTAGACTACAGCAAACATGATGCATAGCCAGAAACCAGCTTCTGACAGCATTCCTGATGAATCTTAACCCATTCCTCATGGGCAATGGTTCCAATTTACTAACATTCTTGGATCATTAAGAGAGTGGTTGAAAAAGTTAAGACTAAAAATCATTGACTTCCACAAGCAAGGAATAGGATAGAAAATATAGAAAAGGTTTTGAATGTTTTGTACAGGTATAGTTTGAAGCATAGTTTACAAGTTCAAAGTTAAAAGAACACTAGCTACACAACCTGGAAGTGGCAGAAAGGAGGTAGGTGGTCAAAAACCTTTTCATGCCTACAAAAGATATGACACAAGATTTGGTGGCACTAAGAACCTCCGTTTCCATTTTGAAATTCAAGATTAAACAAGAAAAAGTACACACATGCTAACTTAAAAGCACAAGAAAAGTCAGCTTTAATGTCATCAACACTATGTACCGTTTCGGATTATAAGACGCACTTTTCCTCACAAAACTTTGGGAGGAAAATGAGGGGTGCATCTTAAAATCCGAATGTAGCTTACCGGGGGGTTGTGCAGAGGGGTCAAAGGAGGCAGGGAGATGCTCCGAGCAGTGCACTGTGTTGACGGCGCTGCTGGTCTGTGTGACGCTGTTCTGGATCAGGCCGCGCTGCTCTGTTCTGTTTGGAGACGCTCCATTCTACTCTGTGCTCGGCTGCTCTGTGCACGGCTGCTCCGTCCTGCTCAACTGCTCTGTGCACGGCTGCTCCATCCTGCTCGGCTGCTCTGTGCATGGCTGCTCCGTTCTGCTCGGTGCTCATCTGCTCCATCACCAGCCCTGCACAGAGCAGAGCGGCGTCGCCAGGTCCGCACAGAGAAGAACGACACTGGCCCCGCACAGAGCAGAGCGACACTGGCCCCGCACAGAGCAGAGAGACACCGGCCCGCACAGAGCAGAGCGACACTGGCCCCGCACAGAGCAGAGTGACACCGGCCCGCACAGAGCAGAGCGACGCTGGCCCCGCACAGAGCAGGGAGGCGTCTCTGGCCCCGCACAAAGCAGAGCGGCGCCTCCGGCCCCGCACAGAGCAGAGCGGCATCTCCGGCCCCGCACAGAGCAGAGCGGCGTCTCCGACCCCGCACAGAGTGCAGAGCGGCGTGTCTGGCCCCACACAGATTGCAGAGCGGCATCTCCGGCCCGCACAGAGCAGAGCGGAGTCTCCGGCCCCACAAAGAGCAGAACCCGCAGTGAGTATCTGGGCCCCCTCTATACTACTTGCAATACTCCAGTACGCCCCTGCCTCCTGTGACCCCTGCTTCTCTGCAGGCCCCCCTCCCTGGTAAGACACCACCAGATTATAAACAGACCCCATATTTTTTTTTTTTTTACCTTTTTTTCCCTCCAAATTTGGGGTGCGTCTTATATAGTTACATAGTTGCTTAGGTTGAAAAAAGACCTAGGTCCACCTAGTTCAACCTTCCTCCACCAGTTCTACATTTGGTCACTAAGTCATTTATAACCAACAATGGTGTGTGTACTGAGGAAATCATCCAGCCCTTTTTTAAAAGCTGTTATAGTATCTGCCATTACTACCTCTTGTGGTAGGGTATTCCACAGTCTGACTGCTCTAACTGTAAAGAACCCTTTCCTATTTAGCTGCCGGAATCGCTTTTCTTCCACTCTCAGTGAGTGCCCCCTGGTCCTTAGTATTGTCTTTGGAAGAAATAAGTCATGTGCCAGTCCTTAATATTGACCACACATGTATTTATACATATAAATGAGATCTCCTCTGAGACGTCTTTTTTTGTAAGCTAAACATCTAACTTTTTCAACCTCTCTTCATATGGGAGGCCTTCCATTCCTTGTAGTAGTCTAGTTGCCCGCCTTTGAACTGACTCTAACTTCTGAATGTCCTTTTTAAAATGTGGAGCCAAAAACTGGATCCCATATTCCAGATGTGGCCTTACAAGTGTTTTATAGAGGGGTTACAAAACGTTGCGATCACGGGATCTAATCTCACTTTTTACACCCTAGAATATTTTTGTATTTGCAGCTGCTGCTTGACATTGAGTGCTGCTGCTCAGCTTATTTGTAATGAGAATACTCAAGTCCTTCTCCTGTTCTGTAGTCCCGAGTTTACTTCCATTTAATGTATACACAGTTATAGGATTTCTCCGTCCTAGGTGCATTACTTTACATTTATCAACATTAAATCTCATTTGCCAAGTATCTGCCCATTCTGACATCTTATCCAGATCTTTCTGTAATATTGTACTATCAAGGTCAGTTTTTAATATCCTACATAGTTTGGTGTCATCAGCAAAGACTGACATTTTACTATCAATCCCATCCACAAGGTCATTAATAAAGAGATTAAAAAAAATTGGTCCTAGCACAGATCCCTGCAGCACCCCACTGCTGACTATAGCCCATTTAGAGAATGTACCACTTATAACTACTCTTTGTTTCCTATCTTCTAGCCAATTCCTTACCCAGTTGCATATAGTTTCCCCTAGTCCTTGCTTCTGGAGCTTTAGTATAAGGCTATTATGTGGTACAGTATCAAATGTCTTTGCAAAGTCCAAATAAATCCCATCAGCTGCATTACCAATATCCAGGTTTGCACTTACCCTCTCATAGAACCCCAACAGGTTGATTAGACACACTTAGATAGCATGGATTCATGAAAGATATCAGTTATTATATTATTTTCTGCAATATATTTTTGCATGTCATCCCTTAAAATGCCCTCAAAAACTGTGCATACTACTGATGTCAGGCTTACTGGACGGTAGTTGCCTGGATCTACCCTTTTACCTTTCTTAAATATCGGTACCACATCAGCAATCCTCCAATCCTGAGGCACCAACCCTGTTACAAGCGAGTCTAAAAAGATGAGATACAGTGGTCTGTCGATTACGGAGCTCAATTCCCTCAATATTCATGGATGAATGCCATCTGGCCCTGGGGATTTGTCAATGTTTAATTTACTCAGACGTAGGCGTACTTCTTCTTATGTTAAATTAATTATATCGGGTGTTGAACTTTGATTTTTGACTTGTTGAATGATCCCTGATACAGTCAGTTCCTTGGTAAACACAGATGAGAAATGCCTTTTTAATATCTCAGTCTTTTGTTTGTCCTCTATAACTAACTTGTTATTATATTTTAAGGGGCCAATACTATCCTTTGTTTTCCTTTTGGCATTAATATATTTATAAAAGATTTTGGGATTTATTTTAATGTCATTGGCGATTTTTGTTTCAGTAGCTAGTTTTGCTTGTTTGATTTCTTTTTTGCTTTTTCTATTGATATCTTTATACTCCTGAAATGCTATTTCTGTATTCTCAGTCTTCAAGATTTTAAACGCCTTTTGTTTTCGTTTTATTATACTTTGTACAGGCTTACTTATCCATAGTGGTTTCTTTTTATTCCTGGACATTTTATTACCAGAAGATATAAGTTTTTTACAGGACTCTAGCAGTATATCCTTAAAGTTTCCCCATTTATGTTCAGTATCCCCATTTACCATGACTTTGTCCCAATCTACACATTTAAGCTCTTCCCTTAATTTGTTGAAATCAACTTTCCTAAAATTCCAGGTTTTAGCATTTCCCCTTTGAAATGTTTTATTGAATATTACGTTGAAGCTTACCATATTATGATCGCTGGTGCCCAAGTGCTCCCGGACCTGTAGATCTGAAAGTGTATCCGGTCTATTTGACAGGACCAGATCTAGCAAATTATCTGCCCTCGTCGGTTCATCTACCATCTGAGAGATGAAATGGTCTTGAATAGTAGATAAGAATTTACAGCTTTTAGCGCAACCAGAAGATTATATGTCCTACTGTATGTCTGGATAGTTGAAATCCCCCATAATAAGAACCCGATTATTATTATTTTTATTAGCTGCCTTTTCAACTTGTTCCAGCATTTCACCCTCTATTTTTTCAGGTATGTTAGAAGGCTTATAGCAAACTCCAATTAGCATTTTTCCATTATTCCCATCCCCATGTCCATTTACCGATACTGACTCTACATTGTTGCAGTTCCCCCCAATGTCATCATTCAACACAGGTTTTAGGTTAGATTTGATAAATATACACACCCTACCACCTTTTTTGTCTTTCCTGTCCCTCCTAAATGTACTATAACCCTGTATGTTTGTCACCCAGTCTTGGCTTTTATCCAGCCAGGTTTCCGTAATGCCCACCACATAATAATCCATGGTAGACATAAGGGTCTCCAATTCATTAATTTTGTTTGCAAGACTTCTTGCATTTGCCAGTAGACATTTAATACTATTAACACCTTTATTACTCCTAGCCTCCCTATGTTCCTTGCATGTCCCTTCCCCCCCTAATCCTTCATTGACCCCCACCGTCTCACTGTCTCTATCTGCTCTATCTATCCCCTTATTTACTCCAAAACCCTCCCTCCCCCCAGATCCTAGTTTAAAAGCTCCTCCATCCGTCTGACCATTTTCTCCCCCAGCACAGCTGCACCTTCCCCATTGAGGTGCAGCCCGTCCCTACCATAGCGCCTGTAGCCAACTGAGAAGTCGGCCCAGTTCTCCATGAACCCGAACCCTTCCTTCCTGCACCAATTTGTAAGCCAGGTATTTATCTCCCTAAGCTCCCGCTGTCTTTCTAGTGACACTCGTGGCACCGGTAGTATTTCTGAAAACACCACCTTGGAGGTCCTGGACTTCAGCTTCTCTCCTAGTTCCCTGTAATCATTTTTAAGGACCTTCCACCTGACTCTAACTTTGTCATTAGTACCAATGTGCACCATGACCGCTGGGTTTTCCCCAGCCCCACCCAGCAATCTGTCTATCCGATCCGCAATATGCCAAACCCGAGCACCCGGCAGACAACACACTGTTCGGCATTCATGGTCTCGGCGACAGATGACCCTGTCTGTACGCCTAATTATAGAGTCCCCTACCACCAACATCTGTCTGGGCTTTGCTGCACTCCTATTTCCCTCCTTCCTACAGAAGTTGTTTTCCTGGTTGCTAGGATCAACGTCCTGCTGTAGTAACCCTAGTCCTGGCCCTTCATTCCTAATATCAGCCAAACAGGCATATTTAATAGGTTGTGCCAGTTCAGGACTAGGTTCCCGGACACTTTTCCCCCTACCTCTTCTTCTAACTGTTACCCAGCTACCTACCTCTGGGTCCTGATCTTCTCCACCTCCACCCTCCTCCATATCACTGGCCCCAGCCAGAGAAAGCACAGTGAGCTCTAAACTCCTTTCCAGGTTTGCAATGCCCCTGAGTGTTGCAAGCTGCTTATTTAGATCAGTTACCTTGGCTTCCAAATACGCAACATGCTTGCATCGAGTGCAGACATATTCACCCTCGAACGGCTGCTCAAGGCATGCATACATCTGACAAGATACACACCTTTTAGCATTGTCCATTGAGCACCTATTAAATGGGGATAAACAGTAAAGTAGAAAAACAAAGAGAAAAAAAACAAAACAATGGGAAACGTATAAGGATAAATTCAAACTATGTTCTTGTGTCAAACTATGAAATTGTGTTTAAACTATGCCACACTTATCTTCAATACCCGCACTTTGCTTCAGTACCTCGCACGCTCAGCACCTCGCTTGCTCTGGCTGGTTTATATAGATCTTCAAGGACTTCCAAAAGCTGCCAGAAGCTTCTAGAAACAGGTGTGGCTAATAATACTGATTTAAATCACAAGACAAACCAGAGCGTCTTATAAAACGAAAAATACGGTAAATATGCAACAGAAAATAAAACTGTTTCAGTGCAAAAACCCAAAAGCTGGTGACTGCACACTGATGGACACAGATAGAAGAGGGCCCCTGTGCATGAACAGTGTATGGGCTCTTTGCAGTCCAAAAGCTCATCATAAGGCTGGTTTCAGACGTCTGTGTTTTAGGCACGTGTGACATCCGTTTTTAACACGGATGTCACACGTACCCATGTTACCCAATGGCTGGTTTCAGACGTCCATGTTTTAGGTACATGTGACATCCGTTTTTAACACGGATGTCACATGTACCCATGTTACCCTATTGTGTACTCACACGGCCGTGTTTTCACACGGACCGTGTGGCCCCGCTATTTCATACGGGGATGTGTCTGTTTTTTCTCCGGCAGCACAGGTGTCACACGGACCGCACCCTGATGTCATCCGTGTGATATCAGTGTGACACGGACCAGAGAAAACACGGGTTTTTAAATAAAAATATTTTCTATATTTACTTCTAACCAGCGATACTGTCTCCGATTCTGCTGCCTCCCGCTACTGACCCCGCTTAATATTTTCATTGATTATTCACTGCAGTGAGCAGCTGGTAGCAGGGGCATCGCGGTGACAGCGCTAGAGACAGCACTGCAGAGGACAGTATCGCCGAGGACAGCATCGCTGGGGGCATCGCTAGTGACAGGTAAGTATCCTGCCAGCAGTATGTGTGCAGGGACGTCCTGGAGGTCATTGGATTTCCCAATGAACTCTGATGACCTCCTGATGACACCCCTGTGACAACTGTGCTACAGCGAGTGTCACGATGGTGACTTCCAGGGGTTCATGAGAGTTCATTGGGAACTCTGAGGACCCCCTGGATGTCACTGCACAAACTGCTGTATACTCACCTGTCACCGGCAATATCCCCGGTGCTGTCCTCGGCGATGCTGTACCCAGTCTGTCTCCATGACGCCCCTGCTCCCAGCTACTCACTGCAGTGAATAATCAATGAAAATAATGAGCGGGGGTTAGGAGCGGGAGGCAGCAGAGCAGAAGACAGCATTGCTGGATACAAATAAATATAGAACATCTTTGCATTGCAGAGACACGTGTTTTACCCAGTGGGTGTCACACGTATGCAAACACGGATGTCACACGTGTGACACACGCATGACACACGTATGACACACGTGTGACCATAACCATGCATGTGACTGGTACCTTATTAAACACAGACGTATGAAACTGGCCTAATGCAAAGCCCCACTTACTTTCAGGGTGGAAATTGGCCCCCAAAGCACTTGGGCCCCTGCACAGCCACACAAGTTGCACCAATATTTTGTCTGCATGTCTATCGCTAAGCTATAAGGTCATAAGAGGTAGAGTTGAGCGCGGTTCGCGGTTCTCCAGTTCGCGGTTCGAGTGATTTTGGGGGGTGTTCTAGATCGAACTAGAACTCGAGCTTTTTGCTAAAGTTCAATAGTTCTAGTTACGTTCGAGAACGGTTCTAGCAGCAAAAAGCAGGGCTTTTTACAGCTACAGTGTGCAGGGAGCCATCACTGGCAGCCTGCCAGAAGCTGGTAAACAAGATAAACATCAGGTATCCAAGCAAAGCGCTTTGGTTAGTAACCCGATATTTATCCTAGTTACGTGTGCAGGAAGCCGACACTTCCCCGCTCAGCTCGCTCCGTCCCCTCCTGCACGCGACATGTACACATACATACACACACACACACACTCACACTCACCTGTCCGCAGCCATGCAGTCCACGACACTGACGTCCTCAGCGCCACATGACCCCGCTAGGGTCCACCCACTTCGCACTCCGCCGCCAGCACACATGACTCTGCCCACCTGGCACTCTGAAAACATGGTCCCGCTAGGCTCCGCGCACCTGACACTCTGCACACATGGTCCCGCTAGGCTCCGCCCACCTGGAACTCTGCACACATTACCCCGCTAGGCTCTGCCCACCTGGCGCTCTGCACACATGGCGCTGCTAGGCTCCACCCACCTGGCACTCTGCACACATCGTCCCGCTAGGCTCCACCCACCTGACACTCTGCACACATGGTCCCGCTAGGCTCCGCCCACCTGGCACTCTGCACACATTGCCCCGCTAGGCTCTGCCCACATGTCACTCTGCACACATTACCCCGCTAGGCTCCGCCCACCTGGCACTCTGCACATATTACCCTGCTAGGCTCCGCCCACCTGACACTCTGCACACATGGTCCCGCTAGGCTCCGCCCACCTGGCACTCTGCACACATGGTCCCGCTAGGCTCCGCCCACCTGGCACTCTGCACACATTACCCCACTAGGCTCCACCCACCTGGCACTCTGCACACATTACCCCGCTAGGCTCCGCCCACCTGGAACTCTGCACACATGGTCCTGCTTGGCTCCGCCCACCTGACACTCTGTACACATGGTCCCGCTAGGCTCCGCCCACCTGGCACTCTGCACACATTACCCCTCTAGGCTCCGCCCACCTGGCACTCTGCACACATGCCGCTGCTAGGCTCCGCCCACCTGACACTCTGCACACCTTACCCCGCTAGGCTCTACCCACCTGGCACTCTGCACACATTACCCCGTTAGCCTCCGCCCACCTGGCACTCTGCACACATGGTCCCGCTCGGCTTACCTGCGGTGATGAAGTCTCGACCTCAGGGCTGTCACTGTCCTCCATGGCCGCCGCTTGTCACATCACCTTCTCTCGCTTCCGACCCGAGACTGACTAGCGGTGACGTCATGGGCCTCTCGGGATACTTGGCTGTGAAGGTCATTGAACTCAGTGACAGGTGCTGTCAGCAGTGCAGGAGATCAGCGCAGGTAATGTACCTCGCTGACAGCAGCACTTGTCATCCCTTGCAGTGACCTGGGCTGACCTATTGATGTTAGCTCAGGTCACTGCACTGCTCTCCCAGCCAATGGGGAACATCCTGCTCTTCATTGACTGGGACAGTGTGGATCGTCATGGCAACCCCTTGGATTACACCAGACCTGGATTTGTTTTTCTTTCTAATAAATTGGTTAAAGAGGGAAAGTATTGGGGAGTGTTTTTTCAAATAAAAATGTGTTTGTCGTCTATTTTTTTTTTATTACTGACTGGGTTGGTGATGTCGGGTATCTGATAGACGCCTGACCTCACCAACCCCAGGGCTTGGTGCCAGGTGACATTACACATCTGGTGTTAACCCCATATATTACCCCGTTTGGCACGGGATGAGCTAGGGTGAAGCACCAGGATTGGCGCATCTAATGGATGCGCCACTTCTGAGGCGGCTTCGGCCTGATATTTTTAGGCTGGGGAGAGTCCAATAACCATGGACCTCCCTAGTCTGAGAATATCAGACCTCAGCTGTCTGCTTTACCTTGGCTGGTGATCCAATTTTGGGGGGACCCCTACGTGTTTTTTTTTTAAATTATTTATTTAATTTAAAATAACAGCGTGGGGTGCCTCGGTTTTGGATTACTAGCCAAGGTGAAGCTGCCAGCTGTGGTCTGCAGGCTGCAGCCGTCTGCTTTACCCTAGCTGGCTACAAAAATAGGGGGGACCCTACGTCATTTTTTTTTTTATTTTTTTGGCTAAATACAAAGCTAAGCACCCCTTAGTGCCACATGAAAGGCACCAAAGGGTGCAAAATTACAAAATGGAGGAGAGTGGGACATTATGTGTCTTTCTGCCATTATAATGACAGAAAAGACTGATATGAAGTGTACAAGCACAAGAAAATCACCAGAGCGCTCTACGCTGTGAATAGCAGTAGAAAATGGCACTGGAGTGAACATGTGACCGCCTCATGTAGGTTGAAGCTATGGATCCTGGGTAAATTTATGTATTTTCCCTCCTTCAGTTTTTTTGCAGTACGCAAAAAAAACAGAAGGCACACGGATGACAAACAGATGACATACGGACCGTCAACGGAACGGAAACGGATGCCACACGGATGCACCCGTGAAAAAAAAATTGACTGTTTTTTGCACACCGCAAACATGGATCGGTCGTGTAAATGTAGCCTTATTCTGATCTGCCGTTTATAAACAGCAGGCAGAAATAAGTGAATAACGCCCCCCAGCGTCAGAAAATCTCCGGGGTTTCAGGCGTAGCTGAGACCCTGGAGATCCTGATTCAGGACGGTTTTTCCGGTCCCCGCTCACGTAATCACAGGTATACACCGTATACCGATGATAACGTTACAGTAAATGACAGCGCCGGTAAAAAATTATTTATCTCCCATCTGGCATGAACAAACATGATAAATCTACTCCCCGGTCCCCTCCGGTCCCGCGGTGTCGCCAAAGTGCCCTTCCCTGATGCCCTCCCAGAAATCCAAGATGGCCGCGTGCACAGCAGCGCGCCGGCCGCATTCACCCTACTCCTCTGATTTCTGTCGCATGTGCCATGACACATGCGACAGAAAACTGCTCCCCAGGCCCTGCCAGGTCACCCCCTATAACCCCACCGGTGTTCCCCGGTGTCCCACGGTACCTGTGCAGCGTTGATCCCCTGCGGCCCTCTCCTTCACAATAGATGCTGCCGCATGCACAGAGCGGCTGTCAGCTCAAGTTCCTGTGTTCAGACACAGTGAGTGGTGGTTATGCATCTGTAAGCTAAACGGGCGGCACGGTGGCTCAGTGGTTAGCACTGCAGTCTTGCAGCGCTGAAGTCCTGGGTTCAATTCCCACCAAGGACACCATCTGCAAGGAGTTTGTATGTTCTCCCTGTGTTTGCGTGGGTTTCCTCCCACACTCCAAAGACATACAGATAGGGAATTTAGATTGTGAACCCCAATGGGGACAGTGTTCCCAATGTATGCAATGCGCTATGGAATTAATAGCGCTAAATAAATTAATAAATTATTATTATTACTGCAATGCCCTGCTCATGAGGTAAGGAACATAGTTGATCAGGAGAGCTATATACTACATTTCCAAATGGAGGCATTTGATTTTATAGTTGCCCTGCTGAACGACTACCAAACATGAGAATCCGTTATACGTCACAAGAAAACACATCTAAATAGCGAGCTCTGTTGTTTAGTATTCATTCAGCTGGATAACTGGACTTAAAGGGGTATTCCATCTCCAAGATCCTATCCCCAATATATAGTAGGTCGAATAGCAATAATATCAGCAAATACCAATATTTGGAAATGTAGAATAGTTCTCCTGATTAGGGATGCCCTTACCTCATGAGCAGGGCATTGCAGCTTTGGTAGCAACCGTTACGACATGGACTCTGCTGCTGTGGACCCGGAGAGAGTGGGAGCAGATTCATTGCACCCACACGCCTCACATGGAGGGTCTGCACTCCTAGAAAATGGGGGATACAGTCAGGGCCAGAAATATTTGGACAGTGACACAAGTTTTGTTATTTTAGCTGTTTACAAAAACATGTTCAGAAATACAATTATATATATAATATGGGCTGAAAGTGCACACTCCCAGCTGCAATATGAGAGTTTTCACATCCAAATCGGAGAAAGGGTTTAGGAATCATAGCTCTGTAATGCATAGCCTCCTCTTTTTCAAGGGACCAAAAGTAATTGGACAAGGGACTCTAAGGGCTGCAATTAACTCTGAAGGTGTCTCCCTCGTTAACCTGTAATCAATGAAGTAGTTAAAAGGTCTGGGGTTGATTACAGGTGTGTGGTTTTGCATTTGGAAGCTGTTGCTGTGACCAGACAACATGCGGTCTAAGGAACTCTCAATTGAGGTGAAGCAGAACATCCTGAGGCTGAAAAAAAAGAAAAAATCCATCAGAGAGATAGCAGACATGCTTGGAGTAGCAAAATCAACAGTCGGGTACATTCTGAGAAAAAAGGAATTGACTGGTGAGCTTGTTAACTCAAAAAGGCCTGGGCGTCCACGGATGACAACAGTGGTGGATGATCGCCGCATACTTTCTTTGGTGAAGAAGAACCCGTTCACAACATCAACTGAAGTCCAGAACACTCTCAGTGAAGTAGGTGTCTCTGTCTCTAAGTCAACAGTAAAGAGAAGACTCCATGAAAGTAAATACAAAGGGTTCACATCTAGATGCAAACCATTCATCAATTCCAAAAATAGACAGGCCAGATTTAAATTTGCTGAAAAACACCTCATGAAGCCAGCTCAGTTCTGGAAAAGTATTCTATGGACAGATGAGACAAATATCAACCTGTACCAGAATGATGAAAAAAGTTTGGAGAAGAAAGGGAACGGCACATGATCCAAGGCACACCACATCCTCTGTAAAACATGGTGGAGGCAACGTGATGGCATGGGCATGCATGGCTTTCAATGGCACTGGGTCACTTGTGTTTTTTGATGACATAACAGCAGACAAGAGTAGCCGGATGAATTCTGAAGTGTACCGGGATATACTTTCAGCCCAGATTCAGCCAAATGCCGCAAAGTTGATCGGACGGCGCTTCATAGTACAGATGGACAATGACCCCAAGCATACAGCCAAAGCTACCCAGGAGTTCATGAGTGCAAAAAAGTGGAACATTCTGCAATGGCCAAGTCAATCACCAGATCTTAACCCAATTGAGCATGCATTTCACTTGCTCAAATCCAGACTTAAGACGGAAAGACCCACAAACAAGCAAGACCTGAAGGCTGTGGCTGTAAAGGCCTGGCAAAGCATTAAGAAGGAGGAAACCCAGCGTTTGGTGATGTCCATGGGTTCCAGACTTAAGGCAGTGATTGCCTCCAAAGGATTCGCAACAAAATATTGAAAATAAAAATATTTTGTATGGGTTTGGTTTATTTGTCCAATTATTTTTGACCTCCTAAAATGTGGAGTGTTTGTAAAGAAATGTGTACAATTCCTACAATTTCTATCAGATATTTTTGTTCAAACCTTCAAATTAAACGTTACAATCTGCACTTGAATTCTGTTGTAGAGGTTTCATTTCAAATCCAATGTGGTGGCATGCAGAGCCCAACTCGAGAAAATTGTGTCATTGTCCAAATATTTCTGGACCTAACTGTACGTTCCCGTTTTTTACTTACAATAAATTTGTGAAAGAGGGAATGTTTTGGGGAGTTTTCTTTCAAATAAATTTTTTTTGTCGATTTTTTTGTTAGTACTGACAGTTTGTGATGTCGGGTATCTGATAGACACCATGACATCACAAACTGCTGGGCTTGATGTCAGGTGACTTTACAACTATTATCAACCTCATTTATTACCCCGTTTGCCACTGCATCAGGGCACGGTATGAGCTGTGGTGAAGCGCCAGGATTGGCGCATCTAGTGGATGCGCCACGTCTGGGGTGCCTGTGGCCTGCTATTTTTAGGCTGTGAAGGGCCAATAACTATGGACCTTCCCACCCTGAGAATACCAGACCACAGCTGTCCGCTTTACCTTGGCTGGTGATCCAATTTGGGGGGGACCCTACTTTTTTTTTGTAATTATTATTATTTATAACATAATTTAAAAAAAGAGCCTGGGGTGACCTCCACATTGGATCTCCAACCACGGTAAAGCTGCCAGCTGTGGTTTTCAGGCTACAGCCGTCTGCTTTACCCTAGCTGGCTATCAAAAATGGGGGGACCCAACGTCATTTTTTTTTAACTATTTTTTAAATAAAAAAAATTAATGGGCTTCCCTGTATTTTGATTGCCAGCCAAGGTAACGCCAGGCAGATGGGGGTGGCAAACCACAGCTGTCTGCTTTATCTGCACTGAGAATCAAAAATACCGCAGAGCGCTACGTCATTTTTTTTAAAGATTTATTTTTACTGCACTGTCATGTCAGGCAATCAAAATACAGGGAAGCCCTTTTTGTTTTTAGTTATTTAAATAAATAGTTAAAAAAAATATATATGGGCTCTCGCTACATTTTTTGTATTGCTAGCTAAGGGTAATCCAAGCAGCTACTGGCTGCTAACCCCCACTGCTTGGTGTTGCCTTCACTGGCAATGGAAAATGCAGGGAAGCATTTTTTATTATTTTTGCCAAAAAACTACAAAAAAAATGACGTGCGCTTCGCCATATTTTTGTATGCTAGCCAGGTACAGCAGGCAGGTACGGGCTGCCCATAACCCCCAGCTGCCTATTTGTACCCGGCTGGGAGCTAAAAATATAGGGAAGCCCTTTTTTTAATTAATTCATGAATTTTATGAAATAATTAAAAAAAAAAAAAACGACGTAGGCTTCGCCCCACTTTTGTGTCCAGCCGGGTACAACTAGGCAGCTGGGGATTGGAATCCACAGCACAGGTTAGCCCGAGGTTTCTGGGCCCCTCTGCTGCGAATTTCAGTCCGCAGCCACCCCAGAAAATGGCGCTCTCATAGAAGCGCCATCATCTGGCGCAGTATCCAACTCTTCCAACAGCCCTGGAGCCGGGTGGCTTGTTGGCTAATCATGAGTTAATACTGGCTTTGTTTTACTAGCCAGTATTAAGCCAGAGATTCTTAATGTCAGGCACGTTTGACCCGGCCATTAAGAATCTCCAATAAAGGGTTAAAAAAAAACACCACACAGAGAAAAAATACTTTAATAGAAATAAATACACAGACACATTAGAGACTCCATCTTTATTACCCCTTGTCAGCCCTCCACGATCCTGCTCTTCTGTCTTCTTTCCCCTTCAACACATGCAGCTCTGTCTGCTCCATCAGACAGCACAGCTGCATGGGGGATGACGCTGTGCTCCGTGCAGAAATCACTCTGTGAGAGTGACCACAGGCTCCCGGCTGTAAGCGTTGGCACGGGTTGCCATAGTAACGCTGCTCCCATCACGTGATTCCGGTGCCGCTGCGTGCTGGTAGCGGGACGTCCCCGTCACCACTACCAAGCGCGTTGCTATGGCAATGGTGATCTCCGTGATTGACCGGCTATGTCAGCCGGTCAGGAGCCGGCTTCTGCGGACACTGGTAACTACGGTAAACATCGGGTAATCCAGAAGCCCTTTCCTTGGTTACCCGATATTTACCATAGTTACCAGCGTCTGCCGCTCTCATGCTGCCAGTGCCAGCCCCCTGCACACATAGCCAGACTACACATCGGGTTAAATTAACCCGATGTGTACTCTGGCTAGGAGTGCAGGGAGCCAGCGCTAAGCGGTGTGAACTGGTAACCAAGGTAAATATCGGGTTGGTTACCCGATATTTACCTTAGTTACCAAGCGCAGCATCGCTTCCACGCATGCTGCTGGCTGGGGGCTGTGATCACTGGTTGCTGGTGAGATCTGCATGTGTGACAGCTCACCAGCAACCCGTGTAGCGACGCTCCAGCGATCCCTGCCAGGTCAGGTTGCTGGTGGGATCGCTGGAGCGTCACTTAGTTTGACGATACCTTTAGGGAACGGGGAAGCAGAGCGGGGAATCGAGCTAGAGCATGTCGCCGGTACACGGCGATACACAAACGTGCACCGTGTAACAGAGAGATGCAATGACAGGTCCTACATGACGCGTCATAGTCATGTGACCAGTCTGTAGCCAATGAGATAGCAGGCACGTGACTGGTCACATGGCTATTTTTCACGTCACGATAAATCCTGCATCACTGCTGGCAGTGCTGGTTACCGGGAGGATTCAGCGATCATCGGATGGAATAGCGGCAGGAGACAGAGTGCAGGAGGGATCGTGGGGACCGGTAAGTGTTATGGCAATGTTTATTAACTGTATGTGTACATTTATAATGTGTTTTTATGTGTTTGTGATTGCCTCCTATTGTTTCCTATGCGGTTCGAGTGGTTCGCCGAACCGAACTCGAACGAGACCTCCGTCGGCGAACCGAACTCGAGCCGAACCACGGCCGGTTCGCTCATCTCTAATAAGAGGTAAAGGATGATTTACTAAGTATGAAAGACATTTACTATGAATGGGGTTCAATAATTCTGATACTGCAGTAATCATTAATACTGTCATTTTATGTTGAAATAGAGAAACCATTTGTTTTTTTAGTTGAGATGAGCTCTGTAAATTATTATTTTTTTGTTTCTTGCAAACATCATAAAGTTTTGTAAGTTTTGGTAATAAACTTTATTTGCCATCTGAGTTAAATAATTTTGATTGCAACTGTACTTTTCAGTAAAAATTAGAACTGTAAATCTAGTTAATAATTATAAATCATGTCATATTACTATGAGTTTAATGAATGATAGCATTTATCTAAACCATAAAAGTCAAGAACAGTATAAAGTGTTAATAACTTGTGTGACAATGTGGAAGAATTGCACGGGTGAATACAGTAGCAGTTCATAAAATGTTTTGTTATATTTTTAATTAGTTGTTCGCTTCCTGGAATCATAAAACATGTTTGTTTTCTGAGGAAATTACAGCACTTCAAAGGTTAGTAACATAAATCTGTTATTGCGATCTGCTTTACAATGAACCAGTAATAAGAAAGATTAACAATGGAGTACTGTGATAAATTGTTTAATATGAAGTATATAATGAAACAATTGGGCAGCTGCAAGAAAAACATTCTTGAAACATTTTTGTCTATTCTGCAGGTAATACTTTGTATCTTGTTTTTTTTTAAAAAAAATAAACAATTGACACACATAAAATATTTAAAGGGCTTATCTGGTCCAAGAAACCTAAAAGTCAATAATTTATCAGTCATGTTGAGCGAACAGATAGTGTCCACTTCTAGTGCTAAAGATGGGTTAAGAATTTAATATGCCTCTTTAGGATGGAAGAATCCCAAGAAAGAATGGAAATAGGTTGGATACATTTGAAAAAGACATGGCTGTGTCTTCCAAAAAAAGACTTTCCTTTGTTGATGGAAATGGAGCTGAGCTGCAATACCACATAAAGCATTTAAACACAAGGCAGAAGAGTCTTTATATTCACCAAAGTCTAGAAATAACCCATAGACACCGTAATACAAATGTATAAAACATTTTATTTAAATATTGACGCACAGGGTATTACAAAATGTACAGAAATGATTTCAAGAAAAACCGGAGTGGGTTAGTGAAGGAAGAGGGGAAGAACCCCACGTGATCCAGGATAGGTACCAAATATCACATAAGACCTGCTGATACAAATATAATGCTGAGGTAGCCTAATGCCCATAGGGAAAGCCAGCACAGGAACCAAAAGTCCATTGTCCCGCTATGCGGTAGCCTAATGTAATAGCATATGGCCTTCTATCAGATTAAATACAAATGCTAAGGATAACCTCAGGCCTGTATAAGAGACTAATACAGTGGCCTATGGTTCACTCTACAGCTGGGCTATAACCTCATGCTATTATAAATAGGTGCCCAGATAGTAGAACTTAGTCTACCGTCCAATGTGGCACGAGGGCTTACCAAAAACAAGCAGATCGTCAGGGAATCCTGGAGTACACGTGGGGACCGACGTCCCAACACGTGTTTCGTCAAGTGCTTCGTCGGGGGACGTATACCACATAAAGGTAGAAAGCAACCGCTAAGCAAAGTTGATATTTGCACAGTGGAGAATTGAAGGGAGAACATAAAAGCAGAAGCACTGGTGATCACAGAAGGGCAGAGCTGAATGTAATGGACTACAAAGGCTTAAAAGGGAAACTGCCAAGTCCTTTATGTCCTCTAACCCAGCAGCATTCACGTGTGAATGCCAAAATTCCCTGCCTAACCAATCATGTATAATGATATCTATTAAAATCAATGTTTTAAAAAAGCATTCATAAAGTGCGCTGTTCCTATGCTAATTAGGGCCATGACTAATCGAAGAGGCGTTGTTTCCCCAGACTAGTCAGCTCTCTTTCCATGTTACACCCCACTATGGATATCAAGATTTCCACAAGAATAAATAAGAGAGCAAGTATAGTGTATAGCTCTCACTATCACAACACGGACAATTTGACAGTAAGGGATTCCCCTACCGTACATAAGGATAGACAAGGTGGCTAGAAAAGAGTAATTGCCACACTATGTGTACGCCAATATTAACAGTCACATACCCAACAGTGTAAAATCACCAGCTTCACTGGTTAATAACCACTGTGGCAGAAAGATAAATACTGATCCAATATGGGAGGGGGCAAAAACAGCCTCACAATACTCCCCAGATGGCAACAATCTGACCTTAAAGGTTGTATGACCTCCCAACGCGTTTCTTAATTGACTTAATCATCAGGGGATTCTGGTCAACAAACCAAGAGCTGCAAATAAACAGTGTGGTCAGAGAAAATATAACAGAAATTATAATAGAGAAGCGTGCACCACAAGTCTCAGCATGTAATCAAAAACAGAGTCCTACCTTCAGTCTAGTGCGGACTTATAACATGGTGTGTCCGGGCATGGCATAGCGTGCTTTGCTTTGAAATTGCCGCCCTTAAATGTCATGTGAGCAGATCACCGCCCATAGTGACGTTGCACAACCATGTAGTACCACCCCCAGTAGTAATTTGGAAACCGCCCCGCAAGATTATTAGAGCGGCACCATGTGACAAGAGCAGAGGAGGGGTCAGATCAGCATTACCCTCCGGCCATTGTCACCTGATTGCCAAAACAGAATAACAGGAGTTGCCAGTCTAATTATAGAAACAATAGAGCAGGCTAATGTATAAGATGCTCACAAAAGCATCGCACAGTCAGGAAATCAGTGTATTCAGTCGCCGCCCATGCTCGTGTCACTGGCCAAATGTTACCGCCGCAACCCTGAACCGGGTACCGCCCCTCAAGGTTATTGGAGTAGCCCCGTGTGATGCGACAGGGGGAGGGGTTAAGACGGGAGAACCCTCCGCCCATCGTCACATGGTTCACTAGCCACAGAGCAGCTTCACACAGTAAGGGGTTGTCAGTACAGCAGACCAAAGCAGTGGGAGTGGATCATACACATCACGCCTATCACTGCATCGAAACTGCTGGCCCGAGTGACCATCCCCTAAATGATTGCTAGGCAACGCCAATATACAAACTGCCCAGTGTTCCATGACTCACAAAACAGTGAGAAGAGGGCCAATATCAGCATATCATAAATTCATAATACTCCCAGGGGTGCGGAGGGGCGGGGGGTGGAGCCAACAATGTTGACAGGCACATAGATATTGCAGGGGCATATATAATGAAATAAACTAGCAGAGGGCCCATACAAAGCCACCAGGGCGTAATCGCAGCAGCCCTGTGGAAAGGAGCCCTCTTAGCTGGGTGAGTGGTAGGAATATCAAAACTTTTTAAAGACTAAAAGGGTGTATCAAAGATTACAGATTAGCCCAACGACTTAATGAGCTGAAGGCATGAATAGATGCTAAGTAATATTGTCCCAAAAGATATCTAAATGAAGGACACGCTAATCGGATTTAAGCAGGACTTTAAAACAAAGGTCAATGAACACAGGTGATAACAAAGGACCAAAACAACTCTAGGGTCCAAATAATTTTTTTGTAGCATAAAAAGAACAAAGGATCATAAGGAGGGATAAGGAAATGGCATTGCTGAAGGGTGAGAAATTTAGAGCTATAATCTCCCTAATATGCCCTATTAAGGGTGCTTTACACGCTGCGACATCGCTAGCGATAGCTAGCTATGTCGTGCGCGATAGCACCCGCTCCCGTCGTTTGCGCGACATTTGGTGATAGCTGCCATAGCGAACATTATCGCTACGGCAGCGTCAACCGCACATACCTTTTCAGCGACATCGCTGTGACCGCCGAACAATCCCTCCTTTAAGGGGGAGGTGCGTTCGGCATCATAGCGATGTCACTGCGGCGTCACTAAGCAGCCGACCAATAGCAGAGGAGGGGCGAAGATGAGCAGACTAAACATGCCGCCCAGCTCCTTCCTTTCTCATTGCCATTGGATGCAGGTAAGGAGATGTTCGTCGTTACTGCGGTGTCACACATAGTGATGTGTGATGCCGCAGGAACGACGAACAAGCAGCGGCATGCACCACCAACGATATTATGAAATGAAAAGGAGCGACGTGTCAACGATCAACGATTTTTGAAGCTTTTGCGATCGTTGATCGTCGCTCCTTGGTGTCACACGCTGCGATGTTGCTAACGGCGCCAGATGTGCATCACTAACGATGTGACCTCGACGATATATCGTTAGCGATGTCGCAGCGTGTAAAGCACCCTTTAGCCATAAAATGTAAACAGCATCTTTAATTACGTAAAAGTGCTATATTCAACCCTTTTTGCTCAAATGTTCAACTTTGTAATGCAAATAGAGATGTCATAATCCAGATGAGCTTCACTACTAAAAAAAGCTCCCCAGTTTCTGCAGTGTTAAACCATTCTTTGGTGTCACATTCCCATACTGTGACACTTGATTCTTGCCCAATTACTTTTAATCAAACACATTAACTTCAAGAACTGACTGTACACTTATTGATATATACTACCGCTTGGCAGGTGCCATAATAATAAGATCATTTTACTTCACCTGTTAGTGGTATTAATGTTATGGCTAATTACTGCATTGCAGATATTCTTCCAAGAAGGTTGTGCATGATCCAAAGATGAAATAATTAAGAATGAATTCCATAAAATTGGACAAAAAAAATATTATAAAGTGTTGAGTTGGAGAACAAAGGAAACAGACTTTGAGTAGATATCCAGGTCCGTGTTGTGGCTATGACAACATAGCTGCTAACATTGATTTTTCTGTACAGAATTCTGTCATTACAAGCACACAATCTCTAACTCCCTCCTCAGACACAACATGTAATTTCTGTGACCAGATATTGACTGGGTATCAATCAATGATACACATGGCTGATGACTGTCACAATGGAATAAAAAGTCAAGCTAAACTACTAATGAAACATAACTTCCATAATATAGAAGGTTCAAAATGTCACTAAAACCCTTTAGATTAACTAATAAAACAATGATTCATACGAACAATATCAGTCCATTGTCCCTTTGAGAAAAATACAGTATATATGCTGGCTATATTATATACGGTAACTAGTTTGTTTTTTTTGTGTTTAGAAAAATAATTCAATTTTGATTTCAAACTCTGGCTACAGCTGTTTAAAGGGGTTTTTCAAGGTCCAAACTGGGCCAAGAAGAAAAAATAGCACAAAACAAGAGGAGACCCATTACTTTAGTTGTCACCATCCCTCAAAATGTGTCTGAAAACAATCAAAGACCTCAGCAGTATCCAGCCTACAACATTCACATGGCTGATCAGTTATGTCATATCCTGTTTTTATTAGCTGTTCAGCAACAATTAAATCCTGGACTACCCACTTAAGTATTTTAGTAAATCGCAGTGTAATGTTAGGGCCATTAATTAGCTACAGCAGTAGCTAGGATGTCTATCTACAAGGCCAGTATTTTTTTCCTCTACTGCCGCAATGATGTCAGTCAATCATAGTTCTTAGACCAGTGTAGCAGCTGTCACATCCGTGATAACATCATCACTGCGGCACAGCAAACCAAACCCAATGGGATCAGCGGAACTCTAAGGGGCACTTTGCACGCTGCGACATCGCAGGCCGATGCTGCGATGCCGAGCGCGATAGTCCCCGCCCCCGTTGCAGCTGTGATATCCTTGTGATAACTGCCGTAGCGAACAGTATCGCTACGGCAGCTTCACATGGACTCACCTGTCCTGCGACCGTCGCTGTGGCCAGCGACCCGCCTCCTTATTAAGGGGGCGGGTCGTATGGCGTCACTGCGACGTCACACGGCAGGTGGCCAATAGGAGCGGAGGGGCGGAGATGAGCGGGATGTAAACATCCCACCCACCTCCTTCCTTCCGCATATCCTACGGAAGCCGCAGTGACGCCGGTAGGAGATGTTCCTCGCTCCTGCGGCTTCACACACAGCGATGTGTGCTGCCGCAGGAACGAGGAACAACATCAGACCGTCGCATCAGCGTAATCATGGATTACGACGACGCTGCACTGATGATACGATTACGACGCTTTTGCGCTCGTTAATCGTATCATCGAGCCTTTACATACTACGATGTCGCATGCGATGCCGGAAGTATGTCATTTTCAATTTGACCCCACCGACATCGCAGGTGCGATGTCGTAGTGTGCAAAGCCCGCCTAACATAGAGGATGTATCAGATGTGTCTTTTTTTATTACTTTAATGCTAATGTACACTCTCAATATTAGCACATTTTTTCAAATATTGGAAAAACCCTTAAAAAGAAGTATCAAAGTTTACAGATATTGAAGATCTGAGTTTATTTACTAAGATATTGTGCTCATGTAATTACATCTCAGGTCACTGATCCATCTTTTACTATATTTTTACACAATTTTTACCAACTTGATCAGCAGAATAGCTGCAGCGTTTTTTGTGAGGCTGAATACATATCTGTGTTTTTAATAAACAAGACATAAATGCAACACGTATGGTGTGTGGGTGCCGTCCAGGGGCGAAACTACCACGGTCGCCATTGCGACCGGGCCCGGGCGGTTTGGGGCCTGCAGCCGCCCGGCATATCAGCAGTCAGCTCCTTTCTGTGAGAGAGGAGCTGCACTGTTCTGCCGCATACCACGCGGCGTGGGGCCCGCTATATGACTCGGTCACTGCCGCTGAAACCGGGCCCCCCTGCCTTGTGTCAGCGGTGGCGTCGCCGCGCTCCCGTCGCTGCGCGCTGCTTTGATTTTGCATAGAGCGACGCCGACGTCGCTCTATGCACATCAGTCTTCCCCCGTGCCTGCGTGGTGCCGTCACTCCTGTGCGACTGCTGTGTGTGGTGAGAGCACAGGAGAACGCCGACCGGAGCCACGGGGGAACGAGAACAGAAGTGACGACGAGCAGCAATGAAACAAGTAGAGGACAGAGGTGAGGTGGAAGGAGAAAATATGTGAGTACTTGTTTTTTTTTTTTTTTTTTTTTTTTTTAATAAATCAGTGAGTGCACAGGGAGGCTGGCTGCAGGACACATGGAGTCCTTGGGGGGGGCCTGGCTGCATCACACATGAAGTCCTTGGGGGGGCCTGGCTGCATGACACATGGAGGCCGTGAGAGAGGTGGCTGCATTACACATGGAGGCCCTGGGGGGAAACTGGCTACATGACACAAGGAGGCCCTGGGGGGGAAGCTGGCTGCATGACACATGGAGGCCCTGGGGGGGCTGGCTATATGACACATGGGGGCCCTGGGAGAACTGGCTGCATGACACATGGAGGCCCTGGGGGAGGAAACTGGCTGCATGACACATGGAGGCCCTGGGGGGGCTGGCTGCATGACACATGGAGGCCCTGGGGGGGGCTGGCTGCATGACACATGGAGGCCCTGGAGGGCCTGGAAGCATGACACATGGAGGCCCTGGGGGGCTGGCTGCATGACACATGGAGGCCCTGGGGGGCTGGCTGCATGACACATGGAGTCCTTGGGGGGCTCTGGCTGCATGACACATGGAGGCCGTGGGAGAGCTGGCTGCATGACACATGGACGCCCTGGGGTCTGGCTGCATGACACATGGAGTCCTTGGAGGGCTCTGGCTGCATGACACATGGAGGCCGTGGGAGAGCTGGCTGCATGACACATGGAGGCCGGGGGGGCTGGCTGCATGACACATGGAGGCCTTGGGGGCCTGACTGTATGACACATGGAGGTCTGGGGGGCTGACTGCATGACACATGGAGCCCTGGAGGGGCTGGCTGCATGACACATGGAGGCCCTGGGGGGGCTGGCTGCATGACACATGGAGGCCCTGGGGGGGCTGGCTGCATGACGCATGGAGGCCCTGGGGGGGCTGGCTTCATGACACATGGAGGCCCTGGGGGGCTGGCTGCATGACACATGGAGGCCCTGGGGGGCTGGCTGCATGACACATGAAGGCCTGGAGGGCCTGGCTGCATAACACATGGAGGCCCTGGGGAGCTGGCTTCATGACACATGGAGGCCCTTGGGGGGGGCTGGCTTCATGACACATGGAGGCCCTGGGGGGGCTGGCTTCATGACACATGGAGGCCCGGGGGGGACTAGCTGCATGATACATGGAGGCCCTGGGGGGGCTAGCTGCATGACACATGGAGGCCCTGGGGGTGCTGGTTGCATGATACATGGAGGTCTATGGGGCTGCATTATACATGGAGGTCTATGGGGCTGCATAATAAACATGAAGGACACCTTATACATGGACTATATGGGTGCATTATACATGGAGGAGTATGGGGCTGAATAATATGAAGGTTTATGGGGCTGCATTGTAATACATATAGGACTATAAGGGCTACATTATAATATATGGAGGACTAAGGAGGCTACTTTATACATAGAGGACTATGGGGGTGCATTATAAAACATGGAGGACTGTGGTGCAGTATAATATATGGAGAACTATGGGGTGAATTATAATACATGGAGGACTATGGGAAATGCATTATAATACATGGAGGACTATGAGGTGCATTCTAATATATGAAGGATTATGTGGGACCCTTTTATACTATATGAAAGGCTGTGGGGGCCATTATAGTATTTGGAGAACTATATACGAGGGGGGACTAAGATACAAGCATGGGATGGAAATGTTTTGTGCTGAGGGAAAAAGGCTCTTTCCCTCAGCACCCAGCTTTCCCATGCTCTGCTGTACATCTCTCAGCACCCAGCTTTCCCATGTTCTGATATGGGAAAGCTGGGTGCTGAGGGAATGATGTTTTGTAGAGCATGGGAAAGCTGGGTGCCAAGGGCAAGATGGATATCAGAACATCGGAAAGCTGTATGCTGAGGTTAAGAGCCAAGTGTTAGCATCATTATCTTGTACCCCGAGTGTCAGTGTCATTATCCCGTACCCTAAGTGGCGGTGTATGTTGAGGGGGGGCCCCGGTCCAAATTTTGCACCAGGGCTCATCAAACTCTAGTTACACCACTGGTGCCGTCCACTGTCAATTCACATCACAGACCCACTAATTGAAATGTACAGTTAGGTCCAGAAATATTTGGACAGTGACACAATTTTCGCGAGTTGGGCCCTGCATTCCACCACATTGGATTTGAAATGAATCCTCTACAACAGAATTCAAGTGCAGATTGTAACGTTTAATTTGAAGGTTTGAACAAAAATATCTGATAGAAATTGTAGGAATTGTACACATTTCTTTACAAACACTCCACATTTTAGGAGGTCAAAAGTAATTGGACAAATAAACCAAACCCAAACAAAATATTTTTATTTTCAATATTTTGTTGCGAATCTTTTGGAGGCAATCACTGCCTTAAGTCTGGAACCCATGGACATCACCAAACGCTGGGTTTCCTCCGTCTTAATGCTTTGCCAGGCCTTTACAGCCGCAGCCTTCAGGTCTTGCTTGTTTGTGGGTCTTTCCGTCTTAAGTCTGGATTTGAGCAAGTGAAATGCATGCTCAATTGGGTTAAGATCTGGTGATTGACTTGGCCATTGCAGAATGTTCCACTTTTTTGCACTCATGAACTCCTGGGTAGCTTTGGCTGTATGCTTGGGGTTATTGTCCATCTGTACTATGAAGCGCCGTCCGATCAACTTTGCGGCATTTGGCTGAATCTGGGCTGAAAGTATATCCCGGTACACTTCAGAATTCATCCGGCTACTCTTGTCTGCTGTTATGTCATCAATAAACACAAGTGACCCAGTGCCATTGAAAGCCATGCATGCCCATGCCATCACGTTGCCTTCACCATGTTTTACAGAGGATGTGGTGTGCCTTGGATCATGTGCCGTTCCCTTTCTTCTCCAAACTTTTTTTTTCCCATCATTCTGGTACAGGTTGATCTTTGTCTCATCTGTCCATAGAATACTTTTCCAGAACTGAGCTGGCTTCATGAGGTGTTTTTCAGCAAATTTAACTCTGGCCTGTCTATTTTTGGAATTGATTAATGGTTTGCATCTAGATGTGAACCCTTTGTATTTACTTTCATGGAGTCTTCTCTTTACTGTTGACTTAGAGACAGATACACCTACTTCACTGAGAGTGTTCTGGACTTCAGTTGATGTTGTGAGCGGGTTCTTCTTCACCAAAGAAAGTATGCGGCAATCATCCACCACTGTTGTCATCCGTGGACACCCAGGCCTTTTTGAGTTCCCAAGCTCACCAGTCAATTTCTTTTTTCTCAGGATGTACCCGACTGTTGATTTTGCTACTCCAAGCATGTCTGCTATCTCTCTGATGGATTTTTTCTTTTTTTTCAGCCTCAGGATGTTCTGCTTCACCTCAATTGAGAGTTCCATAGACCGCATGTTGTCTGGTCACAGCAACAGCTTCCAAATGCAAAACCACACACCTGTAATCAACCCCAGACCTTTTAACTACTTCATTGATTACAGGTTAACGAGGGAGACGCCTTCAGAGTTAATTGCAGCCCTTAGAGTCCCTTGTCCAATTACTTTTGGTCCCTTGAAAAAGAGGAGGCTATGCATTACAGAGCTATGATTCCTAAACCCTTTCTCCGATTTGGATGTGAAAACTCTCATATTGCAGCTGGGAGTGTGCACTTTCAGCCCATATTATATATATAATTGTATTTCTGAACATGTTTTTGTAAACAGCTAAAATAACAAAACTTGTGTCAGTGTCCAAATATTTCTGGACCTAACTGTATGTGTCTGTGATCTGTCCATCATGGATGGAGTCTGACTATTTTCTATTTTGGCACTCAATGAAAAGCTATGACATCTACAGTATGGGATATGAATGTTTGTTAATCTTTTCACTGAACGATCATATTAAACAGAGTAAAGATTGTGGGCCCAATACTTTTGATGAAGAGATGGGCAAGACTTAGATGTTCCTTACTCAGTAATATTCTTGTGTGAATTTAGTCCATACTAGGGCATAACTTTTGGACCGAACTTGTGGAATTCAAATTTACCAGCTTTGTCGACTTTTACCAGAGACTTTAAATTGCATAAATTAAAATTACATGAATCTCAATATTAAAAAACTTTTAATTGCTTAGAAAATACAAACTGAATGAGCCAAGAGAGAACCATATTGACCATGAGGTCTCTGTAGGAGACATAGGAATAAAGTTACACAAACTTTAATACTGAAAAGCTTCAAATTGCTAAATAAATATACATGGGAGAGAGGAGAGCGAGAAAGAGCACCCCACTGACCATAAAAGCTTACACTCTATAGGAAAGAGAGGTCCTACTGACCGTAAGAACTAACATTCTACATTAGAGAGAGGACTTCGCTGACCATAAAAACCTAAACTCTATAGGAAAGCGAGGTCCCTGCCGACCATAAGATCTAACATTCTACATGAAAGAGAAGACCCGGCTGACCATAAAGCTTACACTCTATAGGAAAGAGAGGTCCTAGTGACCATAAGAACTAACATTCTACATGAAAGAGAGGACCCCGCTGACCAAAACAACCTAAACTATAGGAAAGTGAGGTCCCTATCGACCATAAGAACTACCAATCTACATGAAAGAGAGGACCCCGTTGACCATAAAGCTTACATTCTATAGGAAAGAGAGGTCCCCGCTGAAGAACAAGCTTACACTCTACAGAAAAAAAGGGAGGTCGCTGATCACAAGACCTTACATACTACAGAAAAGAGCAATAATGCTGCTGACCATAAGAACTTACACACTACAGGAGAGACCGAGAGAGAGAGATAGGAGCGGGCTGACTATAAAAGATTACCCACTACAAGAGAGCGACTTACCCAGTGACTCTGAAGGAAAAAAAAAAACTCTGCTTTACAAACTGTGTTCCATTTCGAAACTTTGATGTGTTGACCCAATTATTGACCACCAACGTACAAAGTATGATAATCCATAAGACGTCATAGCTGGGGGAAACTGCCAAGCAGCGCAAAATGACACTAACAGGCTTTCTGATGCTTCAGCAGTGTGGGAATTTGTACGGATTTATTTTCAAACTGAAAAAAATCCTCAAAGTGTTTGAATCTGCATGAAACCACAATGTTTAGAAAATAGGATTCTAACTCGATCCTCCAAGAATGAATTAGTTCATCTCTAGTCCCTAATTTATTTACAACTGTCAAATAACAGCAATTATAATGTGACAGAGATAGTGGCACTCCACAACAGCTGCTGGGGAGACCAAGCTGCTTTCAGGTAGTCAGAGATTTAACCAAGGTGTCAGTACAGTCAATAAAAAAAAAAATAGAAAAAACCCCCAGTAATCCTGGTGTTATTTCAACCATCAGTATCCTATTTAGCATTGCAATGTAACTATTGTACATCAGATCATGACCGGCTCCAGGTTTTTGTGGGCCGAGGGGGAAAGTGTCTTAGTGGGCCCCATCTACACGTAGACACGCACATACACAGATGCATACACATACAGACATACGTACGTATACTGTACATATTTAAAGACAAATTCACAAAAACAAGACATAGATGCAACACGTATGGTGTGTGGGTGCCGTCCAGGGACGTAACTACCACAGTCGCCATTGTGACCAGGCCCGGGCGGTTTGGGGCCCGCAGTCGCTCGGCAGATCAACAGTCAGCTTCTTTCTTTGAGAGAGGAGCTGCACTGTTCTGCCGCATACCACGTGGCGTGGGGCCCGCTATATGACCCGGTCACTGCCGCTGAAACCGGGCCCTCCTGCCTTGTGTCAGCGGTTACAAAGAGTGGTTATTAATGGTACGTACTTGGACTGGGTCTCAGTTCATAGTGGGGTACCACAGGGGTCAGTATTGGGCCCGCTTCTGTTCAACATATTTATTAATGACCTTGTTGGGGGCATGCGGAGTAGAATTTCAATATTTGCAGATGATACTAAACTCTGCAGGGTAATCAATACAGAGGAGGATAATTTCATATTACAGGGAGATTTATGTAAATTGGAGGATTGGGCTGAGAAGTGGCAATTGAAGTTTAATGTAGATAAATGTAAGGTCATGCACTTGGGTAGAGGAAATAAAATGTATAATTATGTACTTAATTGTAGAACACTGGGTAAAACAGGCACAGAAAAAGACTTGGGTGTATGGGTGGATGGTAAACTTAACTTTAGTGGACAGTGTCAGGCAACTGCTGCCAGGGCTAATAAAATAATGGGATGTATTAAAAGAGGTATAAGTGTTCATGAAAAAAATATAGTTCTACCTCTGTACAAGTCACTGGTGCGACCGCACTTAGAATACTGTGTACAATTCTGGTCACCGATATATAAGAAGGACATAGCTGAACTGGAGAGGGTGTAGAGAAGAGCCACCAAGATTATTAGAGGAATGGGTGGGCTACAATACCAAGACAGGTTATTAAACTTGGGGTTATTTAGTTTGGAAAAACAAAGGCTTAGGGGGGATCTAATCACAATGCATAAATATATGAGGGGACAGTACAGAGACCTTTCCAAAAATCTTTTTACATCTAGGCCTGCGACTGGAACACGGGGGCATCCGCTACGTCTTGAGGAAAGAAGGTTTAATCATAATCACAGACGAGGATTCTTTACTGTACGAGCAGTGAGACTATGGAACTCTCTGCCACATGATGTTGTAATGAGTGATTCACTACTAACATTTAAGCAGAGCCTGGACGCCTTTCTTGAAAAATGTAATATTACCAGTTATGTATATTAGATTTTATGACAGGGTGTTGATCCATGGAACTAGTCTGATTGCCGTATGCGGAGTCAGGAAGGATTTTTTTTCCCCATTGGAAGTTGTTTGCCACATTGTTTTTTTTTTGCCTTCTTCTGGATCAACATGTTAGGCTACGGGTTGAACTAGATGGACTTAGAGTCTCCCTTCAACCTTAAAAACTATGATACTATGATAAATGGGCCCCCCTGGTGGTCCAGGGCCCCGGCAGTTGCCCAGGTGTGCCGGGTGATGACAACGGCCCTGCATCAGATCATAGCCTAAGGTTGGCATGATCATGATAATATAGAAGTATTGTAGGGTAGTATTGAAGTGTTCAAATGATAATATGGTCAAGATCTTAAGTGGGATGTAAGAAGAAAATCTACACAAAGTTATGGCTTTCAGAATGTGTTCAAAAGACATTAAGCATAAAAAGCTATATGAATTTTGTAATGATCTAAATGTTTAGGTTTTCATCTACAGTAAAGCCTTTTACTGTGTTGATCACCAGAAACTTTAGAATACCATTAAGGATATGGGTGTGCCGAATTATCTGATCAATCTCATCAGGAACCTTTACATCCACTAAGAAGCAATAGTTCAAACAGAAAACCGTGACACAGCATGGTTCAAAATAGAGCAAGGCGTAAGACAAGGCTGCAATCTATTACCATTTTTCTTCAATTTATATGCAGAAGCTATTTTCAGGAAGGCTTGACTTGCCGAAAAACATAAAGGAATCAAAATTGCTGGACAAATCATAAACAAACCTAAATAGGAAGATGATATGTTGGGTGTGCAGAAGGAAAGCTAAAACATGGGACTCCTTCTAAATAGAAAGAAAGCAAACATATTGACTACTGTCAGGTTTGACCAGGACATATAATGAGAAATACAAAAACCGCTTAAAGTCCTTATTTCCTTTTTTAAAAATCTTCCTTTTTGTATGAGATACATACAAATTTTTACATGGAGGAATATACAGGAAAATCCAGAAATTATATTAAAAAATTCATCATATTAATTGATGTACAAAAATGCATATAGAATCTCCAGACTTGATCCAGTAGCTGAAAATAGCTAAACTAGTACAATGTCATTTTTCTTCATGCATCTACGTTGCTACTAATATATAAGCACTGAACTATATGTCAAAGGACATACATATAAATCCCTCATGTGGATTACATACTGTGACTGAAAATGAAGAGTCTGCAAATCATGTGGAGATACCGTCCAAAGAAAGCGCCGTGATCTCCAGATCCTGTGCTGCGAGCACTCAGTAGACATAGCAACCAGAATGGTCAGACTCAAGCTTGAGGAAGAGAAACGTCTCTGAAATGTGGAGGATGTGAAGGACCTGATTCCCTATCCACCATGGAGGTCTGACATGTGGAGATGTTACAGAAATGTTCTACTTCTGATTGATCCGTCTACTAAGTGCAGGCAGCACAGAAACTAAAGACGGTAGCTCTACATAATCAGCAGATTCAAGAAGCTGGACCTCATTTTCAGTCAGCGTATGTAATGCACATAAGGAATTCATATGCATGTCCTTTGACATATAGCTCAGTGCTTAAATATTAGTAGCATAGTAGATGAGTGGAGAAAAATGATATAGCACTGGTTGAGCTATTTTCAGCTACTGGATCAAATCTGGAAATTCTATGTTCATTTTTGTGCATCAATTAATATGATGAATTTTTGAATAAAATATGCATGAAAAGAATACCGGGACAGGGTGAAGTGATTAGGACATGTTATTTATTAGCTCTTCCAGTGTTTAGATTATCTGCGATTGTGGAGAAGTTAATATTTTTATGCATTTTCCTGTATATTCCTCTATATAAAAGTTTGTATGTATCTCACGTAAAAAGGAAATTAAATTTTTCAAAAAAAGTAAATAATGACTTTAAGCATTTTTTTGTTTCCTACTATATAGTTTGGATTACACATCTTGGGAAGGCTGTAATTAACAGCAGATACAGTGGCTATTGTGTTTAACTTTGATTTTATTTTTTCAAGATATGACTGAGACACATTTGAGAGGAACCACAATGAACTGTAAGTTGTAAAGGACTTGAACCTACTCGGATCAAAGATCACTCAAGATGCAGCGAAGACACCGGAAGTCAACAGAAGATTAGCTATGGGCTAAGCAACAATGAAGTCACTGGACAAAGTACTCAAATCAATGAACATTTCACTGGTGAAAAAGACATGGCTTGCATATAGTGTGGTCTTTTCAGTAGTCACATAAGGGTGTGAAACCTTGTCAATAAGGAAACAAGGCAGAAGAAGAATCAACTCTTTTGAAATGTGGTGCTGGAGAAGGAGGTTATTAATACCATGGATGGCAAAAAGAACAAACAAATCAATTTGGTAACAAATTAAGCCAGGCATGTCACTCAAGGCAAGGATCACTTGCCTACTTTGGAGACATCATACCAAGAGAACAATCACTGAAGAAGGTCATTGTCAGAAAAATAGAAGGAACAATGCGAAGAGGAAGGCAGGCTTTACACATTGCGACATTGGTAACGATATATCGTCGGGGTCATGTCGTTAGTGACGCACATCCGGCGCCGTTACCGACATCGCAGCATGTAAACTCTAGGAGCGACGATCACCAATCGCAAAAACATCAAAAATCGTTGATCCGTGACACGTCGCTCCTTTTCATAATATTACTGCTGCTGCCAGTGCTGCCATGTTATTTGTCGTTCCTGCAGCACCACACATCGCTATGTGTGACACCGCAGGAACGACAAACATCTCCTTACCTGCCTCCACAGACAATGTGGAAGGAAGGAGGTGGGCGTGATGTTCGTCCCGCTCATCTCCGCCCCTCTGCTTCTATTGGCCGGCCAGTTAGTGATGTCGCGGTGACGTCGCTGTGACTCCGAACGCACCTCCCCCATAAAGAAGATATTGTTCGGCGGTCACAGTGACATCGCCGACCAGGTATGTGCATGTGAAGCTACCGTAGCGATAATGTTCACTACGGCAGCAATCACCACATATCGCATGTGCGACGTGGGCGGGTGCTATCTCGCTCGACATTGCTAGCAATTGCTAGCGATGTAGCAGCGTGTAAACCCCACCGAAAACCGGCAACCAAATGGCTTAATGCTATCCAGATATCAGTGGAGAAGACTTTGCTGGTCCTATCTAGGCTTGAACAAGATCGATCTTCCTGCAGAGCATTCATCCATCAAGTTGCCATGGCTGAAGATCGAGCTGAAGGCCGTTGAAAGAAAAGGAGACAGGTCATCAGAATAACTGTTCTTTTATGTATTTTTTGCACACTGTACTGACAGGCACTTGGTTTCTCTTTTTATGAGCTTGACATTTCATCTTTAGTATATACTCTTATTCACATTGATGTCACTTACACAGGTAAAGGTTTTAATACTAGAGTAGGACTGTCCTGACTGAATACACCTTGTCACAGTGGGATGGCTTTTACACTTTTGGATCAAACATTGTTAACTAAGTACCCTATGTTATTTACATGTATTACTATTATTTGCTTATATACTTATTACAGATTATATGCTCATTTTATGTTTTTATTTTGGGTTTTAACTTAATTAGTATTGATGAAAATATGTAAAATTATTAGTTTTCCATACTTTTTATCTTAAGGCAATCTTGGACTGAAAAGGGAAAATTAGAGATGGTAGAAATAGATTCACAGGATCTGTTTCAGAGGTTCAGTCAGTATTTTTTGTCTGTGAAATGGAACCCAATGAACTGTTTCCTATGTGCCAGCACTGTGACTCCCCTTTGGATTAGCCAGCCTCATACGATAACATGAATATGGCGTGACATGTATGTGACAACACTATAGGACAGCAAATCAAAAGTAGAGCCGGGGATGCTGGCAGGTAGGAAGAGTTCCTATGGCTCCTATCTCTAGTAGATATACATTTCACATGAATTTGAAGAAGGCCTTCCGCTGCCATCTAATTGTCTCTCACTGCCTCCCTTGCTCAGATAATTGTTTCATTTCTCCAGCTTACAAGATGTCCACAACAAAAGCATTGTGAGGGCACTGGTAAGTTTAAACATTCAAAACCTGAGATAAAAATAAAATTAGCAAATACCCTATTGTATATAAATAAATAGTAATAGTAAATAAGCTAGGATACTTAATACTAGTTTGATAAAGAAAAAGCGTAAAAGCCATCCCACAGTGACAAGGTGTACCCCATCAGGATGGTCTATTTCTAATATTAAACCTTTTTCTATGTCAACAGACCTTAACATAGATGGGGGCTAAGTAGGACCACAGCCTGACCTTTCAGACACCTGCCTGTGAAAAGATATATGGAGTAAATGCCAGCTCAATAAAGGGGAGCCACTCCCCTGTTTGTACAAAATACAAAATGCTAAGGCAAAATCAAAGAAATAAGCTGGAATACATGTTGGTTTGTGTACAAATTGCATGTTCACATTGTGGGTATTTATCAGAGAAAAACTGAGACAAAAACAAAATGAGCAAATACCCTGTTGTAGGGTAATTACAGTGGGAACATGTAATATACTTTCAACTTATACCAACTAAATACTTATACCAAGTCTAAACCTTATCATAAATGTAAGGCAGGAGTAGTTTAAACTTACTAGGCACTCCCTTGCACCCGTAGTAGCTATTTTGATAGCAGGAATGAAGGAAAGTGGAGGGAAGCAGGTAAAGTAAATTTGCAAAAACAAAAAGCCATAATCGCTTTTCATTCCTCGGGTTGAGGGTCATTTTAACGATTGCAATGAGCTGGAGTCAGAGGCATTGCTACTGAGCCTGAAATCCCCTTATCATGTAATTGCATATACTATGTGCGATAATGTAGGAAGGAATCAGTTAAATGACAAATTCAACCCATCCATACAATCGTATTATAAAGGAATTTCTAAAGCAAAATTCCAGTCTTCTATTTTATATTTGTCCTTGCTTGCATCAAATTTTACCTTGACTTTTAAGATTTTTGTTTGCCAATTTACTTTCTATAGCCTGATCACCATATTCCAACTTTTCCTATTAGAAAATGTCAATTATGCAAATTATCTAAGAAGTGTTATGGGTATAAAGGGTAAACAATTTTTCTTGCTACACAATGTACAATATAATGAATGTAAGCAGTAACTCATTGTCTTGTACTCTTATTTTAAACACCCACATCAAGATATTCATCACACGAAAGAGGGCTTGCTAAATAACCTCAATGTGATTTGAATAAGGCTATGATTTACTTGTTGAAATGAAATAAGGTTCAGAAATAAAAGAATGAAGCAGAAATAATAGGCTTTCAGGAATGCTTTAACCTGGGCCTTCAATCTTCCGGCATAAGAGGAGAACAATAAGTCTTTTACCATAATGGGATTAAACTAGATACATAGATGCCAGATATCAGATTTTTAATTACATTTTGCAAAGTATATCAACAGTTATAAGCAAAATACATTTTATTCACATTATACAGTAAACTTATGTGAAACGACCATTCAAAATTAGTAAATCAAAACTGGTCAAGGCAGATAATAAGATTAGCTAAGCAATTTATTTGGCCAGCCCATGTGTCGCGGGCAGGGAGGGCGCTGCGCTCACCGCGCTCGGGTCCGGCTCTGGGCTGCTGCTTGCTTGCCGCTGCTCGGTGGCTCGAGCGGTGGGCCGGATCCGGGAACTCGAGCGGCGCTCCTCGCCCGTGAGTGAAAGGGGTGGTTTGGGGTTGGAGGGTATGGTCCGTGACGCCACCCACGGTTTGTGGTGAGGTTGGGGAATACCACCGCTGCTCTGGACGGGGATCCCGGGAGTGATGACAGGGAGCAGCCGAGATGTTTCTCTCCCCTCCATGGGTAGGGGGGTTTGGTGGTCCCAGGGCCCGGTGAGGTGTCGGGGGAGGCAGGGTTGGCGAGGTGCAGGGTCGCGGGGGCAGCGCGGTGCCTGACGGCACAGTGGTACTCACTCAGCCAATGATGAATACAGAGTCTCCGGTAAAACAAATGGCTGGATGAATGGGTCCTGCAGCCGGCTGCGGTGGTCACTCCCGGTAGGTTGGCGGTGACTGCCTTTCCCTGCACCTGTAGTGTGTTTTCGGCCCCGATGGCTTCCCACTGCTAACCCGCTCCCCAGCGTGGATAAATGCCGAGGGAGCCCCTTTTGCCCGCAGGCTCTGGCCCTGGGAATTGTAGCCTTGGCGGTGACTGTATTTCCCTTCACGGTTGAGCGCTTGCCATCAATCGGGTCTTTGCTGCTGGGAAACCCCGGAGGTTTCTGTCGCTAACGGATTTGACCGGTTTTACGGCGACTCCAAGCCTGGTCGGGGTCCATAGGCACTGCCGAATGGTGCTGGCTTCTCTTCGCTCCTCGGTTCGGTACCGGCAGGCCACCGCCCGTCCCCAGTCCTATGGTTCCACGTCGATCGGCCCCTCCTGCAGATGGTCACCACCGTCTGCCAACCTTGCTCTTAGGTGCCCGGGCCACGTACACGGACACGGTCAGACTGCTCCTCTACCACCTCACTCAACTCTCCACTTTCCCTAACTGTTCACTCACTGATCTGTTCCGACTTCCTTTCCCGCCTCCATGACTGTGAACTCCTCAGTGGGTGGGGCCAACCGCCTGGCTCCACCCCACCTGGTGTGGACATCAGCCCCTGGAGGGAGGCAACAAGGATTTGTGTGTGACTGATGTGCCTAACCGAGGAGTGGGGTGTGTTGTTGCAGTACCTTTGACGTCCTGGCTTGTCCAGGGTGCCACTTTCCCCCTTGGTTAAATGCAGACCGTCCACGGGCTGCCCGTCCATCACCGGTTTTATTTTGTAACTGTAGAAAAACATATAAAACATTAAACATAAGCATATTTTTATGAAACTTCCCCTAACGGGAGGCACTTTCTTTAACGTTACTAACGGTATATTTTTATTAACGGCAACGGCTTCCGCTTTCTCCCGCCCAAACAACCTGGCCTTGATGCTGCCCCTAAGAAGTGGGCAACACCCCTTGCCCCAGTCCATCACCAAGCTGCCCGAGTGGGTACGGTCTCTTTCAGGGGACCCACGTCCATGGGGGACCCCTGACCCCCGGAGGATCGCCACCGGTTACGGTAGTGGCGGGCCTGGGCCATCCCTTTCCTCCAGGCCCATCCTCCAAAATCAGCCTCTCCGGAGGCGGTAACGGAATAAGGCCAAAAATTATTTACATGCCACAAGTTTGTGGTTGCCCTGCAAGTTCTCGGGCGTGTCCGTAAGTTATTCCTTACGCCAACGGTGCAAAGGGTCCCTTCAGGGACAACTTGTCGGCAACGGCCGGTTCAATCACGGTTGCAAATCTGGTAACAGTTCGGTTGATTACTTTTCATTTACCCACTCGCACTCTTAGCATTTCACACCCCTAAATGGTAGTTTCCCTGTACCTAAGCGGGGGTCGACCTAGGTTAGGACGTGTGGACCTTCGGGGCCCAATGTCAGTGGTGGTAGGCAGTGGGACAGAGGGAACAACTGCCTACCACCACCACTATCGTGTGGGGCAGGCAGAGGCATAGGGGAGCTGGGTACAGGTGCATCCCTGGGCACTGGCTCATTGTCGACCACTTCCATCACTTTCTCATCCACGGGTTGCGGAAACAGTATCACTGGAAGAATCACTGCGCCATTCTGCGTAGGCCAATCTGCCAGGAAATAGCCCATCATGGTATGAATTACCCCTTTTTCTTTCTCCTCAGCCGGTCTGGGAATCGGAGCTTCAGTTGCCACCCTCAATGGTGGTGGGCACCTTTTCAGATGGTCTCGGGAAACCGTGGCCAAAGTATTCCCCTGGTCAAGGCCTTCCCATTCTCCCATCCAGTGGGTTGTACTACATACCGGGTCTTTTCCCATTGATCGTCCAGCTTGTTGGTTCTTCTTTTTCGTTTCAGCACTACATCCCCAGGCTGGAAGGGACCTGCAGGTGCCTTCTTGTTGAAGCACTGCTCCTGCTGTCCCCGACTCCGGCACAAGTTATTTTCCACGTATTCTTGGACCTGTCGGTACTGCGCCCTCCTCCGAGTGTCCCATCCAGCAGTCAAAGGGAGTGCTTCTGGGGCTTCAAAACCCATTTCTAGGTCCACTGGCAGCTGGCCGGGCCGAGCTCTCATCAGGTACGCCGGTGTGCAGTTTGTAGAGCTGGAAGGGATGTTGTTGTACATATTGACCAGGTCAGGTAGCTTCTCCGGCCACAGATTCCGCTCTTCCAGCGGTATTGTCTTGAGGAGGCCCAGGACCAAGTGGTTCATCTTTTCACACATGCCATTGATTTGGGCATGGTAAGGCGAGGACCGAATTTTCTTGCAGCCGTACAACTGGCAGAATTCTTGGAATACCTCAGCTTCAAAGGCCGGGCCCCGGTCGGTAAGCACCCTCTCTGGGTACCCATGCGGTCGACAGAAGTAAGCCTGGAATGCTCTAGCGGCGGTACGGCCGGTCAGGTCCTTAACTGGGACAACCACCATAAATCTTGAATAGTGGTCTACAATGGTCAGAGCGTAGGTATACCCACTTCGGCTGGGTGTGAGCTTCATGTGGTCGAGGGCAACTGGCTCCAGCGGTTGATGCATAACGATTGGGCGTAGAGGTGCCTTCTGGCTGGCCTCGTCCTTTCTTCTCAATGCGCAGGGACCGCATTCTTGGCACCAGGCCTCCACAGATTCCCGCATTCCACTCCAATAGAACCGCTCCCTCAACAGCATCTCCAGCTTTTTCCACCCGAAGTGCCCAGCACCGTCATGGTATGCCTGTAGGACAGTGGGCACGCTAGGCTGGGGAATTACTAGCTGGCGAACCTTCTTGTGGGTGTTTGGGTTGTCCAGCTCCCGATACAGCTTCCCTTGGTGCAGGTACAGCCGGGTTCGTTCTCGCCACAGGCGTTGGGCCTCGGCAGGGGCGGCAGGGTCTATCCCAGCAGAGCCCTGTTCCACCAGGGTCTTGACCAAGCGGAAAGCAGGTGCCTGGTCCTGAGCTTCTTGCCACCCCTGACTGGGCAGCGGGTCTAGGTTCACTTGTTGATGGACATGCAACTTCTCAGGTAGCGGCCGGTGAAACTCAGGCAACTCGATCTCTTCGAGGTCATCATCATCCGGCCCCTCTTCCGACAGGTGGGGAATCCGGGAGAGTGCATCGGCATTAACATTTGTACGGCCGGCCCGGTATTTGATGGTGAAATCATAATTGGCTAACCTGGCCACCCACCGCTGCTCCAGTGCACCCAGCTTAGCTGTATCCAGATGGGTTAGCGGGTTATTGTCCATGTAAGCGGGGAACTTGGCTGCTGCCAGGTAATGGCGGAACCGCTCGGTGATAGCCCACACCAGTGCTAAGAGCTCGAGCTTAAAAGAGCTATAGTTCTCAGGGTTCCTTTCAGTAGGTCGAAGTTTTCGGCTAGCATAAGCGATCACCTTCTCCCTTTCGTCTTGGACCTGGGATAGGACAGCCCCCAAGCCCACATTGCTGGCATCGGTGTAGAGGATGAATGGGCGGCTGTAGTCGGGGTATGCTAGGATTTCTTCTCCGGTCAGAGCCGCCTTCAGCTGGTGGAAGGATTCTTCATGCTTTTCCTCCCACGCCAACGGTGCTCCAAGAGGTCAACCACCCTTGGTCTGTCCCACGAGGAGGTCTTGCATGGGGGCAGCCATTTTCGTGTACCCCTTAATGAAGCGGCGGTAGTATCCCACCAGACCCAGGAACTGTCTCACCTCCCTCACCGTGGTCGGTCTCGGCCAGTCTTGGATGACAGTGACCTTTTCGGGGTCGGGGGCGACACCTTCCGTGCCCACCACATGTCCGAGGTACTGCACTCTGGGCTTCAACAGATGACACTTTGAGGGTTTTAATTTCATCCCATACTTGGCAACAGACGCGAACACCTCAGCTATGTGCTCCAGGTGGGCTTCATACGTCTGTGAGTACACAATTACATCGTTCAGGTACAACAAGACGGTCTCGAAATTTAGGTGTCCCAGACAGCATTCCATCAGCCGTTGGAAGGTTCCGGGGGCATTGCACAGCCTGAACGGCATGCTGTTAAACTCACAGAGTCCCATGGGAGTAGCGAAGGCGGTCTTCTCCCGGTCTTCAGGCGCCACGGCCATCTGCCAGTATCCACTGGTGAGGTCAAGGGTAGAGAAGTAGTTAGCGGTTCTCAGCGCGGCCAGGGACTCTTCAATGCGAGGCAGAGGGTAGGCATCCTTATACGTTATCTAGTTAATCTTCCGGTAATCCACACACATCCTCATGGTGCCATCCTTCTTTTTGACCAACACCAACGGGGCGGCCCAGGGACTACAGCTAATAACCCCCGCCTCCTTCATGTTCCTCAACATGTCTTTGGCGCATTGGTAGTGTGCAGGGGGAATAGGTCTGTATCTCTCTTTAATAGGGGGATGGTCACTGGTGGGGATGATGTGTTGGACCTCTTTAATCCGCCCAAAATCTAAAGAATGTTTGCTGAAAACTCGCTCATACTCCTGTACCACCCGGTATACCCCTTCTTTGTGATGTGTGGGGGTATCATCAGTGCCTACGTGTAACTCTTGACACCACTCATCTAACTCCCCAGGGATGGGTGATGGCGTAGTAGGTAGGCGGTGAGATCGGAGGAACGACCTCATGGATGGTGTGGGGATCTAGAGTGAGCAACTTGGCGAGGGTAACGTACCGGGGAAGCCTAACCTCTTCCCCACAGTTCAACACCCTTACAGGCAATCTCCCTTTCTTGATGTCTACCACCCCTCGGGCGGCCATTACTGTGAGCCAGTGTTCAGAGGGCATGGGCTCTACCATGGCGGGGTAGTCACACCCTTGGGACCTACCGCTGCCCTACACCAAATCATCATCTCGCTCCTGGGAGGCACAATCAAAGGGGCCGCATCCATCACTCTAACTCCTCCAATCTCTCCTCCTGTCGAGTTCACTTGCTGTCGATACATCAAGGCCCGGATCTCACGCTGTATAGCCCTCTGTCGGCTCCCTGCCGCTGTGGCAGCCAGCTGCCACAGGAGGGTCAACACCTCCCTCATACAATGCTCCATCACATTATTCACTAGCACTACCTTTGGATTATGATCACTGGGTTCATTCATTATCACAATCATCCCCTGGTGTTGCAGTTCAGCTCGTCCCATGGTCATGGCCACTTGTTTGTACCCCACTTGGGTCAATGGGAGCCCATCAGCGGCGATCAGGGTCATGCTACTGTCTGGGGGGGCAAGTTCGTCCTTCCCCCAATACCGCTGATACACTGTGTATGGTATTGTGGTTACCTCGGATCCAGTGTCCAGGAGGGCCATCAGTGGGACGCCGTCTACTGCCAGGGGGATGATGGGCCGGGCTCCAATGTACCGGTCCCGCCAGTCTGGGGGGCCACTGGGTTCTACTCCTGAGGATTGGCCCGTGGCCCCAGGGATTGCTCGTTTAACGGACACCATTGGGAGTAGTGGCCGGGCTTGCTGCACCTGTAACAAATCGGAGGTCCATACCGTGAGTCATTGGCCCTTCTCCGCTGCATCCAGGGGACGTCCTCGGGGCTGTCGGCGAGCTACATCCTCCCCGGGGGCTGGGATCTGGTCGGAGGCTGGAGGGCGGCGAGGATCTTGGCGAGGTCTCCATCCATGCGGCGGACCTGGGCAACCAGTTCCTCCATCATACCGCCTGGGGCTGCCGGCACCGAAGGAGTTGGGAGAGCAGGGGCCACCACGATGGGAGCCATCTCAGCTGGCCACGGGGCTCTCCCAGGGACTTCGGATGCTGGGGGCTGCAGAGCTTTAATGACCCATTCTTTTAACATGGCAAAGTCCACATTAGGGTGTTCTAGGGCCCACAGCCGGAGTTGCTTGCGGTCCTCCGGGGATCCCATCCCCTGCACGAACTGCTCAACTAACATTTTGTTGCTATCCACATCATTAATGGTGTCCACCCGCTTCAGTGTGCGGAGGGCAGTTTGCAGGCGCAAGGCATAGTCCCGAATACTATCCGCGGGCCGTTGTCGGCATTGATAAAACTGCATCCGCAGCTCGGCTTCGGTGCGGGTCTCGAAGGCAATCTGCAGCTTCTCAAAGATGGTGGCCACAGAGGCCCGGTCCCCCTCGGCCCAGGTCTCCGCCTCCTGCTCAGCTGCGCCGGCTAGCTGCCCCAGCACCACCGCTGCACGTTGCTTATCGGTCAGGGGTACAGTTCTAAGACCGGATTAAGCTTCTTCCAGAAGACCTGTAAAGCATCAGGTTTCCCGTCGTACTGCGGCAACCAGGTAGCTCCGGGCACATAGGGCAAGGAGAACGGCATCACTTGAGAAATGGCGGGGGCCGTGACCTCCCCTGCTCGTGCGGCTAGAGCACGGCCTGGCCCATTCTCATTCACGGGTGCTGCTGCGGCTGTGACCGCCGCTTCTCCCGCGGCCTCGTCGGGCGCAGACATCTTGTTTTCGCCCCCTTGGTTTCTTCTCAGCACCTCCTCTTCAGGGGCGGAGCTTCGGCTTTTGCGCCTCCACTGCTCGGGAAGACGCTCGAGCGGGGAACTTTTCGCGCCCAAGATGGCGGACTCTGAAATTTTTCGGCCGGACACCTCCGGTGGGACACAAGGCGCACTTCTACCAGGCGGTAGAACGGTAAGATCCTGTTCGTGACGCCAAGTTGTCGTGGGCGGGGAAGGCGCTGCGCTCGCCGCACTCAGGTCCGGCTCTGGGCTGCTGCTTGCTCGCCGCTGCTCGGTGGCTCGAGCGGTGGGCCGGATCCGGGAACTCGAGCGGCGCTCCTCGCTCATGAGTGAAAGGGGTGGTTTGGGGTTGGAGGGTATGGTCCGTGACGCCACCCACGGTTTGTGGTGAGGTTGGGGAACACCACCGCTGCTCTGGATGGGGATCCCGGGAGCGATGACAGGGAGCAGCCGAGATGTTTCTCTCCCCTCCGTGGGTAGGGGGGTTTGGTGGTCCCGGGGCCCGTTGAGGTGTCAGGGGAGGCAGGGTTGGCAAGGTGCAGGGTCACGGGGGCAGCGCGGTGCCTGACGGCACAGTGGTACTCACTCAGCCAATGATGAATACAGAGTCTCCGGTAAAACAAATGGCTGGATGGACGGGTCCCGCAGCCGGCTGCGGTGGTCACTCCCGGTAGGTTGGCGGTGACTGCCTTTCCCTGCACCTGTAGTGTGTTTTTGGCCCCGATGGCTTCCCACCGGTAACCCACTCCCCAGCGTGGATAGATGCCGAGGGAGCCCCTTTTGCCCGCAGGCTCTGGCCCTAGGAATTGTAGCCTTGGCGGGGACTGTATTTACCTTCACGGTTGAGCGGTTGCCTTCAATAGGGTCTTTGCTGCTGGGAAACCCCGGAGGTTCCCGTCGCTAACGGATTTGACCGGTTTTACGGCGACTCCAAGCCTGGTCGGGGTCCGTAGGCCCTGCCGGATGGTGCTGGCTTCTCTTCGCTCCCCGGTTCGGTACCGGCGGGCCACCGCCCGTCCCCGGTCCTATGGTTCCGTGTCGATCGGCCCCTCCTGCAGACGGTCACCACCATCTACCAACCTTGCTCTTAGGTGCCCGGGCCATGTACCCGGACACGGTCAGACTGCTCCTCTACCACCTCACTCAACTCTCCACTTTCCCTAACTGTTCACTCACTGATCTGTTCCGACTTCCTGTCCCGCCTTCAGGACTGTGAACTCCTCAGTGGGTGGGGCCAACCGCCTGGCTCCACCCCACCTGGTGTGGACATCAGCCCCTGGAGTGAGGCAACAACGATTTGTGTGTGACTGATGTGCCTAACCGGGGTGTGGGGTGTGTTGTTGCAGTACCTGTGACGTCCTGGCTTGTCCAGGGCGCCACACATGCAGAACTATAGAATAATGATTAGGGATGATCGAATACCTCAAATATTCAGCTTCGTGAATATCCGACGAATAGGTTGCCGCTATGTGACTATTCGATGTGCAATGTAAGTCTATGGGAAGCCAGAATAGTTGCAAATAGTTGTTATTCAGGTTTCCCATAGACTTACATTACGCATCAAACATTCACGAATAGTCGAATAGCGGCGACCTATTTGGCAAATATTCGCGAAGCCGAATATTTGAGGTATTAGATCATCCCTAATAATGACCCATTCAGCTATAGCCTGAAACTCCTCTGAGTAACCAGGGAGAGCATAAACTGTAAAGTTCTGGGTTCATACCGGACATCAGGTGTACAAGGCTCTAACTCGATCAAGGACCTTTACATAAAGTTTGTGTCCGAAATCAGGCACTGTTGGTATGTTAATAAAGTTGGTTGAAAGGCTGCAGCACTGCCAACCAACAGGCGTTACTGCATTTGGAAGATGACTGTACGCTGCTTTAAACAGTAAAGTTAAAAAAAAATGACACAGGCTCCTGCCTATTTTTGATAACCACAGCAAGAAAAAGAGCAAAATTTGGGTTGCAGCCTTCAGTTGTCAGCGTTTTCTTGGCTGTTAATCCAAAATAAAAAGGATTCCACATATTTTTTTTTAACTATTTAAATAAATAATTTAAAAAATAACTTGCATCTCCTGACAGAAAACTGTGATTTCTTTTTGCCAAGAAATGCAGATTAGGTGCTAAAATTTTTACACCAAATTCCTGCATCCAATCTATACATCCTGGCAAAAAACAAAAATGCATCTCTACCACATGCGGTATGATGTGGTAGTGATGCAATTTTTTTTTTGCCAGGTGGTGTAGATTGGGTGCAGAAATATGGTGTAAAAATTTCAGCAGCAAATCTGCATCTCTTGTAAAAAAAAAAAATGCACAAAAACTATGTTTAGTGTAGTTTTCTTCAAAGCGGTGCAAATTTGGTGTTGAAATCTGGTGCAGACATTTCAGCACTAGACTTAAGCGATGTTCGAAGTTCGAGGTTCGCCAATTTCATGTTCGAGTGATTTTGGGGGGTGCTGGAGATCGAACTCGAATGTGAGCTTTTTGCTAAAAGCTCGATAGCTCGAGTTACCATTGATAACGGTTCGATCAGCAAAAAACCTAGCTAGTTACTAGCTGGCTTTTCACTGTAATATTATGAGTCACTGTGATTCACACTATTATCAAATTTCAGCGTATAGTGTGTGGAGGGGACGCGGTTTAGGTCTGTGTTGCTGAGAGCATGCCGATTGCCTTTTTTTTTTTCCTAAGTGCGCGTGCTGTGGGGCAGGCACAGATGTCAGCTAATCACAGACACACACAGCTAAGTGGATTTTTGCCAAACAAGCAAGGGCATGTGTCATAGGCTGTGAATATTACATGTCCTTGCCTTATAAAATACGGCCATTTTCCCTGTCACTGCCATTATCTGCCTTCGGCGTGTGGGTGACAGTCACCGCTCACGTTGCTGCTGCCGATCCTGCTGTGTTCACTATAGACATAGTGCTAGCTACACAGCGCTGTAGGGATTAGGGACTGCTTGTTATTTCAGCCCTTTTCAGGGCTGATTTCCAGGCGTTCATAGCCATAGCTGCTAGGCAGGTCCGTGCAAACGCTGTGTAAAGCTTTAGATAACAGCGCCTGTGTACCTCAGCTCAGGGAATTCCTTGCTGCATTTCATCATTAGGAGGGATAGAAAGTGAGGCTTCCTTTCTTGTCCTGGTACACACAGAACCCAGGCACTGTACCCACCTGCCCAGTTTTGCCACGTTATTATATTTGCTCAAAGAGCTGACACTTTTTCTGCCATCCTAAAAGTGTCTGGAATACTAAGTTAGTGTTCCTTTACTATCCACTGACCCACAGAACCTGGGTACTGTACCCACCTGCACACTTTTACCACGTTATTTTATTTGCCCTAAGAGCTGACACTTTTCTGCCATCCTAAAAGTATATGGAATACTAAGTTAGTGTTCCTTTCCTGTCCACTGACCCACAGAACCCGGGCACTGTACCCACCTGCACGCTTTTGCCACGCTATTTTATTTGCCCAAAGAGCTGACACTTTTCCTGCCATCCTAAAGGTGTCTGGAATACTACGTTAGTGCTCCTTTCCTGTCCACTGACCCACAGAACCCGGGCACTGTATACATACAAAAATTGTCTGTGATAGTCAGTGTTGATTCTTCAGCTGTCTATAAAGCTAGACCACCTCTGCATTGTACAAACCTGTACATTTTTGATACGAAATTCTAATTGCAAACTGTGCTGCCACTGTTAGGGGCATACTAAAATTGTCTGTGATAGTCAGTGTTGGTTCTTCAGCTGTCTATAAAGCTAGACCACCTCTGCACTGTATACACCTGTCCATTTTTGATATGCAATTCTAATTGCAAACTGTGCTGCCACTGTAAAGGGCATACAAAAATTGTCTGTGATAGTCAGTGTTGGTTCTTCAGCTGTCCATAAAGCTAGACCACCTCTGCATTGTACACACCTGTCCATTTTTGTTACGCAATTCTAATTGCAAACTGTGCTGCCACTGTTAGGGGCATACAAAAATGATCTGTGATAGTCAGTGTTGGTTCTTCAGTTGTCTATAAAACTAGACCACCCCTGCATTGTACACACCTGTCCATTTTTGATATGCAATTCGAATTGCAAACTGTGCTGCCACTGTTAGGGGCATACTAAAATTGTCTGTGATAGTCAGTGTTGGTTCTTCAGCTGTCAATAAAGCTAGACCACCTCTGCAATCTACACCACCTCTCAATTTTTGCATCCACATTTTAAGTGGCCAATCTTGTCGCTAACAAAATGAGTGGCAAAGGACAGATGCTGGTGGAAAGAGGAACAGGCGTGTTGGAAAAGGAAAAAAAGTTTGTGCCCGTGGGAAAGGTGGGAAAGCTACATTAACATCTGCTGAAGATAGGCCATCTTCCAGCAAAAGTAAAATGTCTACTACTTTCCGTGGACAATATGATGTGCTCCCTTTTTTACAGACCCGAAAAACTGTAACAAAGGTAGATGATGCACAAAAAAAGAACATGCTTGAATGGATCTCAACTGCTCCAAGAAGTGCCCTCTGCTCCACCTTAACTTCAACATCCAAAAAACAACAGTCCTCTGAGTTGTCATCCCAATCACACATGCTTTCTCCCAGCTCTCAAGTCTCCACCCGCCCTGCACAGTATGGTGTAACAGAGATGGCTGCAGAGCTGTTCAGTCACACTATAGCCTGGGAATCAGAGGTCTGCTCCCAAGCTACAGTAAGTACAGACTAGGAAATGGTCTGCAGTGATGCCCAGAAGCTTTGTGACTCAGATTCTGGCCCTGATGACCAAGTTTCTGAGCATAATGTACACCCTCTTTCCCAAACTGTAACACCTGTTGGGGGAGACAATGAGGAACGTACTGATGACAATGAGACGCAGATACCTGATTGGGATGACAACTTAACTATTCAGTAAGGGCAGGACGAGGTTAGGTCTGAGGGCGAGTGGAGTGCAAACACAACGCTTGATGATGAAGTTCTAGATCCCATTTACTGTCAACCAACAGTCAGGCACTCGAGGAGGTCACCAGAGGCGGTGGAGGAGGATGCAACTGACGACTATGTTACCTAGCGCCTTCCTGGACAGAGTTGGAGTACTGGAAGCATGTCTACAACCGCATCCTCAGCCACAACTCTGCCTCTGAGCACAAGTCGGGGTGGCTCTGCAGGTCGCATGGCTTCTGAGCATTGCCTAGCCTGGTCCTTTTTTGACCTTGCAAAGGATATCCCAAATCAAGTGATCTGTAAAATTTAACAGCAATCTATAAGTAGAGGCCAAAAACTCACCAGTTTGACAACTTCTTCCATGAATCGTCACATGAATAACAAGCATAAGTCCCAGTGGGAAGCTCACCGTGCTGCAATGCAGCCTAGCGGAGCGGGCCAAACACCGTCTGCCCCTTCAAGTTCCTCCGCGCGCTATTCATCTTCTATGACTGTGGGGACAGCTGTCACTACTGGTTTTCCACGCAGACCTTCCACCACTTTAACCACAACAGGCAGTTTGCTTGGTAGGTCGTCAGTTGGTTTGGAAGGGGAAACAAGTGCTGGTGTACAGCTCTCTCAGACATCGAGAGCACCAAATTTGGATGAAGGCAACATCATGTCTCCGATTGCACTTTCCTCAGAGACCTGCATTTTTCCAGGGACACCCTACTCACCACTGTCTCCACACAGCAGCCAGATCTCTGTCCCTCAGATGTGGACAAGTAAAAGGCCATTTCCTCCGAGCTATGACAAAGCTAAGAGGTTGACTTTATCCCTCTGTAAGCTCTTGGCTACTGAAATGCTGCTTTTCCGCCTGGTGGACACAGAGGATTTTCAAGACCTTTGTCCGTCACAGTGCCCCAGTACCAGATGCCCGCTCGCCATTACTTCTCCAAGAAAGGTGTGCCTGCGCTAAACCAGCATGTCGCACACAACATCACCGCTTCATTGAGAAACTCTGTGTGTGACCGGGTGCATTTCACCACCGATACTTGGACCAGTAAGCATGGACAGGGGCGTTACATGTCGCTAACTGGACACTGGGTAACTATGGTGAGAGATGGAGAAGGGTTGCTAAACAAGTCTTGCTGTCCCCACGACTCGTGCGTCAATCATCTTTATGTAGCAGTTCCTCCACTGCTTCTGCCTCCTCAACCTCGTCTGGGTCCTCCACCTCCACCCCAAGCCTCCTTGGTCAAGCCACCCGCGTTGTAACTGCGCACAAGAAATCCCGCACACCTCCTTACTATACTGGCAGCAGAGCTCAACGGCATCAGGAGGTATTTAGCTTGAAATGTCTTGGAAATAGGAGTCACACAGCGGACGAGTTGTGGTCAGCTTTTGCGAGCGAGTTTCGTAAATGGTTGTATCCACACAACCTGCAGCCAGGGAGGGCCGTGTGCGACAATGCTGCAAACCTGGGTGCGGCCCTTCGCCTGGGCAAGGTGACACACATGCCTTGTATGGCTCACGTGTTGAACCTTGTTGTCCATTAATTTTTACCCACTATCCCGGCCTAGATGGGTTTCTGCACAGGGCACAGTCATGCTTTGCTCACTTCCGCCGTTCAACCGCCGCAGCTGACCGACTTGCATTGCTCCAGAAGTCTTTCGGCCTGCCGGTTCATTGCCTGAAATGCGATGTATCGACACGCTGGAATTCAACTCTCCACATGTTACAGCGACTGTGGCAGCACCGCCGAGCCCTGGTGCAATACGTTATGACGTATAGCCTGGGCCAACGAGATGCAGAGTTGGGGCAGATCACGCTGCTGGAGTGGTCTCAGATCAAGGACCTATGCACCCTTCTGCACAGTTTTGATATGGCGACGAATATGTTTAGCACTGACAATGCCATTATCAGCATGACAATTCCAGTCATTTACATGCTGGAGCACACGCTAAACACTATTCGGAGTCAGGGGGTGGGACAAGAGGAAGGGGAGGAAGTACAGGAGGATTCATATGCGCAAGGGATACAAACATCTACAAGGTCCAGACGTTCAGCATCACCAAGGCGGCAGGCATGGGACGGTGGGTAGAGGGATTAACAAAGGTGCATGGTAGCAGCCAAAATGTTGAGGAAGGTGCAGGAGACCATGAAGAAATGGAGGACGAACTCTCGATGGACATGGAAGACTCAGCAGATGAGGGAGACCTTGGTCAAATTTTGGTTGAACGAGGTTGGGGGGAGATGTCAGTGGAAGAAAGCACGGTTATCACCTCTACGCCACAAACACAGCGAGTACTTGGTCCACATGGATGCGCAAGACACATAAGCACCTTCTTATTGCACTACCTTCAACATGACCCTCGGATTGTTAAATTAGAATTGATGATGACTACTGGGTTGCCACTCTATTAGATCCCCGGTACAAGTCCAAATTTGGTGAAATAATTCCAGCCATAGAAAGGGACGCATGTATACAGGAGTATCAGCAGAAGCTGTTACTCAATCTTATCTCTACTTTTCCACCAAACACCAGTGGTGCACGGAGTGAATCTTCCAGTTGTCACTTGCCAAGCATGGGACTGTCTCGTCATTATCAGTCAAACCATACCAGCAACATCGTATGTGGTGCTGGTACCAGCAATTTTATGGAATCGTTTCATAATTTTTTTAGACTATCCAATGCAAGGCCACAAGAGACAAGAAGTCTGACACATAGTCAATGGCTGGAGAGGATGATACAGGAGTATCTCCAAATGAACATCGATGCCATGACTTTGCAACTAGAGCCTTGCTCATTTTAGGCTTCAAATCTTGAAAAATGGCCTGAGCTCGCCACTTACGCCTTGGAGATCTTGTCATGTCCCGCAGCCAGCGTTGTCTCTGAACGTGTCTTCAGTGCTGCTGGGTGTGTGCTGACAGATAAGCGCACACGTCTGTTCAGTGACAATGTGGGCAGACTAACGTTCATCAAGATGAACAAGTTATGGATCCGCAAGGACTTTACTACCCCTGTGTCATCCTAGGGAGAGTAAAGGCTGGCATATTTTTGAATGTGCTTGATGGAATTGAACCTGTCCAGTTTGCAACTGGGGCCCAAGTGATGCCACTGAAGTGTTGTCTGTGGGGCCCATTTTTGGAAAAAAGGGAGACTCTGCTTGGAGTCCCCTTGCTGTGTTTTTAAAAATGAGCCAAGATGAACAAGTCATGGTTCAGCAAAGACTTTGCTACCTACCCCGGTGTCATCCTGGAGACAGTTAAGGCTGGCGTTTTTTTCAATGTGCTTGATGCAAATGTACCTGTGAAGTGTACAATTGGGGCACAAGTGCTGCCACTGAAGTGGTGTTTGTGGTGCCCAATTTTTGGAAAAAAGTGAGACTCCGCTTGCAGTCTCCTTGCTGTGTTTTACATGATTTTAGAAGGACATGCCATGCCTATATCTGTCTCTCGTCCTCCTTTTCCTCGTCCAGCTGTTTTGTTTTCGCATGAGTATCTGTCCTTGTCACTTTCCCATGTGTTTGTGTTGTCTTGTGAGTTGTTTGTCACCTTTTGGACACCATTGAAGGTGTTTTCTGTGTGTTTTTATGTGTTTGTGATTACCTCCCATTGTTTTCTGTGGGATTCAAGAGGTTCGTCGAACGGCTCACCTAACCGAACTCGAACACGGCCTCCGTTCGACGAGCCAAACCAAACTCGAGCCTCTAGAGGTTGGCTCATCTCTATTCAGCACCAAATTTGCAGCTGCTGGAAGAAAACTGCACAATACAACGTCAAAACAGTTTTTGTGCATTTTTTTACCAAGAGATGCAAATTTGGTGCTGCAATTTGTATACCATTTCTGCAGCCAATCTACACCTCCTGGCAAAAAATTGCATCACTATCGCATGCGGCAGTGATGCATTTTTTTGCCAGGAGGTGTAGATTGGATAAAGAAATTTGGTGTAAAAATTGTAGCACCAAATCTGTATCTCTTGGCAAAAAAAACAGGCTTTTTGTCAAGAGATGCAGGTCTGTGGACTCATTGAGAGTTCATTGAGGTCAGGTTACATGCGGTCACAGGTGGAGGGCCATGGGAACCTTGAGCTGTGACTGCAAATGACCTGAGTGACATCACCACTGATCACATGGCTCAGTCTCTGCCTGAACCTCACAGTCTTCTGTAATGTAGCAGAGCTGGAATTGTCATTGGACCTCATGTGGATTAAGTCGGACCTGGGTGTATTGGGCATTAATAAAGCGGTGAAAGAGGGTTTTTTTGTCTTTTATTTGAAATAAAGAATTTGTTTTGATGTTTGTGTTTTACTTTCACTTACAGATTAGTGATGGGGTCTCATAGACCCCTCCCATTACTAATCCAGGGCTTAATGGCAGCTGTGGGCTGCCATTAACCTCTTATTACCCCAATTACCAGTGCACCAGGGCAATCAAAAAAAGCCAGGTAAAGCGCCTGGACAATCACATCTAATGGAGGTGGCAATTCCAGGCTGCTGCAGGATGATATTTTCAGGATGATGAACTCCCAATCAGTACAAGTCTCCCAATCCTGAGAATACCAGCCTCCAGCTGTCGGGCTTTATCTTGGCTGGGTATCAAAGTTGGAGAGGAACCACATGCTGTTTTTTAAATTATTTATTAATGTAAATAAAAAAAAGCTGAATGCGGTTCCTCTTCTTTTGATACACAGCCAAGGTAAGTGCACGGCTAGGGGCTGCAACCTGTAGCCATGTGCTTTATCTGTGTTGGCATCAATACAGGGGAACCTACAATTGTTTTATTTATTTATTGATCACCAATCTAAGGGCACAGACAGCGTGTGTGATTCCAAACAATCACAGATGCCGTCTAATAGGGTGGGGGCGTGGTCCAATGACAGCCAAAGAAATATACCGATGTAAGGGGAAAGCAGTGAATATGCATTAGTGATAATTGTCAGACCCGGAAGTAGGAAGGATGACATAAGCATGTACTGTATTTAACTCTATTAAATTTTCTTTCTTTTTCAGCCTTCACTACACCATTTTAGAACACATAACTTTTGCCTCCCATTAATTTCATTGGGTTTGGCAAGGATTTACGATTGGATTTGCTAGGATCGTTGATCCGATCGCGATCTTAGGCGGGATTTATGATCCTTAACCAATCCGATCCTTGGCAGAATCGCTCATCTCTCATTACCTGTAACATTGTTTAAATTTAACTATTTGTAATATTTTTGGGGAGGGAGGGAAATAGATCTTGCCATTACTTTTTAAGTTTTTTTTCCCTCGGACTGTGCATTATTATTATTATTATTATTATTATTTATTATTCTAGCACCATTTATTCCATGGTGCTTTACAATTGAAAAGGGTATACATAAAAAAACAAGTACAACAATCATGAACATTACAAAAACAGACTGGTACAGGAGGAGAGAAAGACCCTGCCCACGAGGGCTCACAGTCTACAGGGAATGGGTGAGGGTACAATAGGTGAGGACAGAGCTGGTTGCGCAGTGGTGTAATGGACAGTAGGTTGTAGGCTTCAGATCCCTTTTGAAGTTTTCCATGATACAGTATAGCATTTTATCTTTATTATATAGGTTATCAATAGAGATGAGCAGATCGTTCCGCGGAAGATGGAGTTCAAAATCGAATTTGAACATTTTGAGATATAGTTAGTCTAACTATAATAATTTAATAATTTTAAGATCTACGCAAAAAAAAAAAAAAGATAATTCCAAATAATTTAAAATATGGCTGAGGTATGAGAAAATTATTGGAGACATGATTAAAAAATGTTTATAAATTAAACACTCCCCAATAAATAAATTATAACTTGACAACCATATTTAGTCTAACTACAATAATTTAATAAAATTAACATGTACAAAAAAATGATAATATGCACCAATATGCACCAACTGAATTAATATACAATTTATTAGACTTTCTTTACATAATACCTATGCAAAGTCACTTTTTACTACTTTAATCCTCGGAAATTAAACAAGAGATTTTTAATCAGTCATTTTTCCAACAAAACTGTCATGGATTGGCTAATTTGCCTTTCAGTCATAATGAACCCTTTAACCTCTTCACCCCAGGGCTATTTTCAATTTTTCTGTCAATATAACCATATGAGGGCTTGTTTTTTGGGGGACGAGTTGTACTGTTGCATGACACCATTGTATCTGGTCCATATTTTTTTTTTACCATGTTCATTATATAGTCAGTAAGAGTTCATAGATATCAAACATTTAGAGTTTTACTTTTGTCTAAGAGGTGAAAAAAAATTAGAAGTCTGAAAAAAGAAAAAAAGAATTGCGCTTTTCCCGCTATTTCCGGAGACCCGTAGCATTCTAATTTTTTGGGATCTCTGACTCAATTATGGCCTACATTTTTGTGTCTTGAGCTGATGTTTTTCGTTATACCATTTTTGTGTGGATGGGAAAATTTGATTACCTGTTATTGTATTTTAATGTGTTGCGGTGACTCCAAAAAAATTAATTTTGGCGTTTTGATTTTTTTTATTGTTATGCCCTTTGGATTAGATTAATTAATTTAAGATTTTGATAGATTGGGCATTTCTCAATTTTTTTTATTGTTTTATTTTCTATGGGCAAAAGCAGGTGTTTTGAACTTTTAGGAACTTTTTTTCATATTTTCAAAACCTTTTTTTCAAATTTTTTATTGATTTTACTAGTCCTCCTCTATGTATGCACTGTCCGATTGCTTCTGCTGATCAGAGCGGTGCTTTAGCATCACTGTGATAAGCAGAAATGCTGAGCTCCTGTGAATGTCAGTGCTCTGCCGCATTCACAGGAAGTGACTCATAACAGCAACAGGCATCATCAGCAGACCCCGTGTTGTCATGTCAACCCATTGGCACCCCGTGATTGCATCATGGGACTCCCGATAGCAGCAAGTAAAAGTGCTATCCACATCAGAGCATGTTAGATCGCAGTGTCACAATTTGAAAGTGTGATCTAATGGGTTCACAGGCGCGGGTGGTTCTCTGATCCACCCATGCCTGTTAGTTGCAGATGTCTGCCCATGTCTGCTCATCAGATCAGCCGACATGTGCGGGGAATAATGCATAAAAGGGCCATACATGACAGAGACGTAAATGTCCATTCTTGGTAGTGAAGGGGTTAAATAGGTTTTAAGTGTGACAGATGCAGCCTTTAGAGAAAGCTGACACTTATCTGCGAAATGTGCATCAGGGACCTAGTCTCACAGATAGTTAGGGACAGCCAGCGTAATGGAGATAGGGTGTTTATTAGTCTGAGGGATCAATACAATATTCCCATCCTCTGTCTCCATTGTAGTACAAATTAATATTGGGGCATCACCGTACTATGGGAACCGTTCACTCCAGCGCCTGTCATCAGCATTTAGGTCCATGAGACAAAACAGCCTCAATACCTCTACACTTAATGCAAAGTATGGCAATACATTGCCGCATTATGTTACATCTAAATCATAAGTGGCTAATTTATTTGCTAACTACCTTCATTTTTCTAAGTATATTCTGTATAGCAATAATACATTTTAAATTTCAGATATTTTATGTTTGCCTACATCTTAGTACTTACAGAGTGCTGCAGTATTATTTTTTTTGTGCATTATGCAGTCATAGCAGCTTGCATCAGTTCACATTTGCTTTGTTCCTTTTGGGGGTGTTAGTTGTTTTTTTTTGCAGTTTTATACTACTGGAGGTGTTGACTGCCTCCTTAACAAACTGGCCACTCCTTCCATCAGCCCAAGTTTGTTTTTAATTAGTCCTGGATCCTAACTGCCCTTTAAATTTGTAGACTTTTATCTCGGGAGACCCATGTTTGATAAACTTTAGATTTAGTGTCCCATCAAATAAAGATCACCTTGCCGTGGGGGTATGGGCTTGCATAAATTGGCCAACTTATGCTCCAACTACCTTCATTTTTTTAACTGTATTCCATATAGCAGTAATAAAGTTTAAATGACATATTCTGTTTGCTTATATCTTGAAGCTTACAGAGTGCAGCTGTATTCTTTTGTTTGTATGTTTGTTTACAGTGATACTAAGCTCGAGCGCTTTGAAAAATAGTAGCAATAATACCTCACTGTGTTACGTTTAATTCAAGTTAATATGTTTTGACACTATCGACCAGTGCTCAAGCCTGATTGAATTAATCTGAGCATTATGGCAGCAGTAACCCTTCACTGTTCAGTTTAATAACCTAACATATGTAAAAGACTCTCTAGTAACCTATAATTAACTAAACGTCAGCTGATTTTAAGGGACATTTGTTATTATTTTATACAGAAAAATAAAATTCAGAATATCTTCTGTTAAACCATACTGAGACCTTTTTGTAAAATAAGCTCACTGTTGTTAACAAACTATATTTTTTAAATTATAAGCTTAAGCAATCTATTTCATAACAAGATATTTTAACATACTAAATTAAAGTTATTTTCTAATTCACATCCTTTTTTCCCTCTTTCCCTTTCCCTCACTAAAACCTGGAATTTTAGGAAAGCTGATTTCAACAAATTAAGGGAAAAGCTTAAATGTGTAGATTGGGACAATGTTATGGTAACTGGGGATACCGAACATAAATGGGGCAAGCTTAAGGATATACTCCTAGAGCCCTGTAAAAATGAATACCCTATGGTAATAAAATGTCCAGGAATAAAAAGTAACCACTATGGATAAATAAGACAGTACAAAGTATAATAAAACAAAAACAAAGAGCGTTTAAAATCTTAAAGGCTGAGAATACAGAAATAGCATTTCAAGAGTATAAAGAAATCAATAGGAAATGTAAAAAAAGAAATCAAGCAAGCAAAATTAGCTACTGAAAACAAAATTGCCAAGGACATTAAAATAAATCCCAAAATCTTTTATAAATACATTAATGCCAAAAAGAAAACAAAGGATTGTACTGGCCCCTTAAAATATGATGACAAGTTAGTTATAGAGGACAAACAAAAGACTGAGATATTAAAGAGGCAGTTCTCATCAATGTTCACCAAGGAACTGACTGTTCCAGGGATCATTCCAATAGTTAAAAATCAAAGTTCACCACCTGATATAATTAATTTAACAAAGAAGAAGTACACCTGCGTCTGAGTAAATTAAACATTGACAAATCCCCCAGGCCAGATATCATTCATCCACAGATATTGAGGGAATTTAGATCCGTAATTGACAGACCGCTGTATCTCATCTTCTTAGACTTGCTTGTAACATGATTGGTGCCTCAGGATTGAAGGATTGCTGATGTGGTACCGATATTTAAGAAAGGTAAGAGGGTGGATCTAGGCAACTACCAGCCAGTAAGTCTGACATCAGTAGTATGAAAAGTTTTTGAGGGCATTGTAAGGGACAACATGCAAAAATATATTGCAGAAAATAATATAATAACTGACAGACAGCATGGATTCATGAAAGATAAGTCATGTCTAACCAACCTGTTGGGGTTCTATGAGGGGGTAAGTGCAAACCTGGATATTGGTAATGCAGCTGATGTGATTTATTTGGCCTTTGCAAAGGCATTTTATATTGTACCACATAATAGCCTTATACTGAAGCTCCAGAAGCAGGGACAGGGGAAACTATATGCAACTGGGTAAGGAATTTGCTAAAATATAGGAAACAAAGAGTAGTCATAAATGGTACGTTCTCTAAATGGGCTTTAGTCAGCAGTGGGGTGCCGCAGAGATCTGTGCTTGGACCGATTCTTTTTAATGTATTTATTAATGACCTCATGGATGGGATTGATAGTAAAGTCTCAGTCTTTGCTGACGACACCAAACTATGTAGGATATAAAAACGGACCTTGATAGTACAATATTACAAAATAATCTGGATAATATGTCAGAATGGGCAGACATTTGGCAAATGAGATTTAATGTTGATAAATGTAAAGTAATGCACTTAGGACGGAGTAATCCCATAGCTGCATATACATTAAATGGATTTCAACTCGGGACTACAGATCAGAAGAATAACTTGGGGATTCTGGTTACAAATAAGTAGAGATGAGCCACCCCCCTAGAGTTCGAGTTCGGTTTCGTTCGTCGAACGTTCGGCAAACGTTCGACGAACCCCTTCGAACCCCATTGAAAACAATGGCAGGCAAACACAAACACATAAAAACACATTATACATGTACACATACAGTTAATAAACATTGCCATTACACTTACAGGTCCCCACGACGCGTCCTGCAATCTGTCTCCCACCGCTTTTCCTTCTGATCATCGCTGCGTCCTCCCGGTAAACAGCACTGATGATAGGACCTTCCGTGACGTCAAAATAGCATGTGACCAATCACGTGTGTATTATCTCATTGGCTACAGACTGATCACATGGCTAGACGTCATGCTAGGTCATGTCAGTGCATCTCTCCGCTACGCGGTGCTCGTTTGTGTATCTCCGTGTACCAACGAGATGCTCTGGCACTTGGTCGGCTTCCCCGTTCCTGCATGTGGGCGCTCTTTACAGAGTAAGCCTACATGCAAGGACTGGCTGCCATAGCCGATGAATTGCGGCACCGGGAATCACGTGATCGAAGCACCGTTGATATAGTAACCGCCTGTGCCCACACAAACATGGGGAAGATATTCTATATTTTTATTAGAATAATTAAAAAAGTTCTAATTAAAATAAGTTCTGATGTTTAGGTATTTCTGTCACTAGTGCTGGTCTTAGTAGTATGCAGGAAAGATGGGTATCATGTCGCGCTTACCACCAAGGTCCAGGAGGAAGATAGGGTTAATCCATGTCTTTTTATTTAACAGGAGAAGATACAGGTCAACGCGTTTCAAGGGACAGGAGAATGCAGTCTGGGGAGATAAGCTGGTAATTATATGTTCGTCACAGATCTTCCCTCTTGGAAAATATATAAAAATATACTTAAAAAAATGGTGTTAAGAATAGCAATAAACACATTTTTCAAAAACTTTAATTATACGTTTAATTAAATTCAAAATAATAATAATAAAAAAATATATACTTATTTATATATATATATTTATATATATATATATATATATATATATATACATATATATATATAGATTATAAACAGTTAAAAAATGCATAAATGAATGGTCTATAACCTAGGAAATGGTGATAAAATGTGTTTTTATAGATCCAATTAACCTCTATGTCTATTTTCATTTTAGGTTGAAAGACAAAAGAAAGAAGAGATAATAAAGGAACATCGTCATTATAATGTTGGATGAAAAAGTCGTAAATAAAGATTTTTTTTGTTTTATTTATTTTATTTAATTTCATTTTCATGTATGTGTAAATAAAATTTATGTAAAAATTTGTGAAATTAAAGATTACATACAGCTATAAATTTATTTGTGATGTTTAATAAAAATATAGAATTATATATAAATGAATTATTATATAAAAAAATTGTCTTAAAATTATATATATATAGGAATTGCTGGAAACGAAGTGCCATATTTAAATCTCTAAAATAAAAGGAGGAATAGACGTCAATCTGTGAAAGGGTTAAACTAGTGAAGAGCAGAAATATATAAATATAAATACAAAATATATTAAAAACATGTATAGGCTAAAAATTGTATCAAAAACTGTTGCATCAAGATTAGCGGTATGTATGAAAGAAAGAGTATTGTCGCGTCTTTGTGTGGGTTAAAAATGTTCACAGGGTGAACTTCTTTAGCCTGAAATTTGGATCTACACACGCGTGTGATCAGGTTATCTAAGTTCAGAAAAATAGAAACAAAGGTCAGAGTGCATGCTCCAAATAATTATCTAGTTCACAAGGTTCACATAAGTTCAGAGCATGGGAAAAACTTATGCACGCATGCGTTAAAGCTAAATTGCAGCTAACAGCTGCCAGGGAATGTTTAGAGAAACTGAGACATACAATTAATGCATTCTTTTTACTGTTTAGCTGAGAGCGGTGTTGTATGTGTGTTGCGTTGTGTGTGTTGCGTTGTTTGTGGAGCGCTGTGTGTCTGCAGTGTTGTCTGTGTGCTGTGTGTGTTGCGCGGTTTGTGTGGGTGTGGAGTGCGTGTGTGTGTTTTGGGGGAGGTATGTTTTGTGCAGTGTGTGTGTTGCACAGTATGTGCGTATATTTGTGTATGCCGCGGTGTTTGTGTGTTGGGTGTGTGCGGCGTTGTCTCTGTGTGGGTGTCTGTGTAGGGTGGTGTTTGTGGTTCCCAGTGTGTGTGTGGTATGTTGTGCGGTGCGCGTGTGGCGCTGTGTGTGTGTGTTTTGGGGGGAGAGGTGCACCCCCATCGTGCTTCATCCCCCATGCTGCGCACCCCTCATCATGCTCCATCCCCCATGCTGCGCACCCCCCATCGTGCTACATCCCCCATGCTGCGCACCCCCCATCGTGCTCCATCCCCCATGCTGCGCACCCACCATCGTGCTCCATCCCCCATGCTGCGCACCCCTCATCGTGCTCCATCCCCCATGCTGCGCAACCCCATCGTGCTCCATCCCCCATGCTGCGCACACCCCATCGTGCTCCATCCCCCATGCTGTGCACCCCCCATCGTGCTCCATCCCCCATGCTGCGCACACCCCATCATGCTCCATCCCCCATGCTGCGCACTCCCATCGTTCTTTATCCCCCATGCTGCGCACCCCCATCGTGCTCCATCCCCCATGCTGCGCACGCCCCATTGTGCTGCATCCCCCATGCTGCACACCCCCCATCGTGCTCCATCCCCCATGCTGCGCACCCCCCATTGTGCTCCATCCCCCATGGTGCACACCCCCCATCGTGCTCCATCCCCCATGCTGTTCACTCTCATTGTGCTCCATCCCCCATGCTGCGCATTCCCATTGTGATCCATCTCCCATGCTGCACACCCCCCATCGTGCTCCATCCCCCATGCTGCGCACCCCCCATCGTGCTCCATCCCCCATGCTGCGCACCCCCCATCGTGCTTTATCCCCCATGCTGCGCACACCCCATCGTGCTCCATCCCCCATGATGCGCACTCCCCATTGTGCTCCATCCCCCATGCTGCGCACTCCCCATCGTGCTCCATCCCCCATGCTGTGCACCCCCCATCGTGCTCCATCCCCCATGCTGCGCACCCCCCATCGTGCTCCATCCCCCATGCTGCCCACCCCCCATCGTGCTCCATCCCCCATGCTGCACACCCCACATCGTGCTCCATCCCCCATGCTGTGCACCACCATTGTGCTCCATCCCCCATGATGCGCACTCCCCATTGTGCTCCATCCCCCATGCTGCGCACCCCCATCGTGCTCCATCCCCCATGCTGCGCACCCCCCATCGTGCTCCATCCCCCATGCTGCGCACACCCCATCGTGCTCCATCCCCCATGCTGCGCACTCCCATCATGCTCCATCCCCCATGCTGTGCACTCCCCATCGTGCTCCATCTCCCATGCTGCACACTCCCCATCGTGCTCCATCCCCCATGCTGCGCACTCCCCATCGTGCTCCATCCCTTCATGCTGCGCACCCCTCATCGTGCTCCATCCCCCATGCTGTGCATCCCCCATCGTGCTCCATCCCCCATGCTTCACACCCCCATCGTGCTCCATCCCCCATGCTGCGCACTCCCCATTGTGCTCCATCTCCCATGCTGCGCACCCCCCTATCGTGCTCCTTCCCCCATGCTGCGCACCCCCCATCGTGCTTCATTCCCCATGCTGCGAACCCCCCATCGTGCTCCATCCCCCATGCTGCGCACCCCCTATCGTGCTCCATCCCCCATGCTGTGCACCCCCCATCGTGCTCCATCCCCCATGTTGCGCTCTCCCATCGTGCTCCATCCCCCAAGCTGCGCACTCCCCATCGTGCTCCATCCCCCATGCTGTGCACTCCCTATCGTGCTCCATCCCCCATGCTGCGCACTCCCCACCGTGCTCCATCCCCCATGCTGCGCACTTCGCATCGTGCTCCAATCCCTATGCTGCGCACCCCCCATCGTGCTCCATCAACCATGCTGCGCACCCCCCATCGTGCTCCATCCCCCATGCTGTGCACTTCCCATCGTGCTCCATATCCCATGCTGCGCACTCCCATCATGCTCCATCCCCCATGCTGTGCACTCCCCATCGTGCTCCATCTCCCATGCTGCGCACTCCCCATCGTGCTCCATCCCCCATGCTGCGCACTCCCCATCGTGCTCCATCCCCCATGCTGCGTACCCCCTATCGTGCTCCATCCCCCATGCTGTGCACCCCCCATCGTGCTCCATCCCCCATGTTGCGCTCTCCCATCGTGCTCCATCCCCCAAGCTGCGCACTCCCCATCGTGCTCCATCCCCCATGCTGCGCACTCCCCATCGTGCTCCATCCCCCATGCTGCGCACTCCCATCGTGCTCCATCCCCCAAGCTGCGCACTCCCCATCGTGCTCCATCCCCCATGCTGCGCACTCCCCATCGTGCTCCATCCCCCATGCTGCGCACCCCCCATCGTGCTCCATCCCCCATGCTGTGCATCCCCCATCGTGCTCCATCCCCCATGTTGCGCTCTCCCATCGTGCTCCATCCCCCAAGCTGCGCACTCCCCATCATGCTCCATCCCCCATGCTGCGCACTCCCCATCGTGCTCCATCCCCCATGCTGCACACCCCCCATCGTGCTCCATCCCCCATGCTGTGCACTCCCCATCGTGCTCCATCTCCCATGCTGCGCACTCCCATCATGCTCCATCCCCCATGCTGTGCACTCCCCATTGTGCTCCATCTTCCATGCTGCGCACTCCCCATCGTGCTCCATCCCCCATGCTGCGCACTCCCCATCGTGCTCCATCCCCCATGCTGCACACCCCCCATCGTGCTCCATCCCCCATGCTTCACACCCCCATCGTGCTCCATCCCCCATGCTGCGCACTCCCCATCAAGCTCCATCTCCCATGCTGCGCACCCCCCTATCGTGCTCCTTCCCCCATGCTGCGCACCCCCCATCGTGCTTCATCCCCCATGCTGCGCACCCCCCATCGTGCTCCATCCCCCATGCTGCGCACCCTCCATCGTGCTCCATCCCCCATGCTGTTCACCCCCCATCGTGCTCCATCCCCAATGTTGCGCTCTCCCATCGTGCTCTATCCCCCAAACTGCGCACTCCCCATCGTGCTCCATCCCCCATGCTGCGCACTCCCCATCGTGCTCCATCCCCCATGCTGCACACTCCCCATCGTGCTCCATCCCCCATGCTGCGCACTTCCCATCGTGCTCCAATCCCTATGCTGCGCACCCCCCATCGTGCTCCATCCACCATGCTGCGCACCCCCCATCGTGCTCCATCCCCCATGCTGCACACCCCCCACCGTGCTCCATCCCCCATGCTGCGCACCCCCCAACTTGCGCACCCCCCATTGTGCTCTATCCCCCATGCTGCACACCCCCCATCGTGCTCCCTCCCCCATGCTGCGCACCTTCATCGTGCTCCATCGCCCATCGTGCTCCACAATCGCGCATCAGACAGTATACATGCACACATTTGATCACATACACTCACACCCCACTTCTCCCTGTGCCCTCCGGTGGGCGGTCCCAGCAGCTGTGCTGCACGCCGTGCTCCTCTGCCTTCTGCCGACACGCACACATCCGATCGCATACACGCACGCACACACTGACAATATCGCACATACGCACTCACACACTCACAACATCTGGAGATACCACATGCTACCGGCCATGTGATCCTCCGGCAGGTCCTGGAAGGTCACTGCACGCACAGTATCGCCGCCAAGAAGTAAGCGATATCACTGGATGTTGTGAGTGTGTGGATGCGATCTGATGTGTGTGTGAGAGTGAGTGAGTGTGATCTGATGTGTGTGTCTGTTCTTACGTGTGTGCGTGTGTGTGTGTTCCGCCGCTGCAGGACCTTGATGCGCTCACCTGCTCCCGGTCAGCGTCTGGTGAGTATGACTGCGGGGTCTTCTTTCTTCTGTCTTTTCTCTTCTGGGGGTGCCCGCTGCCTATAATGAAGTGTCTTGCAGTGTCTTTAACTCTTTCTCCGCTGCATGACACTTCATTATTAACCGCAGCGTATGCCGGCTCCCTGCACATGTGTACCGGGAGCCGGTGTACGCTGGTAACCATGATACACATCGGGTAACTAAGGGAAGTGCTTCCTATAGTTACGCGATGTGTATCATGGTTACCAGCATACACCGGCTCCGTCACCATCCCAGCATCGCAAGGTTATGTCCGCCGGGGGCGGGACCAAGTGTGCCAACGTGTGGCGGGGGCGAGCGGGCGAGGCGTCAGCGTATGCCGGCTCCCTGCACATGTGTACCGGGAGCCGGTGTACGCTGGAGTGGGCGATGCGTGCGGAGGGCCAGGGCGAGTGGCTAATCCATGCGGGGAGCGGGGCCAGGCCGAGGCAAGCGGCCAATCCATGGGGGGGCGGGGCCAAGCCGAGCCCAGCAGCCAATCCGACAGTTGTCCCGCTAACGACACTGTCACGGTGACACTATCACGGTGACACAATTTTGGAGCAAGACAGACAGACAGACAGAATAAGGCAATTATATATATATATATATATATATAATATATATATTTCAATTTAATTAAAAGTATAATTAAGGTTTTTAAAAATTTGTTTATTGCTAACCTGAACACCATTTTTTGAAGTATATTTTTATATATTATATGACTGTTGAAGTGATAAGAATCCCGCCGTTTTTTTCAAAGAGGTAGGATCTATGATGAACATATAAATACCGGCTTATCTCCACAGACTGCATTATCCTGTCATTTGATATATGTCCTGAGGAAGAGGGCTGAGTCCCTTGAAACGCGTTGACCTATATCTTCTCCTGTTAAATAAAAAGACATGGATTAATCCTATCTGCCTCCTGGACCTTGGTGATAAGCGCGGCATGAAACCTGTATTTTCTGCATACTACTAATACCGATTTCTTTGGGGTCGCAGCTGGTTCACCCTGTGACTGACTACGCTAATATAGGAGTTGTGACTGGCACAACCCTTATAGTTGAGTTTTTCCATTAACCCCTCTTATGTTGTTTACTAGTTAAGACTCTATTTGCATTTTTTGTCAACAGTCTCCATTTCGGTTCTGTTACTAGTGCTGAGCGGACCCGGACAGAAAAAGTATGGATCTGTACGGTTTGAAAGATGACTTGAACTTGACAGGCCTGGGATTCAGGCTGTACGATTTGGATTCGGCACTGGGGAAATGAAATGGAAAATAATGAAAACAACAATTAAGAGTTTCATACTTACGGTGACTCGGTGTCATGGCGGCAAACTGCTTCCGGGTTGCACATTCACTTCCTTTACTGTGCAATAGGCTCATTGCATACACACAGCTTTCCGTGCTTTCCCCGCCCACCAGCCATCCTGATGTCTGTAATTGGTTGAAGTCAGATGGGCACCAGCCTGTAACAGTGTCTGTCTGCAGTCATTGCTCATTATGGCTCAGTTATTGTCTACACTCACAGCTGGTGATCGTGTTCTATGGCCTCTCGCTGTGAGATGTAGCAGAGCTGGAAGCGGCGTGGGATCTTGTGTGGATTATGCCGGACCTGCAGGGTGTTTGGGGTTAATAAAGTGGTGAAAGAGGGTGTTTTTTTGTATTTTGTTCCAAAGAAAGGATTTTTTCTTTGTGTTTTGTACTTATTTACTTTGGTGTACAGGTTAGTGATGCAGGTATCTCATACACGCCTTTGCCATCACGAACTAGGGTTTAGGTTTAGTAGCAGCTGTGCACTGTTTTAACCCCTGATTTTACCCCAATTGCCACTGCACTAGGGCAATTCAGGAAGAGCCGGTAAAGCACTGGGATTGTCACATCTAATGCATGCAGAAATTCTAGGCGGCTGCGGGCTGAGAATACTAGCCCCCAGCTGGCTTTATCTTGGCTGGGTATAAAAATTGGGGAGACCGCAAGTCTTTTTTTTGTTAATTCTTTATTTAAATAATAATAAAAAAAAGCCGCATGCGGTTTCTCTTAGGCCGAAATCACACTTGCGAGGCATCACCCGGCACAGCCGCACACTCTCCTAACAGGAGTGGATCGCCATTCTGTTTCTATGTACCTACACTCTCATGTTCGGAGAGTGGCAGGCTGTGTTGAATAATGTCATGCCAGACTCGCACCAGTCTCGCGTTGCATCACCCGCCACAGCCACACACTCTTCTGACAGGAGTGGGTTGGCAGCATGTGTTTCTAGGTACCTGCACCCTCCTGTCAGGAGATTCTGCAGCTGTCAGGTGATGTAATGCAAGTTCCTCGAACGTGTGACTCTAGGTTTATTTCGATACACAACATAGATAAAGCCCAACAGCTGGGGGCTGAAGCTGTGGCTTTATCTGTGCTGGCATCAGAATATGGGGGACCCTGCACTGATTGTTTTATTTATTAATTTATTTTTATACCATCATACTGACCCGCAGATACTTGCACTGCTTTCCCCGCTAACCGGCCATCCTGGCACCTGTGATTGGTTGCAGTCATTTGAGACGCTGCCACTCAGGGTGGGGGTCCATCTAACAGCAATAAATTTCACGTGCCGATGGGTGGGCAAAGCAGTGAATATTCAATTGTTGGCTCCGGAAGGGAGAGCGTGACCTGGAAGTAGCTTGCCGCCATGATACACCTTCTACCCGCTCATCCCTTCCACCAACATTTTTAATCTACAGATTCTGGTCCCCATAGACTTTTATGGGTACCGGATTCTGGAGTGGATGCTTTTTTTTTTTTTAAATTAGCAGTGACCCGCCGGTCCCAGATTTTTACAAGTTCGACCAGCTCTGTTACATATCAGTTATGACATCTACTCTATATATTGTATCACGTGCTCGTGTCACAGATGCTTAGTAGCTCAGCCTTAGTTTTGAAATTAATAGTTCTGGTAAAAAGAAAAACAAAATAATATTTAATATAGTACTGCCTTTTAAAAAGAAGTTATAGCACCCCAATCCAATTTATTAAGACATTTACAAGCTAGTAAAGATTGACAAATAATTTTAAGAGATGAGTGAATTAGGTAAAATTCAAATTCACCTGTGAACTTTGAATTTACTTGGAAATTGAAAAACGTATGTGCAAAGTTAATGTCCCTTATTTTGTGATCTCCCTACACCCCAGAGCATAAAAAACACAAGATGTAAAAAATAAAAAAACATCCTTGTACCCACCTCACCGCTCACCTGTCTGGTCCCTGCGCTTATCACCATCACTGACTGCGCTTTGCCACATTTTCTTATCACCACCGTTCATACTAAAGTCCTGGTCTCTCAAGCTAAGTCGCAACTTCCAGCTCAGTGAAAGAGCCCGATGTTAAGATGTCACAACGTTCACTATCATGGACCTTCAGCTTTTAGGGTCTTGAGCAAGAGTGATGGTGATAAGAAGATGTAGTGGGGACTGGATAGCTGACATTGAAGTGCAGAGGGGCTGTGGAGTCGAGTAGTGAGGTGAGAATAAGGATACTGTTTAACCTTCCCTTGGCCCATTACAGCTCAGAAAAATGGTGACTGAATCACAAAAGCAAACTGCACAAATCTGCATTTTGTAAATACGGTCCTTGTAAATTTAAGTAATATTCCATTCCATTTAGATGTCTTCACTCATCTCTAATTGTCTAATTGTTATGACCATTTTTTCTGTGAAAATTCGCTTACGCTATAAGAAAAGTTAGTAGAGCAATTTAAGAAAGGGTAAAGCAGAAAATTGTTTAATTAATGTGTTATTCCCAGTTGAGAATCAATTCACCATGAAATTATGTTTCTTCAAGCACAAAGCTCACCTTAGTGGTAAATGCATTAGTTCAATATGTTCAACATTAATGGTCCAATAAACCTATATAATGATTATCCAGAAGAGAAACAAGTCTATACTTATGCAATGATTGAAGAATCATAGAAATGAGCAGGTCAGATATAAAATATTGCTTATTATAAATGTAGATTCTGTTAATAAGAAACTAATCAGACTGCTCATGTTTACTTGGTACCTCGGGAATTGTTCTTTTTCTTTGTATGCTATGGCATTAGCAATGTAATATAGGGATAGTAAGAACTTTTTTGTACTTGACCTAAAGCTACATTCTGCAAATGTTCCACAATAGTGTAAAAATGTTAATTATCTTGAAAATTTCACTTGAATAGCAAAGTGACCTTATTTATTTATTCAGAGATGAATAGGACAATTTAGACAAATATGTCCCTTTATAGAGGGAAAATTACTGATGCTTAAAAAAGAGGAGCAAATGTAAATGAAACTACTGAAGTCAAAGCAAACTTGTTCGAAAAAGGTTTGACAATCTCAAATTCGGCATGAGCTTTGCCCACTCGGATTTGGATTTGTATGCCAGAGCACTTTTCTGAAAAATTGGCACTGTTCGGCTTTGTTTGGTAACTATTCATGGTTGTACTAATCCTTTTCTTCTACGTTACTATGACTTTAGCTAGGATAGTGGTGCCGTAAGATGAGAGGTGTTTGATAAGGAGAGCGGGTGGGGAGAGGTCAGAGAAATGACGGAATGTTTTTTTTTTCCTAATTTAATGTGTGAATGTCCTGGTAGCCAATTGGGGTCCAAAAACCATCGACAATGTTCAGACATAAGGGCTTGTGTCATTGGCTGCCTAACTAACATGTTGCTCTGCATATAAGAAGCAGGCACGAGGTATTGGCACCATTTTTAGACTAGTACACTTTAAGGATGGTGCTATTGGTGCATATAAATATAGAAAAATACAAAGTCATAATAACTGTGCTCCTTGCACCAATCGACATTTCAGCATCTAAATCCTTACTTATTGCTAATTCTGTGGTCCTGCCAGAGATTAAATTTCAGCACCTAAATTCTGAAAGCTAAATCTGTGATCCTGTGACCTGCCACAAATAGACATTTCAGCATACAATTAGGTCCATATATATTTGGACAGAGACTTTTTTCAAATTTTTGTTTTGTACATTACCACAATGGATTTTGAACAAAACAATTCAGATGCAGTTAAAGTTCAGACTTTCAGCTTTAATTCAGTGGGTTGAACAAAGTGATTGCATAAAAATGTGAGGAAGTAAAGCATTTTTTAAACTCAATCCCTTCATTTCAGGGGCTCCAAAGTAATTGGACAAATTAAATATTTCAAAATAAATTGATAATTTCCAATACTTGGTGAAAACCCATTGTTGACTATGACTGCCTGACGTCTTGAGCTCATGGCCATCCCCAGACGCTGTTCACTCCTTTTTAATGCTCTGCTGGCCTTTACTGCAGCAGTTTTCAGTTGCTGTTTGTTTGGGGGCCTTTCTGTCTGAAGTTTAGTCTATAACAAGTGAAATGCGCGCTTTATTGGGTTGGGATCAGGTGACTGACCTGGCCATTCAAGAATATTCCACTTCTTTGCTTTACTTATCCCTGGGTTGCTTTTGTTTTATGTTTTGGATCATTGTCCATCTGCATTATGACACACAGACCAATCAGTTTGGCTGCATTTGGCTGGATTTGAGTACACAGTATTTCTCTGAAAATCCCAGAATTCATCCGGCTGCCTCTGTTGTGAGTCACATCATGAATAAACACTAGGGACCCAGTGACACTGTCAGACATCCATGCCCAAACCATCACACTGCCTCCACTGTGATTTACAGATGATGTGGTTAGCTTTGGATCATGAGCTGTATCAAGACTTTGCCATACTTTTTTCTTTCCATCATTCTGGTAGAGGTTGATCTTGGTTTCACCTGTCCGAAGAATGTTCTTCCAGAATTGTGCTGGTTTTTTTTTTTTAGCAATGTCCAATTTAGCTTTCTAATTCTTGAGGCTTATGAGTGGCTTGCATCATGCAGTGAACCCTCTTTATTTTCTTCCATACACTCTTCTCTTTATTGTAGATTTGAATATTGATACGCCTACATCCTGGAGAGTGTTGCTCACTTGGATGGATGTTGTGAAGAGGTTTCTCTTCACCATGGTAATTATTCTGCGATCATTCACCACTGTTGTCTTTTATGGGCATACAGGACTTTTTGCATTGTTGAGGTCTCCAGTGCTTTCTTTCTTTCTCAGGATGTACCAAACTGTAGATTTAGCCAACCCCTAATATTGTAGCAATTTTCTGGATTTTTTTTTCTGTCTTCGCAGATGGAGGATGGCTTGTTTCACCTGCATGGAGAGCTCATTTGACCGCATGTTAACTTCTCAGCAAAAACTTTAAAAAGCAAGCACCACACCTCAAATCAACTGCAGGCCTTATATGTGGTTAATTTAAAATCAATGAAATAACAAAGGAATTGCCTACACCTGACAATGAAACAGCCTTTGAGTCAGTTGTCTATTTACTTTTGGGCTCTTTTAAACCAGGATGGCACATGTAAGCTGAAATTCCTACACTGTTCATCAAATTTAATGTGGCTACCATCAAATGAATTCTAAAAGTCGAGACTTTATATTCATGTCCATTATATAACTATAACTTGAAAATGTTAGTGTCCAAATATATATATGAACCTAACTGTAGGTGGAGGAGGAGGAAGACAAGGAGGATACGTTGCAGTTCTAGCTTAAACATTGATCATCAAGAGGTGCATGAGTGAGAGGTGTAGGCATGGTGTTCTGATAGCCCTGCCAAATTCAGGCGATACACAACAAGGTGACCCATCGTGGAGTCTGTGTATTTGAAAAAAAATATTGGCAGACACACCGGTACAGTGGCATCAATTGCCCTTGAGTACTAATAGTAGTAGAGCACAACATGCATGCATGGGAAAGAGCCCAGGACAGAATTTGCACCTTAAACATTGATCAGTAAGAAGTGGATGAGTGGCCGGTGTAGGCCTGGTGCTCTGAGACCCCTGCTACTACAGGCAACACACAACAAAGAGACCCAACTTGAAGTCTCCACATTTCAAAAAATGAGGGGCAGACACCAGGTAAAGTCACATCAATTTCCTCAAAGTAGAAATAGGCCTGGTCTAGCATTTCTAGCTTAAGCATTAATCAGTAACATAAGGATGAGTGACAGGTTGTGACGGTATGGCTCACTGACAGACTAATAAATGCAGACATACGTCTATCAGGAGTCAGGGTCCACCGTGCAGTGATGTTATGGCTGCTGCTGGTAGATAGGTGCCTGAACTGCAACTAGGCAAATGCTACTAAATATCAGAGTCCCCTGAGTTAAAGAACCCACAGGGAGGAAAGTAAATGTAAGGCCATGAACTCTATAACAACACAGAGAGGTATGGGGTATAGCTATAGTAATGGCAACTCTGTTCCTGCACAGAGGGTTATGAGGTATAGCTATTGTAATGGCAACTCTGTTACTGTACAGGGAGCCAAGGCCTGAGATCTCGTGTTACAGATCACATGGATGCTCGACTATAAACTCCACCTAGCACTGTTATATCCCATCGTTAGATTACGACTTCTAACTTCTGTTACTTCACAGAAGCAAATATATATATGTGGCGTACACAGTACTAATAGGGTGTATTTAGTGGACACTAAACATATCTCACAATGGAGGAAACTCAAAGGGTGTGTAGATGAGTCAATGAGGTCACTAGCTCCTATCAAGGACTACTGTGGAGTTCCACCGGCTAACCACCAGTGAACCCAGTACTAGCGTAGCCCAGAAGTGCTGCCTAAACGGCAACTGACCATAAACCGGTCTGATGTGATCGCGACGCCTCGCCCTACACTTGCCTCCCAACCCTGTATCAGTCCCAGGGGACTTCGCCGCCTGGCCCTGTACTAACGTGGTAAGCGCTTGCTGCACCACATATGAAGACGACTGAGCACTGCCATGTGAGTGCCTAAGGCTTATATACCCTAAGGACAGCCCACAAGATGGAGATCCCTATGGCCCGCCCAAACCATAACCAATGAGCAGTCTTCCTTGTGACCACACGTCACTGATGACGTCAGTGTGGCCAATGGGCTCATTCCACATCACCTGTGATGTCACTACGGCCAATGGGATCGAGCCACGTCATCTGTGATGTCACTAGGCCAATGGGATTGTGCCATGTCATCTGTGATGTCACAATGGCCAATGAGATCGCACCACGTCATCTGTGATGTCACCACGGCCAATAGGATTGTGCCACGTCATCTGGACACCTAATGAACTAAGTGCCTGAGCATGCTCAGAAGCCTGAACCACTGACTTAGTCTGAGAATTGAGACTATCAGTCTGAGCATGCTCAGAAGGCACAACCCAGGACTTAGGCTGAAAACATCTAGATGTTCAGGTCAGTACCTGAGACTCAGGGAAGTGAACCGAATGAGGCCAAGCATAGGGGGAAATCGTCCCAGGAGGCATCCGAGAAGACGCCGCAGCTCGGTTTGTGACACAGGTATAGGCCTGGTGCTCCTAGACCCCTGCCACTACAGGCAACACACAGCAATTAGACCTGAATAACAGTCTCCATTTACAAAAAAATTGGGTGTTTGTGACTCAGGAGAAAGCAAAAGGAGGATCAAGGGGAGGAATATTTGGTGCTTCATACATGAAAAAAGCCAAACTGTAAGAGCAACAGCAAATGACAGACCTTTTGTTTGTTCTGCCACTAAGTCACTTGTTAGTAATGTGGCGCCCCTGACCTGGTCAGGCACCACTGAGTACTGCACCCATGCTGGGGGCAGTGCAATACAGGTAATCCAGAAGGCTGACTGAGGTGTGACTACACAGGCGCATAGTAATCAGGTCTCACACATGTACCTTTGGGAGGACTCCTGAGAACTTCCAGGAGGGGGCGTGGCCTCCATGTGCACTCAAGGGGTGTGGTGGAGAGCCTGGTTGCTAGGCAGCATAGGCAGGCACAGTGGGGAAAGAGGAAGGAGGAGGAACAAGGAGTCTGGAGCAGAGAGTTGAGGAGTGAGGAGTTGGGAAGTGGAGCTCAGACAGAGCAGACGTGCAGAACCCACGAGTGAGCCAGTTTAGTGTGCAGCTCAGGAAGAGCAGACGTGAGGAGCAGGCCCTGGAGCTGCTGCAATCTAACAGCGTCCGCGCAGTGACTACTGATGGGGGAGATCGGTCACCTAGCAGTGCCACCCGAAATCCACCCAAGGCTAAAGAGAGTGCAAACGGGTGGCAGAGTAAGGGGACTGCTGGGGAGGTACCAGGCTCGAAAAGGGTAACAGGTCCCGGTGCAGAGATAGATTCATCTTTCTTCTGTCAAACCTGCTTGAGGGTTTTTTCAGACCCTCAAGACAACACCACAGAGTCCGCAGCCACGTAGCAAAGAGAGGGCCCATAGTTCACAGGAGGCAAGCAGAAGGAGTGACCTGGTCCAGGCTACAAGCAAACGGGCCGAAACAAGGGGAGCAGCAACTTCCCTGGGTGACCCCCATAGGGACTGCAAGTCGGCGTCATCACAAACAACAGAAGGGCTAGGGAAGGCGAGTCAGTAGCCACCCTCACAAGTCAAGAAAAAACAAAAAGCCAGCACTAAATGTGCACTTCAGCACTAAACATTCCAAACTGTATTTATTATAAAAATTTTGAGATTTTTGGCAAAAAATTGCAATTTCTTGAGCTGCCTCGCCACGTCACGGCAAATCTCATTTGAGGCAGTCCTACACTAAAATATTTTTATAAAATGTGCCATACGGCCTCACATATGAATAGTAGAACTGCTCTTAGCAGCACTCACCTGGTCTATTTCAATCCCGTACCCATGACTGAGTCATGGCTGTGGGCAGGACAGGTCCAAGCAAATGCTGCATGAAGTAAATAGCCTGTGGACAAAGCCTGATGACTCAATGTGAACAGTCACCAACCGCCAAAATCTAGACAGATGGAATACATCCCAAATTGGGGTGCATAGCAAGGTGGAGGTCAATCACCGACCAATTCAATGAAGAAAAAACAAAAAGCCAGCACTAAATGTGCACTTCAGCACTACACATTCCAAACTGTATTTATTATAAAAATTTTGAGATTTTTGGCAAAAAATTGCAATTTCTTGAGCTGCCTCGCCACGTCACGGCAAATCTCATTTGAGGCAGTCCTACACTAAAATATTTTTATAAAATGTGCCATACGGCCTCACATATTAAGTCATCAGTTTTTGTCCACGGGCTATTTACTTCATGCAGCATTTGCTTGGACCTGTCCCGCCCACAGCCATGACTCAGTCATGGGTACGGGATTGAAATAGACCAGGTGAGTGCTGCTAAGAGCAGTTCTACTATTCATATGTGAGGCCGTATTGCACATTTTATAAAAATATTTTAGTGTAGGACTGCCTCAAATGAGATTTGCCGTGACGTGGTGAGGCAGCTCAAGAAATTGCAATTTTTTGCCAAAAATCTCAAAATTTTTATAATAAATACAGTTTGGAATGTTTAGTGCTGAAGTGCACATTTAGTGCTGGCTTTTTGTTTTTTCTTCATTGACCTGGTCGGTGGTTGACCTCCACCTTGCTATGCACCCCAATTTGGGATGTATTCCATCTGTCTAGATTTTGGCGGTTGGTGACTGTTCACATTGAGTCATCAGGCTTTGTCCACAGGCTATTTACTTCATGCAGCATTTGCTTGGACCTGTCCCGCCCACAGCCATGACTCAGTCATGGGTACGGGATTGAAATAGACCAGGTGAGTGCTGCTAAGAGCAGTTCTACTATTCATATGTGAGGCCGTATGGCACATTTTATAAAAATATTTTAGTGTAGGACTGCCTCAAATGAGATTGGCCATGACGTGGCGAGGCAGCTCAAGAAATTGCAATTTTTTGCCAAAAATCTCAAAATTTTTATAATAAATACAGTTTGGAATGTTTAGTGCTGAAGTGCACATTTAGTGCTGGCTTTTTGTTTTTTACCCTCACAAGTCAGCCTGAAGGACGCCTGGTTCCAGCTTGGTTCATCCCAGCTACGCTTGGGTTACTCACCCTGCCACCATCAGTGAGTAAAATCCCTGAAAGACTGTTTGGACTGTGCCTGAGTCATTCTGCGCCTTGTGGTTCCGCACACTTACACAGGGGCCTGGGGCTTGCCTCACTCTCGGAAGGCCACTACAACTAACTGCACCCACCACCAGCCCCAGGCATCCCTTAATCTGCAGAGCGGTCACCCTGACCTCAATACCGAGAGTGGCGTCACGACAATTCTAAGAAGACATCTTACCTGTGACCAGACTGTTCCATCCACGTGGAGTCCCTGAAGGTAGTTCACCGACACAACACCTGTGGGGCTTCACAGTAACATCAGCAGTAGTAGCAACAGCAGCCATAAAAGCCATGACAAAGATGTCACAGACTGCAATAATGCAAGACCAATACAGCACACTGAAAACTGCACCATTGCCTAGTCTTCACAGTATGGAACTGGGGTGCAAAAAGTCATTGGGAATCCATGACTTGTTTATCTTGATGAAAGTTAGGTAGTCTACACTTTCAGGGGACATCTGGATGCATTTTGTTTGTCAGGACACCACCAGCAATGCGGAAGACACGTTCTGAGAGAACACTGGCTGCCGGGCATGAAAACATCTACATTGCATCACTGGTGAGACCAAAATGAAAAAGGATCAAAACCCCCAAGATGGCATCAATATTGAGCTTTAGATACTCCTGTAACATCCTCTCCAGTCATTCACTATATGTCAGGCTTTTACTTTGTTCTATGCATCTCTAATTGATCTATTGTCATATGTTTTATACCATATTAATCCAAATGGACATCATATTATAAGTAAGCTGAATTTTATTGATAACAATAATATTGGTGTCACCCAGTGCAAAAAAGTGCAAGATTAAAACCAATGCATAAAAAATACAGAGACACAGCATCACAGGGCAGTGTGATCCAGGGCGAAGCTTTGGCGAAACACGTCGAGGTGCAGGGCAGTGTGTTCCATTAGACATCACGGCAACAGCGGGTGGGTAACCTATTATGGCTGACTTATGCTCCAGGCTGTTCATCATCTAAACGGGTTTGCAATCCTACATGTGGATAATTCATATGCGTATACATCAGCGGTGGGCAATTAAATTTCTCATGGGGCCGCATGAGAACTTGGGATCCATTTAGAGGGCCGGACTGATATACTTAACTCAATTCTACCCAATACTGTATATATATATATATATATATATATATATGTCGCGGGCGGAGGAGGGGACGCTGCGCTCTCCCACTGCTCGGGTCCGGCTGATGCTGCTCGGTGGCTCGAGCGATGGGCCGGATCCCGGGGACTCGAGCGGCGCTCCTCGCCCATGAGTGAAAGGGGTTTGGTTTTTGGGATAGTTTATTGTCCGTGACGCCACCCACGGTTGTGGTGATTGTAGGAACACCACCGCTGCTCTGTATGGGAATCCCGGGAGCGGTGACAGGGAGCAGCAAAGTTGTTAGTTCTCCCCTCCGTGGGTAGGGGGTGGTTGTCCCGGGGCCCAGTGATGAGTTGGAGGATGAGGGATGGCGGGGCCGGTGCAGGGCTTGGTGGGGTGCAGGGACGCGGGGGCAGCGCTGTGCCTCACGGCACTGTGGTACTCACTCAGCCTGAGACGGTGACACAGTTCTCGGTAAAACACACGACTGGAAAGACGGTTCCCACGGACGGCTGCTGTTGCTTTTCCCCGGTAGTTGACGGTGACGGTCCCTTTTCCTGCACCTAAATCTATGTTGGTAGCGATGGGTTCCCACCGGTAACCCGCTCCCCAGCTTGGATATGTGCCGGAGGAGCCCCTCTTTGCCTGCAGGCGCTGGCCCTGAGAAACTGGTGCCTTGGCGGTGGCGGTGTCTCTCTCTAACGGTCGGACTGTTGCCTTCAATCGGGACTTGGTTGTTGGGAGACCCAGAGGTCCCCTTCACTGACGGATTTGGCAAATTCACGGCGACTCCTAGCCTTGCCGGGATCCGAAAGGCCCCTGCCAATGGTGCTGGCTTCTCTTCGTATACCGCTCCGGTACCGCCGGGCCACCACCCGTCCACGGTCCTTTCGGCAACCTCAAAGTAGCCTCACCTGCAGACAGTCACCGCCGTCTGCTGACCTTGCTGTTCTCAGTCTGGGGCACACACCCGGACCAACTTCAGGCTTTCTCAACTGTCACTTTCTCTGTCACTACTCTCACTGTCCTCCTTCTCCTTCCTCTCTTGCTCCTCTACCACTTCACTGTTTACTCCTTCACTTCCCTAGCTGAACTCTCCTCTCCAAACTCTAACTCTATCTAAACTCTTCTGCCTGGTTTTCCCGCCTCCAGGGCTGTGAACTCCTCGGTGGGCGGAGCCAACCGCCTTGCCCACCCCCTGGTGTGGACATCAGCCCCTGGAGGAAGGCAACAAGGATTTTTGTGTAGCTTTGGTGTACCTATCCGGGGTTTAGGGTGTGATGGTGTTATGACCTGTGACCCCTAGCTTGCCCAGGGCGTCACATTCCCCCTTAGCAAAATGCAGACCGTCCGCAGGCTGCCCGTCCAACACCGGTTTTATTTTTCTGAAAAAGATAAAAAACGGTAACATATAGAAATAGAATAACATCATCCCACAGCGGGAGGCACTTTTCTTAAACGTTACGAAACATTAAAACGGTTGCTGCTGCCGCTCTCTCCCACCCAAGTAACCTGGCCCTGATGCTGCCTCTAAGAAACAGGCAGCACCCCTTGACCCCAGTCCTGAACCAGTTACCCGAGCGGGATTTGTCCTTCCCCTCCAGAGGGTAGCAACCGGTTCCTGTGGTGGCTGGGCCCCAGCCTGCTCTACCGCAGGCCCTCCCTCCAACCTGCCTCTCCGGAGGCGGTAACGGTGCTGCAACAAACATATTTTTATTTACAAGCCACTTAACGTTTGTGGTTGCCCTGCAAGTTCACGGGCTTGTCCATAGAGAGTTCCCTATGCAACTTTTCAAGCGGTCCCCACGGGGACAACAATGCCGGCAACGGCCGGTTCCAATCACAAGTGAATCAGGTGAACTTCGGTTGATCACACATTTTCATCTCAAAACTTTAAAACTTTTTTCAAACTTTCAAACTGGTGGTCCCAACCGGGACTGGACAACGATGCTCCGCTGCCCTACTCAGAGTCCTCAGCCTCACTTGAGGGAGGGGGTGTAGCGCTCACACGGGCCTCCTGGCTGCCCCTCAGTTTTGCATCTAGGGCGAACCACCCCCTCTCTCCACAGTGCCGGGTGTTCTGGACCAAGTCGCCCGGCATCAGGTTCCGACCAGGGTGCTCCTTTGGCAGATGAGCATTAACATCCCGCCGGGCTATAAACACTTCGGCCTCCAGGCCCGGTTCATATATGAATCCATAGCCCCGGCGGACATCAAACCGCCTCACCTGCCCTTCATACAACGGGCCCCGAACACGAAAGTTGCCTGACAGAGGTTCTCTTTTTCCCAGATTGCACGGGCCACCAACTCCGCCTTCTTCCTTTCCCTCTCTTTAATCTCCAGGCCCAACGGTACCAGCTCCCTGTCCCAGTACGGCGCTGCTGTGAGCTCTGGCGCACGGGTCGGGCCCCGCGAGACATTTTGGACGCTGCCCACTGTTAGGGATCTGGGCGGCAGGTTCCGCGGCTTCTTGGCCTTGGACGCCGCCTTGCAGCGGCAACCCAGGGCAACCTCAGCCGAGGTGTGGGGGATGGGCACAGGGGCATTCCGCGGTTGGGCCATCGGCACGGAGCGGGCTGTCGGCTCTGGCTCGGGGGACTTCTCGGGGGATGCCTCCGGTTCAGACTTCGGGGCTTTCCACGGCAACACCTACGGTTTGCTACGGGCTCCGGCTACAGGTCGGCCTGCCGGGGCGGGCATGCTGGTATTACTACCGGTTGCGGTGGCAGCGGGCCTAGTGGCGGGGTCACGGCTTCCGAGACGGGTGGCGAGGGAGGTAACAGGGCGAGAGGGTTTAGAACGGGTCCCGCAGCTGCGATGACCGGCCCTTCAAGGGCATCGGGGCGTGGGTCACTCACCCCCCCTTCCTCAGCTTCCTCCTCGCGTCTCCGCACGGTCGCTATGACATCCGCCATGTCGGTCTCCCACTCCTCCATGAGGAGCTGCATTTTGACCTGCAGCCTCTGGTAGAGCTGCGCGGTCCGGATTTCTACCCACGCCGCGGTTCCAGGCGCGGGGGCCACGGTGCTGCGGGACGGCATCCACATGTTGCTGGCGGCTTCTCCCAGGAACAAGATGGCTGCAGAGTCCTGGCGTCCCTGCTTTTATAGCCGCGACTACATGCACTCAGTCGCCATTTCGTCCCCCTTAGCCTCTTTTCGGCCCCTCCTCTATTGGGGCGGCGTTTTGGCCTTCGCGCCTCCGCTACTCGAGAAGACGCTCGAGCGGGAACTCTTCGCGCCAAAGATGGCGACTTCTGAAATTTTCTGGCCGGACACCTCCGGCAGTCACAAGGCGCACCTCTACCCAACGGCAGAGCGGTAAGATCCTGTTCGTGACGCCAAGTTGTCGCGGGCGGAGGAGGGGACGCTGCGCTCTCCCACTGCTCGGGTCCGGCTGCCGCTGCTGCTGCGGCCTGCTGCTGCTCGGTGGCTCGAGTGATGGGCCGAATCTTGGGGACTCGAGCGGCGCTCCTCGCCCGTGAGTGAAAGGGGTTTGGTTTTTGGGATAGTTTATTGTCCGTGACGCCACCCACGGTTGTGGTGATTGTAGGAACAACACCACTGCTCTGTATGGGAATCCCGGGAGCGGTGACAGGGAGCAGCAAAGTTGTTAGTTCTCCCCTCCGTGGGTAGGGGGTGGTTGTCCCGGGGCCCAGTGATGAGTTGGAGGATGAGGGATGGCGGGGCCGGTGCAGGGCTTGGTGGGGTGCAGGGACGCGGGAGCAGCGCTGTGCCTCACGGCACTGTGGTACTCACTCAGCCTGAGACGGTGACACAGTTCTCGGTAAAACACATGGCTGGAAAGACGGTTCCCACGGACGGCTGCTGTTGCTTTTCCCCGGTAGTTGACGGTGACGGTCCCTTTTCCTGCACCTAAATCTATGTTGGTAGCGATGGGTTCCCACCGGTAACCCGCTCCCCGGCTTGGATATGTGCTGGAGGAGCCCCTCTTTGCCCGCAGGTGCTGGCCCTGAGAAACTGGTGCCTTGGCGGTGGCGGTGTCTCTCTCTAACGGTCGGACTGTTGCCTTCAATCGGGACTTGGTTGTTGGGAGACCCAGAGGTCACCTTCACTGACGGATTTGGCAAATTCACGGCGACTCCTAGCCTTGCCAAGATCCGAAAGGCCCCTGCCAATGGTGCTGGCTTCTCTTCGTATACCGCTCCGGTACCGCCGGGCCACCACCCGTCCACGGTCCTTTCGGCAACCTCCAAGTAGCCTCTCCTGCAGACAGTCACCGCCGTCTGCTGACCTTGCTGTTCTCAGTCTGGGGCACACACCCGGACCAACTTCAGGCTTTCTCAACTGTCACTTTCTCTGTCACTACTCTCACTGTCCTCCTTCTCCTTCCTCTCTTGCTCCTCTACCACTTCACTGTTTACTCCTTCACTTCCCTAGCTGAACTCTCCTCTCCAAACTCTAACTCTATCTAAACTCTTCTGCCTGGTTTTCCCGCCTCCAGGGCTGTGAACTCCTCGGTGGGCGGAGCCAACCGCCTTGCCCACCCCCTGGTGTGGACATCAGCCCCTGGAGGAAGGCAACAAGGACTTTTGTGTAGCTTTGGTGTACCTATCCGGGGTGTAGGGTGTGATGGTGTTATGACCTGTGACCCCTGGCTTGCCCAGGGCATCACATATATATATATACACACACACACACACACACACACACACTACATCACTATATACTGCACCTGTAATACATTACAGCACTATATACTACACCTGTGATACATTACAGCACTATACTGTCCCTGTAATACATTATAGCACTGTATACTGCAACTGTAATGCAATACATCACTATATACTGCCCCTGTAATACATTACAGCACTATATACTGCCCCTGGAATGCATTCCAGCACTATATACTGCCCCTGGAATGCATTACAGCACTATATACTGCCCCTGGAATGCATTACAGCATTATATACTGCCCCTGTAATACATTACATCACTATATACTGCACCTGTAATGCATTACAGCACTATATACTGCCCCTGGAATGCATTAGAGCACTATATACTGCCCCTGGAATGCATTACAGCACTATATACTGCCCCTGGAATGCATTACAGCACTATATACTGCCCCTGGAATGCATTACAGCACTATATACTGCCTCTGTAATGCATTACAGCACTATATACTGCACCTGTAATGCATTACAGCACTATATACTGCCCCTGTAATGAATTACAGCACTATATACTGCCCCTGTAATACATTACATCACTATATACTGCACCTGTAATGCAAAAACAGCACTATATACTGCACCTGTAATGCATTACAGCACTATATACTGCCCCTGTAATGCATTACATCACTATATACTGCCCCTGTAATGTATTACAGCACAATATACTGCACCTGTAATGCATTACAGCACTATATACTGCCCCTGTAATGCATTACAGCACAATATACTGCCCCTGTAATGCATTACAGCACTATATACTGCCCGTGTAAAACTACATCATTACATTCCCATATACTACATCACTACACCCAAATATTACACCAGTTACCCCCCCTCCCTCTCCCCCTCAGGTTATTAGTGTCCACTCACCTCTATCTCCTCAGGCACCTCCGTATGGGTCCCCCGCTGAGCTGCTTCTTCCCTGGTACGGGGCCTGGCTGCGCCGCTGTTGTTCTTGTACGGCCCCTGTCCCCGCCGCTGCGTCTCTCTGTCCAGGCACCGGCTGGTTCCGCTTCTCCTGCCGGGAACTTTTCAAATGACACACACGCGCTGTACTGCCGACATCAGGGCGCGTGTGTGTCACAGAGAAGGCTGCCGCAGGGAACAGAGGACCGATCCTGAAGTTCCGCGCAGTGTAGCAGCAGAACGCAGGAATCTGTCCCCTGTTCCCTGTCCGGTAGCGTTTTCTGTGACACACACGCGCCCTGATGTCGTCAGTACAGAGCGCCTGTGTCATTTGAAAAGTTCCTGCCGGGCAGGAAAAGCAGCACCACGTATCCATCTCTGATCTAATGGGCGGGTCTGGTATACATGATACATAAATGACTTGTATAAATGAGTTATAGGTAATCATTGCACTATGCAAAGCACTTTATTATATGAGTCATTCTAATATACATATCACTATTTATGATTTTAAATGTATTAGAATCTCTTTGTACTAAACTAACCCCTACATAAAATAGGTTTGTTCTAAATCATGTTTAATCTGTAATTGGATCACACTGCCCTGTGATGCTGTTTCTCTGTATTTTTTATGCATTGGTTTTAATCTTGCACTTTTTTGCACTGGGTGACACCAATATTATTGTTATCAATAAAATTCAGCTTACTTATAATATGATGTCCATTTGGATTAATATGGTATAAAACATATGACAATAGATCAATTAGAGGTATATGATGCATAGTGGGATCTTAGTCAAAAATATTAATACTGAATAATTATGGACCTATGTATTCTATTGTTGCTAAGATTGAACTTTGTTCTGCTGCTGCACAGGAAGGTCCAAATTAAAATGTGCCACATCTCACAGAAATTGCTTCTGCCACTTATACTGCTGATGCTAATGTATATGTGATGAAGACTTGACATTCCCCTGGGTTGGAAATTTAGAACTGTAATGCAAATTGTGTACCTCATTGTTGCCTTGGGGAAAACAACTCTTAAAATTGTGTACAAGCTTGTTTTGATATTCCAGCATGCATGCGTCTCTTTCCAAGGTGCAATCATCAAGCAAAGTTTACTTTTGCACCTTGGCTCTAACAGGGTGGCAACCCAGTTGTCATCATTATTTCTAATCATAATAATACAAGCATCATGTTGCAGATAGTGCAGCAAGAAGGTACTCATGTGTCAGGCGCATCCATGAGGTCCAAGTCTATAGTGTGTTGGTGGGGAGGTAACACTCTAGCTTGCTTCCTCCTTCCCCTCCCACCAACCACTGACAACAGAGAGGGGATCAATATCTTCTTCATCTCCTGACTGTTGTGCATCCATCATGTCCTCCTCGTCCTTCTCCTCCATTTGTTCCCCGGGTGTAGTTTGTCAGATACCATGATCCCCTCTCGATCACTTTACCACACCCTCCCATGCCACCCACCTGAATGAACACAGGTTGGAACTTAGAGACATTGGTATCTCTTCTACATCCTCTTCTGCATCTGCCTCTTCCACTGGGACCACCACCTCCTCCTGCAGACTATTTAAAATGTGCTCCAGCATGTAGGTGATCAGAGTAGTAACGCTGATGATGGCATCATCAGAGATAATGATCTTAGTAGCCATTTTGAAACTGCGCAGAGGTCAATCATCTTTGCCCCACAATTGGACTGAGTTGACCCAGGCTCTGAGTCATCACATACTGCATCATGGCTTGTCATTGCTGTGCAAAGTGTAATTCCAAAGAGTCTGCACATTGCATCTTAACAAGTAGGCCGAAAGACCTCTGCAGCAATAAAAGTCGATGAGCCACAATGTGTGAATGGTGTAAGTGAGCACACAGCGAATGTGTCTTCTGCAGCAGCACATCCAGGCCAGGATGTTGGCCTAGAAATTGCGGTACAACATGGTTGAGGAGGTAAGCCATGCTAGAGACGTGTTGGAGGTTGCTCCAGTGTAGGGCTGCCATTAGGTTTGCACGGTTATAACATATAGCCTTCCCTTGCTTCAGGTTCAGTGGAGACAGCCATTGCCCAAATGTCATGGGTTATGTAATGACAAGAAAGGTGCCTCTAGGCTGGTCATCAGCTTTGAGATCCTGCGTTGTCCAGTATCTCAGAGATAGGCCTGGTGTTAGCCAGGTCCAAGCCCCCAGTGTGACCCTAACTCCTGTCCGAGCCTTGGTCTTACTCCCTCTCTCGCATACCCTTGGGGCGGCCCAGAAAAGACAAACACAAAATCCCACAAAATGACACGGACAAGGGAAAGTGAAAACTTGTACACACAGCACTCAAAACACATAGGAGTGAAAATATACGTACAGGGGAACAACGAAAAAGGGAATGAAGTAACGCAAAGCAAGATAACGTTTATACCACTGAAAAGCGCAACACGGACCACCATTAACAGGATAACCACCAAGGCCGGGATCGCTGAAGCTTCCATTGGCACATACAAGAAAAAAGCCATGTTGTAAATAGTGAGGAGACAGCTGCACATGGCAATTTGCAACTTGAGCTCTTCGGTCCTGCTCACAAGTCTGCAGGAATTAACTCTTCAGATCAGTGAACCTGAACTAGCCGATGCTCAGTTCTGGCTGAACAATCCAGAAGCCTCAGGTTGCTTGTCAGACTTTGTGATATGAACGGAGTCTGATGAAGCCATGCCAAAAGGTGTGTGCAGAGTCGAACATCGCATGTCATCAAACTAGGCCTGGATAGCAGTCAACAACTTTGCAGCTGCGTGACTGCAATCTCCAATGTATTTTAATTTCCCCAATGCTTGATTGCAGTGAGCTCTTGCTGCACAGTATGGTGGTGGCTGAGATTCTCTCTGCACTTTTGGAATGCGTGTCATATTAAGAGAGGGGTTGAGGGCTCAGATGGAGGCACTAGAGGAGGTGGAGAAAGTAAAAGCAGTGGGGGAACTGGTAGATACAGAAGTTTGTCCTGCAATCCTTTGGGATTTCAAGACTTATAGAGCAACCCCTTCCTTTCCTGCCCCTGCAGCTACCAGAGTCACGTAGTGCCAAGTCAACGAGATGTAATGCCCCTGGCCATCCTTCCTCATCCAGATATCAGTGGCAAAATGCACATTGTCAGACAGAAATTTTCAAGGAATGGGTGACATTGTTCTGTGACAAGCTGGTGTAGCGCAGGCACAGCTTTATTGGAAAAGTAGTGGCAACTAGGTAACTGGTACTGAGAGACTGTGACGGCCATCAGCTTTCTGAAACTTTCTGTATTCACCAGGCAAAAAAGGCAGCATTTCCGCAGACAATAGATTGGATATGGTGAAGTGCAAGCTCTTAGCTTTGGCATGTATAGAAGGAAATAATCATTTACATGACCACAACTGCAGGACCAAGGGCTTGCTGCTAGTAGCGTGTACATGACAAACTGGTGGACTGTGAGGAAGGTTCAGGCAGAAATGCTATGGTGGATTGAGAAATATGTGGTTTATGCATTTTACAGGGAAATAAATTGGTGAATGAGAGTCTTTTTCTGTCTTTATTTCTTTAATAATTTTTTCTCTTCTGTCCTTCAAGTTCATTTTTGGGGAAAGTTGTGGGACATTGCTATAGACTATGGCAGACTTAAAAAAAAAATAAATAAATAGGTGAACGAGGGTTATAGTCGGAGAGTGTTTGTTCAAGAACCTCATCGTCATCCTCCCTGTTGTCCCACTATTCACCTTGAGAGTCACCCTCCTCCTCTTCCTGCCCTGACAGCCCAGTACAGTACACATGCGCATCAGACATCTGAGTCTCATCATGATAACCTCCAGGGGTTAATATCTGGTGGTGACGAGGGACTGGATATTCTCGATCCAACTTCATAGGCCCTGGATCCACCTGACAAAGATTTTTGCCATCAATGCAGAATCTTTACTCCTCTTGAGTCTTTGAATCTTTGGAGCTGACCTTTGATGACCTTGGAATAGAATGTGTGAAAAGCTCTGCAGACTCATCCATCTGTTGTTCCCCACAGTCATTTGAGTTATCGGAGAGTTCTGACAAGGGGGGAAACAAGGGTTGTTGAGCTGCCACTTCTGTGGACTGTACTGTGTATGATGTGGAGGTGGAGGAAGAGGAGGAGAGGCCACTTGATGCAGCACTTGTCATCCACATTAGCACAAACTCTTTCTGGACCTCAACTACAAGTCATACCACTGTGCGGCTGCTAAAGAAAAGGGAATTTAGTAGCTCGTCCAGTAACAGAAGTTGTCAGTTGTCTTTGGATAGGACTAGCTGGTGTTTGTTGAGTAAAATGTTCAGTAACATTAGCACCAACTTTATGTACACCTTGAACACCACGCCTATTCTCCCTTCCAACACAACTTATTGCCCACTCATGTTTGATGTACCCTTTCCCTCTTGTAACCAGCTGTTTCGCAACCCTGGGCCCACATCTGTCCGTCCACTGTCACTAAATTAACAATCAATATTTATTTGCCGAGATGGCAAATTGTGGCTGGACTACATAAATACCAATCACTATTCAGATAATGAAATGGCAATTTTTAGTTGGACCACAGAAGTAGTAATCACTGTTGAAAGGATGAAATGGCAATTTTTTGGCTTGACCACAGAAGACCACTTTAGTTGTGTCTGCCCTTAATTTTTTTAAATGTATAAACTCCAAGTTGGATTTCCAAGTTGTGTAATGTCTATAGTGGCAGTGGTCCAAGAGAACCAGGCCTACACCTGTCACTCATCCACCTCTTAAAGTGAACTTAATTTGAAAGCTGGAAATGCTGGCCCAGGCAGGCTGACATGGAGCTACCTTTCACTCATCTACCTCTCCTACTATCCATAAATGTATATAGCAATAACAGCCTATGAAGCTAATATTAATCCATCTGAGTGTGGCTGAGCAGAAAAACAATTTGAGCTGTTGCATGAGGTATTAGGGCTCCCTGCACAGCAAGCTTACACTGGTCACTTACCAACCCAGATCTTAATGGTAACTTAATTTGAAAGCTGTAAATGCTGGCCCAGATGCTGTCTAAGCCAGGACCTGACTGCTGCATGTTTATACCTATTTGTAGTCTGGGGCAATTGATGCCACTTTCTCGGTTTCTGCCCCCAAGTTTTGAAAACGGGTATGAGAACTCCTAGTTGAGTCTTCTTGTTGTGCTTTGCCTGTAGCAGTAGGGATCCCAGACTGGCAGGCATGCAGCTACCTTTCACTCATCTACCTCTCCTACTATCCATAAATGTATATAGGAATAACAGTCTATGAAGCTATTATTGGTGCCACCTGAGTGTGGCTGAGCACAAAAATAGTTTGAGCTGTTGCATGAGGTATGAGGACTCCCAGCCCACAAGGCTTACACCTGTCACTTAACCACCCCAATATTTCTAGGAAGCTAATGGATGTGTCATTAGAGTGTGGCTCCACTGTAAAACAGTTTGAGCTGTTTTGTCAGATTTTTGGCCCATCTAAAGGTGTTGTCTATACCTTTGTTTGTTCCTCCCATCAAATTCAATGGGGTTCGGATATGTTCGGCAAACAAAGGTAAATTCAGCAGTCACCGAACCGATCTTTCGGAGCTTCGCTCATCTCTTCTCATGGGGATTTTCCTGCAATGTCAAAGGCACTCCCATCCTCACACTTTGACAATGGTCAGTTGTTGTCTTTTTCTGCCTAAAGTACTAAATGTTATTCTTGCTTGTAGGTATAGTTCAACAGACATATCTGTTTAAATCAGAACATCATGCAAGAAGAAAAAAATCTTGAAGCAAAAACATTTAAAGCAATCAAATTTTAAAATACACTGTTTACATAACAAAACAGTAAATTACAGAGACATATTTTGTATCCCAGTGATTGTAACAATCAGCACAATATAGTGAACACTATATTATGAATGGTAAATGTCATAAGTTAATTTTGTGCAATTTATTATTTACTACATTTCAGCCATAATAAATCTTAAAGGTTTTGTCCATGACTTTAACATTGATGACTTATCATTAGGATTAGAGATGAGTAGACCTATGAAAGTTCAGTTCATTGGGTTAATTCCAACTTTAGATAAAATTCGGTTTTGGACCCAGACTTGATCGGAACCCCAATAGTAGTCAATAATCTGGCAGTTTGAATCTCTGCCCACATGTAGCCAGACATAAACAGATCCCTTCCAGGGGCTGGTGGGCAGGGCTTTTCCAATTTTTTGGGGGGTTCACACAACATCCTACATACATGCTGTTGTTACCCCTAGTGCGAACGTTTCAAGCACTGCAAGCGGCTCGCACTTGGCTGAGCACTAAGCAATACCCGAGTACAACAATGTTCATGGTGTTCATACATAAAGCACTCAAACTCCGAATCCGAAATGTTTTTTTTTTTTGCAAAGTCTGTGTTTGGTATAAACACTGATCACCGAACCTCAGGTTCACTCATCTCAAATTAGGATAGGTCATCAGTGTCTACTTGGTGGAGTTGCAAACACTGTTTCTGATACCCAGTTGTAATCTGTATAGTTCCGTTAACAGAATACGGTAGTAGCTGCGGCTAGGTGTTGCACATTTGCTCCCCATTGATTGAAATAAAAGGCAGATATGTAGCACCCAGCCGTGGCCTCTATACATTTGACAAAGCTGTAATGTGCAGCTCCACAGCCGAGCAGTTCCAATTGGGAAGAAATGATCGACAGGTGTGTTGGGTGTCACACTCTCACCGATCAGACATTGATGACTTCTCCTAAGGACAGATCATCAGTGATAAAATCCTGGACAACCCCTTTAATATAAATGAAATGCTTAAATACATTATGTGTGTGCAAACCTAAAAGCTACAGCTCATCTCACAAAAAGCATTAATTCATTCAATGAAGTTTACTTAAAAATTAAACAAGTTATTACTCCCATTGTGAGAAATATTGGAAGGAGAAAAAAGTGCCCTTTGGCTGTTTCAATTGTAACACCACATTTCCATTTCCACCACAAACTTTGTTCATACAGCTGCCTCTCTTTTTATTTTTTTGCATTCTTCAGTAGAAGTTACAGGAAAATAGATGTATGATTTCCATATATTCATGAGCAAGGTGCATAAACGTGAAATATCTATGCGCATGCATGTGTAATTTACATTGTTTGTAATGTATATGAATGTGATTATTTTATGTTTGTGTTTTTGTGCACATTTATGTGAATATGTCAATATGCTATTTTTCTACTTCCCTTTTACTTCCTGTCATACTACATTAGTCTTTAATGTTTCTCTTTTCTTTTATTGCATTTTAAATTTCCACACTAGCAACAATTATATCTACCGAAGCTCTCATCAAACTCTGCACCTCTGTTAGTTTATTAACCACATATCTCTAATATGACACTTTGATATATAGTGTTCCCAATCTCTTTTACCTTGTTGCAACAAATGTTTCACATGACATTTCTGAGCCATTACTATTAGGCTTATTGCTATGTTGCACTGTGGATTCTCTAACTTTGCACCTTTTCCCTAACACCTAAATTCTTAGCCTACAAGCCATAATTGTTGTTCCTGTCTTATTGATTTATTATTACTTTCAAGGGACAAGCCACAAAGCCACATGAGTCTTCCCTTTATGTCTTTATACTATTATAATATTAATGAGTCATTAAGCTGTGTTTCTGTGCTGAATTGGGAAGGGTTTGCTATGTCTTATCATTCTGTAACAATGACATTTTAAGGTTTTATTTTGAATTAATAAATTGGTGAATATGGGTGAATCTTTATTTAAATGCACTTTTTTTTTACTTGTCTATGTATTTTTTAACTGTATACTTGCCTAGTAATGGAGGTGTCTCACAGACAACAATGCATTACAAACCCCTGGGCTTCATGACAGTTGTCAAACACAGCTTACGTCAACCTCAAAAGTATTACCCGTATTTCTAATGCACTAGGGCAATCAAGAAGAGCCTGGTAATGTGCCAGAATTGGCTGATCTAAAGGGTGTGCCACTTCTGGAACAGCTGCGAGCTGCTATTTTTAGGCTGGAAAGGGCCCAATAACCATGGGCCTTCCCAACACGATACTGCCAGCCCCTAGCTGTCTGCTTTAACTTGCCTGGGTATCAAAAATAGGGGAAACCCCACGTCGTGGGATCTCCTCTATGTTTTATAACCAGCCAAGATGAAACATAAAGCTGAGGATTTCAGCCTTCAGCTGTCTGTTATACCTGCGCTGATTATCAAAAATAGGTTGGAGCCAACATTGTTTTTTTAATCTTTATAGTTTATAGCAGCATTTGGTCATTTTCCACATGACACAAAGCTTAATGATTGGCTGTGCTACAGATTTTCAACAAATTTTATTAACATACGAACAATATCCAAACTCCAAACTCGGACATAGACATTTTTTGAAGTCCGTGTTTGAGTCCGAGCACTGTGTGGGTTCGCTCATCCCTCCTGATGGCCTATTAAAAAGTGTCTCATTACCAATGTTACCACAAAGGATGCCTCTCATAATGGGTAAAACCAGTGAGCTGTCTCAAGTCCTTTGCATTCTTGATGTTGCAAAACATACTGATGGGATTGGTTAACCCTAGAATGCGTGACATCTGAAATATACACTTTCACATAACCTGGGCCTTTTTGGCCCTTGTGCAAATCATATGGAGGAACTCAAATACATAATTTTACAAGTTTATATCAAAATTGCAAAGTAAGATATGAAAAATGCACAACATTGTAATTACAACTGTTTACAGAAAATACCCAATAAGTAAGTACACCGGCCAAAAAGGTCTGCATTATGCATTCTATGTGATGAATCCTTTTTATCATTTAACTTTTTTTTTCAAATTTCAAACAAAGGTATGAAAAACACACAAACAAGGTTATGTAAATGTTGCAGTATACTAGCTGCAGCTACATTTCTTTTCCAACTTTTCCTTTTCAATTTTATTGAACTTCCGCACAATTCACACACGTTATATTTTCTGAAGAATGTTCTTTACAGACATTTTCTACACAAATGTTACAGTAACGCTCAGTTTTTCTGTCTTTGTTGGATAAATAATATAATAATAATATATAATAATGTTTATTCATTTACATAGCACTATTAATTCCACAGCGCTTTACATACATTGGCAACACTGTCCTCAATGGGGCTCACAATCTAGAGTCCCTATCAGTATGTCTTTGGAGTGTGGGAGGAAACCGGAGTTCCCTGAAGAAAACCACGCAAACACAGAGAGAACATACAAACTCCTTGTAGATGGTGTCCTTGGTGGGATTTAAACCCAGGACCCCAGCTCTGCAAGGCTGCAGTGCTAACCACTGAGCCACCGTGCATAAAACAATGCTTTATTTTTTTTCTCCTGCCTCTGGAATTGCCTGAAAATGTACAGCACACTTATTCATAGCTTCTTTAGTTTGCTTTAAAAAGCATTTCATGTTGCTTTGCTGCATCATGTCAGGCATTACAAGTTTCTGGCAAAGGTCCTTCAAGAATAGGAGTTTCCTGCCCTTTTTACCCTAACATGGTAATCGGGATAAGTTTCAGTATAAATAATGTAGGAATAAAAGGCTGATACATCAAGCATATTTGAAAAAAATGACCACAAGACAATGTTTTTTTTCCTCTAGAATTAATATTCTCCAACCATGTCATCTATCTTGTCCACACCTTATTTAGTTTTATTATAGTGCAGGATGATTTCTGGTTCCTGTTTCCTGTCATTGCTGTGAATACTGTAATCATGATGGATGGTACTGAGTAATATAACAGATTTTTCCTTCTTCGCTTTGTAAGACACCATTGTTGCTTTGTTGCTGAAACCAAAGACACTCTTATAAACTTCTCACTGTGGAATGTGCGTCACCACCAGAGGAATATCCCATCGATTTAGCTTCATAGTACCAACAACTGTAAGATATTTTTCAAGCAAAACATTGCCCAGATCAACATTAGTAAAGTAATTGTCCATTGTAATTGTACCAGAATTCTAAATTGGTACAGCAATTTTTTTTTTTACAATGTCAGACCGTAGCTCTTTCTGCACTGGAGCACCAACCTCTTTGCCACAGTAGATAAGCCCATTCATCCCATAGTAATTTGCAGAATCACACATCCAGAATATTTTTGTTTCATGCTTGGCTGGTTTACTAAGTATATATTTTTAATGAACTTGCAATGTCCGCTTTTACACTAGCACTATTCTTGTAGAGCTTGGTACAATTTTTGATAAAAATATTCCAGATGTAACTGATAGGTGCTTAATTATCCATTTCCAACCTCGCAGGACAAGTTCGCTTACCATCAAATTAATGCCTTCTCTAAATGTCCTCATGGCTATCCACTGACATGGTTGCTTTGAAGTGTGGATCAGAAAGTGGGTCCTGAAAAAATTCTCTGATAGGAACATCATAAGATTTTTTACACACTGACAGAAGTGTTAGTAAAATATAAGCATACAAATTCTCTTTTGAGATATTTTTCCATGTTTTGTTTTGTTTTTTCCTCAGAAGCAATATGTCTCCCTTCTAGGTTTGTACATTAGAGCACCTCATCTGCAATATCTTCAGAAAAAAAGTACATCTTTCAACACATAGGCATGATCCCCCCCTCCACAGCAACCCTGACTACAATGACACAGTAATTTGAGACACAAACACTGATGAGTACATGATAAACATAGTATGGTCCTAAAAAGCCCGGGTTCCATGAATAAGGAGTATCCCCAAAAAAGCATTGTTTTACCAAAATGCCTATCACATAAAATTATATGAACAACTGAAAATTACCAACAACAACAACATACTTGAGGAATACAGAGGAGAAAAAAGCGATCATAAAAGCCCAAAAGACCAATAGACAAGAATTACAGTACAATGTACTTTTTATTAGTATTTTATTATGTATTTTTCATATAAATACAACAAGTGTAAGTGTGGGCAGAAAAAACATACGCCAATGTATACATACAGCGGGATATATCATAGTTTGTCAATACAATTCATTACATAAGGCTGCACATTCCTGCAACTTGTATGAAATATTCAAAGGGAAGACTCTAGTACCTGTACATACAAGGCACTCCAATTAATATCATGTACATATACAATCCAATAGCACGGTCCTTATGATGTGTATATATATGCCAAGGATACATAGATAACCATATATTTTATATTGGAGAACCTAAAAGCATGTAAAAGTACAGAGTCCCCCATCTCATTCATGGTTACAACTCATGGTTCATAAAGCAGTCATTTTACGGGGACGCCACTAGGTGTCACTATAACCATGTGAGTGTATATAACTCTCACCTGGTTAGTAGTAGCTCCCTATCTAACACTAAGCGTATTTGCATCAATAGATACGATCAGTCAATATGGACCGGAGCTAACCGCTAGATAAAACACAGAAGAGCAGCCATAAAAAAAACAATCTATTTACTTACAATGAGTAGATTCCCGCTGATGGTGATAAGGCTCCCGACACGTGTTTCAGTTCACTACCTTCGTCAGGGGTAGGTAGTGAAGGTAGTGAACTGAAACACGTGTCGGGAGCCTTATTTCTTTATTATTTCAGCGATTTTATTGTATTGCAAGCTATAATTGGTAGTAAAAACTAGATTTCTGTTGTTAATATTCTTACTTTTATTTTTATCAGCAAATAGGAGTTTATTACGATCAGTTTCCCCCATTATAGATTTCGCTCTATTTAAAGACCAAGCAGGATAACCCCTATATAGCAATCGTTCACATGTCATTTTCTCATGTTTTTTATACTCTTCAATGTCTGTACAATTGCGTTTAATACGGGTAAGTTCACCTACTACTAATAAAATCGCTGAAATAATAAAGAAATACTTACCAGTTTTAAATGAGGACCTGAAATTGAAAAGAATCTTAAGCAACGGTGCACACTGCATTGCAAAAAAAGCGCCTACATTGGCCAATCTGCTTTCACCAAGCCTGTATTTAGGAGAGGGTACTAACAGGTTAAGAAAAACTTGGTTGAATGCAGATGGTTTTTATAAATGCGGTGCGAGCCGATGCAAAACTTGTAGATATGTTAAAAGTAATAAAAACTTCACCTCGAGCCACAATAAAAAAGAATATTTGATTAAAAACTATATCAATTGTAACACTGAGTATGTAGTATATTCAATAGTTTGTACTCTGTGTGATACTCAATACATAGGATGTACAAGTGACCCTTTAAAAGTGAGAATCAGGAGACATATTTTAGATGCTGGGAATCCTAATGCACTAGCCGCATCTGCGGTTTCAAAGCAATTCAGCGATATGCACGGAGGTAATTTAAACAGCATGGAAGTCATGGGGATTGAAAGGGTAATAAAACCATTACGGGGTGGTGATCACAGAAGGAAACTTCTCAACCGAGAAACCTTCTGGATCTTCACCCTGGAAAGTAGATATCCCCATGGCCTAAATAGCAGACAAGATTTAATCTTGCATTACTGATCTGTCTATTAATTCACAATTTTTTTTTATTTATTTTTTTTTTTTTTCTCTCCCCTCCTTTTCCTATTTTCTGGATATGAAAAAAACTTGTCTATAATATTAATCTTTATATTACTCTTTATTATGGAATCCTAAGTGACAAAATTAAATAATTATACAATTGAAAAACAAAAAATTAATTATAATGTTAATATTTATAAAATTAATAGGTTTCATCTCCCCTTTTGAGACAAGACTATTATGATTCCTAATATTATTCACAATCTCTATTAATATGGTATTTTGTATACTTGTATATGTTTTTTTTAACTATGTATGTATATTTCTATGTGTTAACCCCCTAGTAGCTAACCTCACAGGTGAGCAATTACTTTTGGGTGGACTGCCTTCTTAAGGAAGGATTTGGCCAGTCTTGGTTCAGACCATGATTAAGACAGTTTGTTGAAACGCGTCGCTCTGACCTGGGCATCCTTTATTTTTATGCTGCATGTATCTTTTGGATTTTATGAAAAACTATCAATAAAGAAGACAACTTTTTAATATTCCGTGTGATTGCGCTGGATTTATATTCTATATCTTCTGGAGAGGGTTGGCAGGCTATGTCAAGGATGCCCTTGCTACTCGTGAGGTCCCTGCTTCTCTGGAGGACTTGATCACAGTAGCAACGAGGATCGACGTACGCCATAGGGAACGTAGACTCGAGGTCTCTTCCTCACGCCCTAAGCATCGGGCTATTCAAGTTGTTGAGGGTCCACTACCATCTTCCTCAGCATCTGAAACATCTCCCACTCCTATGGCGTTAGGTCATACGTCCTCCAGACTACGCAAGTCTGGTCCTCCTATATGTTACGTATGTCGTCAGGCTGGGCACTATGCCCTCAATTGTTCTAGTCTTCAGGGAAACTCCCAGGCCTAGTAACCATTAGAGGGGGTTACTAGAGACGTCTTCTGCACCCTCTAAGTGTAGTATCCCAGGTCAGCTCTCATTCTCTGAGAATACATGGCCTATTATGGCTTTTGTGGATTCCGGAGCTGACGGGACTTTTCTGTCTTCAGGATTTGTAAAAAGACACAATATTCCCTCTATCATGTTAGAGGCGCCTATTCCTGTCCGTGTTGTTAATGGGACTATGTTGTCTGACTCCATTACATTGAGGACAGTTCCCTTGCGCCTTTCCCTGCCTCAGGGTCACATAGATTAAGGGTTTTCAAGCCGCGCCAATGACCAGCCGATATTAGGGTAGTAGATTAATGTTGCTTTTTATTCCATATACAGGTCAACGCGTTTCGGAAGGCACCCCTTCCTTCTTCAGGACCAACTGGTAAGAAAACATCAAATCTGCTGTACAGGGAATCCTTACAGCACTATATACCCCACTGATGACGTCATGATCCACCCACTTTTAGAAAAAATCGGCGGGAATCTATACATTTAAATTTATAGCGCTCTGGGTTCATATACAGAGGCGTTGCACCTTTGTGTAATTCTCACTCACGGTATGGTTCTGGTTTCCCTTAGGGAAAATCCTTCCAAAAAATGCCATTTTGGGATTGGATACAACACATGTTTTTTCTTTCTCTTGGGGCTTTCTTCATCCTTTCTGGGACGGATCTTTGATCTGTGATCCAACGTTCCTTTTCTCTTTGATTCATTTCACAATGTTCGCTTTTATGTATCCTTCTGTATTTTTACACAATCGATAAAAACCCCTCTGTGGCTCCTGCCGCATATGGGAGAATTACCTGACAACCTTGATCTAATGTCATGGGACTACAGTTAGGTCCAGAAATATTTGGACAGTGACACAATTTTCGCGAGTTGGGCTCTGCATGCCACCACATTGGATTTGAAATGAAACCTCTACAACAGAATTCAAGTGCAGATTGTAACGTTTAATTTGAAGGTTTGAACAAAAATATCTGATAGAAATTGTAGGAATTGTACACATTTCTTTACAAACACTCCACATTTTAGGAGGTCAAAAGTAATTGGACAAATAAACCAAACCCAAACAAAATATTTTTATTTTCAATATTTTGTTGCGAATCCTTTGGAGGCAATCACTGCCTTAAGTCTGGAACCCATGGACATCACCAAACGCTGGGTTTCCTCCTTCTTAATGCTTTGCCAGGCCTTTACAGCCGCAGCCTTCAGGTCTTGCTTGTTTGTGGGTCTTTCCGTCTTAAGTCTGGATTTGAGCAAGTGAAATGCATGCTCAATTGGGTTAAGATCTGGTGATTGACTTGGCCATTGCAGAATGTTCCACTTTTTTGCACTCATGAACTCCTGGGTAGCTTTGGTTGTATGCTTGGGGTCATTGTCCATCTGTACTATGAAGCGCCGTCCGATCAACTTTGCGGCATTTGGCTGAATCTGGGCTGAAAGTATATCCCGGTACACTTCAGAATTCATCCGGCTACTCTTGTCTGCTGTTATGTCATCAATAAACACAAGTGACCCAGTGCCATTGAAAGCCATGCATGCCCATGCCATCATGTTTTACAGAGGATGTGGTGTGCCTTGGATCATGTGCCGTTCCCTTTCTTCTCCAAACTTTTTTCTTCCCATCATTCTGGTACAGGTTGATCTTTGTCTCATCTGTCCATAGAATACTTTTCCAGAACTGAGCTGGCTTCATGAGGTGTTTTTCAGCAAATTTAACTCTGGCCTGTCTATTTTTGGAATTGATGAATGGTTTGCATCTAGATGTGAACCCTTTGTATTTACTTTCATGGAGTCTTCTCTTTACTGTTGACTTAGAGACAGATACACCTACTTCACTGAGAGTGTTCTGGACTTCAGTTGATGTTGTGAACGGGTTCTTCTTACCAAAGAAAGTATGCGGCGATCATCCACCACTGTTGTCATCCGTGGATGCCCAGGCCTTTTTGAGTTCCCAAGCTCACCAGTCAATTCCTTTTTTCTCAGAATGTACCCAACTGTTGATTTTGCTACTCAAAGCATGTCTGCTATCTCTCTGATGGATTTTTTCTTTTTTTTCAGCCTCAGGATGTTCTGCTTCACCTCAATTGAGAGTTCCTTAGACCGCATGTTGTCTGGTCACAGCAACAGCTTCCAAATGCAAAATCACACACCTGTAATCAACCCCAGACCTTTTAACTACTTCATTGATTACAGGTTAACGAGGGAGACGCCTTCAGAGTTAATTGCAGCCCTTAGAGTCCCTTGTCCAATTACTTTTGGTCCCTTGAAAAAGAGGAGGCTATGCATTACAGAGCTATGATTCCTAAACCCTTTCTCCGATTTGGATGTGAAAACTCTCATATTACAGCTGGGAGTGTGCACTTTCCGCCCATATTATATATATAATTGTATTTCTGAACATGTTTTTGTAAACAGCTAAAATAACAAAACTTGTGTCACTGTCCAAATATTTCTGGCCCTGACTGTATATGGTGTTCTAGGCAAGGTTGTGACACCTTACACACACTCACCTTATATATATGTATATATATATATATATATACATATATATATATATATATATATGTATAATTTTTTTTTTCTTGACATATACAAATAAAAAAAGAGGCTTTTTTCACACATAGATTGCACAATTTTAATTTTTATTTTTCATTTTTTAAAGTTCACCTTCCATTCCTTGGGATAGAAAAAAATGGTTATCAGTGTTTTATCCGTGAAACTTGATGAATACAACATACTACGTCATTATATTTTTAAATGTATAGATTCCCGCCGATTTTTTCTAAAAGTGGGTGGATCATGACGTCATCAGTGGGGTATATAGTGCTGTAAGGATTCCTTATACAGCAGATTTGATGTTTTCTTACCAATTGGTCCTGAAGAAACGCGTTGACCTGTATATGGAATAAAAAGCAACATTAATCTACTACCCTAATATCGGCTGGTCATTTGCGCGGCTTGAAAACCCTTAATCTACTACTCTCTGATATCTGTCAACCGAGGGACCGCTGTCGTGGCTTGGAGTTATCTACATACATGCTGTTATAGGAGTTGTGACTGTCACATCCCCTATAGGTGAGTAGTACCATTTATCTCTCTCTCCCCCGTTGCTACCGGGGTAAGACCCTATTGCGCTTTTCTTTTCCACAGTTTATCCTCAGGGTCACATAGAGGAGATTTCTTTTCTTGTTTTGCCTAAGGGTATAGACGACGTCCTTCTGGGTCTCCCATGGCTTCGGACTCATGCTCCTCACATTGACTGGGAGTCCGACAGCATTATTAGTTGGGGTTCAAAATGTCAATCCCGATGTCTTCCCTTACCACCTAAGGTCGTTGCGGTTGCATCAACTGATCTCTCTCCCATACCTACACCGTATTTGGATTTCGCTGACGTATTCTCCAAACAGAGTGCTGAGGTTCTTCCACCCCATAGGCCATATGACTGCCATAGACCTTATCCCAGGTTCGGTTCCACCTAAGGGCAGGGTTTACCCCCTGTCGATACCTGAGTCAGAGGCCATGTCAACCTATATAAGAGAGAGTGTAGAGAAGGGGTTCATTCGTAAGTATGTCTCTCCCGCGGGAGCTGGGTTTTTCTTTGTTCGGAAGAAAGAGGGTGATTTGCGTCCCTGCATAGATTACAGGGGTCTCAACGCAATCACAATAAAGAACAAATACCCGTTACCTTTAATTTCGGAGCTCTTTGACAGACTGAGGGGAGCTCAGGTTTTTACGAAGTTGGATCTGCGGGGTGCGTATAACTTGGTACGAATTCGAGAGGGTGACGAATGGAAGACCGCATTTAACACCCGAGACGGTCACTATGAATACCTCGTCATGCCTTTTGGTTTATGTAATGCACCCGCAGTATTTCAGGATCAGGACTTCGTAAACGATGTGTTCAGGGATTTACTGTTATCCTCCGTCGTGGTGTATCTGGACGACATCCTGATTTTTTCTCCTGATCTGGAGACTCATCATCAGGATGTCGTTCGTGTCCTTTCCCGTTTAAGGGAGCACTCTTTGTTTGCTAAACTCAAAAAATGTGTATTCGAGCAGTCATCCTTACCTTTTTTTGGACTACATTATCTCACAAGAGGGTCTGGCTATGGATCCTGCGAAGCTCTCTGCTGTCCTGGAATGGTCCGAACCTCATTCCTTGAAGGCGGTGCAACGCTTCTTAGGATTCATAAATTATTACAGGCAGTTCATACCCCATTTCTCTACTTTGGTGGCCCCTTTGGTGGCCTTGACTAAGAAAGGTGCTAATCCAAAAGTCTGGTCTACTGAGACATCCCAGGCTTTTGAGGCAGTAAAAAGACACTTTTCAACTGCTCCCGTTCTTCAAAGACCCTCTTCAGTGGGTGCTGGTGCGGTCTTGTATCAAAAGAACGGTGCAGGTAGAAAAAGGCTGTGTTTCTTCTTTGCTAAAACCTTTTCACCGGCAGAGAGAAACTATACCATTGGGGATAGGGAATTGCTCGCCCTGAGATTAGCCTTGGAGGAGTGGCGTCACTTTCTGGAAGGAGCGAAACATCCTTTCCAGGTCTATACAGACCATAAGAATCTGACGTACTTACAAACCGCTCAGCGTCTGAATCCTCGCCAAGCCCGCTGGTCCTTGTTTTTCTCCCACTTTCACTTCTCCATCAACTATCTGTTTGGGAGTAAGAATAACAAGGCAGACGCCCTGTCTCGCTCTATGCTTTCTACCCAGGAAGAGATTGACGAACCTCGTCTTATCCTACCCTCCAGGGTTTTTCATACGCTCTCCCCTGTGACGTTAGACCAAATCCCACCGGGCAAGACCTTTGTGCCGCCTGATCGACAGAATTATATACTGTCGTGGGCCCACACCTCAAAGGTGGGTGGGCATTTTGGTATTAGGCGGACACGAGAGTTACTGGAGAGGTGGTATTGGTGGCCACACTTAGCCAGCCACATTAAGAGATATGTCCGGTCCTGCTACTCGTGTGCTCGCAACCGTCCATTACGGCAGAGACCGGCTGGTTTCTTGCATCCTTTACCAGTGCCAGATAGACCATGGGAGGTGGTAGGCATGGACTTTGTGGGTGATCTTCCGTGTTCACAGGGACATAGATTTGTGTGGGTCATTACGGACCATTTCTCCCGAATGGTTCATCTCGTACCGTTATCGAGAATCCCGTCTTCCAGGGTACTAGCCAAACTATTCCTCAAGCATGTCTTTAGGCTTCACGGGATGCCAGATCGTATCATTTGTGATAGAGGCCCGCAATTTGCTTCCCGTTTCTGGCGAGATCTTTGTAGCCTTCTGCAAATTGAGTTGAATCTCTCTTCGGCATACCATCCGGAGACCAATGGTTTGGTTGAGCGTACCAATCAATCCATGATTATATACCTTTGACACTTTGTTGCTGAGAACCACGATAACTGGTCCTCCCTCCTACCCTGGGCAGAATTTGCCCTTAACAATTCGCTGGCTGAGGGCACTGGGCAGACACCGTTCGTGCTCAATAATGGGCAACACCCTAGGGTACCAGTACCGTTTCCCGCTGCTGCACCTTCTCCTCTTGTGACCGACTGGGCAACTAATGCCAGAGAGGTTTGGGATCGGACTCAAGAGTCGATCCAAGCAGCTAAGAATCGTATGAAGACGGTGTCCGATCGGTTTCGTCGCCCGCCTCCTGTCTTTTCTCCAGGGGATTTTGTGTGGCTCTCTGCAAAACACGTGAAACTTAGAGTGAGCTCTGTCAAATTTGCTCCTCGCTTCTTGGGTCCTCATGAGGTTCTTCGACAGGTAAATCCTGTAGTCTACCAATTGAAGTTACCCGTCCATCTTAGGATCCATGACAAATTCCATGTTTCACTGCTAAAGCCGGCTATTTTACCTCACGCTCATGAAATGCACTCTCCTGCCTCTGATTCCTCTCGCTCTAGCTATGAGGTACGAGCCATAGTTGGTTCTAAGATGGGTAGAGGGCGCAGGTTCTTCTTGATAGATTGGGAGGGCTATGGCCCGGAACATCGCTCTTGGGAGCCTGAAGAGGCTGTCCATGCTCCCGACTTAGTTGCCGATTACCTGCGTCGCCGGGAGGGGCGCCCTTGAGAGGGAGGTACTGTTACGGTTGCTTTGGCTCTGGAGACTATGTCCGGATTTCTTGCTACTGCACATGTGCAAGCGCTGGAGACTAAGTCCTATCTTGGAGCCATTGCACATGTGCGGGTGACATCATCGCTGACACGAGGTCACATGTCTCTGACACCTTCTAAGCTGATTGCCCACTTGTCATGTGCTTGTGACACGTGGTCACATGTCTCTGACACCTTCTATTCCGATTGGTCGCTGGTCATGTGCTTGTGACGCTTTGCTCGGTGATAGGCCAGCGTGACGTCATTGCTGTCATTCTGGCAGTGGATTGGCTCTGGTGTCCTCCATCTTAGATGAGGCACAGAGTCTATATAAGACCCTGACGCACGCCGCCCGGCGCTCAGTCCTCTTGGTTCATGCATGAGGGTAGACGCCCTGTGCACGTCCCTCTAGGCATCTCTCTGTCTATGTTAGGTGAGCGCTACCTGCAGGGTAGCGTTCTTATACCTTACAGCTTCAGCTGCAGTCCATATCCTTACCTCTTAGTGGAGCGGACATAGGCAGGTGCCTGAGGCACATGGTCAGGCTGGGCTTTCTGATTCTACTCGTAGGTGGATGTTGCCGCTAGGGTAACGTTCCTTATACTGCGTCTGGCAGTTGTTCGTATCCTTTCACACTAGGGGAGCGAACAGAGGTAGGAGCTTTGTGCAGCTTATGCTGCTGTCCGTCTCTTTTGCACCACTAGAAGAGCGGACCTAGGCAGGTGCCATATCTAGTGGTTCGTGTCCTCGCACACTAGTGGAGCGAACGCAAGTAGGAGCTTTGTGCGGCTTACGCTGCTGTCCGTCTCTTTTGCACCACTAGAAGAGCGGACCTAGGCAGGTGCCATATCTAGTGGTTCGTGTCCTTGCACACTAGTGGAGCGAACGCAGGTAGGAGCTTTGTGCGGCTTACGCTGCTGTCCGTCTCCTGGCACCACTAGAGGAACGGACCTAGGTATGTGCCATTTCCAACTCACTGCTTTTGTCTCTGTGATCTTTAACAGAGACCATTCCACACACCCCAAGTAAGGGAGGAATTGCTTTATTTTCTAATATATATTCCTCTGTGAGTTTAACAGAGGTATTGCACTCTGCACTACTATTATTTGGCACACTTATATACCCCTTATCCTCTGCCATAGTCTGCAGCAGAGTCTTTGCACGGTGGACCCTGACTGTCTGACATTCCTTTAGGTTTTATTATCAGACAGCCCCCCGTAACAGGCATGCCATGCCTATATCTGTGTCTCCTCCTCTTTTTCCTTGTCCAGCTCTTTTGTTTTCGCATGAGTATATGTCCTTGTCACTTTCCCATGTGTTTATGTTGTGTTGTGAGTTGTTTGTCACCTTTTGGACACCTTTGAGGGTGTTTTCTAGGTGTTTTTATGTGTTTGTGATTGCCTGCCATTGTTTCCTATGCGGTTCGAGTTCGGTCCGTCGAACGTTCGCCGAACTAAACTCGAACGAGACGTCCGTTCGACGAACCGAACTCGAGCCGAACTGCGGCTGCTTCGCTCATCTCTACAAACAACTATAATACTGCCAGGGGCAATACTGCTCTAACACTGCCAGGTGCAAACAGCTTTAATGCCACGTGGTGCAAACAGGCACCTTTACACTGCTTTCGCCATTTACCGGCTGTCCTGGCACCTGTGATTGAATGCAGTCAGCTGACATGCTGCCACTCAGGGTGGCGGCATGCTTGACTGTGATCAGCAGTCCAGGCAGTGAATGTGTGGCGCCCCTGACCTGGTCAGGAACCCCTGAGTACTGCACCAATGCTGGGACAGTACTCCTAGGTAATCCTAAGGGCCAGAATGAGGTTTGTACGCACAGACACATAGCAACCAGGTCTCGCACACCTTTAGAGGGTAGTCTCTGGAGAGGGCTCGCTTTCAAATCTTTTCAAGAGGTGGACCAGAGGGGCTGGGAGCTAAAGTGCAGAGGTTGTCAGGGTAATGAGGAGAGCCAGTCTGGTAGTGGTGAGCGGATGTTGCTAGGAGATGCAGACACGCGCTCACCCTAGTCAGACCCTGCACGTGGAGAAGCCGTTAGCAGGGGAGAACGGTTACCAGTCAGTCAGTCAGAAAGACAGAGAGAGAGTCAGTCGAGTACGGGGACTGCCGGTGACTAGGCACGTACGGGTTACAGATCCCTTGAGTAGACTTCAATTTATTGATCTGCTAAACCTGCCGGTGAGGGTACTACAAGTGCCTCGGCAACCACACAGAGTCCGAGCCTCAGCAGCAACGCAGGCACCCATAAGGAGACAGAGCCAGAAGCCATGTCACCTGCTCCACGCTGCCGGCAAACGGTCCAAAAAGGGGGAAAAAGGCAGTAGCGACTTCCCTGGATAGATCCCACGGTACTTCAAGTCAGGGGTTATCCGAACAAAGAGTGCTAGGAAGGTGAGTTAATGGTTACCCTCAAATCGGCCTGAAGGAGCTCCTTGTTCTCACCTGGTTTATTGAAGCATCGCCCGGGTTACTTCACAATAACATCTAAAAGTGAGTAAAAACGAGTTGAAAGACTTTTGGACTGAGCCTGAGTTATTCCTGACCCGCTATCCTACACACCCGAGTCCCTGGGGCCAGCCTCACTCATGGGAGGCCATACCATCTGACTGCAGACTCCATCAGCCCCTGACGCTCGTTAAATTTCCAGTGGAGGTCACCCATATCCCTGACCGCAAGCCTTGAGTGGCATCATGACAAATGCAAAATCTGACATACCTGTTTGCCATATACAGAAGAAGACTCTGTGGCGTCCCTGAAGCTGGATCAATGTCCCTGGGGTGATACATCTTCTCTTTTGACATCACGAACAGGATGATGGACTAGACCCATTCAGGCGGGTGACAGTGTGTATCGGCGGTCCAATCGAAAAATTTGAACCGCCGCCATTTTCTTTGCCACCGCTGAAAGTGCGTCATCAAAAAGCTGCAGCTCGCACAGGAGAAGTAACCGCCCACGGAGAAGAGTGACAGTCCCAGAATGGAGAGAGCGCTTTGATCCCGTGAGAAAAGGAAATGGGAGGGCTAATCTGTCCTTGGACTGCTGGGACACCCCTGGACCTGTGGGAGGAGAAATGGAAATAGAGCCACAACCTGATGAGCAAGGAAGGAGCAGGGCTGGTCCAGGCCCATGTCAGCAGAGGAGCTGGAAGAAGAAGTGGAGAAAATGGCTGACCACATGGATGAGCAGCAGAAGCGTGAGGTGGCCGCCTGGAGGCATAGGATGCGATCAGAAACCTGCGACTGTCCACGCAGCGGGGCCCACCTGGAGGCACCACCCATGCTCAGCTGAAGCCACCGTCAGCAACAGTGACCCCGCCACTGGAAGTTTCCAGCACAACCCCGGGTGAGTCCAAAACTACCCCTGCCCTACCTGGTGTGCTGATCCCGCCAGCACTACTGTCCGAAGCTGGTGTGATGCCCGGTGCAATGCCCGTGGCCAGACCAACCAGGCCGCAACAGCTCCAGTTCCTGCTTCCAGACCAGAGGGGGTCAAAGCGCCCCAGTCGTGGACTGGGGATCCAGCTCCTGCTCCGAGACCAGAGACGGTCACAGCACCCCAGTCACTGACTGGGGATCCAGTTCCTACCCCCAGACCAGAGACTGTCACAGCGCCCCAGTCGCTGTCTGAGGAATCAATTCCTGCGTCCTGACTGAAGCCGTCGCAACACCCTCTCTGCTGGAGAGGGAAGTGGATGCTCTGCTCCCGGCTAACCTAGTTGCTAGGTACCTGGTTAGCAAGCTGCCACTTGCCCGACCGGAGGAGGTCGCAGCACCCTCTGAAAGAGAGGGAGGCCATGAGGCCGCGATGCTGTCCCCCTACCGACCCGAAGAGGTCGCAGCACCCTCCGCCAGGAAGGGAGAACAGGTCCTGACGCTGGTGGCAGCCGCTACTCCATCGCTGCTGTTCCCCAGCTGACCAGAAGAGGTTGCAGCACCCTCCATCTGGGAGTGAGAACCAGTCACAGCAAGTCCCAGCGCTTACATTACCTGGTGTCCTGCTGATGACCAGGTGATGTTGATGCAGAGACCAGCCCGCAGAGAGCGACGACGGGTAATAGCCAGACACCCATGTCCCCTTGTGAAGCCCAGCCCAGAGAGTGAAGAGTTAGAGGCCCGCGACCTGCAAGAGAAGCAGTCCCTGCAGCGGGCCAGACACCAGGCTAGAGGTCACCTCCACTTAGGTGTAGTGGAGGAGTTCAATTGCAAAAAGGGATGGGGCTTCATAGTAGAAGCAGGAGTGAAGGAGGGGATCTTTGTATCCCGGCGGGATTTACAATTCCGTCTACAGCGGGGTCACCCTGGTCATGATTTGTATGTGGGGGACGTAGTGGAATTTACAAGGCATATGGAAGAGAGAGGTTGGTTTGCCTTGGATGTAGTGCAGTGTGAAAGGGAAACCTTAGTCAGCCCAGGTTCCAACCCCACTGCTTTGACCAGGTTCCCACTGCCATCACCAGCAGGGGACGCTCATGACACCAACTCCAGGTATCAGTGCACTGAAGTGCCAAGCACTGGTCTTGGAAGGAGGAAGTCTATTTAGTTTAAAATGTTTTAAAGTTTAAAGTAATGTTCAAGAAAATTATGCCCGCAAGACTTTTGCGCGAACTGTTTAAATATTTATTTTATTTAACACCTGGTTAAGTGCATTCAATCTTAATGGACCATAGGTTATGAACTGGCTATAACCACAAACTGTTCCAGTGTATATAGTTACCTCAGTGGTACCAACTCCAGAGTCTGCCTGTTGAGGGGCATGGCTCTGCACCACCAAGGGGGCACGCCTGTTTATGGGGCCTGCTCTCCAACACAACGAAGCAGGTATGCCTGTTTATGGGGCCTACCCTACGCCACCAGGAGAAAAAGAACTGTCGCCGGAATGGTCTGCGGCAGACCAGGCCAAGACCAGGTCACCAAAAGGACTGGTGATCACTCCGTACACGAGTTTTGGGTTAAAGACTCATGGGTGGTGGGTGGTGGTGGAATGGTACCTGGTATGCTGATATGTAAATATCTCCCCTGTGTGGGAAACTTGTATTCTATTTTTCTTGTCTTTGCAGCCTGAGGACGTGCTGTTGATGACAAAGGGGGAATGTGGTGCCCCTCACCTGGTCAGGCACCACTGAGTACTGCACCCATGCTGGGACAGTACTTCTAGGTAATCTTAAGGGCCAGAATGAGGTGTGTATGCACAGACACATAGCAACCAGGTCTCCTACACCTTTAGAGGGAACCCTTGGGTAGTCTCTGAAAAGGGCTAGCTTTCAAATCTTTTCAAGAGGTGGAGTGGAGGAGCTGGGAGCTAAAGTGCAGAGGTTGTCAGGGAAACGAGGAGAGCCAGTCTGGTAGTGGTGATCGGCGGTTGCTAGGAGACACATACGCGCACTCACGCTAGTCAGACCCTGCACGTGGAGTAGCCGTTAGCGGGGGAGAACTGTTACCAGACATTCAGTCAGAAAGACAGAGAGAGAGTCAGTCGAGTACGGGGACTGCTGGTGACTATTCAAGTACAGGGTACAGGTCCCTTGAGTAGACTTCAATTTATTGATCTGCTAAACCTGCCGGTGAGAGTACTACAAGTACCTCGCCAACCACGCAGAGTCCAAGCCTCAGCAGCAACGCAGGCACCCATAAGGAGACAGAGCCAGAAGCCATGTCACCTGGTCCATGCTGCCAGCAAACGGTACAAAAAGGGGAGAAAAGGCAGTTACAACTTCCCTGGATAGACCCCACGGTACTTGAAGTCAGGGGTTATCCGAACAAAGAGTGCTAGGAAGGCGAGTTAATGGTTACCCTCAAACCGGCCTGAAGGAGCTCCTTATTCTCACCTGGTTTATTGAAGCATCCCCCGGGTTACCTCACAATAATATCTAGAAGTGAGTAAAAACAAGTTGAAAGACTTTTGGACTGAGCCTGAGTTATTCCTGACCCGCTATCCTACACACCCGAGCCCCTGGGGTCAGCCTCACTCATGAGAAGCCACCCTCATTCACGAGAGGCCACACCATCCGACTGTAGACTCCATCAGCCCCAGACGCTCGTTAAATTTGCAGTGGCGGTCAACCATATCCCTGACCATAAGCTGTGAGTGGCGTCACGACAAATGCAAAATCTGACATACCTGTTTGCCATATACAGAAGAAGACTCTGTGGCATCCCTGAAGCTGGATCGATGTCCCTGGAGCAACACAAATGCGATGCCTGGAGCAGCAGCATACAGCCATGCCAGAGCCTTGGTAAGTCCACTGTGCATGCTCCCATTCATTAATCCTTTCTACCACCATTTTTAATCTCTGGATTCTGCTCCCCATAGACTTATATGAGTGCGGATTCTGGACCGCATCCGCATTTTTTTTTAAGTGAGTTCGCCCAGCTCTAGTAGTATCACATATGGGAGTAACTCTATAATAACATACTGTAAGAAATAAGAATAAATCATGGACAAAGGACAATTGAATCTTATGGTTAAATTTTATTGTACAATTTCAGAATAAAATTTCATACAACAAATGTCTATAATTTGTTCAAGCATTGCATTGCAAGCAAATAATAAAAAATGATTATGCAATAGCATTAAGTAGTCTCATAGTTTGGAATAACATTACAATATCATACTGTAAAATATAAGAATAAATTGTGGAGGAATGAATCTTTTGGATAAATTATTTTGTACGATTTCATAGCAAAATGTTACCCAACAAATGCTTATAATTAATGCCAGCAAATAACTTATTGTGCTATAAAAATAAATGTATTGCGCTGTAGTATGAGAACTGTAGATTTTGACCTATCAAGAATTTTTAGAATTTTAAGTCCCTTTAGACTATTAGAAATTGCTTTTGATATTATAATTTAACTCTCAATTCCTTTTTAAAGATTAAATGCAACTTTTGTGGGCATAGGAATTGGAATCAGTATTACTATGTTGTTGCAGCTTATTCAATTGATAGCACAGTGAAATTGCTAAAACTACAATTATGAGTCTGAAGAGCATGTCTGGAAAAAAACCCAAGCCGTGGTTTACCTGATACAGGATATCATTCTGTCTCTAACATTAGCACAAAATTTGCATTGTTTTACATTACATTGATAACTAGTCTTCACTCCAACTATTTAATAGTAATAATTAAGCTCCAAAGTATCTAAGTATGTTTCACTGTTGGACAGACATTGAAGTTCTGTCCTAAGATATAACCTTTATTAGGTAATATTATTATTAAAAAAAAAATTGAATTTACCTATAGTGCCCAATGTGAGACACCAATAACAAGAAAGACGTGCCATGTGTGCCTTATTGTGAGCTAAAACACACATATAACCACAGCAGCTTGGCCTGGCCGGGCCCTAAAATAGGTCAATTTATTAGTAATTTTATTAGCTAGACCAGTATGGTTCTGGAGCTGGAGATAGTAATCCTCCTTTTGTCTGTGTAGACAAAAGATAAATGCCGCCAATTAATATCTCCACAGAAAATTATGTAAATGTGGAGTATTGCTATGCCCAGCAGTCACCTAAATCACTTTTTAACAGAATACTGATAGCAGTTCTATCGGCATTGGCATGGCTCTCACAGAAATCAATATAAACGGGGTGCCAGTACATTCAGCAATGATATATTTAAAAAATCGCCCAAATTTAACATACAGTGCATCACTGATCAGGCTACCGCGATAGCCTAACATGGGGATGTATCTCCCTTCTATGAATGTCTATGGACAATAACATGACCTAAATGTGGGATCCAGCGATGACAGTTAGACCCTGCTGCTGTGTTCCATGTAACTTAGTGTTGTGTAAAGTGCTGTGTAAACAAACAAAGGTGCTGGTGCCAACTGTTCTGTGCCCTACGCGTTTCTTCAACATATTATTTGTAGCTGCACTGAATCATCAGGAGCATGGGGCAGCATATCATGTTTATTTTAAATTGAAAGAATATATACCATGTTAGTAGATAGGATGCCGGAATAATAGCTTGCCACATACATTGATAACTACTGTAAAGCTCAAGGGTGCAAGCACTGAGTGGACCCACTGGGCCGCAACACAGGACACCAGAAGAGCTTAACTATGTCTCACATTAGGTTTTCATCAGAGCCTCTGATGATGCGGGTGGATTTAGCTGCAGGTAGCAACCTGGTGCCACTTAGAAAGACAATGTGCTGCGACAGCTGCCCCCAGGGGTATGGACACTAACAGTCTCAGATATACCTTGGGCAAACGGGATGGGTGATGTGGCAGGCATGGCTATATGAATGAATGCAGCAGCAGATACAGCTGAATGAAGATGAAGATTTTCAGATGAATCCCCTCTTCAGGTTCTCTTTATTGTAGGCAAACATCATTTCAGTCTCTGGCAGAGATAGAAGATATATTCTCTCTTTTTTGTTCTAAATCAAGAACAAGGGCAATGATACAATCATACAGCAGATGAATAACTAGTATCTTGGCTCTCTGAAATCTAGTTAGAGAAGACATTAGGAAAGAACTGATAGATTTTGGTGGGGGTTTTAAGGCAGTTGCGAAAACAACAATAACAATCATTAGATGCATGTCACATACTGGTGTAATGCCAGTTCAGCATCCTTGCCCTAATAGACAGTCATAAATGCCATCAACAAATAAATACCTCACTTCCCTTAAATAAGTGCCATCTGCGCAGCCTCAACGCGTTTCTCCGCCCTTTATTCCGGATCTTCAGGAGGCCTGGGAGAAAAGGGAATGACAACCACATCTTATGCTCTGATGTCTTCTTTGGCTACCAGAGCAACAACAATGATTGTTATTGTTATTAGTGTATGAAACAGTTTGGTCACGGCTAGCATTTAAGGGTATGGTTTGTATGCTAAGGAAGAGCTAATCGCTGTGGTTGACATCTAGTAGATACATTGGGCTGAGAGCCTTGCATTGTCTAAATTTTGTGTATTGATTTGGCACTAGTGTGACATCAGAGCCGGATGACCATGATTTATCATTAATATTTATGAAAACAAAATGTATGCTCAATAGGTGCGTCCTTTGTGTCCTCATATGGTAGGATAAATGAAGAGGAAGCATGGAATAGCTGACAAGGAACAGGGGCACCCAGCTAAGTTAGGGTGTCATACCCTCCGTTGGCAGGTAGGGGTCAGTTTTAGGTAGAAAAACAGGGTCATTATAGTAATGTAATGAGTGTAATAATTATATATCATATAGTAATGTAATGAGTGTAATAATTCTTCAATTTTGTCTGACCCACATAGTTATTTAAGGAGATTCTTTCACAAATTTGATCTGACCTTTACTATCAGTATACATAGAAAATATCAAAGAATATAGTTTTTTGGTTGATCCCTCTTAGATACAGTACAGACCAAAAGTTTGGATATACCTTCTCATCTCTAGAACAACTGTTAAGAGGAGACTTTGTGCAGCAGGCCTTCATAGTAAAATAGCTGCTTGTAAACCACTGCTAAGGACAGGCAACAAGGAGAAGAGATACATGTCCGACAGTGATTATAGTCAGTTCCTGAATTCAAAAATATGAACCAGGGACTAGACCTCATTAAACCATACGGTTTGCTGTGAAAGGCTCCCCTCTACAGGTTTACCTGTACAAAAATGGAGCCATATATCCACGTTTGTAAAGTTATCAAGATTCTTTATTCAACATATATGCAAGACAAAGACAACTTAAAAACAGTTAGGAGTGCAAGGTGCAGAGAATCAAACAGTTGTGGGAATCACACAATCAGATAATACACAATGGATGGACAAATTGACTCCACTGGGCTACGTGCTAATGGTCAGGTGTAACTGTCTAGGTCACTGATGCGGACAACGCATGGATCATACACAAAGAACAGAACCTCTATAAAAGGTAAATTACACAATAGATAAATCTTGTCCACCAAATGGGTAGGGTATGCAATGATGCAGGTTCAGTTAGTTGTTCCTGCACATAATGCATGCATATGAACACCACATTCATATGGCAATAGTACTAAACCAGCATGAGTAAATATAATGATATAGATATAAATATCAGAAAAAGAATCCGGCACTCACAATGGATTGTGCAAAAAGAAAAAACACTTTATTTAGTAATTCTTTTGTGTGAAAAATATAAATGACGTTTCGGTCACACTTTGACCTTCATCCGATTAAACTTCACACTAAACAGAAAATACAAAGAGAATGTGCTATAATGTGCATAATAACAAACAATATCCAGATTTATACAGAATATAACGCATAAATACAAGTTTAAATCGTAACTACAGGAAGGACCAGTGTATCAGCAGAGCAATACACATAACATCAAAAAACAATATTAGTTAGATAATCCTATAGGAATATCTATCACTTTAAATCGAATAGATAGTTTGTAACAAGCATCATTGTAGTAAGTGCATGATAAAGGCAGAGATCAGCCACAGATAGCAGGTCTGTAAAACAGAGAAAAACAATCAGGTATATAAATAAAGCAAAGCTTCTTACCAGTAAATCAAAGAGCCACAGGAGAATGAGCGCTGATGTGTATTGCGTCTATCACGCCAGGGAAATGCGCTAACATGTGTCATAGAGAGAGGGTTTTTAAAGGTCCCGGGACGTAACGTCACTTCCTGTTTTACGAAACCGGAAGTGATGTATATGGATGGCAAAAGGTTGGCAACACGTTCCAGGAAGGAAAGCCAGCATCATCACAGGGCTGTGAAACAGGAAGTGATGTATATGGATGGCAAAAGGTTGGCAACACGTTCCAGGAAGGAAAGCCAGCATCATCACAGGGCTGTGAAACAGGAAGTGATGTATATGGATGGCAAAAGGTTGGCAACACGTTCCAGGAAGGAAAGCCAGCATCATCACAGGGCTGTGAAACAGGAAGTGATGTATATGGATGGCAAAAGGTTGGCAACACGTTCCAGGAAGGAAAGTCAGCATCATCACAGGGCTGTGAAGCCGGAAGTGATGACATTAGCTGAAAAAGCAGCTATTTAATGAAAGAAGGAGGCACATAGACGGGTTCCGATCCCGTCAAGGTAGATATGCACCATCTTTTTTAGGTCAAGGACGACCCCAAGGCCGAAGAGGCAGACGCGGCGGGGGGGACAGTGTCATAGACACTCCAAGAACCAATATGACAACCAGATCCCAGGTAGGGAGGAGTCTCTAGTTATCAATATTTCTTCTAAGAACCTTACACCACAACAAATGTGCTTATTACAAAAAGGTTTATCCTTTTCCCCAACATATAAATTTAATTCTTTCAATTTACATATGGATCTACAAAAATTCTTTAGATCATTAAGATTAAAAGCACATTTTTCTCCACATGGTTCTGGTTACACTCCAAGTAGAGATATAGTTACTCCAAGAACGCCTCTTAACCTCTCTGACCTGGGTCTCAGAATTAAGAGTACTTTTATGCCTCCAAAAAATTTGCCAGCTATTGAAACATTTATTTCGTTAGTTGATCGTGATGTATCACAACTATGTAAAGATATTGAACAGGGTCTTCTTTTTTGTCCATCCAATATGTCTCAATCTGATAAATTGGCTCTTGAATCACTGATTAAAGACAAAGAATTAATTTTGAAACCTGCCGATAAAGGCGGAGCTACAGTTATAATGGATAAACGGATGTATATTGACGAAGTCATGACCCAACTTTCTAATATTGAGGTGTATACTGCCTTGACCAATAATCCCACATCTTCTATTCGAGCTAAAATTAGAAATACTATAGAACCCTATCTAAAATCAGGCCTCATTGATGATAAAGTTTTTGAATTTCTACAGAAGAAAGATCCAATGGTACCTATTTTCTATATATTACCTAAAATTCATAAAAATTTGGAGAAACCCCCTGGCAGACCCATCGTGGCGGGTACGGATTCAATTTTATCACCATTGGCCATTTTATTAGAAAAAATTTTGACTCCATTAATAAAAAAAAACGAGTCCTTCTTATTAGATACGGGTGAATTTTTGGATACGATTCGTAAGTTTGATCATATAACATCTGATGCCATTTTGGTCACGTGGGATATAGGCAGTCTATATACCTCAATTACTCATGAAAAAGGTATTAATGCTGTGCATAAACTATTATCTGACCATAATTTTGACTCTGAGACAAAAAAATTCTGTATAGAATTATTGAATATTGTATTAAGGGAAATTTTTTTTCTTTTCCAGGATAGTTTTTATTTACAGATACAAGGTACAGCCATGGGGTCCAATGTAGCCTCCCCCTATGCTAATTGCTATATGTCACAATTTGAACAAACATTTATCTATCCACATGAACTCTTTGAATCACATGTTTTATGTTGGAAACGATATATAGATGATGTCTTTTGCATATGGGGGGGCTCATTGGACTCCCTTTTAACATTCCACAACTATTTAAACAATTTTTGGCCAGAATTACAATTCACTATACAATATGATTATAATAGGATAAGCTTTTTGGATACTATGGTCATTAAAGGTGATGACAGCAAATTAGAGACTGATCTTTACACTAAGGCTACTGATAAAAATAATTTACTACAGTTCTCTAGCTGCCACCCTAAGGCCGTGAAGAAATCAATTCCGAAATCTCAATTTCTCAGAGTCAAAAGAATTGTCAGTCAAGATGCTACGAAGACATTGAGACTTGATGAGATGAATTCCAGATTTAAAGCGAGGGGGTACCCTGACAATATATTGAAGGACAGCTTGAATAGTGACAGTAGGAAATCTGATATGGGTAACCGTATTCCTTTTGTTCATAGCTTTCATCCTTATTCCTATAAGGTTCATAAACTTATCCGCCGCAACTGGTATATTTTGAGTCGAGGTTATCCTCAGGTGGCTGAATTCCAAAAGCCGTTTCTTCCCTGTTTTCGCAGGGCTCCTAATTTAAGGAATAAACTAGTTAGGGCGGATATAGGCTCTATTGCTCCCTCTTTTTCACAGAGCTATTTGAGTACACCACGTAAAGGCACTTTTCCGTGCCTTAATTGCCTACAGTGTAATAATATTATTAAGGGTGATAAGGTGTTCCATCCACAAACTGGTCAAGGTTTTCCCATTAAAGGATTCTTCACGTGTGACAGCTCCTATGTTGTTTATGTGATCAAATGCCCATGTGGCCTACTTTATGTTGGAGAAACCACTCAGTCTATACGCGATAGGATCTCACAACATAAGTCTACTATTCGCTGTGAACGTCTTCATCTTCCTCTTCCTTCTCATTTTCATAAATTGGGACATAGGGTATCTCAGCTTAGATATCAGGTACTTGAACAGATTCCACAAATGAGAAGGGGTCAAAGTAGGGTAACACTCTTGAAAAAAACGTGAAGCCTTTTGGATTTTTGTCTTACAGACTATGGAACCTAAAGGTCTCAACAGAGAATTTGATATAGGGAGCTTTATGTAAAAAAAGTTTTTTTGCACTCTTGTGAAAAAATTTTTTTACACTCATGAAAACACTCTCTTATACATTTATCCACGTATATGTCTAGGTTCCTTTATATATTCAGTGTGTTATATTTATGGATATATATTTCTATACGGTCTTGGATAGTATTTATTTTATTCTATTGGGTATTTTTTATAATTTTTTTTTTTTTTTTTATAATTTTTTTATATACATTTTGTTTTATTAACTGATTTTCATTTTTTCTCTCTTATGTTTAGTCAATATTACAGGCCAATTAAATCTGATGAACTCATCAATCAACCTTTGGTATTTAAATTTATGTTTTATTTTTTATATAAATGAAAATTTTTTTCATATATCTTATATTTTTATTAATTTTTATGCCTAATTTTCTCTATACACATTAAAACATGGATTAATATTTTGATCCTTTTTTTAATAAAATAAAAAATAAAAGATATTAATAAATAATAAAAAATAATTTTCTATAGATTTCCATATATATAACTATACTATAAATATCACACACTGTACCATATAATGATCTCCACTGGATCAATATGTGTTACCCCTCGGGCCCCGCTAATCAATATTATAAGCTATTGAGTTCCATCATTATATGTATGCCTTTTTTGATGCAGTAAATTGCCGATTATGTGACTTTATCATGTGTTGAATGCACTATGTGCCTCCTTCTTTCATTAAATAGCTGCTTTTTCAGCTAATGTCATCACTTCCGGCTTCACAGCCCTGTGATGATGCTGACTTTCCTTCCTGGAACGTGTTGCCAACCTTTTGCCATCCATATACATCACTTCCTGTTTCACAGCCCTGTGATGATGCTGGCTTTCCTTCCTGGAACGTGTTGCCAACCTTTTGCCATCCATATACATCACTTCCTGTTTCACAGCCCTGTGATGATGCTGGCTTTCCTTCCTGGAACGTGTTGCCAACCTTTTGCCATCCATATACATCACTTCCGGTTTCGTAAAACAGGAAGTGACGTTACGTCCCGGGACCTTTAAAAACCCTCTCTCTATGACACATGTTAGCGCATTTCCCTGGCGTGATAGACGCAATACACATCAGCGCTCATTCTCCTGTGGCTCTTTGATTTACTGGTAAGAAGCTTTGCTTTATTTATATACCTGATTGTTTTTCTCTGTTTTACAGACCTGCTATCTGTGGCTGATCTCTGCCTTTATCATGCACTTACTACAATGATGCTTGTTACAAACTATCTATTCGATTTAAAGTGATAGATATTCCTATAGGATTATCTAACTAATATTGTTTTTTGATGTTATGTGTATTGCTCTGCTGATACACTGGTCCTTCCTGTAGTTACGATTTAAACTTGTATTTATGCGTTATATTCTGTATAAATCTGGATATTGTTTGTTATTATGCACATTATAGCACATTCTCTTTGTATTTTCTGTTTAGTGTGAAGTTTAATCGGATGAAGGTCAAAGTGTGACCGAAACGTCATTTATATTTTTCACACAAAAGAATTACTAAATAAAGTGTTTTTTCTTTTTGCACAATCCATTGTGAGTGCCGGATTCTTTTTCTGATATATAAGGGTTTGGACCCTATCCTGGCACCTCCCTGTCTAACAGAGTGCCATACTTCTTTTTTGAATAGATATAAATATCACCACTGTTACATATCAGTGCAATAAAAAAATATATGCAGACTCACTGCAGCCGTTTTAAGTCGGTATAGCTGTGTATGACAGCAGGGTTAATGTTTTTGCAGTGGCATGTCAGTGCGGTAAAGAATTATAATGCTGGTTAGTCAGGAGCAGCAATCACCCATATTAAATCCAGTCTGGTAGTGTGACTTCTAATGCCCCTATGCGCATTTCGCGTAGGCTTCCTCCGAGGAAATGCGCACAGGGGCATTAGCACATAGCCCAGTGGAGTAAATTTCTCCATCCATTGTATTATCTGATTGTGTGATTCCTACAACTTTTCGATTCTCTGCACCTTGCTCTCCTAACTGTTTTTAAGTTGTCTTTGTCTTGCATAAATGTTGAATAAAGAATTTTGATAACTTTACAAACGTGGATATATGGCTCCATTTTTGTATAGGTAAACAAGGAGAAGAGACTTGTTTGGGCTAAAGAACACAAGGAATGGACATTAGACCAGTGGAAATCTGTGCTTTGGTCTGATGAGTCCAAATTTGAGATCTTTGGATCCAACCACAGTGTCTTTGTAGAAAAGGTGAACGGATGGACTCTACATGGCTGGTTCCCACCGTGAAGCATGGAGGAGGAGGTGTGATGGTGTGTGGGTGCTTTGCTGGTGACACTGTTGGGGATTTATTCAAAATTGAAGGCATAAAGAACCAGCATGGCTACCACAGCATCTTGCAGCGGCGTGCTATTCCATCCGGTTTGCGTTTAGTTGGACCATCATTTATATTTCAACAGGACAATGACCCCAAACACACCTCCAGGCTGTGTAAGGGCTACTTGACTAAGCAGGAGAGTGATGGGGTGCTACGCCAGATGACCTGGTCTCCACAGTCACCAGACCTGAACCCAATCAAGATGGTTTGTGGTGAGCTGGACCGCAGAGTGAAGGCAAAAGGGCCAACAAGTGCTAAGCATCTCTGGGAACTCATTAAAGACTGTTGGAAGACCATTTCCGGTGACTGCACCTTGAAGCTCATCAAGAGAATGCCAAGAGTGTACAAAGTAGTAATGAAAGCAAAAGGTGGCTACTTTGAAGAACCTAGAATATAAGACATATTTTCAGTTATTTCACACTTTTTTAAGTATTTCATTCCACATGTTTTAATTCATAGTTTTGATGCCTTCAATGTGAATCTACAATTTTCAGAGTCCTGAAAATAAAGAAAAGTCTTTGAATGAGAAGGTGTGCCCAAACTTTTGGTCTGTACTGTTTACGGAGCTTCCCTTGGACACTAATGTGTGTGGGTGAATCACCTGGGCAATTTTAACATTTGAATAATATTAAAAGAGAATTTTATAGGGAATTGAATTTTTTCACGTGAATTTGTTTTTGACTGTCCCAATAATATTGGTGTATGTTAGCTTTTTGATCTGATGTTATCGGCAGATAGTGATCATTTAGTGGTCATTTAGATAAGATGCTGTTTTAACTTGCTCTAGCAATATACACAGCCAGTGTCGGACTGGGGTGTGAGGGGCCTACCAGGGAAATTGCCTCTAGGGGCCCGCACTATAGCTACCATAAACGTTTTTATTACTTGTACATTTTCGGCTTCTCTCAGTATAATGTGCGCCTTTTAGCAAACTCTACAGTGCGCATAGAGCCCTGTCCTGTGCCTGCAGATAGCACAGGATTTCTTGTAGCCTCTTATTTATTGTAGTTAATAATGGAATCTGTTATTTACAGTCAGTCGCAGTTTTTCTTACACACTGACATTCCTTGTCCTAGGAAAACCACCAAGTCCATCAGCCAAATAATATTCAAAGAGAAGCAGAACGTTATCCAGCATCTTCACATGGAAACATTTACTAACATTAATCCCCCTCTGCCGCCATCTATCTGGGAAATCCCCTATAAGGGTGCATGCCCAGCCGTCCACGATCAGTGTTTGCAGCATGTTGGCTGTAGCATACTTCAGCTGCATCCAAAACGCTGCGTTGTAAGTACAAGCACAGTGGATGGATTTCTAGAAATCTCGTGCCCAATGTGCTTCTTTTTTCCACAGCAAACACTGACCTGCGGATCTTCTTTCTAGACCGCAGTACGTCAATTGTTTGCTGCGTAATCGCATGATCCTCCGTATGGAGAACACAAGCGAGAGACCGCAGCGCACTGAAGCCTGATCGTGGGTACAAGCAGCTGCGGTCTCCTGCGGAGGAGACTCGCAGCCCCGCAGGTCAGGACCTGCTCCATGCAGAACACAGTGAGTCCTGATCATGGGCACATACCCTAAGAGTCAGTATGTGTTGATGTGAAGCATTACCACCCAATACACTTTTCCATTTGGAGACTCTGGTGAATATTTGTCTTCACTATAGTTTCCAAACTAGTCTTACATGTTGGATAAACCCTTCACTAGTCCTGTGTATTCTGACAATACTGTTCTATAGACAGATTAGGCTTTTTTTTTTTTTACATATGCAGTATTTATACTGAAGCTTCTCCTGTACTATCATCACATATAGAGACCCCCTGAAGAGTAACTACATATAGCCTAAGATAATGACACTGACACTGGGGGTACAGGATAATGACACTGACACTGGGGGTACAAGATAATGACACTGACACTGGGGGTACAGGATAATGACACTGACACTGGGGGTACAGGATAATGACACTGACACTGGGGGTACAGGATAATGACACTGGGGGTACAGGATAATGACACTGACACTGGGGGTACAGGATAATGACACTGACACTGGAGGTACAGGATAATGACACTGACACTGGGGGTACAGGATAATGACACTGACACTGGGGGTACAGGATAATGACACTGACACTGGAGGTACAGGATAATGACACTGACACTGGGGGTAGCAATGGGCCCCCCAGCCTTGTTTACTGTAGCAATGGGCCGCCCAGCCTTGTGTACTGTAGCAATGGGCCCCCCATCCTTGTGTCCTTTAGCAATGGGCCCCCCAGCCTTGTGTCCTGTAGCAATGGGCCCCCCAGCCTTGTGTCCTGTAGCAATGGACCCCCCACCCTTGTGTCCTGTAGCAATGGGCCCCCCAGCCTTGTGTCCTGTAGCAATGGGCCCCCCAGCCTTGTGTACTGTAGCAATGGGCCCCCCAGCCTTGTGTACTGTAGCAATGGGCCCCCCAGCCTTGTGTACTGTAGCAATGGGCCCCCCAGCCTTGTGTACTTTAGCAATGGGCCTCTTTTCCTGTCCCCCATTATGCCATTGTTCACACACACACGTTCTTACCTGTCCTCTGTTCCTATGCTGTCCTTACTTACCAGTCCGCAGACTCATGGACCTCTCCATGATCTCGTCTAGTGCACGGAGCCGCCGCCGCAGGATGTCATCATGGCTTTACTGCAGTTAAATGCTTTGCGGCACCATAAAGCATTTAACTGCAGTAAAGCAATGAAGTCAGCCTGCAGCGGCGGCTCCGTGCACCGGACGGGTCACTGTGAGGGGGGTCTGTGTCTTGCGGTCTGGAGCACCGCAGGAACGGAGAAGAAGAGGTGAGAATAATTTTTTTTTTCTTCGGCTCTTTCTGAGCGCTTACCTTCAGCTCTGCGCGTCCTCTCCTCTGCTGCTCCGGCGGCGGCACTGTGATGACGGCCGCTGTGTTGGTGCGGGGCTGAGCAGCTCCTACGCCTCCTGTCACCGGCCGCACTGTTCACATGTACGCGCGTCTGAAGGATGCACGTACATTTGAATAGCGCGCGGAGCAGGACCTACGGTGAGTCACATGACTGTCTGTGATGTCACCACAGGTCCTTCTGCACCCGCAAAAACTGCAGCGATAGTACAGAACTTGTGCTATCGCTGCAGTTTGTAATTGAAAGGCTGGGGGGCCCTCAGAGCGTGGGAGGGGGGTCCATCAGAGCATGGGGGCCCTGCCCAGTCTGCCGCACGTAACGTTGGCCGTGAAAAACCGGCGGCCCCGCGGCACTGTACACAGCTCCGCACTAATTAAGGCACGTGGGGCCCACTGAGGGCCTGAGGCCTACCGGGGGATTCCCCGGTACCCTGGCGGGCCAGACCGAGCCTGTACACAGCTACTTATAACGTTGACTCAGTGCCTATATTGATCATTTTCAGGAGTTGTCTGAAGATTGAATCCGCCGGTCCTGGATTTTGGCGGATTCAATCAACTCTAGTACTTACGCAAAAGTCAAAAACATCAATAGATGAGAAATACACTAAATCCCCATTATTGGTTTTACATTTTAAATTAAAAACATCTTTTTTCGCAATATACCAATACTGAGGGAGGATCCAATTAATAATGCTATATTTGGTAATGAATGCAAAGTAATTTCAAGAAAGCCACTTCTTTGGGCAATATTATATTTCCCCCTAATTTACAAACTATAGAAAAAGATATTAGTTATAACTCACTGAGATTGAAAGACCTTTTTAGATGTGGGAAGAAAACTTGTAGTTTATGCCCATTTGTCCAAAAAACTTTTACTCTTGAGGATTCATTTCATACCTCACATTACCCTGTGAAGTAATTTATTAATTGCTTAAGTAAAAATGTCATTTATATGGTGGACTGTACAGCATGTGATTTAAAATATATTGGCAGCTTGAAACGTAACCTTCATGTTCTAATATCTGAACATGTGCATGATGCAAAGAATAAAAATTTGATTAACAATCTTTCCCAAGTGTCAAAACATTTCGCAATTGAGCATGAAGGCAATATTAAATGCAGGAAGGTACGCGGCTTAGAACAAGTCAAACTAAATAGCAGAGGTGGTACTGGTAACATTGTTCAGACCTTGTGGCACCACAAAGCCTGGTGGATCTTCAGGCTCAATAACATGGTTCCAAGAGGTCTGAACTTGCGCAAAGACATGATGATTCATTAAAGAGACATAAATTGTTGATGGTTTACATATAAATGTTTATTGCCTAAAGTAAAATATAGGTATATTTAATAAACCTTTAAGGCAGTTACTGTTATTTGGTATCAATTTTGATGTGACTGTTACTTCATATTTAATTATTCAGGTGGCCTTAGTCTATTCTTTAGAAAACTTATTTTTTCATAGAAATACTGCTGTATATTAACCTTCTATGTTAATTGAAGGGTTAAATTTAATTGTGTTCACACTGAAATCATGTCATGCACTTGTTATATTTAGTTGTTTATTTAATTAATTATTTGATGCACCTGTTATGGTACAATATATATATGGGTTCTATATAGTTACCAACATCATGATTAAGACGGCCTCGTCACTCGAAACGCGTCGCAGACGTCTGTCATGAATTTGTTCTGACTGTAATGTGCCAATATATATGTGCCAAAGAAAAATAATAATAAAAAAAACAAATTAGGGAACTTCTCTGTTGGAGCTGGACTTCACATTATTTAGGAAATGTTGCACCATGAAAAATACATGAATTAATTTTTCACCATAAATTCATGGCTGATCTTATTCTTCCCATATATTAACACACACAAAAAAAAGTGAATTCTAAAACAATGAATGAATATTTGCCACAAGTGTGTCGCCCTGGGCAAGCCAGGGGACACAGGTCACAATACCACCACACCCCACACTCCAGGTAGGCACACCTGCTAACCAGAAATCCTTGTTGCCTTCCTCCAGAGGTTGATGATGCACACCAGGGGGTGGGCCAGGCGGTTGGCTCCGCCCACCAAGGATCTCACAACTCTGGAGGCAGGAAGTTTCAGGCAGTCTAGTCAGGGAGGAGGAAGTGGAAGGAGTGGAGGAGTAGTCTAGACAGAGCAAAAGTAAACAACTAAGTGAAAGTGAAGGAAGGAAAGTAGTAAAGGAGAAGAGTAAGCAAAGTGACAGAAGGAAAGAAAGCCTGAGAGCCCAGCCGTGTGTAGGGCCAGAACAGCAAGGTCAGCGACGGCGGTGACTGTTTGGAGGGGGACCGTTTGGAAGTTCCTGGAAGGACCCCATTGGCTGTGTGCCCGGTGGTCTGGAGCAGTGTTCCGAAGGACAGTCAGCACCAGGGCAGGGGCCTCTCGGACCCCGGCAAGGCTAGGAGTCGCCAGATTTGCCAAATCCGTCAGTGACGGGGACGCAGATCCCCCAGCAACCAAGTCCCGATTGACGGCAACAGCCCGACCATTACCGGGGAGACACCGCCACCGCCAAGGCACCAGTTTCCCCAGGGCCAGCGCCTGCGGGCAAAGTGTAGAGCTCCTTCGGCCCAGATTGCAGTCGGGGAGCGGGTAACCGGAGGGAATCCACCGCTACCATCAGACAACAGAGGTGCAAGGAAGAGAAATGTCACCGTTACCTACCGGGAGTGCAGGTGCAGCCGTCTGTGGGACCGTCCTACCAGCCGTTGGTTTACCGTACAAACTGTGTCCGTGTGTCAGGCTGAGTGAGTACCATAGTGCCACAAGGCACAGCGCTGCCCCCGCGCCCCTGCGCCCTCCAGGCCCTACACTTCACATCTCATCACCGGGCCCCGGGATCACCAACCCCTACCCACGGAGGAGCAACACAACACCTGGCTGCTCCGCATCACCATCCCCGGGACCCCCACACTGAGCAGCGGTGGTGCAATCACCACAACCGTGGGTGGCGTCACGAACTATAACAATCCCCACACCCAACAAACACCCCCTTTCACTCACGGGCGAGGAGTGTCGCTCGAGACACCCCGGGATCCGGCCCACCGCTCGAGCCACCAAGGAGCAGCTGCCGGACCCGAGCAGAAGGGGTGAGCGCGGTGTGCTTACACCCTCCTCCCCGCCCGCGACAACTTGGCGTCACGAACAGGATCTTACCGCTCTGCCGTCAGGTAGAGGTGCGCCTTGTTACCGCCGGAGGCATCCGGCAGAAAAATTTCAGAAGCCGCCATCTTTGGCGCGAAAAGTTCCCGCTCGAGCGTCTTCTCGAGCAGTAGAAGCGCGAAGGCCAAAACCCCGCCCCGAGAGAGGAGGGGCCGGAAAGAGCTAAGGGGGACGCAATGGCGGCTGGACGCATGTAGCCGCGGCTGTACAGGCAGAGACGCCAGGACTCTGCAGCCATACTGGGTTCCTGGAAGGCACGATTGCCAAGATGTACGATCCGACTCCCAACGAGGAAGTCCCCGCGCCCGGCACGGCGACGTGGTTGAGGGACCGGACCGTCCCGCTGAGTAACCGTCTGCAGGCTCATATGCAACTCCTCCTGGAGGAGTGGGAGACCGACATGACGGACGTGGTGGCTGCTATGTGGAGACGCGAGGCAGAAGAGGATTTGGAGGAGCGGGTAAGCGACCCACGCCCCTGTATTCCTGAGGGATCGGCCGTTAGAGCTGAGGGGCCCGGCCGGCTTCCGCTCACCCTACCTCTCTCCCTGCTATCTGTAATGGCTGCTGCCGCCCCGCCATTAGGCCCGCTACCCGCCCAACCGGTAGCGATACCCTGCCCAGCCGCTCCGGCGGACCAGCCGGCTGCAGACGTCCGGGACGTCCCAGAAGTACACCAGGGGGAACAGCTGGAACCGCGGCCCCTTCACAGCATGGTGCCAGAAGTCCCAACAGTGACTGTGCCAGACCCTGAGCCTGGGACCGTGGCCTGGATGAAGGCCCGGGTGATGCAATTCCACCGGCGTCAGCAGGAGCAGATCTTCCGGATGATGGAGCAGTGGGCCAACGAGGTGGAGGAGCTGCTCACAAGTGCCCCGGGGTACGGAGGGGGAATGGATGTAGCAGAACCGACTGGTGACCCACGTCCCTATGTCCTACCAGGACCGGCCGCTGCGGCTGAGGGGCCCGGCCTGGTTTCGGCCTATGCATCACCCTTGCCGCTACTTATGGGGCGCCTCAGTGTAGACTCACCTGGTCTGCTATTCCGTGTTACTGCTGAGGGATCCGAAGCGTTGGATGTTGGGGAGCAGGAGGCTGCGGCAGCTGGCGGCAACCCGCCTGATGCAGGACCAAGAGATGACGACTCCTGCCCCAGCGTCGGGTCCGCTGTTGCACCTGAAGGAGCAAGCGAGCATTCCCGCTATGTGGGGAACCCCGTGATCTACCATACCCCGCGTACCGGTGGAAATGGGTACCGGGTACCTCTGTCACAGCAGGCATGTCAGTGTATGTTTGATGTGTTGGTGGCAGAGGATGGGTCCGCCTTAGCAGAAGAACCGGAGTAGGGCAGCGGATGCCCGTTGCACCGTCCCCGTGGGGACCATCACTGAAGTTGCTGTTTGTTTGAAAAAGTTTAAAAAGTTTTGAAGAATGATAAGGAAAATGATCCCTGAGTTTTTACCTGATTATCTGCTTGATTGAACCGGCAGGAGCTGGCACCGTTGTCCCCGTGGGGACCGTTTAAAATGCATGGGAACTATCCATGGACAAGCCCGTGAACTCTGCAGGGCAACCACAAACGTTAAGTGGCTTGTAAATATGTTGGGTACCGTTACCGTTTCCGCAATGCCGCCTCCGGAGAGGCAGGTTGGAGGGAGGGCCCTGAGCAGAGCAGGCCAGGGCCCAGCCACCAAAGGAACCGGTGGCCACCCTCTGGAGGGGAAGGACAGATCCCGCTCGGGTGACTTGTGCTGGACTGTGGGTCAAGGGGTGCTGCCTGGGTTTTAGGGGCAGCATCAGGGCCAGGTTGCTTGGGTGGGAGAGAGCGGAAACCGTGACCGTACACCGTTGCAACGTTTAAGAAAATGTGCCTCCCGTTTGGGAAGAGTTTTTGATTAAAAATGTTATTGATGTTGATTAACCCTTGTTATCCCCTTTTACAGAAAAATAAAACCGGTGTAGGACGGCAGCCCGCGGACGGTCTGCATTTTGCTAAGGGGGAATGTGTCGCCCTGGGCAAGCCAGGGGACACAGGTCACAACACCACCACACCCCACACTCCAGGTAGGCACACCTGCTAACCAGAAATCCTTGTTGCCTTCCTCCAGAGGTTGATGATGCACACCAGGGGGTGGGCCAGGCGGTTGGCTCCGCCCACCAAGGAGCTCACAACTCTGGAGGCAGGAAGTTTCAGGCAGTCTAGTCAGGGAGGAGGAAGTGGAAGGAGTGGAGGAGTAGTCTAGACAGAGCAAAAGTAAACAACTAAGTGAAAGTGAAGGAAGGAAAGTAGTAAAGGAGAAGAGTAAGCAAAGTGACAGAAGGAAAGAAAGCCTGAGAGCCCAGCCGTGTGTAGGGCCAGAACAGCAAGGTCAGCGACGGCGGTGACTGTTTGGAGGGGGACCGTTTGGAAGTTCCTGGAAGGACCCCGTTGGCTGTGTGCCCGGTGGTCTGGAGCAGTGTTCCGAAGGACAGTCAGCACCAGGGCAGGGGCCTCTCGGACCCCGGCAAGGCTAGGAGTCGCCAGATTTGCCAAATCCGTCAGTGACGGGGACGCAGATCCCCCAGCAACCAAGTCCCGATTGACGGCAACAGCCCGACCATTACCGGGGAGACACCGCCACCGCCAAGGCACCAGTTTCCCCAGGGCCAGCGCCTGCGGGCAAAGTGTAGAGCTCCTCCGGCCCAGATTGCAGTCGGGGAGCGGGTAACCGGAGGGAATCCACCGCTACCATCAGACAACATAGGTGCAAGGAAGAGAAACGTCACCGTTACCTACCGGGAGTGCAGGTGCAGCCGTCTGTGGGACCGTCCTACCAGCCGTTGGTTTACCGTACAAACTGTGTCCGTGTGTCAGGCTGAGTGAGTACCATAGTGCCGCAAGGCACAGCGCTGCCCCCGCGCCCCTGCGCCCTCCAGGCCCTACACTTCACATCTCATCACCGGGCCCCGGGATCACCAACCCCTACCCACGGAGGGGCAACACAACACCTGGCTGCTCCGCATCACCATCCCCGGGACCCCCACACTGAGCAGCGGTGGTGCAATCACCACAACCGTGGGTGGCGTCACGAACTATAACAATCCCCACACCCAACAAACACCCCCTTTCACTCACGGGCGAGGAGTGTCGCTCGAGACACCCCGGGATCCGGCCCACCGCTCGAGCCACCAAGGAGCAGCTGCCGGACCCGAGCAGAAGGGGTGAGCGCGGTGTGCTGACACCCTCCTCCCCGCCCGCGACACAAGCAAAAAATTCCAAATCATGCATAGGAAACAAACCACTGATTTTCTCTACTCAATATAGTCCCAGCTATTACCATATTAATAATATAATTAAATAGCATTTATGAATTTTATATACAGACATTGCTATGAAAGATATCATGCAAGTGGGATATAAGTCAAAACATGGGACCACTATTGGCAATTTAATTTCTCCCAGTGATCATACAAATATATGTAAAAATGCAAACATGGTAGGAAGGTGGCTTTATACTACTGGTTCTTATAAATGTAGTAAAAAATGTCTGGGATTTGCCCTTATAGTTGTAATACAAAAATGGATGTCTACTGTTAGCAATATAGATTATATTAACTTTCATTAACTGCAGCAGCATATATTCTTTATGTCATCACATGTAAGAATTGCAGGCTACAATATGTAGAGTGTACTTCACAAACTTTACGGAGATGCATTGCAGAACACATATCTAGGATGCACAACTTAATACCACCCATAGTCTTTCAGGTGCTTCCCAACATTTTTAAACAACCACAAAAGGTGATGTTAGTGCTCTAGGGGTTAATTCTATTTAGAAAGTACCTCCACCCAAAAGAGAAGGAGGAAAGATCTAGTATCATACACCATAGAGAAGCAGTATTGATATTCAAACTAGAAACTCAAAACTCCAGGGGTATGAATATCACATTGTATCTTTTATATATTAATATATATAAAATCTTCTTCACATATGACTGCCCACTTCTGCTCTGTATATAGTATATTTCAACATGTGTATAAGCCACAAATGCTTCTAGTCAAGCCTTGATAGCCACTATTTAATTTAGCAATAACTATTTAATTGATCCTTAATAATGGCTGTGCTGGATTAAGATGAGCCTATTTCATTAAAAGGCACATAATACTAATGGATTAGGTTAATTTTACAAATGGCATGTGGCTCTATATGCCTCCACGAGAAATTTTATTCCTGTGAATGACTTGAGTAATATTTTATGGTATAATGTATCGCATACATTTTAATGAAGCTATCTGGTCATGCCCTATCATGTGAAAATGCCAAAGGTAACATCATTTCTGCACAACTTCGTTACATAAAAATGTTGCGTCATTTGAAGGTGTTATATAGCAGAAATCTTAAAAAATAAAACCTTTCATGAATTGGATCTTTGCCTTTAACTGATACATGTTATTGTAAGTGTTTAAACTGACAAAATCTTTAAAAAATATTATATTTTGTTCTTTCTTTCTAAGTTCAAATATTGTTTTATATCCTAAATGATTTTGACTGTAAGGACAGCTTTATCAAAATTCAAAGAAATTTATGACAGAATATCTTATCTTGCTTCATTAACTTTAATAGACACATGTTTAGGGAAAACCCAGAAGCACAGACAGAACCCTTTTTAATTATGTTTCACAGCTTGCTGTTATTACAAAATTTAGAAGGCTTGAAGAGAATTGTGTTTGCTTGTCAAATCATCTCTGGACATGCATTAATTTTAGGTATTACATATTGGTAACAGTGTAGTAAATTGTGCATTTTACATCATATTAAAGATATACCAGGTATGCTTAGTGGATACCATCTCCTTAATTATTGTCAGCTATTTAAATCTGCTGCACTCTTCATAGAGGTTATTAACCCTGCTGTTCTGTTTGGTCAAAAATGACCGAATTTGAAATTTGATATTTTTTAAAATATTCATTATTCGGGTCTGAAACTTATGGATAATTAACTTTTCCTCATTTGAGGGGTTCTTTCTATGGATACTTTTTTTTTTATGTTTGTTCCACTTTTTTTTTTTTACACTTGTACTGTTCAGTCAAAAATGGCCAAAAGCCCTTCATACTAATCTCCAGCCATTTTTTTTAGTAAAATAAAGGAGTTATAATCTCATTTTGGACTATATTGCATCTACTACTATGTATCAATTTATCTATGTCCTTTTGGTCCATGCAGATTTATACATACATATATTTTCAAATTATGCTACTGCAGATGGATTCAGTTGCAGTTTAGTTATGTGCAAACATTTTTCCCTGTATCTTACTGACTCTGTTCATGTAGAAATAGTTCAATTTAGTTGTCAATATTTCACATTGTAAATTAAAAGATTTTCTTATTTTCCTTGTGTTAGCTACTTCTATTACTGTGTAATGCTGACCTGAAAAGAGCACTAATAAATTCTATCTGACAAATGTGTTTGTTTTGCAGTAGTTTCTTAGGTTCCCAAAAAACACAAACAGGTCATTCTGATGAGCACAATGCACCATGATAGTGCAATCAGTAATTGAGATGACAGAAAGTTGGACATGACTTTACATTACAATGCCACAAAAGGGGCAGTTGATACTCTAGATCAATTCTTAGGCACTTAAGGCCCAGTCACACTAAACAACTTACCAGCGATCCCAACAAGGATACAACCTGATAGGGATCGCTGGTAAGTTGCTAGGAGGTCGCTGGTGAGATGTCACACTAAGCGATGCTCCAGCGATCCCACCAGCAACCTGGCAGGGATCGCTGGAGCGTCGCTACATGGATTGCTGGTGAGCTGTCACACAGGCAGATCTCACCAGCAACCAGTGACCAGCCCCAGCCAGCAGCGACGCATGGAAGCGTTGCTGCGCTTGGTAACTAAGGTAAATATCGGGTAACCAACCCGATATTTACCTTGGTTGCCAGCGCACACCACTTAGCGCTGGCTCCCTGCACACCTAGCCACAGTACACATCGGGTTAATTACCCAATGTGTACTCTGCTACGTGTGCAGGCAGCAGGGAGCCGGCTTCTGCGGACACTGTTAATCACGGTAAACATCGGGTAACCAAGAAGCCCTTACCTTGGTTACCCGATATTTACCTTCGTTACCAGCGTCCGCTGCTCTCACGCTGTCAGTGCCGGCTCCCTGCTCCGTGCACACATAGCCAGACTACACATCAGGTAATTAACCCGATGTGTACTGTGGCTAGGAGTGCAGGGAACAGGGAGCCGGCATTGGCAGTGTGAGAGCGGCGGACGCTGGTAACAAAGGTAAATATCGGGTAACCAAGGTAAGGGCTTCTTGGTTACCCGATGTTTACCGTGGTTACCAGCATGCGCAGAAGCCGGCTCCCTGCTCCCTGCACACCTAGCCACAGTACACATCAGGTTAATTATGTGTGCAGGCAGCAGGGAGCCGGCTTCTGCGGACGCTGGTAACCACGGTAAACATCGGGTAACCAAGAAGCCCTTATTTTGGTTACCCGATATTTACCTTCGTTACCAGCGTCCGCCGTACTCACACTGCCAGTGCCGGCTCCCTGTTCCCTGCACGCCTAGCCACAGTACACATCGGGTTAATTACCCAATGTGTAGTCTGGCTATGTGTGCGCGGAGCAGGGAGCCGGCACTGACAGCGTGAGAGCAGCGGACGCTGGTAATGAAGGTAAATATCGGGTAACCAAGGTAAGGGCTTCTTTGTTACCCGATGTTTACCGTGGTTACCAGCGTCCGCAGAAGCCGGCTCCTGCTGCCTGCACATTTAGTTGTTGCTCTGTCACTGTCACACACAGCGATGTGTGCTTCACAGCGGGAGAGCAACAACTAAAAAATGGTCCAGGACATTCAGCAACAACCAGCGACCTCACAGCAGGGGCCAGGTTGTTGCTGGATGTCACACATAGCAACATCGCTAGCAACATCGCTGTTACGTCACAAAAGTCGTTCCTCAGCAGCAATGTTACTAGCGATGTTGCTTAGTGTGACGTGGCCTTTACACCTGTAAACAGAAAACAAATCTGTGGCCAATGTTTTTTTTTTACAATGTTCTTGAAGTGGCTAAATAAAATGCATTCATATTATGGCGTGAAATAGACCCAAAATGGAGCAAAAATAAACTATATAAAAGAATTTTTTTCATAGAGGAATTGGGAAAATCACTGGTTAGCCCATATATCGAAGAAAGGAAAGTAACACCCAGAGATGATGGAGTAGAAGCCGTTGTCCACAGGATCCAACATGCTAAAGAATGTGAACCAATTGCTTCCACCAGCACTGCTATGATACCTATAGCCTCCACCAGCAATGCCACCAGCCTAAAGTGGAAACGATGCGATTTCTGTCCAACATTAAGTAATCAAAAAACAAATGTGATATGTTGCAGTTGTGCAAAGTACTTATGCCAAAGACATGTAAGGCCCTGTGCGCACTAGAAAAAGGATTTTTCTCGAAATTTCTTGAGAGTCTGAAAGATTAGCGCACTTACGTTGAAAAAATGCACAAAGAAAGCACCGAAAAACGCATGCGTTTTTACTGCGTTTTTGATGCAGGTTGGTCCCTGCGTTTTTTTTACCATTATTTATGGCAAAAACACAGGTACCTGCAGAAAAAAAGTGACATGCTCATTCTTTTTCTCAAGAATTTCTGCAGAAAGAATGTTCTTGAGAAAAAAACGCAGTGTGCGCACAGTTATTTTTTTTTTGCATAGGTTTTGCTGGGGAATGTCTGCAGAAAGGTTACAACCACTATCTCAAGAAATTTCTGCAGCAAAAATGCAAAAAAAATGAGGGTAAAAACGCAGTGCGCGCACAGGGCCTAAATTATACTTGTGATGAGTGCAAACAGTAAATTTAGCACCGTGAACCTTATTTACCGTTTTATATAGAAAAAACTGCATTTTTTATTTTTTTCGTCCTTTTTTTTTTAAAAAAAAAATATTTACATACAGTTGGATGTTATTAGTTATAGTTTTCAGTTATATAAAGAATATTTTTTACGTGCAAATATGCAATATGCATGAATATTGCAATAAGGCCATGTAACATTTTTTACACAAAAAATTAAAATTAAGTTTTTTATTTCATTTTTCATTTGTTTATGAACAACCATGTTCATATACAGTATAATAATGCAACAGGTATTGAAATAACACTTAAATTAGCTAAAAATCAAGACTTTAATAGATCAGGTCAAAAATGACCGGAACATTATAAGTGATAGTAAAACCGAACAGAACAGCAGGGTTAAAGAATTGTGATGGCAAGAAGCTTTTTATCATTTTAGTATGGAAAAGTTAGAAAAGCGCCCAGCTTTTTTAATATTTATTATTTTACCTAAAGAAAGGCACTGATTCAGAGCCAAAATGCGTTGTAATAATAAAGAACCATTTTGGAACACAAAAGGCTTCTCATTTACTGCAGCACAGCCCATTCAACATGATAGAATCCGCCTCCGCTAACATTTTTCTGACTTCTAGTAGACTTCTTTCCATATAACAGCCAGCTTGAATTGAAAAATGTTTTTTTGGGAGATGTGGGTCCCGCACTTTTCTACAATATATGCCATGAATTTTCTAAAACTCTTTTAATATTCCATTGTAGGCTATAACTGTAAGCTCATTTCATTTAATCCTGATCTGTAAAATTCTATTGAGTATATTGTCACTGGAAAAATAAGTTCAATTATACTGATTTTATGTATAAGTAATGTTCCATAGAGAAGCTTTTCAGTATTTTGTAATATATGTCCAATGTAGCACTGTAACGCTGCAAGGTTTAATAAAAAAGTAAAAAATGGTATTCATATTTACAATATAAAGTTACACACAATGAAGAATACAGTTTGAAAAGCTATATTGCATAGTGCCTTAGAAAAAAACAGCACTAAAAAGAGCAGAAATATAACAGCAGTTGCTGTTCACCTTGCACCGCTGAGAATATGACAATATTGGCATTCCTTGCTGTTGACATTGATACAGATTAGTTCAAGATTCAAAAAAAACAACATAGTTCTATATATGGAATTAAATTCCTTTAAAAACATGAAACCAGAGTTAAAATAACAGTTTGACCTAAGAGTAGTTTGTATAATAACAGGGAAAGCAAATCACTTTCATAGAAATAACATGAACATACTGCCATATTGCTTTTATCACAATATATTTTTGAATTTTAAAATTCAATGTTTGAAACTCAGAAAAATTGTAGCAATATGTTTCTCACGTTATGAGCACAGAAGACCCTAGAAATATACAAATTGGACAGAATTTCTGAATTTTCCTAGAAAATAAATTTTGTAAATAGATAGCTGTATATTGAAAGCCTTGCAAGTCATTTCAAATAGAAAAAAAATGTTAGCATTGTCTAAACATGAAATACCTTTTTGGGAGAGCTACCCAATGGTTTAACAGGGTTTGGTGGTGCTCTGCGCCAAAAAAGAGGCAGAGTATAATCCACCAAAAAATAGCTTTTCACTATCTAAAATACGTTATTTCAAAACACCATTAAGAAAACATTTGACGATAGATGTTGTACGCTGTATCTAGAGCTTCTACAGGTTCATGCAGCACAATGACAGATTACTTTCTTTTAACCCTTTTACTCTTCAACCTTTTTTGAATTTCAAGATCAGACCGATTTTTTCAATTCTGACAAGTGTTGATAATTTGGGGTTAATGCCATCCAAATAGGCATTCACGTCTTAAACCATCTGCATTTCAATCATGACTCAATTGTAATGCATGCTATATATCTACCTAGACCAGAGATGAGCCACAGGTCCGAGTAGAAGGATAACTGTTTTATTTTAAGGAAGTATTGGAATAATATAGATGTCAGTTGGATTTCAGCCAATAATACATACACTTCTTCTATTGGTCAAGCTGCAAACAGAGCTTATTCTGAGATACATATATATGTATATGTGTTTCATCATTTTATATTAAACTAAGTCAGCTTTACGAAAAGTCTTATGATCAAAAAGTCTCTGAGCGCTTACCAGACAATAAGTGCGGTACACAAATCCAAGCTCCATTTTGAGTCAGTTCTGCTATTTTTGGTTATATTCATGTATTCATAAAATACTAAATACTGTTCATAATAGTGTCACCTCATGCAGTAATAAATAAGGAAGCTTCATCGGATCCCAGTGATTTTGAGACTGTTTTCGTGACACATTGTACTTCATGATAGTAATAAATTTAGGATGACATTTTTAAAATTATCGAACTTTGGAGAAAATGTTTCAATTTTCAAACTTTTAATTTTTAATTAAACCAGAATTAGGTCACACAAAATAGTTCATAAATATGATTTCCCACTTGTCTACTTTACATCAGTGCAATTTATAAAACATCACTTGCTTGTTAGGAAGTTAGAAGGGTTAAAAGGTCATCAACAATTTTTCATTTTTCAGTAAAATTTACCAAACCATTTTTTTAGGGACAAAATTAAAATTTAAGGGACTTTGAGAGGCCTATATGACAGAAAATATCGCAAAGTGACACCATTCAAAAACTGCATCCCTCAATGTGATAAAAACCGCACCCAATAAGTTTATTAACTCTTCAGGCATGTCAAAGGAACTAAAGCGATGTAGAAGGAAAAAATAAAAATCTTACTTTTTCAAACAAAAATGTTACTTTAGCTCCAAAGTTAGCATTTTACAAGGGTAACAAGAGAGAATGCACAATAGAATTTGTTTTATATTTTTTCTTGAGAACACCAAAACCTATGGTGGAAAACTACTGTTTGAGTGCACGGCCGGGCTTGAAAGGTAAGGAGCGCCATTTGATTTTTATTAAAACAAAATTGTCTGGAATCGTTAGCAGATGTCACTTTGCATTTGGAGAGCCACTGATATGGAAACCATCCACAAGTGACACCATTTTTAAACTAGACCATTGAAGGAATTTCTCTAGATGTTTGGTGAGCACATTGAACCCCAAGGTGCTTCACAGAATTTTATTCTGTTGAGCCATGAAAAGGAAAAATTACATTTTTGAACACAAAAATGTTGCTTTTGCCCCAAATTTTTCATTTTCACAAGGGTAACAGTCAGAAGTGAACCATACAATTTTTTGTGCAATTTCTCCTGCATTTGCTGATAACCCATATATAGTCGAAAACTACTTTTGAGGCACAGAGCAAAGTGAAGAAAAGCAGGAGCTCCATATTGGAGTACAGTTTAAGGCGGGCTTTGCACACTACGACATCGCAGGTGCGATGTCGGTGGGGTCAAATTGAAAATGACGCACTTCCGGCATCGCATGCGACATCGTAGTGTGTAAAGGCTCGATGATACGATTAACGAGCGCAAAAGCGTCATAATCGTATCATCGGTGCAGCGTCGGCGTAATCCATGATTACGCTGACGCGACGGTCTGATGTTGTTCCTCGTTCCTGCGGCAGCACACATCGCTGTGTGTGAAGCCGCAGGAGCGAGGAACATCTCCTACCGGCGTCACTGCGGCTTCTGTAGGATATGCGGAAGGAAGGAGGTGGGCGGGATGTTTACATCCCACTCATCTCCGCCCCTCCGCTCCTGTTGGCCGCCTGCCGTGTGTTGTCGCAGTGACGCCATACGACCCGCCCCCTTAATAAGGAGGCGGGTCGCCGGCCAGAGCGACGGTCGCAGGGCAGGTTAGTACATGTGAAGCTGCCGTAGCGATAATGTTCTCTACGGCAGTTATCACAAGGATATCGCAGCTGCGATGGGGGCGGGGACTATCTCGCTCGGCATCGCAGCATCGACCTGCGATGTCGCAGCGTGCAAAGTGCCTCTTAGTGCGATTGATTTTAGTTGCTATGTCCCATTGGCAGAGTCCTTGAAGTATCAGAAGTACCATGCCCAAAACTCTTTTACTTCAGATTGCCAACCCAGAAATATATGAAATCAACCAGAAATGCTAGACAGAGTTCATGTGATAGACAAAAGTGATAATTTAACAACAGTCCACCAGTAATTTCTATGTGTCTCCAACCCAGTTTACACAGGTGTGGCAAATCAAACCTGCACAGATAAATGTCTCAATTTACTGCAACAATTTGTAAATTTTGTGGTAAAGCAAATCACTTCCCCTTCACAAGAATCAACCATGTAAGACCAAATGCCAGAAGAAAGGAAAGCTGTAGCAGTATTATTAACCGGTGTTCCTATGATTAAGAAATTGGAATACTAAAACAGATATGCAAAAAGTAAAAGGAAATCATTCACAGCTGACATCAACCCCCAAAGTATTATCTTTGTTACCCCGCATCAGGTCAATCGGGAAGAGCTGAGTAAAGCTCAACAATATATCTTACGGCAAATATAAAGACAAGATCTGATTGATGCTGATTTGGAAGGAAGCGGGGAAGAAAAAAAGAGAGAGAATGAGAAAAAAAGAAAAAAAAGAAAGAAAAAAAAGAAGAAATAATTATAAAAAGAACTAGAAACAAGTAAAATCACGCTTTCCCATTTTGTTCTGATGGCATATGATCCTGTCCTTGACCTATAGAACTCTCAATAAAAGATCTATAGTGGTCATATGTATCTAACCTAGATCTAGAGGTGAAAATTGCCTTTGTACAAGTCAAATATTGTTAGGCTATGTGTCCACGGGAGAATGTAGCTGCGGATTTTTCTGCATCAAAATCCGCAGCTTTCCCGCAAAATCCGCACCTTTACAAAGGTGCAGATTTGCCGCGGATTTGCCGCGGATTTTGGTGCGGATTTCCCCCCCCCCCAATTTTAAAGCCAAAATCCGGATGAAAATCCGCAACAATAATTGACATGTTGCAGATTTTTCCGGATCAAAATCCGCACGAAATCCGCTGCGGAAAAATCCGCAGCGTGGGCACAGCATTTCCAAAATGCCATAGAAATGGCTGGGAAGTGCCTGAGCTGCAGATTTTTGGGAAATCCGCGGCTTTTCCGCGAGAAATCCACGGCAAAATCCGTGCATTTTCCGCAGCGTGGGCACATAGCCTTAAAGTGACTCAGTCAGCACAGAATGACCATGTACAGATGCTTAGTTCATCATGACGTGGCCAAAAACATAAATGCACCTTCCCACCTGCTTTTATTCTCTCCTTACCCATCTCATCTTGTTTGATTGCCAACTTTGGTTTCATGGAACCAGAGAATGGTGAAGATTAATAGAAAACAAGCAGGTGGGGAGATGCTCTTAAAGGGAATCAATCACCAGGTTTTTAACACCCAATCAGAGAACAACATAACATTGGGGCACAGATCCTAATTCCAGCGATGTGTCTTTTACTGGGCTGCTTAGTGTAGTCTTGATAAAATCACTGTTAATCAGCAGTAGATTATCATTAGAGGACTACTTTGCCTGCTGCAAGTAGTCCAGCATATTCATGAGCTCTGTATAACTGCTAGATCTGCAGCAGAAAAAAGATTGACTTTATCAAAATGACATCAAACAGCTCAGTAAGTGACACATCACTGGAATCAGGGGCTCTGTCTCTACGTTATGCTGCTCTATGATGGGGAGAGTTAAAACTTAGTGACAGATTCCCGATTACTCACCTGATGTTGAAGGATATAGATTATAACTAGGGATAATCGAATGCCTCAAATATTCAGCTTCGCAAATATTTTCCGAATACCTCGCCGCTATTCGACTATTCGCGAGATGAGAGATGAGCAAGATTCGAGCTTCGACAATTTCATGTTCGAGTGATTTTGGGGGTGCTCGAGATCGAACTCGAACTCGAGCTTTTTGCTAAAAGCTCGACAGTTCGAGTTACATTCGAGAACGGTTCGATCACCAAAAGCAGGGCTTTTTACAGCTACAGTGTGCAGGGAGCCAGCACTGGCAGCCTGCAGTAAGCTGGTAACCAATGTAAATATCGGGTATCCAAGCAAAGTGTTTTAGTTAGTAACCCGATATTTACCCTGGTTACGTGTGCAGGGAGCCGACACTTCCCCACTCGGCTCTGCCCCCTCCTGCACTCGGCATGTACACACACACACACTCACACTGACCTGTCCCCAGCCATGCAGTCCCCGGCACTGACGTCCTCAGCGCCACATGGCCTCGCTAGGCTGCACCCACTTCGCACTACGCCGCCTGCACACATGGCCCCACTAGGCTCCACCCACCTCGCACTCCGCACACATGGCTCCGCTTGGCTCCACCCACCTCGCGCTCCGCACACATTACCCCGCTTGGCTCCACCCACCTCGCACTCCACACACATTACCCTGCTTGGCTCCACCCACTTTGCACTCCGCACACATTGCCTCGCTTGGCTCCACCGACCTTGCACTCCGCACACATGGCCCCACTTGGCTCCACACACCTCGCACTTTGCACATATTACCTCACTTGGCTCCACCCACCTTGCACTCCACACACATTACCCCGCTTGGCTCCACCCACCTTGCACTCCGCACACATTGCTTTGCTTGGCTCCACCCACCTCACACTCCGCACACATTGCCTTGCTTGGCTCCACCCACCTTGCACTCCGCACACATTACCTCGCTTGGCACCACCCACCTCACACTCCGCACACATTACCCTGCTTGGCTCCACCCACCTTGCACTCCGCACACATTACCCCGCTTGGCTCCACCAACCTCGCACTCCGTACACATTACCCTGCTCGGCTTACCTTCGGTGATGAAGTAACGCCCTCCTGACCTCAGCGCTGTCACTGTCCTCCATGGCCACCGCTTGTCACATCTCCTCCTCTCGCTGCCGACCCGAGACTGTGACTAGCGGTGATGTCACAGGCTCCCGCGATACTTGGCTGTGAAGGCGGCGGTCATTGAAGTCAGTGACAGCTCTGCTATCAGTAGTGCAGGAGATCATCACCGCAGGTAATGTACCTCGCTCCTGACAGCAGCACTTGTCATGCCCTGTAGTGACCTGGGCTGACCTATTGATGTTAGCTCAGGTCACTGCATTGCTCTCCCAGCCAAGGGGGAAAATTCTGTTCTTCATTGACTGGGACAGTGACTATGGTATGGATCGTCATGGGAACCCCTTGGATTACAGCAGACCTGGATTTGTTTTTCTTTCTAATAAATTAATGAAAGAGGGAATGTGTTGGGGAGTGTTTTTTCAAATAAAAATGTGTTTGTCGTCTATTTTTTTTTTATTACTGACTGGGTTGGTGATGTCGGGTATCTGATAGACGCCTGACATCGCAAACCCAGGGCTTGATGCCAAGTGACATTACACATCTGGTATTAACCCCATATATTACCCCGTTTGCCCCCGCACCAGGGCACAGGATGAGCTGGGGCGAAGCAACAGGATTTGCGCATCTAATGGATGCACCACTTCTGGGGCGGCTGCGGCCTGCTATTTTTAGGCTGGGGAGAGTCCAATAACCATGGACCTCCCTAGTCTGAGAATATCAGTCCCCAGCTGTCCGCTTTACCTTGGCTGGTGATCCAATTTTGGGGGGACCCCCACGTGTTTTTTTTTTTAATTATTTATTTAATTTCAAATAACAGCGTGGGGTGCCCTCAGTTTTGGATTACCAGCCAAGGTGAAGCTGCCAGCTGTGGTCTGCAGGCTGCAGCCGTCTGCTTTACCCTAGCTGGCTATCAAAAATAGGGGGAACCCTACGTCATTTTTTTTAAAAATGTATTTATTTTTTGCCTAAATACAAGGCTAAGCAACTCTTAGTGCCACATGAAAGGCATCAAAGGGTGCAAAATTACAAAATGCAGGAGAGTGGGACATTATGTGTCTTTCTGCCATTATAATGACAGAAAAGACTGATATGAAGTGCACAAGCACAGGGAAATCACAGGAGCGCTCTACGCTGTGAAAAGCAGTAGAAAATGGCACTTGAGTGAACATGTGACCGCCTCATGTAGGTTGAAGCTATGGATCCTGGGTAAATTTATGTATTTTTTCTCCTTCAGTTTTTTTGTAGTACGCAAAAAAAACGGAAGGCACACGGATGACAAACAGATGACATACGGACCGTATACGGAACGGAAACGGATGCCACATGTATGCACCCGTGAAAAAAATGGACCGTTTTTTTGCGGACCGCAAAAACGGATCGGTCGTGTGAATGTAGCCTTATTCTGATTTATAAACAGCAGGCAAAAAAAAGTGAATGCGCCCCTCAGCATCAGAAAATCTCCAGGGTTTCAGGGGGTAGCTGAGACCCTGGAGATCATGATTCAGGATGGTTTTTCCGGTCCCCGCTCACGTGGTCACCGGTATACACCGTATACCGATGATCACGTTACAGTAAATGACAGCGCCGGTAAAAAATTGTTTATCTCCCATCTGGCATGAACAATCATGTCAGATGGGAGATAAATCTCCTCCACGGTCCGCCGGTGTCACCAAAGACCCCCCCACTCCGACCCCTTCCAGGAAATCCAAGATGGCTGCGCGCACAGCAGCGCGCCGGCCGCATTCACCCTACTCCTCTGATTTCTGTCGCATGTGCATGACACATGCGACAGAAAACTCCTCGCCAGGCCCTACCAGGTCACCCCCAATAACCCCACTGGTGTTCCCCGGTGTCCCACGGTATCTGTGCAGCGTTGATCCCCCTTGGCCTCCTCCTTCACAATAGACGCTGGCGCATGCACAGAGCAGCTGTCAGCTCTGCTTCCTGTGTTCAGACATAATGAGTGGTTGTAACCATGCATCTGTAAGCTACTGCAATGCCCTGCTCATGAGGTAAGGAACATAGTTAATCAGGAGAGCTACACTACATTTCCAAATGGAGGTATTTGATTTTATAGTTGCCCTGCTGAACGACTACCAAACATGAGAATCCGTTATACGCCACAAGAAAACACATCTAAATAGCAAGCTCTGTTGTTTAGTAGTCATTCAGCTGGATAACTGGACTTAAAGGGGTATTCCATCTTCAAGATCCTATCCCCAATATATAGTAGGGGAAATAGCAATAATATCAGCAAATACCAATATTTGGAAATGTAGAATAGTTCTCCTGATTAGGCATGCCCTTACCTCATGAGCAAGGCATTGCAGCTTTGGTAGCAACAGTTACGACATGGACTCTGCTGCTGTGGACCCGGGGAGAGTTGGTGCAGATTCATTACACCCACACTCCTAACATGGAGGGTCTGCACTCCTAGAAAATGGGGGATACGTTCCCCGAGCGTGTCCCCCCCCCATATTCTAGACGATCCAAAGTCGTCGTGGTACCCCCTTAATTTTTTTTTTCCTTGCAATAAATTGGTGAAAGAGTAAATGTTTTGGGGAGTGTTTTTTGAATTTTTTTTTTTGTCTATTTGTTTTCTTAGTACTGACAGTTTGTGATGTCGGGTATCTGATAGACGCCATAACATCAAAAACTGCTGGGCTTGATCTCAGGTGACCATACAGCTAGTATCAACCCCATTTATTACCCCGTTGGCCCCTACACCAGGGCACGGGATGAGCTGGGGTGAAGCGCCAGGATTGGGGCATTTAGTTGATGCGCCACTTTTGGGGTGCCTGCGGCCTGCTATTTTTAGGCTGTGAAGTGCCAATAACTAAGGACCTTCCCAGACCACAGCTGTCCGCTTTACCTTGGCTGGTGATCCAATTTGGGGGGGACCCTACTTTTTTTTGTAATTATTATTATTTATAAAATAATTATAAAAAAGAGCCTGGGGTGACCTCCATATTGGATCCCCAACCATGGTAAAGCTGCCAGCTGTGGTTTTCAGGCTCCAGCCATCTGCTTTACCCTAGCTGGCTATCAAAAATGGGGGGACCCCACGTCTTTTTTTTAACTATTTTTTTAAATAAAAATAATTAATGGGCTTCCCTGTATTTTGATTGCCAGCCAAGGTAACACCAGGCAGATCGGGGTGGCAACCCGTAGCTGTCTGCTTTAACTGCGCTAAGAATCAGAAATACCGCAGGGCGCTACGTCATTTTTTTTGAATGATTTGTTTTTACAGCACTGTCATGTCAGGCAATCAAAATACAGGGAAGCCCATTTTTTTTAGTTATTTAAATAAATAATAAAATAAAAATATATGGCTCCCACTGCTTTTTTTTGTAATGCTAGATAGGGATAATCCAAGCAGCTACTGGCTGCTAACCCCCACTGCTTGGTGTTACCTTCACTGAGAATGGAAAATCCAGGGAAGCATTTTTTATTTTTTTTCCCCAAAAAACTAAAAAAAAAAAAGACGAAAGCTTCGCCATATTTTTGTATGCTAGCCAGGCACAGCAGGCAGTTACGGGCTGCCCCCATTCCCCAGCTGTCTATTTGTACCCGGCTGGGAACTAAAAATATAGGGAAGCACTTTTTTTAATTATTTCATGAATTTCATGAAATAATTAAAAAAAAAAAAAACGACGTGGGCTTTGCCCCATTTTTGTGTCCAGCCAGGTACAACTAGGCAGCTGGGGATTGGAATTTGCAGCACAGGTTTGCCGGAGGTTTCTGGGCACCTCTGCTGCGAATTGCAGTCTGCAGCTGCCCTAGAAAATGGCGCTTTCATAGAAGCGCCATCATCTGGCGCTGTATTCAACTCTTCCAGCTGCATTGGTGACGGTGGCTTGCTGGGTAATTATGAGTTAATACTAGCTTTGTTTTACTAGCTAGTATTAAGCCAGAGATTCTTAATGTCAGGCACGTTTGACCCGGACATTAAGAATCTCCAATAAAGGGTTAAAAAAAAAAGACACCACACAGAGAAAAAATACTTTAATAGAAATAAATACACAGACACATTAGAGACTCAATGTTTATTACTCCCTGTCAGCCCTCCATGATCCATGGTCTTCTGTTTTATTTTTCCCTCAACCCATGCAGCTCTGCTACATCAGGCTTCACTGCATGGGAGAAAGACGCTGCTGCCCCATGCAGAAATCACTCAGTAAGAGTGACCACAGGCTGCCGGCTGTTAGCGTTGACTTCACCGCTCACAGCCGGGTTGCCATAGCAACGGTGCCCGATCACGTGATTCCCGGTGCCGCTATTCACCAGCTGTGACAGCCAGTTCTTGCATGTGGGCTGACTCTGTAAAGAGCGCCCCATGCAGGAATGAGGAGTCGTTTGTGTGCCAGAGCATGTCGCCGGTACACGGAGATACACAAACGATCACCGCGTACTGGAGAGATGCACTGACAGGACCTAGGACAGGACATGACATCTAGCCATGTGACCAGTCTATAGCCAATGAGATAATAGACACGTGACTGCTCACATGGCTATTTTGACGTCACGATAGGTCCTGTCATCACTGCTGGTTATCGGGAGGATGCAGCAATTACCGATGGAAAAGCGGCAGGAGACAGAATGCAGGGCGCATCGCGGGCATCGGTAAGTGTTATGGCAATGTTTATTAACTGTATGTGTACATTTATAATGTGTTTTTGTGTGTTTGTGATTGCCTCCCATTGTTTTCAATGGGGTTCGAGAGGTTCATCAGACGGCTCGTCGAACAGCTCATCGAGCGGGGCACCGTTCAACGAACCAAACTCGAACTTTAGGGGGGTGGCTCATCTCTAGTGGCGAGGTATTCGGAAAATAGAAGTATTCGATCATCCCTATTTATAACCTAATATCTTACCCACTTGCCACAACCATTCCTACCGGTGCCACTGCTGTGCTTTAGATTTGTATGTTTTTTATTACTAGACAGAGGTACATTTTTTTCTTATACATTGTGTAGGAATTATGTTGGGATGAATGATTAGGAGTGTTAATGGCTTCTTTCAGAATGTGGGAAAAACACTTTTCATTCCTCTCTATTTCACAAAAGGAGCTGCAAATGGAATAGCACTTACGCTAAAAAAAATAGCAGCCTGTAAGTCAAGTTAATGACTATTTCTAATAATGTTTTCAGTTATGACTTTCCTTGCTATTACTCTTTTTTCATCTCTTTGCACAGTTGAATCCTTTTAGAGAAAAATGATATTATTTGTATTTATTTATTTTTCATTATTATAGCTACTAATAATATGGGTATCATGCACATAACTTTATTACTCAGTTACATTGAAGTTTGGATGTGTCATTCCTGCTTTTGTAACCCATGCAAATACTGCCACAGAAAAGCCATTTCTTTCTACTTATTTTCCCTGCAGTCCCTGATTGAAAGCTGTTCATTTTACGCATGAAGGAGTGAAGTCTACAAAAACATGATTTAATGGTTTAGAGCCGCTTTCCATTTGAGCAGCCCACCCAAATTTAATTTTCTACTTATTTTCTATGTACCTGATAAATGGAAATGTGTCATAGTCATGGATTGAACTTTTGATTCATTTGCTAAATTTAAATATTCACTTTTGCTTAAACAACTGTGTGATACTGATTGTGGTCACTATGTAAAAATGCAATTCCCTTCATTTACCTATAATTTGTTTATGCCAAAAATTTCTAAACACTTGATTACTGATGGGTGTTCAAGCCTGCCCCTGTTTGATACCCGACCGTGCATCAGGGTGCATGGCTATGCTTGCTAATCTATCTAGCATCATGGGTGCTTGAGCATAATGCTCGAGTTCATACCACACATGTTTCATGGCAGTTTTTTAGCCACTAAACCTGCAGTGATTGCCTGCCAATCATTATAGTTCATATTCTTGTTGGCTACTAGCCAGAGATTGCCTGCCAATGATTGTAGTTCATATTCTTGTTGGCTACTGGCCAGAGATTGCCTGCCAATCATTGTAGTTCATATTCATGTTGGCTACTAGCATTACAGTGATTGGCCAGCCGCAATGCGTCAATGGGTCTTTATTAGACCCAGTGACATGATGCTTGGTAAACTCTACCCTGGAAACAGTGTAGGAAAAGTTGCTGGAGGAGGGATAGGATTCGATTAAAGGCATATTGGTAGATATAGGTAGGGATCATAGCCTTCCAGAGCTTGCTGCTGAACCCTTAAACCATAAGTCCCTTGTCAGGGCTACATCTATTCTACTCAGAATTAATACTGCTGTTAGCTGCATTCACAGTAGCGATAGCTGCTGGAGGAGGGATAGGTATGGATTTGAGGCATACATGCAAGAATTATAGCCTTATAATCCTTGCTGCTGCATCTTAAAACCAAAAGTCCCTTGTAAGGGCTACATCTATTCTATTCCATAGTAATTCTGCTGTAATCTGCATTCACTCTAGGGATAGCTGCTGTAAGAGAGATAGATTCAAGGCATATAGGCAGGTATTGTTAAACTTTTATTCAGAGGCTCTCATCTACGTGTTTTCTAGTGTGTATTGCAGTACCAGCTTCTAATTTCTGGTAGCCCTTGCACACACTGCATAGGCTTTACTAGTCTAGGAGTCACACTTCTTAATAAATTAAAAAATGTACCTTTGAGACCCTTATCTACTTGTCTTCCAGGGTGTATTGCAGTCCTTCTGCCTAATAATTTGTAGCCCTTGCATATAGCACATAGGCTTTACTAGTCTAAGCTCCCCACTCCTTAATTAATGGCAAAAAATGTTTTACGAGTGTACCGCCCCCGTGCCAGCGGCCGAGCCGCTCGGGTCCGGACCCGCGGTGGCTCGAGGGGTCTTCGGACCCGGGGGTTCATGCGGACACTCGAGTTTGAAAAGGGGGGTATGTACAGGGGAGTTAGAAGTTCGAGGCGCCACCCACAGTGCGTGGTAAAGTGGGATACCACCACTGCTGTTGGGGAAAGGGGGAGCCCGGTGGCGATGGTACGGCAGCAAGGTTTTTAACCCCTCCGTGGGTAGGGGGTTTGTGCCCCGGGGCTCGGTGTTGGTGGTGCCGGAGTGGGGTGCCGTTGGGAAAAGGAAGGGTTTCTGCATACTCACTCAATCCAAGAATACTGACACCGACAGCTTTTAAACCAGAGTTCTAAGTACCGCTGGAGCAAGGAGGGAGCACGCTTGGATCCATGCCCTTGGTGTTGTCTTTTAGCCTGTGGCCTTTTCTGTGGCACATTGTTCACTGTTTGGATCCTATAGTGTGGAACTAGTCGGGTCCCGCTCACCCGTATGGCTAACGGAGTGAGATTGCTCTCAGGGGTTCACGCTTGGGATTTGGTGGACTGTGTTTTGAAAGT